>NC_143564.1:23005000-23630000 GCF_054136105.1 Typopeltis vanoorti
ATTTTCAACAATCGTTTTATACAGTAAACAATTGAGGTACATGCATGCTAAAGGGTATTTCCCCTGATATAAATTCACTACTTATAATTACATGCAGGATACAGGCAGACACAAATTTAATGAAGACAAAATTTGATTTTTAAGTCACGCAGTGAAAACATATGAAAAGATAAAGGGTTACTACAATTTGTAGACCGTGTTTTTATTGAAACCGTGTTGTATAAGTAGTGCGTTCAACAAGGGTTAACACTATTTTAGACCATGTCATATGAGGGCTACCTGTATTTAGAAATTTATGTACATTTAATCATACAAATAGAATATTATTTGTAAAATAAATGTTGTATCTTTTTCAATTTAGCTACTTAAATACAAATTCTACCCTACAGTTCTTTATGAACTGGTCAATAACATAGTCATAAAAAGTTGGTTGTAACTTAATTTTCCAAAGCAACATGCACACTTGTAAAGGTTGGCTGAAGCTCACTGGCTAGAGTTACTTTGACTGCATATTGCCCATGTTTAAGCAATAGGGCGAGATGACGTGGAGGGAGTGGAAATGGCTATGCACGTGTATGAAATCAGTGCTGAAGTGTGGACCTGGAAGCTCTAGTCAAGCTAACCAAAGGTAGCTCGACTAGAGTCGGCCTTCGATACACAATGCAAAGCTCAATTATTGCCGTGCAAGCTTAAGACGCCTTCTGTCTACAAAAATAAAAGCCCTAAATGAAATGCTTATAAATGCATGCATTTATTAACAAATAAATATTAATTCTTTCTCAATTAATGGGCTTGCGCAGCAAGCATAGAGAATTCACCACTGCTAAACCACATCCTCAACACTTTCTCAGCTAATGCCCCCACCCCCACCCCCGCCCAAAAAAAAAAATCCAAAAAATATTGAAGCCAGTAAATCACACCCCTCCCCTTCACAACAAGGATTACTCTACATCCATTACCATTCCCTACATGAGGCATCTCGGAAAAAAATTACTAAAATCCTAAAAAAACATGACTTAACCTCTTGTTACAGACCAATATAGAAAATTGGCATCCTTATCTGCTCCACTAAAGACCAACCACTTCCCCTAGACTTACAGCTTACAGCTGCAAGTAAGCTGGACAAGCTGTAAGCTGGACAAGCTGTAAGCTGTCCTACTTTGGCCAAACAGGCAGGACAGCGAATATCAGAATTTCAGGACACAAGGACTACATCCGGTTTCACCAGTACAGCCACTCTGGTCTTGCAGACCATGTTTTCGATACATGACACAGAATATGGTGGAAGAAAGCCATGGTAATACACTGTAGTAAATTCAAATTTGAAAGGTCATTCATGGAATCAGCCTCAGCCCTAAGAAACAGTCCAAACTTCAAATTTGGTTGCATGAGACTGCCCCAAATTTGGGAGACTTACATCAGAAGACCTTCAGCCCAATGACCAAGAATACCTACAGAGCCTGCTAGGGGGGGCACCATCAGGACCTTTAGGAGAAACAATATAGCTCACCACTGCTCATAACTAACATTGTACAGTCCTGAAACCATCTTTGTTATTTATCTTTGTACCCTTTCCACAGTTAATTTATCCTCTTCAAATCCTGGGGCCAAATCTGAGAACAATAGTCTAAGTGTGGTCGGATCAGAGTCTTATACAACAGAATGATAACCCTTTTATCTCTGCAGGTCAGTGTCCTCCTCATTATTGCAGCAATCCTCTGTGTTATCTTCACCAAATTTGCAATATGTCCCTTGAATTTTAGGTTTCTATCAAGCATCAATGGTAGATCTCGTTTCCTCTACTTCCTCCAGTATAACTCCTCCCATAGAGTATGCAGCATCCCATCGATGTTTCCCAAACCTCAAAAATTACATTTCTGCACTCCACATCTGCACTCTAACTAATAATCCTTCCCAGCTTCACATCATCCCCTTGCAATCCACTGACAATCTTACTGATATAAAGGTTAAACAATATAGGTCCCAGTATCGAGCCCTGTGGATCCCCACTTGTAACCTTCTGCCTCTTTGATATTGCTCCACCATACACAACTCTGATACCTATCGGACAGCCAATCCTAAATCCAGTAGACCAATCTGACATCCAGACCCATGTGCTGCAACTTAAATATCAGCTTATCATGTGGCACCCTGTCAAATGCCTTTGCTAAGTCTAAGAAAATGGCAGTATATGCCTTTCCCTCATCTAATGCTCTTGTAACTTTTTTTTAATAATATGCTAGCCTTTTATAATAAACGCCCCTTAACAAATCCATTTCGAATCTCACAAATAACATTACCCTCATCTGCCAAATGCTGTATACGGTCCTTCACTACTATCTCCAAGATCTTACTAACTACTGATGACACACAAACTGGCCTATAATTGGACACTTCCAGTCTGCTACCACCTTTATGCAATAGCACTATCCTACCTTCCTTCCATTCCATGGGCACCTTTCCTGCAGCCAGACTTTCATTGAAAAGCCAGGTCAAAGGCACTGTCAGTTCCCTAGCACATTCTTTCAAAACTCTCGGTGAGGTGAAATACCATCCAGTCCCACAGCTTTACTGACATCCAGAGTACTCAGTATTTGAAACACTCTCCTCCTGTACCTCTAAACCCCGAACCTGCCCTATCCCTCTAGTATTAAAACCGACTCCACAAAGATGAAATATTCCAATAAAGTGTTCATTGAACAATTCCACTATGTCCTCTGCATCAGTCACTCTATTCCCATTTTTATCCCACAATATCATTCTACCACAGTCATTTCTCCTCCTACTGGCCACATAGCTAAAAATTCTCTAGGATTTTCTTTGGATCAATCTCCTCTCATATTCCAGTTTTGCATTTCTTACCATTCTAGTCATCACTCTTCTGGCCTGTGTCTTATATTCTTCATGCATCTTTTCTTCACTTGTCTCCTAATATATCTCTTCCATAACCTCTTTTTCACATGAAATTCTTGTTTAATATTGTTTGTAATCCACTTTACTCCAAATTGTGTCTTCTTCACTCGTAGTATACAACTTACTATTGCTGCTAACAAATATTCTTTCACAATTTCCCAGGCACTAATGATATCCCTGCCTTCCAATTCCTTCCTCCATGAAACTGCTCCAAGTTGGCATCTTAGACTATTATAATCACCTGCCTTATAATTCCACATACGTTCCCATCTCTTTGTTACTCCTGCATGTCTATTCATTTTCCAAGTTCAAAACTTATGGTCACTCTCTCCAACTGGTGGGAGAGATGTCATCTCAGTTATTATCAACTCTTATGATGCTATAACCAAATCCAAAACTCTTGAATCTTGTTCCCTCTATTAACATGTTGCCTAAGACATATGTCCCTGAAAAATTCTATAAATTTCATTCCCTTATTGCTATATGCATCTTCTCCCCAATTTATACTACTGTAGTTAAAATCTCCCATAACAATCATTCTTCTTGCACTTGCCAAAGTCTACTGTCTGAACATTTCTTGGTCCCCACCGTCTGTGCTCCTGGGTCTGTAGCAACAGCCCACTAAATATCCTGTCTTGCCCACCTCTACCTCACACCATATGCTTTCAAAATCATTAGGGTCACTGCTTTCCAGTCTCCACTCTTAGAGGACATAGGTCGTCACTTATCATAAGCAGTACTCCACCAACACGCTTTCCCTTCCTATCCTGCCAAAAAATGCTGTACCCAGTGACTTATGTTCCTGTTATTGTATCCTCTTCTGTCAACCACGTCTCAGTGATCCCAATAATTTTTGGCCAGGCTGATGCTATTTGCACCAATTCCTCTCCCTTACTTTGGATACTCCTGGCATTAGTGTAAAGCATATGTCGTTATTTCTATACCCAACATTATCCCCTCTATACTCCACTATGCTCAGTGTTACCTGATGCCATCCCCCTTCTCCCAAGTAGCCATTCTTTCAAGAGGCTATCCCTGCTATCATCCTCCCTGGGACACACTGACTTGTTTAGAACAGCAATCTCTCCAGATGCCTACGTCCTTCCTCATTCAAATGTAAATGGTCTTTTGCATACAATTCCTCTGTCCTCAAACTTACTCCAAGCATCCACATATTCCAGTCCTCTCTTGTCACACATTCTAGCTATTATGTCATTCAATATCACTGCTCTTCTGCTCTGCTCATCATTATCATACCTAGGCAACACACACACTATCCTTCCTCTGTCTTCTTTCGTACAGCCTCAAGCAGAAATATCATATCTCTCGCTGCCCGACTTACATTACCACTCAAGTCATTTGTTCCTACCATCACAATCATCTCATCCACCCTTTCACCTCTCTTAATTGCCATAGCCACACTTTCTATCATTCCTCCTGGCAAACACTGCTCACGCATCTTATCTTGAACACCAAGGATCATTGAGTCCCCATATATTATAATCTCTTACCATTCCCTCTCTCCTATTGTTTCCATTCTCTCCTCTTCTTTCATTCGCATACATCTCTCTCATCCCCTCTCCTCTACTGCTCCTATTCTTTCTTTTAGTTTTGGCTCATGAATGTGCATTGTATGCAATAATACAACATAGAACTAGAACAGGAAAGTTTTCTTGTATGTTAACAAAGAAAATTGTACTAGACAAGAAAGTATATTCTTGCTTTAATCCTTCAACCTTGAGCACAAGAAAAAGCTTGCAGATGAAGATATATACGTGTCAGATATAATTTACTTTGTAGCGAGGAACCCTTTCTGCAACTATTTAAATTGATACAGAAGTTTTATAGATGTAAGTAGCAAAATGGCATGTCACCACATTAAAATGCTCTGTATTCGATAGAGATCAGTACCTCAATGGGTCTAGCTCCCACCAATGAGAACCCAATAAAGGTAAAAGTGGTCTGGATAGTGGCCCTTCTTGCAATACATCATATATTAATCTGAAAGGATGGTGGGGAAATTGATGTTTATGGAGACATATGACTTCATAAGGCAAGTAGTTGTGAAGACACTTAACAGACTATTTTCATTATTACATCACACTCCAGAGATTCCAAAGACTCGCAAAGACTCATCTACTCTACAACTTTTCATCTCACTACTCCACCAACCTTCATCACCTAACACCAATGTCATCTACTGCTGACTACCACCACTAGTACTTTCACAGACAATCACAAACATCCATGCCCACGGCAGGATTCGAATCTGCAGCCTTTTGGCTGCAAACTGGATACACTAACCAATCGGCCAACCTGGCCAGCAAATTTTACAAAAAACTATACAAAACATGTCTTTGACTTCATGGAGGTTGGGTGTTAATAATAAACAATAAATGAATTGTGTATATGCATTCATGCACAAGAAATAGCCTTACATGACATGACTGTAGTAGCGATCACAATTATCTTAAATATTGTACAAGAATATAATTTCATGTCTAGTAGAATTTAATTTCCTAGTAGGAGTATTACTGGAAGAAAAAAAAAACTGGATCTAGCTTTGTAAACCTTTCTCGAATGATTTAATTTGATAGGAAATTTGAATTATGAATGCATTCCTACTTCTTTTTGTATGCAAAACTTATTTGGTACTTTCGTTCCTACAACTCTAAACTAAAAGAAGGTCATGCTCCATTGATGTATCAGGTCTAGAAAGTAGAATATAGGACAAGTTTCAGGATCATTTCACAATATGAAAAAGGTAAAAATATTAATGAGAGAAGTTACTTACCTTTCATTTACAAGTTTGTCTTTAGCAGGATCACGTGGCTGACGTTTCATGATATCACTTTCCGCATGCTCGTAAGCAAGTGAAATAGCAGGAACCTATTGATCAAAATATTTCACTTCAATCTCTTTCTTGTATAAGAAAAAAGATTTTAGGATACTTTCTAAGATATGTTTTATTTCAAAACAACCAAAAACTATACAAAACTTTTCTTTGTCTTAATGGAGGTTGGATGTTAATAATAAACAGTAAATGAATTGTGTGTATGCATGCATGCACATGAAAGAGCCTTACATGACATGACTGTGTAGTATTGATCACAATTATCTTAATTATATGCATGTAGTAAAAACTGAACAAGGTGTCCAAAGCTGATTATAGTAGAAATCAAGTAGCCTTCGATTTCATAAACTATTTGTGATGAGGAATTTGTGTGGAAGAAATTTCATGAAAGCCTTGCCTTGACTGGCAAAGGTGTGATCATCCTAAACTATTGGGGCTCTTGTATGTGAGAAGCTCCAGTGCACAGTGAAAGAAGTTGCCTTCTGGATGTGATGTGCCTAGGAATAGTAGTGCAAGATATTATAGTTTTGATGTAAACTGCATTCAGTTGTATTGATGTTTACATGGCTAAGAAATAAGGCAAGTTTCGCAGTCATATTGCCAAATATCATTAACATATTTGAGCCAGACTAAGTTTACGAATGGGGGGAACTGCTCAAATTATGCAATGTAAAATTGGATGGAGAGATGAAAGTGGAGAACTCATTGGCCATACCGTCAGTTCTGCAGGTTAAAGTTATCCTGACAGACAGCTAGACTTAAGAATGTAGAAAGAAAAGGACAATGATAAATTAGAAATTTAGTGTGAAATAGTTTTATGAAAAGGGACATAGATAAAGAGGAAAGTAACATCACTTTCAAAATTTTAGTTTTTGAGAATGGGAAAGAATGCTGAAAATGTACACCTTTTTCAAACTGAGAATACAGGATGAAGTAAATTGTGAAAGATAGTAAAATTATTATTACGTGATACCTCCAAGGAGTCCATAGCCTCATTGAGGAAGGGCACTCAGCACTAACTGTAATATGTTGGGAAGAGTCCTTATCCACCAACTACACAGATCCACTACTGCCATCATCATCAATACACAATGCCATCTACTGCCCACTACCACTAGTATTTTTGTCTGTAAATTGCATGCATTCTCATGGCCGATTGTCTGTATATATGATTAAAAACCAGAGGGGTTCCTCAGAGAAAAAAAAAATTCAGCTGTCTCCTATACTGACCTCTCACAAATTTACATCCAATGTATAAATAGGGTTTTTTCTTAAGAAAGTTTTTTTATACAGATTTAATGATTTGGATAAAGAGGGTGCTAGTGAGCCAAGCGCTGTGGATGCGATTCGAAGAGCTCCTGATTCAGATAAGTTTTACTAGGAATAATTAAGTATATATGCGTAATTGTTTGAGTAAGAGCGGCTGTAAATGTTGTACGCTACCGGTATTATTAGTGTGGGGGATTTTTCTTGTCTAAACTAAATTACGAAATCATTATTATTAGAACTAGTAACCTGCAGAGAGGAAAAAAATGGCGGTGGCATTGTCATTCCATGATTTAATTTAGATTTCAGTCGTTTCGTTAAGTGTGAGGTCTGTTATATGTATTCCTTCGATTACATAAATGATTTGTGTATGTTTAGTGTTGATAGAAGAAGGGTGTGTGCGAAGTGTGACCTGAACAAGGAACTGATGAATGCAAATATGAAATTGATGATAGAAAGAGTTAGTACCGATTGTGTCGCGAGTGCACGTTTGAAAGAGAAGGATGGTGAGGAAGAAAGATGAAAAAATGTTAAAAAATCAGGAAAAAAGAAAAAGAGCGATTTGAAAAACGTAACGGATGTTAAAAGGGATGAAAGTGAGGTGGAAAGAAACGAAATTGAAAGAATAAATGATAGTTAAAAAAGAATGAATGATAGCGAAAGTTTGGACGCATGTTAGTCCGAAAGTATGGAAACAAAGAAAGATAAATGAGAGTGAAAGTGAGAAGAATGATAGTGAAAGTTGGACGTACGTTGGACTGAAAGTACGGAAACAAAGAAGGATGAATGAGAGGGAAAGTGAGAAGAGAGGGGTCAAGAGTTAGAAAGATTTCATGATAGAGAGAATGTGTCGCGAGATTCAGAAGGTGAATTGGATTGGATGAGGCAAGAAACGAAATGGATGCGGAATGAAATTAAGAGAATGCAGGTCAAAACTATTAAAATAAATCATGATGGCATGAAAGAGTTAACAAAAGATGAGCGAGTGGCGTTGTATGGCGACTCCATTATTAAAGGTGTGCTAGAGGATAAAATGCACAAGGTATGTTTTCCAGGCGGTAAAATGAGTAGAGTGATTGAGGCATTGGATATGAGGCAGGAGTGAGCAAAAGAGTTAATTGTATTAATTGATACAAATGATTTGAGAGAGAACAAAGAGCATGTCAAAATGAATGTCAGGAGACTGCTTCGAAAGATAAAAGAGAATAGTGTGACAGGAAGGGTAGTCAGTGCGTTGCCTAGGTATGATTGTGGTGAAATGAGGCAGAGAGCAAGGATAATGAATGATATTCTGGCTGAAATGTGTGAGGAGATGGGAGTACAGTTTGTTAATGTGTGGAATGAGTTTGAGGGACGAAGTGAGCTGTATGGGAGTGATGGACTGCATTTGAGTGGTTATGGTGTGAGTCGCTTGGAAAGACTGAAGGTAGAGAAGTGAATGGAGAGAATGAATCAGATCAAGAGGGGAGTGATGTGGAAGAGCAGAAGAGTAAGACAGGAGAGATTGAAGAAGTGGAAATGAATGAGGAAGTGAGTGGTATGAGTATAAAAAATGAGAGAATGGGTGTGCAAGAGGAGCAGGGAAATGGGGAGGCTCAGGGTGGACAGGGGTACACAGCGTGAGAAAGGTGGATGCTCCAAGAGCAGGTAAGAAATGGGATGGGATTACCTGCCTACATATACGAGAGAATATGTAGGCAGGTAAGAAATGGGATGACCAGGGATAAAGAACAGATGGAATTGCAAAGGGTTCTAAAATGAAGAAGCAGAAAGGGAAATGGCCCCAATCCAGCATGGAGAGATCACATGAGTGAGTGGTATCAGTGGAACTAGCTGTAGATTAGATCCAGAAATGAGCTGTTGTGTTTATATACCAATGCTAGAAGTATAAGAAACAAGGCAGATGAAATGGTTGCATTAATTGCATCTTCACCCAAAGATTGTCGGAATAAGTGAGACATGGTTAGATGAGGACGACATCGCGACAGGAATAGAGATGGAAAGGGATGATGTGTTTCGTGAGGATAGAAGGGGTAAAAAGGGAGGGGGAGTGCTATTGATCATAGAGAAAGAGTTATGTCCATACAAGGTAGAGATACAAGAGAGAAATAGTGCCAGTGGTTTTGAGGCAGCATGGTGTGAGATAGAGGTGAATGGAAATCAAATACTTCGTTGGATGTTGTTATAGACCAGGTAATGTGGATGGTGGTGATAATGAAATGTATAATAAAATTAGTCAAGCAAATAAGAAAAGGGTGATCATTATGGGTGATTTTAATTATGGCAATATAGACTTAGAATGATGAGATAGCAACTGGAAGTAAGAAAATGAGTGAGTTTTTGAGGGACAACTACCTCAGCAGTATGTAACAGAGGGCACACAAGGATTGAGGGTGTTGGATTTGATCATCTCAGAGGATGTAATTATAAATCAGATGCCCAATCACCCACAAATTGGTGAGAATGATCATGAAGTGATTACCTGGGTGGGTTGCCAGCAGTGTGAGAACCTTTGTGAGAAAAGGGTATATGTGGAACTATGGGGTGGGGAGTGATTATGAAGAGCTCAGGAGACAGTTTGCAGGTGTAGCATGGAATGATGAGTAAGCTGGAAAAGAGATCAACGCATCTGTGGGAATTTTCAAGAACTATCTAGTAGTAAATTTAGTTTAATCCTTTATCCAAGTGTAAGCAAACAAAGTTTGCACCTGAAGTATCTTCAGGACTGAGGCAACTCGTGGTAAAGGTGGACTAAACTCTCATCACTGGTCTTAGTATCTCCCATAATGCAAAGCACATCTCCTCAAGGAGATGTATAATGCTATGCATTAAGAGAAGGGCCACTACCTAGACCGATTTCAACTTTTGAGGTCTCGTCAGTGGGAGCCGGACCCAGAAGTGAGGATACTAAGGTGGAAGTAATGGAGAAGTCATATTTACCTATACAAGTTGCCAAAAGCACCTTATTATTAAATAACTCTGACAAGTAATGAGAGCTTAGTCCACCTTTACCATGAGTTGCCTCAGTCCTGAAGCTTCAGGCACAAACTTTGTTTGCTTACACTTGGATAAAGGATTAAACTAAATTTATTATAGTCTAACCAAGTGGAAGAGAAGTAGAAGAACAGGTCAGAAGGTTAAATAGGGTAAGTGTGAAATGGATGAATAAAGAGATTAAGCATGTGATACAGAGAAAAAGGCATTATTGAAGCAGCATAAGAAAGTAGTAATAACCAATTACATGAGGATTACAAAGACCAGGCAAGGCAGGTGACTTGGTTGGTAAGGGTAGCAAAAGTGAGGTATGAGTAGCAGTTAGTTAATGAAGCCAAAAAGAACCCTAAGGAGTTCTTTCGCTATGTAGCCAGCAAAAAAAAAAAAAAAATTATGGACGAAGGTTGACATTGCTTGGGGATAATGGTATAAAGACAGCTGTTGCAGAAGATATAGTGGAGATACTTAATGAGCAGGTCATAAGGGTCTTTTAATATTGTGAATGTGACTATGTGGCTTCATGGAGAGATTAGGAGTAGTTGATGGCAAGAGGTGTACAGGGAGTTAAGCAAAATTGATGTTAATAAGGCTATGGGACTTGATAATATATCACCACATATTCTGAAGGAATGTGCCAGGAAGTTGCCACAAACCTTGACATATTTAACATAAGTCTTGCCCTGGGTCAATTTTCTAAGGAGTGGAAGGAGGGCAAGATTATGCTGCTTCATAAGGGAGGTGCTAAAGCTAAAGCATCAAATTATAGGCCTATCTGTGTGTCAGGTGTTGTGGTTAAGTTGTTGGAGAAGCTTGTGAGAACTAGGATCCGGAATTGGTTTGACAACAATGGTATCATCTTTGATGGACAGTATGGATTTGCTAAAGAGAGGTCATGTATTAGTAATCTACTTATTACAATAAAGTGACTGCTTCCTTAGATAGATTAGAGGGGGAGACAGTAATATACTTAGATTTTGCAAAAGCTTTTGATAGATTACCACATAAGATGATAGTCACTTTGAAGCGCACGAGGGTGGATATTAGATGAGTGCATTGGATCGGAGACTGGCTATCTGATAGGTATCAGCAAGTTGTGGGGGAACAATATCCAGGAAAAGGAAAGTCACTAGTGGTGTGCCTCAGGGGGTTTGTTTTAGGGCCATTACTGTTTAACTTGTATATTAATGATATTGGTGAAGATTTGGATGGAGATATTGAGTTGTTTGCAGATGATGCAATTCCGGATCCTAGTTCTCACAAGCTTCTCCAACAACTTAACCACAACACCTGACACACAGATAGGCCTATAATTTGATGCTTTAGCTTTAGCACCTCCCTTATGAAGCAGCATAATCTTGCCCTCCTTCCACTCCTTAGAAAATTGACCCAGGGCAAGACTTATGTTAAATATGTCAAGGTTTGTGGCAACTTCCTGGCACATTCCTTCAGAATATGTGGTGATATATTATCAAGTCCCATAGCCTTATTAACATCAATTTTGCTTAACTCCCTATACACCTCTTGCCATCAACTACTCCTAATCTCTCCATGAAGCCACATAGTCACATTGTTGTCAAACCATTACATGGTTTGACAACAATGGTATCATCTTTGATGGACAGTATGGATTTGCTAAAGAGAGGTCATGTATTAGTAATCTACTTACTTATTACAATAAAGTGACTGCTTCCTTAGATAGATTAGAGGGGGAGACAGTAATATACTTAGATTTTGCAAAAGCTTTTGATAGATTACCACATAAGATGATAGTCACTTTGAAGCGCACGAGGGTGGATATTAGATGAGTGCATTGGATCGGAGACTGGCTATCTGATAGGTATCAGCAAGTTGTGGGGGAACAATATCCAGGAAAAGGAAAGTCACTAGTGGTGTGCCTCAGGGGGTTTGTTTTAGGGCCATTACTGTTTAACTTGTATATTAATGATATTGGTGAAGATTTGGATGGAGATATTGAGTTGTTTGCAGATGATGCAAAGTTGGGACAAAACATGAAGAGTAGAGGAGATTTTGTTGACATTGCTTGGGGATAATGGTATAAAGACAGCTGTTGCAGAAGATATAGTGGAGATACTTAATGAGCAGGTCATAAGGGTCTTTTAATATTGTGAATGTGACTATGTGGCTTCATGGAGAGATTAGGAGTAGTTGATGGCAAGAGGTGTATAGGGAGTTAAGCAAAATTGATGTTAATAAGGCTATGGGACTTGATAATATATCACCACATATTCTGAAGGAATGTGCCAGGAAGTTGCCACAAACCTTGACATATTTAACATAAGTCTTGCCCTGGGTCAATTTTCTAAGGAGTGGAAGGAGGGCAAGATTATGCTGCTTCATAAGGGAGGTGCTAAAGCTAAAGCATCAAATTATAGGCCTATCTGTGTGTCAGGTGTTGTGGTTAAGTTGTTGGAGAAGCTTGTGAGAACTAGGATCCGGAATTGGTTTGACAACAATGGTATCATCTTTGATGGACAGTATGGATTTGCTAAAGAGAGGTCATGTATTAGTAATCTACTTACTTATTACAATAAAGTGACTGCTTCCTTAGATAGATTAGAGGGGGAGACAGTAATATACTTAGATTTTGCAAAAGCTTTTGATAGATTACCACATAAGATGATAGTCACTTTGAAGCGCACGAGGGTGGATATTAGATGAGTGCATTGGATCGGAGACTGGCTATCTGATAGGTATCAGCAAGTTGTGGGGGAACAATATCCAGGAAAAGGAAAGTCACTAGTGGTGTGCCTCAGGGGGTTTGTTTTAGGGCCATTACTGTTTAACTTGTATATTAATGATATTGGTGAAGATTTGGATGGAGATATTGAGTTGTTTGCAGATGATGCAAAGTTGGGACAAAACATGAAGAGTAGAGGAGATTTTGTAGCCTTACAAGAAGACTTAAATAAATTGCGCATGGGAGATGAGCGTTCAATGTTGCAAAATGTAAGGTTTTAAAATTTGGGAAACAAAGTTGGGATGCAGAATTTGTGCTTGGTGAGGATATATTGTCAGATGCTGAGGAAATAAGAGATCTTGGGATAATAATGGATAAGGATCTGAAATTTAGGGGACATTGCCAAAATTGTGAAGACAACACAGACTTCTGGGAATGATGTGGAGGACACTGACTTGTAGAAGTAGGGAGATTCTTGTTCCATTGTATAAGGCTTTGATCAGGCCACACATGGCCTACTGTGTCCAGATTTGGTCACCTGGTTTTCAAAAGGACAAAGATGTTGGAAAGGGTCCAGAGGCGACTAAGGTAGTTTCTGACCTCTAGAATGCCGAATATGAGGAAAGAGTGAGAAGATGCAATTTACAGTCTGGCAGATAGGAGGAAGAGGGGAGATATGATAGAGACCTACAAGTTAGTAAGGGGTTGTTATTGGATCACTGTTGGAGAAGTTCTACAGAAAACAGTGCGAGATCAGGATAGAACCAGAGGTCATCCCTGGAAACTGTTTAAAGAGGGCATGAGCAGGGGAGTGAGAAGCAGGTTTTTTTTCATGCAGAGTTGTGAATGATTGGATTACCTTGCCTGAGAGTGTCGTGTCTGCAGAGAATTTGAGTGTTTAAAGCACAGTATGATGAGCTCTGTGTATGATAAAAGGACCTCCTAGATGAGTCTTTGACTCCATGGGATCTTGGGTAATAATAATAATTTGAGTCATCATTTGAAGCAATTATTAATTAAATAACATATACTTACCATATCAGTACCGAGATCTATGCAGAGTATTGTAACAGTTCCTAGAGGCAATGGGACATCACACAAAATGAAAAACAGGAAAGGAGTAATTTCAGGTATATTACTAGTTAATGTATAGGCAATTGACTTTTTGAGGTTGTCAAAGATTAATCGACCTAGAAGAAATAAAAAGAAATTTGGATTTGAATGAACTGATGGAAAAGTGACATTTAGATTTTTTATATAGAATATACACATAAAAGTAAGCATATGACATGTTAATTCTCTAAATAAATTTAGAAAACTCAAAAAGGTGGTTCAATTTGTCTATTGTAATACCATAAAGTTTCATATGAAATATGCATATTTGATATGAAACTTTATGCTTCAAAAGATAAATATATGTATTTATTTTACTTTATTTTATTTTTTTAAAGATCGCTATAGAATTTAGACTTATGTGAGGTCCTACTGTCAGTTATCTCACGGTTTGTGAATTTACTCTTAGGCAATACATTTCATTCACCAATCACTCAACTCAAAACTGCTCCTCTCTCCTCCCATACTCAACTTATACAGCTTTTGAGTAAAGTCCTATTCAACTCAGATCCACCATTCTATGAAATATCTCTCACATTAAACTGGTAACAACTACCAACTTGGGTTTCAATCATATTCCTCATCCTTCTATCTACAAGGCTCTGCAAACTATTTCCTCCATCTTTCTTCACACTCAACATTTCAGACTGGCAAGTACATTATTCAATTTTATCTGGACTCTTCCCAATATATCCCTCTCACTAAGAAAACCAGATGACAAAATTGAGCAGCAATTCATATGCAACCTGATGAAAGCTTTATAGAAGGGAATAAAAACGAATTGCACATGTGTCCTTCATATCATACCGTCAGAATACTGCATAACATCCTGACAATGACAATTTTAACCCATCTCCTAAATTGGATCCTTGTCTACTATTAGTCTCAGATCCCTTTCTTTTCAACTTTGCTACAAAACATTCAATTTTTATAATATGGAAAACTATGTTTGCTTTTCCAATTTAAAAACCTTACAACTACATTGCTGACATGAAAACTCCACTCACTCACAATCTATTCCAATCCCCCAGTGCACCCATATCTATACTAATCACAGTTTAACTTTTTTATTTACAAAGAGCTGTATAACTGAAAACTACTGCAAACAGCAATGTTCCAAACCATACCTGGGGCACTACAAGTAACTGTCCTCTTCTGGAATGCTGCTCGCTCATATAACTTGCCAATGCTATATGATACCCAATCTATCTAACTCACTAGTCTTATTATTCATGGGTATTATTATTATTATTTGTTACCTCCAGAGAATCCAAAGACTCATCGAGGGAGGGCATCTACCAACTGTCTCCACCACTCATAATTCACCAACTGACAGCAACTACCAATGCCATCTATCGCCTACCACCACCACCACTAGTATTTCCACAGGCAATCACAAACATCCATGCCCATGGCGAGATTCGAATTTGCAGCCTTTTGGCTGGTTAGCAAGTGGTATCTCCATATAATCCAAAGATCATGAGAGGCCCACTAATCGTTTTGCAAAGTACTTCATACTTCCTTTTCATATTTCTCTATAAATGCATTTAGTGACAAAACATTTCCATCCTTTCAAAAATCTAGTTTGCATCCTTGCTAATTACTCTTAATTTCTGGGGATGACTCATTGCTCTTCCCCACACTGCAGTCAAGAAATAATAATAAAAAAAATCATTGGCATCAATTGTATAGAACACTTTTAGGAAGTTATATCCATCATCTCTTCCACTTTTCCACCGTCAACCATTCTTACAATCCACATCTTTAAAAGGAGTATTCCATGCACACCTACAACCATCCACTTGCCTCTGGATCCTCTCCACCTTTTTCATTCCCAAGAAACTCAGCTGATGATCTGTGTACAGTAGTCCAGATGTGTCCATATCAGACTTATGAAGTTTACCTTTTATCTCTCTGTTGGTGTTATTCTTCAATAACCAGCTGATCCTGTGAGTTATTTTGCTACCTCTGGAATATGCCCTCTGAACTTCAATCCATAACCTCATTAATTCTTTGCAATCCAATTCCAAAAGTATAGTACAGAGCTGATGATCTTTTAATCCCAAAATGTATAATTTAAAATTATCACATTAAACTGGCAACCATTCACTTTTTTGATATAGTCAGCTCACTTACATCCCGCAAGAATTTCTATGCTACCTTTATTAACTATTGCCATACCCAGTTTTAGATCAGCAAATTGAATATTTCCATCCAGATCATTTCCTATATCATTAACTTACAAATTAAATAGTAAAAGCATGAGTACATAACTCTGTGGAACACTGCTATTCATCTACCTTCTCCTGGATTCTATTCCAACCACTGATTGAAATAAGAGTGCTTGATGTCTCTCCATCAGTCACCCTCTTTATCCATATCACCAACTCCATATTCATTCCGATTCATACAGTCTTTCATATGACATCTTATCAAATGCCTTTGCAAAGTTCAGCCGGAACATCATGTAACCACTTCCTGTATTTAATGTAGCTATTACCATCTTTTAAAAAAAAGTTACTGAGGCATAATCCTACTTTCATTATACAACACCATTCTTTCTTGTACAAGGAGACATGTGGAGTTTCCATAATTATAAAATCACACATGTGCCAAAATTCTGCATAATGCGATTTTTTTTTTTTTTTTACTGTGATACATATGGGATTTTATAATTACAAGTTATTCCTTGATGGTGAGTCTGCAACATATTGCTCTTCTATGATTTTCCTAATAGAAGAGCAATCTATTAGGAAAATCACATGGTAGAATGTCATTTTGAAAGAAATGCAGGTATGCTAAATTAATACCAGCCTTTGCTAAGATAAGTTATTAAATCACAAGGTAATTATAAAATTTATCTTGAAGCTAGCCATTCCCTGATTATGAGTTTCAGTCTATACCATACTGGTGTAAATGATGCTATGCAACATGTGTATCAGGTGTTGATTGGGTTAGATGTTAGTAAGACAGTGGATATGCATGATATAACACCACATATTTATAAGGAATGTGCACAACAGTTAGCTATGCCCTTGACCTGGTTATTTATTGAAAGTCTTGCAGTGGGAAAGGTTCCTAAGGAATGGAAAGAAGGCAAAATTGTACTACTCCACAAGCATGGTTCTAGGACAGAAGTTTCCAATTATAGATGAGGCTGTATAATTGCAGTTGTAGTGAAGGTATTGAGAGATTGGCTAGGAATAGAATTTTAGACGGGGTTGATAGACTTAGTATCTTTATGATGGTCAGCATGGATTTGTAAAGGCTAGGTCTTGTTTTAGCAATTTACTTACATTTTATGATAAGCTAATGAGCATGTTAAATAAGGGACAATCATATACAGTGATATTCTTGGACTTGGAAAAGCATTTGATAGATTACCACATAAGTTGGTGTACAAGGGATAAATAGCATATTGGTTCGATTGATTAGTGATTGGCTCTGAGCAATACTAGCAAGTTATGTGCAATGGACCAGTGTCTCATTGGAGGAGGGTAACTAGTAGCATTACCAAGGGTTCCTTTCTTGGACCTCTGCTGTTTAACTTGTTTGTAGATGATATATCATGTGGGCTGACTGGGGATCTTCATTTGTTTGCTGATGCAAAGTTGAGAATTAAGTAGCACAGCTGATGTTCATTCCCTGCAGTAACATTTGAATAGACTTTTGACATGAATAAAGCAGTGGGGTTGCAGTTTTAATATTAATAAGTGCAATGTATTGCATTTTGGAGTGCAGAAATATAAAGCTGTATACTATATTGATGTGCTGTACTGCAGAAAGTGGATGAGTTTCGAGATTTTGGAGTGATCGTTGATAGTAGACTGAAGTTTAAAGGGCATATTGCAAGTGCTGCAAAGAGCACACATCATAGTATCACTATGATAAAAAGTAGACTGACATGTAGACATAAGGAGGTAGTTGTGCCACTGTATTAAAGCATTAGTCAGACACACTTGAGCTATTGTGCTCAGATTTGGTCACCAAGATTTCATTGTGATGTGGAAACATTGGAGAAGGACAGAGTACAGAGATGAGTGATTAAGACAAAATTAGGGCTCCCAAAATGGTGATTATGGAGAGAGGTTGAAGGAATGTAGATTGCAGTTTGGTGAATAGGAGTTAAAGAAGTGATATGACAGAGGTGTTTAAGTTAATGAGGAGATTTTATCAGATTAATATAAGGGGATTATAAAAAGGAGTAGAAGGCAAGAGGCAAAGAACAAGAGGTAATTTCTGAAAGTTATGTAAGAGTGTGGTGAAGAAGGGTGTGAATAGATTTTTTAATTAGAGAATTGTGAGAGAATGGGAACAAATTGCCAGAATATGTTGTTAATGTAGTGAGTGTTAAGGATTTTAAGATTCAGGCTGATAAATGTTGTCAGTTGAATGAACCTCCCATGATGAGTCTGCCGACTCCATGGAGGGTGTAATAATTAATCTCAAAAAATGCAGGCACTAAAGCATTTTAAAAAAGTACCATTAATCAGAAGTATTCAACCTTACTGGAATGATCACAGAAAAATGCATCCAAATTACCTGCTTACAAATGGTAGCCTATCTATCAAAAACATTACCCCCCAGAAGAACTAAAAGGTACTAGCATGGAGCCATAGATTTACCATTTTGCACAAACAAATTCCCTATCTAGAATTTATGCACAACATTGAAAAGAATATCAATCATCTTTCTAGTGATGAGGCTAACATACTTCATTTTAAGGTCGACAAAGTTATTCATGATGCCCAACCATCATAACTGAATATTCCACTATTTGAATTGAAACCCTTGAAGCTGACAAAGGAAAACACCACCGTAGTCTTAGATTCCAAATCCTATGAATGTAAAATGAAATTACTCCTTTGGATTATCAACACACATTCTTAAATTAGTAGGGATCTACCAAATATCAACTTGATGAATAAATTATTTGATAAAATGAAGTCCACAAATCAAGAAACTATTAAAACTCAGAACCTACAATACAAGGCTCCTTCCCCAAGAATATGGTACACCAAAATTCTTATTATTTACAGCATCTCCACAGAGTCTAGAGACTCATCGTGAGAGATCCAAATCAACCATCATACACACAAATCCTATCATACCTCTTCTTGAATCCATTCACCATCAAGGAACTCACAACCAATTTTGGCAATCCATTCCACTCACTCACCATGCAAAAAATCTGGTCTACACACTCTTACACAACTTCCATGACTCCTACTTCTCAGACTATTTGTCATATACTGAAAAATTTCATTTGCATCACTTTTATGACTTGAATATCTTAAGTTTCTATCATGTCCCCTCTTTTCCACCTATCAACTAAATTTTGTAATCCACAAACCTTCAACCTAACCTCGTAGAGAGTATTCCACAGATTTGTCACCCTCTTGATTACTTGTCTTTGAATCTTTCCGGCCACCTCCTGGTCTCCAAGAAACCCAGGTGACCAAATCTGTGAGTAGTAGTCAAGGTGCAGCTGAATCATAGCTTATAAAGAGGGATAATAACTTCCTTATCTTTACTTGTTAGCATGTTTTTCAACATCAAGTAATTCGTTGAGCTATTTTACCAACTTTTGCAATATACCACCTGAACTTCTTCAGTCCACCATTAACCCCAAGTCCCTAAATTACATAAATGTAATCACATACTCAGACCTCACATGGAAAGATCAACCATCTACTTATCAAACTTTCATCTAGAACACATAGAAGAAAGAATCTTTGCTCTTGACCCAAGCCATCTACTAGGCTACAATACATAAATGACATGCTTGCAGTCACACAGAAACAGAATTCTATTTGGAAAATTCAATAATCCATATCCCCAAATTAAATTTAAACTATTATAGAAAAAGAACCAAGAGGAATTTCATTTCTAGATGTACATAACAAATGGAAATGGAATGGATCACTTTTTACATCTGTCTACTGAAAGCCAACTTCTATAAGACGCTATATTCAGCTTGCAATCCATCTCAGTATGGCATCAAAAAATCCTTGGCGTCAAGAGCACACAAAAATTTGATTCTCCAAACCATTGCTGGGATGTATTCATTTAGAACAAACAGCTGTTCTAAATGAATACATCCCAACAATAACAAAAAAGGACATTTAAGGGAGATTAGCAAAAAACCATCATCAGAAAATACTGCTGTCGTCAACCTAGTTCTAGATCTTTGCCATCACCAACATCTTAACTTCAAACACACAAATCAGCCTGTAATCGAGGCCTTCAAACACAAATCACCTCTGCAAGGTGGAAAGATTCTACCTTCCTTCCATTCCTATGACATTCACTGTAACAACACTTACAGGTATGCTAATGCTGCCCTTAATTCACTGGTGCACTCTTAAAATAGAGTGATCAAAGTTCTATCACTTTATTAACATTGAATTTACTTTATGCTATATTATTAGCATGATGTAATCCCTAAATTATCACATAAAATCTATTTTCTGAACAGATAATTGAAGGTATAACTAACTAAAGGTACAATTACATGGTGCTGTACCAGATGTTTGTTGTCTGCTGACCCATTTATTGTTAACAGAGGATTTAGTTACTTGAATATCGTAATTGAGACTACTGTACTACCTGCTCACTCACCAGTCCACCCATCATTCCCTTTGCACTAAAGTCTACATGATGTTCAAAACCTGGATGAAATTTAATAAATAATTATTCAGTTAACTCCTCATCTATAATCTCCAATGGATACCATTTTCATCCATTCATAATCATTGCTTTTACTGGGAAAATGTTAAAAGGATCACACACACACACACACTAATTGGAAAGCTTTAAAACAAAAGCTTTCCAGTTCATTTTGCAATATTAAACTGGCATCCTCACTCCTGTGCCCAGCCCATTCTCTCATTCTGTTCAAGTCTTCTTGCAAGGCCACAAGATCTACTCCTCACAGTCCATCTCAACTTTGCATCATCTGAAAATAGCTGTATATATCCTCATTCAAATCTTTTCCCAATATCATTAACATACAGGTTAAGCAGCAATGTCCCTTAGACATACCACTAGTGACTTTCCTCGTCTGAGATATTGCTTTCCCCCCCCCCCCCTCCACACACATAAAACTTGTTGATACCTATCAGACAGCCAATCTCCAATCCAATGCACTAGTCTAACATCAAATTCCATCCACTCTAGTTTGGCTATCAACTTATGTAGTAATCTATCAAAAGCCTTTCCAAAGTTTAAGCATACTACTGTGTATCTGTCTCACACATCCAATGCTGCTGTCACCTTATTGTAATAAGTAGATTCATAAAACATGACCTCCCATTAGCAAATCCATGCTGTCCATCAAAGATAATACCATTGTTGTCAACCCAATTGTGAATCCTGATTCTAATGTCTTTCCAACACCTGACACAGAGATTGGCATATAATTTGAAACTTGAATCTGTCACCTTCTTTTATCAAGTTGTACACAATCTTGCCTTCTTTCCACTCATTTGGAACTTGACCCAATGTAAGACTCATTAAATATGTCAGCTCTCCGGCACATTCCTTCAAAATACACAGTGATATATCATCAAGTCCCACAGTCTTATTATCAAGTTTGCTTAATTCCCCATATACCTCCTCCTCACTTAATCTATCCTCATCATCCATTGCTCTCAAATTTTCCATGATGTCACATTCGCAAGGATGAAAGACCTTTATGAACTGCTCATTAAATATCTCAACTATATCCTCTGTAGCAGTTGTCCTTATGCTATTTTCTCTGATCAATGCCATTCTACCATAATCGTTCTTATGTTTCCTGGCTACATATTGAAAGAACTCCCTAGGATATTTTTTGGGCTTAATTGGTTAACTACTGCTCATACTGCACTTTTGCTACCCTTACCAAGTCGCTCTCGTTGGCTGTTCTTTGTATTCCTCACAGAATTGAGTGAATTGTCACTCCTCTTACTCTCATGTTACCTTCATAATGCTTTTTTTTTCTTCATAACGTACTGCATGCTTAATCTTTTCATTCATCCATTTCACACCTAGCTCATCTAACCTTCTGACCTTTAGACATTGCTTCTACTAGATAGTTCCTGAATATCACTCAAACAGCACTGATCTTCTTTCCACCCAACTTCTCATTCCATGCTACAGCTTCATGCTGTCTCCTGAGCTTCTCATAATCACCAGCCTTGTTGTTCCACATATACCCTCTCCTCACATGGCTGGAAAGCACACAATGAATCATTTCATGATTACTAGAATTCATTACTTCTACTCTCTCAGATGGCAATGGAACACTTTGGGAAATGCTGATCTATGCAAATTAGCTGAAAGGATACAGATCCCTTTCAACATCATTTATGCAACAAAGTCTTTTATCCAGTCACTACTAACTTTGATGCCATTTATTCCTTCCAAAATTTATCACTTCATTGTGTCAAAGTCTTATGATTCCTTTTATTCACATCTCAAATTAATATAAGCTGCTAGTGTATTCTTTGATGTCTCATCCATACTAGCTCATTCTTCCCAGTAATCACTTAAGTCATTCATTTCATTCCCTACACACTTTATACTCTGCATGCACACTTGCTTTGTGTAATTCATTTCAAATCATATGTGCTGTCACCATTCTTGTTTTTTCTGAAGTACTAGGCCATGTTCTTTTCCCCTCACCACCAACTGTTTTCATCCTCATGCTATTCTTTTTACAGTATACAAGAGTATGAAAAATGAACCGCATTTAATTTCTGAATTATCAAGCCTGCTGCAAGTGAATGCAGTCTCCCTAGTATACGCTGCCTGTAAAGTTTAGCTGTGCAAATTTTACATAGCATTTTTTATTCAGGTATGAGAATGCTTTCAGTTGTTACTTCCAATAATAATACTTTCACTTTCCAAAAACAATATATGAAGTTTTCAATACCCTTGATGCAATGGTTTTACTATATTAAGTTAAAAAAAAAAACAAAAGAACTTAATATCAATGCCATTTCCTTCGTCTGAGAAATTTAGCCATTTCACACAAATATATTCTGTGCTCAGTTTTTACTGCAAATAACAAACAGAGGGCTACAATGAATGTGAAATAGATTGCAACTCTTATTAGTACAAACTTCACACCATGCAAATCTGCCCAATAGAATCCTACCACTCCCAGAAATGGTTCTAGTTCGCATGTTACTAGAAAATGTTTCTAGTTCTGCACAACTTTAATTTCTTGGGTAAGTTTGAGAAATTAAAGAGCATTTTAAAAAAACTGAAATGAAAAGAAAGTACTTTTCACACTTCCTACTTCATATTTATTAAAATAGCAAATTATTCCAAAACATCTCTGAAAGACCCCCCCCCCCCACACACACACACTTCAAAGTGGAGAACAACCAAAGATGAACATCTTTGGTTGAGCAAATCTTGTTCTGGGTAATACAAAGAAGGATATGTGCGAGTAAGAGGGAACAAGCAGTTAGTAACCACAAACAAAATAGATACAAAGCTCATAAATTTCTTTTCTATTCTTGAGAGACACTTGTGACATTAAATCAAGAATTATAAACATGTTAACACAAGAATATTTTAATGTTTGCCAAATATTTCAGTCTGAAACTAACAGACTAACATCAGTGGCTTGATAGGAACAGTTTTTACAAGATGGAATACAAACAATTGATCATTCAAAAGTAGAACGAGTTGTGTGATGTTACATTGCTAAGCATTAAAGAGAAGTAAATTTCAGAGTGATGAATAAATTATTGGTTTTAATTCACAATTTCATATAACAATTCTTAATTTATAAATTCAATTAAAGATAACATTAGACTAATGTAAGAATTAACGGTCTCAATTAAAAAAAAAAACTTTTAGTGTTTTTGAACTTTTAGCGTGTTATATATCTTTAGTTTTATATCTTTTGAACTTTTAGTGTGTTATCTGGATTAAACTTTCCCATATTTTTGACAAGGATATACAGTCATTTCGATTCAAGTTAGGGCATTGAAGTAAGACTTGAGCACTCTCTTTGAATAGGGTTCAAATTTATAGCGACATCTGTGTAGAAGGTTCATTCCTTGCTGCACCAATCCGGACTTATCGGATTTGTTGTGAAGAATGTATGATTGACGTTCTTGTATTCTTTTTTCTACAGAGCGTCCTGTTTGTCCAAAGTAAGAAAGATTGAAGTTACAAGGAACTTGATATACACCAGGCAGAGAACATAGTTGAGCTTTTATCTTTAGAAAAGGGAAATAGGTGGATATTTTGTTAATAGGGATATAAGTGGCTGTTAAATCATATTTCTATAGAATTCTTGAAATTGGTTCTGAAATCCCAGAAATATATGGAATTGGAACTCAAAGTACTGATTCTTTGTTGTTCTGGATTGGATTGCAGGAATCAAACAGATGTGTAGTTTTTTCAGAAAAGCCATTTAATTTCATGTGATGTTTGATAGTTGACAGTTCTTTCTGTAATTCATGGGGAGTTGAGCAATTAGTTCTAGTTTGTCGAATTAAACATTTTACGATTCCTGTTTTTTGATAAGGATGATGGGCAGATTGTTTGAGATTGCAACGTCCAGTAAGAGTGGGTTTTCTGTCAACTGTTGTCAGAATACCTGAAGGTAAGCAGATGAGGAGGATGTCTAAAAAGGATAACTTGTCTTTTTTAATCTTCATGGTAAACTTAATATGAGGATGTAAGGAATTGATTTTGGCTAAAAAGGAAGGTAAGGAATCTCTGTTGTGAGGCCACACTGAAAAGATGTCTATATATCTAATCCAAAAGGATGGTTGAGGGAATATAGATAAAAACAGGACATCTTCTAGATGTTCCAAATAAAAGTTTGCTAAAGCAGGTGAAAGTGGACTTCCCATGGCCATTCCTGCCACTTTGTTGTATAATTTGTTTTGACACAAGGGGTGCATCACAAAATCCAATAAGATACAAGCCACAACATTCTCTGGTCCAAGACTTGCCTTCAACACAGATGTCGCTATAAATTCAAACACCTATTCAAAGAGAGTGCTGAGGCCTTACTTCAACGCCTAACTTGAATCGAAATGACTGTATATCCTTGTCAAAAATATGGGAGTTTAATCTGGATAACACACTAAAAGTTTTTTTTTAATTGAGACCTTTAATTCTTACATTAGTCTAATGTTATCTTTAATTGAATTTATAAATTAAGATTGTTATATGAAATTGTGAATTAATGCCTATAATTTATTCATCACTCTGATGAAATTTACCCCACTTTAATTCTTAGCAACATAACATCACGTGGCTCGTTCTACTTTTGAATGAGCAATTGTTTGTATTCCAGCTTGTAAAAACTGTTCCTATCAAGCCACCGAGGATAGTCTGTTAGTTTCAGACTGAAATATTTGGCAACCATTAAAATATTCTTGTGTTAACGTGTTCATAATTTTTAATTATAAATTTCTTTATAATTACAAAAGCCACTTGATTTACCATGTTTGTAAAAATCTCATCTAGTAGTACCATCTTGCTAACATTCAAAGTTATTAAGTGAAATAAGTCACCAAATATAACAACAAATTTGCTTAACTAGAAATTTTCAATATGAAAATTTCTAGTTAAGTTTCATCACTATTTTCTTAAAAGGTATTCTTGTTTCTTCAATATAAATGAAATGGACTAAAATGCTATACCATTTATAAATACAAAAAAAATACTAACCTTCCTCAACTCCTGTTACAATAGATGCAAAATTGTCATCTAATAGAATCATATCAGCAGCTTGCTTACTTACATCACTTCCTGAAATTCCCATAGCCACTCCTACAAAAATGAAATTGTAATTTAGAAAAATATTTTTGAATACAGATGTTATACCTGCTGAAATCTTTATAAAAAAAAATAATTTCTGAGGCAGAAAATTTATAAAAAGTAATTTCTGAAAGCACTTCATCATAATAAAGACTTTCCATCAAAATTTGTCTTTAAGCACACATAAAACAGAAAATGTCAGCAATTTTCACAATTTTTTGTGCATAAATTTCTTACGAACTGATATTTAACATGACTTCATTAAAATTCAAAAATATTTTATTTGCAATCATATTTTATTCTCAATATTATTGATTAAATTTTGCTTTATTATTTCATGATTCAATTAGTTACTTTCCAACTTTCCAGGGAATTATTCATTGCAAGGGGTCTCCACTCAGCCACTACCATTCATTGAACACAAGTGCATGAAAGGCATTCCACTCATCCACCATTCTCAAAAATTCTTCACTTGCTTGTTAACTGCCCTTAAACTTCCATCATTGGCCTCTTGTAATACCAAAGAAATCTGCACCCATGACTAGGGGGAAAAAAAAAAGTTCCCTAACATCTATGAATCAGATTTACCAAATTTAGTAGTATATTCTAGCTCTCCTCTTTTGACATATTTCACTTATATTTTGTTATTGACCAAAGTACTCTTTCTCCCTCTTCACCACCACCAACACAGGGGAAATAGCAGTAGAAAGTTCTCCCACTTGGTTATAAGGTAAATTATACCTGACAAGAAATTATGCTATTCAGTTCTTTATCCAAGTTTAAGTAAACAAAGTTTGTGCATGAAATGAAATTTCTTCATATGCAAACTTGGTCTGCTTATACATGGATAAAGGATTGAATAATAATATTATCCTTATTATTACCATAATTATTATTATCCCAATGGAGTCAGACTCATTTAGAAGGTCCCTTTTGTCACACACACACACAGCTGAACACATTCAAATTCTCTGTAGACACTACACTCATGCAATCAGAGGTGTAGCTAGGGAGGGGCGGAGGGGGCGATCCACCCCAGGCAGCACTTTGAACCTTTTTTTTGAACTTTTGCAGTTAATTCTAAAATACAGTCTCGAGAACTCATTTCCAAATATTGTAATACTACTATGAATTTTCCTCCCAATTGCTGTGAGTGTTGCTAGTTGTGAGAGTAGTTTTTCTAAATTAAAATTGATTATGAAATAGACTTCGAAAATGTCAGACAATTTTGCTAACAGAAGAGCAAGAAAAATAACATTTTAGATTCTTGAAATTAAGGTTTTACTTCAAAAATAATTGTTTTAATTTATTTCCCTATACGTGGTTTGACTTTTTGTAGTATTTTTGGTGCGTATTGAGAGGGGCGGAAAACTCGGGGATCACCCAGGGCAGCAAAAGCTCTAGTTACACCACTACATGCAATGCATTCCAATCATTCACAACTCTCCATGCAAAAAAACTTCCTTCTCAGTGTTGCTCACTCCTTCCTTATACGGCTTCAAGGAATGACCTTTGTTCTCCCACCATTTTATGCAAAACCTCTAATGTTAAGCCTTTAACAACATTTATGTCTTTATCATATCATCTCTTATTCCTATCCACTAGATTTTGCAAATTGCATCATCTCAATCTTTCTTCATATTTAACATTCCAGAGATCAGAAACTATCTTAGTCAATCACCTCTGAACCCTCTCCAACATCTCTTCCTTTTGAAACCAGGTGACCAAATTTGTGCACATTAGTCCATATGTGGCCTAATGAAGGCCTTATACAATGAAATCAGAATCTCTTTACTTCAAGTTAGTCCTCATCATTCTCAGAATTCATTGTGTTGTCCTACAACTTTGGTAATATGTTCTCTAGTTTTCAGATCCTTATCCATCATCAACCCAAGATCTCTTATTTCCTCCACCTACAACAATATATCCCTACTAAGAGTAAATTCTACATTGAACTGGCATCCTCACTCCTGCTCAGCCCATTCACTCAGTCTATTCAAGTCTTCTTGTAAGGCCCCAAACATTAAATGTAAACATTATATATTTAAGTGTTACTGCATTATAAGTTGATAGCTAAACTAAAGTGGATGGTGTTAGATATTAGACTAGTGTATTGGATTGGAGATTGGCTGTCTGATAGGTATCAACAAGTTGTATGGGGGATGGCAACATCCCAGAAAAGGAAAG
The DNA here is from genome assembly GCF_054136105.1 of Typopeltis vanoorti. Classification (NCBI taxonomy): domain Eukaryota; kingdom Metazoa; phylum Arthropoda; class Arachnida; order Uropygi; family Thelyphonidae; genus Typopeltis; species Typopeltis vanoorti. Next base: position 23,032,804 of record NC_143564.1, read on the forward strand.
TCACCAGTGGTATGTCTTGGGTATGTTTTAGGACCATTGCTGTTTAACCTGTATGTTAATGATATTGGGGAAAGATTTGAATAGGGATATACAGCTATTTGCAAATAATGCAAAGTTGGGATGAACTCTACTCCTCACAGTTCAGTCACCCTCTTTGCCTGTTCTTTGTATTCATCATGGAATTGATTATTTCCACTCAACTTATGTTGCCTCCATAACCTGTTCTTTTTCTGTATTGCATGCTTTATCTCATCATTCATCCATTTAACACCTACCTTATTTATCCTTCTCACCTTTGGAATACATTTAAACATTGCTTCTACTAGGTAGTTCTTGTATATCACCCAAGCAGCACTGATCTTCTTTCCACTCAACTCATTCCATGCTACAGCTCTCTGCTGTCTCCTGAGCTCCTCATAATCACCAGCCTTGTAGTTCCACATATACCCTTTCCTCACAGAAGTCCTCACACTGCCAGCAACAACTCGTGTGTTGAGGCTTAAGTGTTGCAAGGACATCGTGTTGGAGGCTTAATGGAATTTAAACAGCACTCTGAAAGGATTAAAACTGATTTTAATACTTCCAATATTTCATATTAGTCACTGAGACATCTTCAGGGATTAACAAAAAAAAACTAATATAACATACATACAAATGAAACAAAACTAAGCTAAATACGTGGGTAATTCTGAAGTCCTATCTAGGTGGTACACCTTCTATGGGTGATTGTAGGTTGCCTAGAATGTAAGGTGGGATTTCTGATAATGTTTTCCAAATATTTGGAAGTTTAATGCAACCAATATTTATTTAGAATCTGTTGATTTCTGAGTGCTGCTGTAGATTTTAAAAATAGTCTTTCTTTTTTGAATTTACTGTGGTTGGGCATGGTGGTTTTTTTCAGGAGATCCTGTGGGTTGTATCCAAAACATGGTCTGCCAGGCCAGACTGACCACATAATTGGAGATGTATGATTTGTGTTATTCTAAGAAGATGGTTGCTGATCTACTTATCTATCCAAAGTACACCAGCGTGCAGGAACAGGGTACTTTCTAAATTCCAGGCACTGAGAGAGGAGGGAGCTGATCTTTGGTAGAACAGATAAGGTTAACAAGTTTACAGAGGTTGTATTTTTTTTTAAGGACTTAGCTTTTTTTCTGATGTGCCACAGATGTAAGGTATGGTGATGGCATTTTTGAACTCCTTCTGAAGAGATGGTTGGGAATGGGAAAGGAACTGATTATTTTTTTTTTAATTCTGTAATCGCTGTAGCCATTGGAGAGGAAGGTGTGTATGTGGTTGAGTGCAGATGAAAAGGCAGTTCCAATGGAACAAAGATTGTGGGCTCTCTTGGTTAGAGTTTTAATAATGCCATATTTTTGAAAGGGGTGATGGTGGGAGAGTTTATGAATGTATCTGCCTGTGTGAGTAGGTTTTCTATATATATATATATATATATATATATATATATATATATACACACACACACACACACACACACACACACAGTGAAGGAAAGTTTACCATTAGGAAGGCATGCAACTAAGGTGTCTAGAAAGAGTAAACTACTGTTATTTCCTTTTCCATCGTAAACTGGATTCTTGGATGTAGGCTGTTAAGGTGACTGAGGAAGGAGTTTAATGTGTCTGGGCCATGAGGCCAAATAGAGAAAATTTTAAAAATCAGTTCAGATGAACTGGCTCAATAACACCACTGCTTCTGCTTTACCATTTTTCTCATCCTCTATTGAATTCATTAACTTCCCACTTTGCTAGTTTTTTTTTATCTTCATTTCACTATGTTAGCATTCCTATTTTCATTGCTTTGATGCTTTTTAGCAGTTATCACTCAAGTCTCTCTTCACAGACAAAAGGATGGTTGTCCATTTTTCTCTCTTCAGTATGAGACTGACAACCTTTCTTTTGCTCTCTCAGATTGACACAGGAAATTAGATTCTGAAGCATATACGTAATCAATAATTTGCAATTCCATCTGATCTCGTATGGAGTTAGCAAGGTTTTTATCTCCTAGAAAGTGAGGTTTATCATCCTACACACACACACAGGCAACTAGCCATTAGTACACATGCAATTTACAGACAAAATGTGTTGGAAGTTTTTCCACTTGGTTATAGTATAAATTAAAGATGCCAAGAAATTATATTCTTGGTTTAATCAACCAAACAAGGTTTGTGCCTGAAGTAACTTCAGGACTGGGCAAGTCTTATATAGAGGCTAATGACTTCACATCCCTTGCCTTAATATCCCATGATATAAAGCATATCCATACATACATGAATAATGCTGTGCATTATGGAAAGGATCACTACCAAGACCGGTTTCGATCTTTCTTAAGGTCTCATCAATGGGAGTCAGACCCAGAAGTCATTAGCCTCTATATACAAGTTGTCCACTTCTGAAGTTACTTCAGGCACAAATTTAAAGATGCCAAGAATTTATATTTTTGATAAAGGATTAAAACAAAAATATAAATTCTTGGCATCTTTAATTTATAATATAATGGAGAGAAAAAACTTTAAACATCTATCTCTAATCGGCACTCGTGAGGCAACTGTAGCGGCAATGTGTAAGAAGAGCTCTGGATTCAGATGTTATTCTTGAAATAATTAATTGTATATGAGTGATTGAGTAAGAGCTGCTATAACAGTTGTGCACTACTAGTATTATTAGTGTGTGGGATATTTTGCCTAAACTTAATTACAAATTCATTGTTATTAGACCTTAGAGTAGTAACCAGCAGAGGAAAGATGGCAGCGGCTTTGTTATTGCATGACTTTAACTTAGACTTCAGTTGTTTTGTGAAGTGCGAGGTGTGCTACATGTATTCTTTTGATTACATACATGATTTGTGGACATTTAGGATAGATGGAAGGAGGGTGTGTGCGTAGTGTGAGCTAAATGAGGATTTGATGAGTGCTAACATGAATTTGATAACAACATGTTAGTAGCAAGAATGTCGCAGGAAGAATGAGTGGTTGTTCGAAAGAGAAGGATGATGTGAAAGAAATGCGAAAAATTGTTAAAAAATCATTGAAAAAGGAAACAAGTGATTTGAAAACCGTAATGGATGGTAAAAAAGGACGAAAGGACATATTCTGAAGGATTGTGCCAGGGAGTGAAACCTGCTTGACATTTTTTTAATACAAGTCTTGCACTGGGTCAAGTTCCTAAGGAGTGGAAAGAGGGCAAGCGTATGTCACTTCATAAAGCAAGTGATAGAACTCAAGCATCAAATTATAGGTCTATCTGTGTGTCAGGTGTTGTAGTTAAGTTGTTGGAGAAGCTTGTGAGAACTAGAATCCAGAATTGGGTTCACAACAATGGTATTATCTTTGATTACAGCATGGATTTGCTAAAGGGAGGTCATGTTTTAGTAATCTACTTATTACAATAAGGTGACTGCTTCCTTGGACAGATTAGAGGAATACACAGTAATACTTAGATTTTGCAAAGGCTTTTGATTGACTATGAACTTATGTGGTAATCTAACTAGAATGGATGGGATTGGATATTAGATTGGAGACTGGCTATCTGATAGGTATCAACAAGTTGTATATGGGGGGAGCGATATCCAGGAAAAGGAAAGTTACTAGTGGTGTGCCTCAAGGATCTGTTTTAGTGCTAATGCTGCCAATATCATTAACTTGTATATTAATGATATTGGTGAAGATTTGGATGGAGATGTTCAGTTGTTTGCAGATGATGCAAAGTTGGCACGAACCATGAGGAGTAGAGAAGATGTTGTGGCATTGCAAGAAGACTTGAATAAATGGAGTGATTGGGCACAGGAATGGGGATGCGAGTTCAATGTCACAAAATTTAAGGCTTTAAAATTTGAAAAACAAATGGGATGCAGAATTTATGCTTGGTGAGGATATATTGTCAGAGGTGGAGGAAATAAGAGATCTGCAGGTGATAGTGGATAAGGATCTGAAATTTAGGGGGACACATAGCCAAAATTGTGAAGACAACACAAAGGCTTCTGGAATGATGCAGAGGACACTGATTTATAGAAGTACGGAGTTTCTTGTTCCATTGTATAAGGCTTTGATTAGACCACACATGGACTATTGTGCCCAGATTTGGTCACCTGGTTTTCAGAAGGACAAAGAGATGTTGGAAAAGGTCCAGAGATGACTGATTAAGGTAGTTTTTAACCTCTGGAAAGTATGAGGAAAGATTGAAAAGATGCAATTTGCAGAGTCTGGGGGACAGGAGGAAGAGGGGAGATATGATAGAGACCTTGAAGTTGGTAAGCAGTTTTTATAGGATCAATGCTGGAGAGGTTCTACAGAAAATAGTGGGAGATCAGGGGAGAACCAGAGGTCATACCTGGAAACTATATAAAGATGTGAGTAGGGGAGTGGGAATCAGGCTTTTTTTCATGCAGAGTTGTGAATGATTGGAATTCCTTTCCTGAGTGTGGTGTCTGCAGAAAATTTGAGTGTTTAAAGCATGGTATGATGAGCTGTGTGTATGATAAAAGGACCTCCCAGATGAGTCTGATTCCATCGGGGTCTTGAGTGATAATAATAAGGTATGACGTCTTTTGGCTACTTGTATATGTAAATATGATTTCTGCATTACTTGAACCTTAGTATCACTTCTGGGTCTGACCCCCACTGATGAGACTTCAATAAGCATATGATAAACATCCCTCCCCCTTCACTTTTTCACCCCAATAAAGGTGGAAACAGTCTGGGTAGTGACCCTTCCCATAATGCTATGCATTATGGGAAGGGTCACTACATTATGAGATACTAAGGCAAGTGATGAAGTCATTAGCCTCTATATACAAGTGGCCCAGTCCTAAAGTTACTTTTAGGTGCAAATCTTGTTTGCTTACATTTGAATAAAGGATTAAACCAAGAATAGAATTTCTTGGAAATAGCATCTTTAATTTATACACAAAATCTGCTACTAGTAATGGTTGATGGCATGTGTAGTTGATGGATTGTGACAGACTGCGTAGATGGCAGGTTGTATGTGTGTGGAGGGAGTGCTGATCTGGGATGAGTCCTCAGAAGAAGTGCCATGTATAAGTTGGGTGATAGCTTATTAGGTAAAAAAGTATGTATATCTAGTAAAAAAGCCCTTGATGTAATTCAAAATGTCAACAATAATTCACTGTAATAGTGATTAATGCTGCTGTTTTTATGAAAAATTTCTGGTAATTGTTCCTTCTCACATTCTTCCTTTGCCTTATGATCCTCCTAAAGAAAGTCAGGTAAATCAATGCTGACTGGGTCCATATTAGTTCTATTTAATGCCTGTAGAAAACTAATCTACAGTGAAATTTTAATGAATACTGGGATTTTGAATTTATTGCTCATTGCACTTTTTAGATGTAACTGTTTATGCCAAAAAATTCTTACTGTATGCAAGTACCAAATAGTAAATCTGGGCTAAAAGGTAAAGTTAACCCAGATTTACTATTTAGAAAAAAAAAAAAAAGTGCTTTTTTCTGGACTAAACCAGCCATTGCATAGATCAAAAATTTATCCATTACATAAACTTGGTCTACATATATCAAAGTGAAGTAGAGAGATGGATGGCTATAAAATATATATCTTATACAATTTTTCTACAAAAAACAAAATGTCTACAAAACAAAACTAAAAACTTTTTCTGATGATCATTACGTTTTGAGTACATAAGGAGATCTATACAAATTAATTTCTATGCAAGTTCTACACAAATGAACTAAATGAATACCATGCAAGTAATATTCTTCCTTATGCTTGTCTATTTAGATGAATTGTTTTATAATGTAAATTATCAAACAACTTCTTTTTTAACAAAAAAAAGTAAATACATCATATACAGACCTATATCAGCTTTTTTAAGAGCTGGAGAATCATTGACACCATCTCCAGTTACAGCCACAATGGCACCTTGCCGTTGACAACCTTCCACAATGATTAACTTTTGTTGAGGTGATGTACGAGCAAATACAATTTCTGTGTGATATTTCAACAAATCATCCAGTTCAACAGAAGTAAATTCACGAAGCTGGCCTCCATGAACAACAGCTGCTTTGGCATCTCTAAAAATAAGAAAAATAATGATACTGAATTCTGAATTCCCTGAACATTTTAGTGAGAAGTACAGTTTTCTGCAATATTTTCAAGTAGTTGAAGTATTTTTAATGTGTGCTTTGGGGGGGGGGGGATACCCAATCCAAACAGATTACTGCAACTAAAAAAGTCAACTCCCCTCCAAAGTCAACCATGTGGGTTAACCCTGGGTTGAAACTGCTGGACAATACCATTTAGAACAGCAGTTTAGAACTATTGTTTAGATATTTTAAGAAAATGGTTTTATGAGCTTCAGGCTGGTATTAAGATTTTACCAAAGAATAATGAACAATTCAATATTAATTATATATAATAAGCAAACAGTGATTGAACTTATTTGCATAACCTTTACTTAAGTTACTTTGGTATTAGAACTTGTATGAAGAGACCACACATTCATCTTTTCTTAGTAATTTTAAGCTTTCATTTCATTTGTTATACCTGCTAAGAAGTCATTGAAATAAATACTTAATCCTTCCTTGAAATAATGTGAGCAATGTGACTGAGGTGCACTGAATGCCAAGACAACACCAACTTCAAAAATGTAAATGTTTGCAGATAGAGAAAAATGAAAGGTATATGCAAGTATGGGATTAGGAGAGTAGTTGATGGATGAAGACAAATCAACAGTAAGCAAAAGAGTATACAAGATGAAACTGTGGGAAATGGCAAGAATAGAGGAATTTGCTATGTAGCAAATTTCCTGAAGAAATTTGCTACATAGAATTAAAGAGTAATGTATTGGGACTAGATGATTTAGGAGGTGCAGAACAGTGTTTGAAGGGGAGTCACTGGAGAATTTTATATAAGGAGATGCTTGTTAGTGGATTAATGATTTAAGAGGCTGCATAACCTAAGTGGTAAGGGACCTAAGAAAATGTATGATACTCAAAAGAATCAGGAAAAAATCATACTTGAAAGCTGGGGAGTTGGGCATCATGATGAATTAGATGGCAGCCAGAATGTACAGACAGCATAAATGCATCTGAGGGATGAAAGAATTTGTATGAAAATGGACTGCTTTGAATTATTGTAGCAAGTATGCGTTTTCTTCAATGCTATAAATATGATTTCACTGTTTACTAAAAAATAATCTCAAAAAAATATTAAAAAGAATGTGTAAAAATTATATCAATAATGTCCAAAATTCTGACAATGTCATCTCAACATACACATTTATGGAGTTATTTCAGTTGGTGATCACACAATATACTAATCATCTGTTGATATGCAGTACTTGTAGAATGATTTCAATAGGCTGAAATTGTGGGCATGAGAAAATGACTGAGATCAACGTTAATAAATGTAAGAATACCTAATCATACTTTGGTGTGACTAGATATTCAATGTCGTATTGGATATCTAATATTATATTGGTGGTATTATGATATAAGAAACTGATCAGGCAAGGGATTTTGGAGTTTTTGTAGACAGGAAGTTAAAGTTCAAGAGTCACATGGCAAAGATTGTAAATACAACTCAGAATAATTGCAATGCTGAAACGAACCTTGACATGTAAAAAGATAAGGAAATCATTTTGCCACTTTACAAGGCCTTGATAAGACATCACTTGGACAATTGTGAGCAGGTCTGATCTCCTTGTTTCTGTGGTGATTCTGGTACAGTGGAGAGAGTGCAAAGAGAGTGTCAAAAATGATATCAGGATTGTGCATGCACATTATGAAGACAAATTAAGAATTTATAAACTGCAGACACTATCAAACAGGAGAAAGAGGGATGATATGATTGAGACTTAGAAACTTCTGAAAGGGTTATAGAGAATTTCAGTAGATGGAATTTTTCATTTTTTGGAAGGTGGGGAAAGGACTTGAGGGCATCCTTGGAAGTTGAGAATCAATTCAGTCAAGAAGGGGATGGCTAGATTTTTCTCTCATAGTCAGGCATGATTGGAATGGATTACCATTGGATGTGTGTGCAAGTAGTGTGAATGAATTCAAGAACAGGTATGGCAGCTGATGCGATTAGTATGGCCTCCCTTAATGAGGTCCTGACTCTGTGGAGGTCTCTTAATAATAATGTCCAGAATTCTGACAATGCCATCTTCACAAACATTTATAGGACCATTAATGAGTTGGTGATCACACAACATACAGCATCTCCCAGACACTGCTTATAGGAGGTGTTATATGACTAGTGCAATGTTTTGTCTCTAGAGGAGGATTTCTGGTTTATTCACACCTTACACTGCAGATAGATGCCTTCCTGTTCAGTCTGAATTGTATTTAACTAAGGAGCCAGTGCACCCAACATTTGCATTAGGACAGTTTTCTTGTGTAAAGATTGTGTGTATTGTATTATGGTATACTGAGACAACGGATGTGAAGTCAGTCTCTATATGCAAGTAGTTTAGTTGTGATGATACTTCACATGTAAACTGTTTGCTTATGCTTGGATGAAGGAGTAAAACAAGAAGTCACTAAAATAAAAAGCCAAAAGACTTCAATTTTACATTGCTGAACTAAAGCCTTTTGGCTCTATTTCAGTAATTACTTTTATGCACTGACCAAGAGTTCACTTATGGAAAATACATTTCTCTGACATTAGTATTGAATGAGAATTTTTGCTCTCTTAGGGTTTCTTCCTGGTCTCTGAAGAGAACCAACCACTTCAAAACAGATGTCAGGCCAGTGAAACCTTATCAAAAATGGATTAATAAAAGGCAAATATATGGACTTTTTTCAATCGAAGATGAGTTAGCTGATCTCATGTGGAGGTAGCAGGTTTTTCCTCTCCTGGAAACTCTGGTTTTTCATCCCGTATACAGACAAATCAGCTGCCCTTCAGAACACACAATTTACATACAAAAAATACTAGTTGTGGTGGTGGGCAGTAGATGGCATTGATATAGATGATTGGTAGTAGAGGTTCGGTGTAGTGGTGAAAATGGAGAGTTGTACAGTGGGTGTCCTCTCATGATGAGCCTACGGACTCCTTGGCGGTGTCATGAATAATAATAATAATAATATATAGATGCTTGGGCAGTGCCTATGTCTTAAGTAGTCCACACTAAGGCAACTCAGGGATGCATTCCTGCAAGCTCTCTGGTTAACTTATGAAATTTTCATAGTTTCTAGATTCGGCTTTGAAATAATGCTGGATCAAATATTCACTTTGCTTATGTAGCAAGACAAGAAATTTTCTTGTCAAGTATAAAATACTTTATAACCAAACAAAAATACTTCCTACAAGTCTGTGATCCATAATACTTTAATACTATGGTGATACACCATTTTATTACACATAGATAATGATTTCTACATTGATTTTGCCTTGGCATCTTCTTAGATCTAGCTCCAATTTTTTTTTTTTCCTTCAGTGATGTGGTTTCTGATAGTGTCATGATCGCTGTATTCCATCAGGTGCTTGTCTGTGGCATTTCTCCTACTGATGCAGCCTTAATCAGGGCCCCTTCAGTAGGTGCTTTGACCTAGAAAACGAGCAGTTTCTTGCCAGCAGATTATAGAGATTGTGTTTGGCTAAGGGAAGTTTTTGCTTGTCACCAGATGGAGCTCAAGGCTTCTGCAGGTGTTGTCTAGCAGAACCACTACTGGGTATTCTGGAGTGATTCAGATCAAGAGTAGTTAGAATGATCCTTCTAGATCACTCACATTGAGGTCAGTGATCTGAATGATTACCTAATTTTTGGCTACTTACACAGCAAAACTGGTCTAAACTTTCCCCATAATAATGCAATTAATGTGAACTCTGCCTCTATATACAAGCAGACTAGTTGTGAAGATACATCATGAGTAAAATATTTTCTTATGGTTGAGTAAAGGATTAAAAGAAGAATGATTTATCAAGCATAATATACTTTGTAACCAAGCAAAAAATAAACTTTCTACAATTTCCTGTAGAGATGTATTCATTCATTGCTCATCTGAGTTATCAGTCTCCTCTGACACATCTCTCCATTCTTATTCTCCTTAACTGCCATCCTTTCATCTCTATCCTTTGCTCCTACATGATCTTTCAAATCTAATCTCCCTGTTCACATGAATCACTATTTCTCACCCTTTCAATTTCCTCTCTAAGTAACCCCCCCCCCTCAAACCAAGTGAATCTAGTGTGGGTAGACCCACACTAGATTCACTAACACAATCGAGATTTCATTGAGAACCTCCATATCTCCAATAATGCTAAAGATATGGAGTTTCCACATCATTTCATGCTCATCTTCCTTCCTTTCCCCTTGATCACACTACTCTCTCTCAACACTCTCACTGTAAGCATTGAAACCAACTGAAAGTGAAATCACCCAGCTCTTGTCATTGTCCACATTTCATACAAAAATGCACTATCTATAAAACTGTGTTCAGTAGATTCATTAGTATTGTCAGATTAGATTCAACTGTATAAACCCATTTTCATGAATAATTTAGTTCTTTAATCACTTATTGTTGTGTATTGTATTGTTCTACAGTATTTGAAATCATACCAATGATTAACAAAACAACCCAAAGAGTTCTTTTATGACATGCTAAATAAAAGGAAAAATGACCATTAATGAATAACTTTCACAAATGCTGTTAGGGAGGTGGCTGCAGCTCAAGAAATCACTGAGCGATCAATTATGTAAGGGTATATCAACGATCATCTAGTTCTCGAAATATGCTAATGCAAGGAAGTTATTATCCTTTACAAGGCTTTAAGCCAGCCTCATCTGGACCACTATAAACAGATTTAGTTACATGGATTTATTGATGATGAGAAAGTGGAGAAAATCTAGAAGTGAAAAGCAAATTTTTGAAATGCTACATCAGGGCAGATTGAAGATTTGCGAGTTAAAAAAAAATTGGCTGATATGCAGAAGAGTGGACATAACAAAATAAGTTAATCAATAAAGCAGAAGAAAGCGTTCAATACTTAACATGAAAGGAGGGAACAAGGAGTTACTCCTAGAAATTAGGTGTGGTTGTCAATTGAGTAAGGTTACATTTTTCACTTGGAAAGTGAATGACTGGAATGGGCTGCCACAGATGCAAGTGCTTTGTCAGTGAATGAGTTCAAGAAGTATGATACATATTGTGTAAATAATATGGACCACCTATAATGAGCAATTCCATGTTATAATAAACTTCACAGTAAAAGAAATAAGTTTAATAGAAACAGTATATCAAATCACAACTGACTTAGGTTAAAATAAAAATACAACTCAAGAATCACTCAAAGTACTTCTTAGCAAGAAGGATTCTGCAAAGATTTCAGATGTGTGTTTTGTACACACAGAAATAAGAATAAACAATTTTTTAAAATAAAATTTAACTGAAGTAAACTAGGCATTTTATTACCTAGGATTAACTTGTTCTATTGGAATATCCAAGCGAATGGAAATATCTTCAACAGTTTCATTACCTTCTGAAATTATTCCCACAGATTTTGCAATAGCTTGTGCAGTAATAGGATGATCTCCAGTCACCATTATAACCTAGAGAGAGACAGTCCATTATAATAAGCATAGTCAAATTATTCTAAGTTAACAGAATTCAACATTGTTAAACCTATGGAAATAATTGACACACAGCATTTTACACATTTTATTAGTTTGTATGAATTTCTGATAATGATTCCCTTGACAACTTCTACAAGGGGAAGAGGGGACTGAAAAATTCTTATAAACACCTAGAACAAAAATATTAAAGCAAATGATATAACCACAAGAAAGAATATATCTTAAACCTTTTAACCCTCATGTTTCATCAAATTGTAATCATTTGTTCTTTTTCTTTTAGAATATATAAGAATATTCGCTGTAATACCATTTTTGTTCTAGGTGTTTATCAGAACTTGAGATTTGTATGTCATTGAGGGTATCGTTATCTGACGGGGGGGGGATTTCAGGGTTATGCAATCGGCACAAGACTGAGATGTCCCCCCCTCCCAGTGAAATCTTTGCAACGTGATCACTCGGTAACAGCTGTTTTTTTTCTACATCACATTTCCTACAAAATGTTATCCTTAATTACCACTCTTTTTACACACTGTAGAGCTCCATGCATTTTTTTCTATTTCCTCTTGACAGTTTGAGCTAATTTCCTTCAAACTACGTTTGCCTTATAATTCCTAATTAGGTTAGCGTTTATACTACTCATACATCATCTCCAATGCGATTATTCTGACTGGATATGCAAGTCCAATACTGCTTCCCTCAACACCTTGATTATTTCGCCATACACAAACTACGAACATCCTTTCTTATAATTTCTTTTGCCACACTGCTACTTAAGTTGACATATATATTCTTAAATGAAAATTCCCTATGCTTGGTTACCAGGTTAAGACAGCATATCACTCTCCCCAGTCTGGAGTGGATTGAGAACAAGTGATGCTCTTTTCCTGCTGGATCAGGTGAAGAATTGATCCAGCATTAGACATACACCTAACATGTGCTTCTTTCTTGCACTCAGCATTTATTACAGACCTTTAATGGTCTCATGCAGCAAGGATAGCTCATCTAATATGCTCTTACTGTTCATTTCAGAGAATGAGACTCAGTGATATTAGTTGTACATTAATGTAATAAATATACTTTTCAACACTTACCTAGAGTACTATTGGGTTGTTAAAACAATCTAAAAAATACTTTTGTATCAATTGTTTGGTGTGTGTGTGTGTGTGTGTGTGTAGGGAAGAATTAATTTTCAGCAGAATTTGACACAGAGTACAAAATTTACTTACCTTTATGCCAGCACTTCGGCATTTGGCAACTGCATCAGGTACTGCTGCACGTGGAGGATCAATCATTGCAATTAGGCCTATGAAGCGCAAATTATCTAATGGAAAGTTTTGTTCATCAGCATCAAATGGATATCCATGAGGATATTTATCTGCAGGTAATTTTGAATCACAAAATCCTGTAAGAATGCAGAAAATCAGAAATTTTATATTCAACTTAAGAAAATCCAGAAACATTCAACTGTAAAATGTATATTTTTCAGATATATTCATAACTATCTTTAGCAAAGGTAAACTCGTACATATAAAAAGGAACTAATTTTGTATATTAAACTTTCAGCTTTAATTATCATTATACCAGCATTTCCTATAATCAGGAATCCCAAATTGCAAACTAAAAACAAATTATGCGATACTCCAGGGAGTCCAAGGACTCATTATGGGAGGGCACTCTACTTTGCTAAATACATCTCAACCTCTCCACTACTAAATTCTCCTACTATGACACTACTACCATCAACGCTATCTACCGCCCTTCATTACCAACAACGGCATTTTTTTGTCTGTAAATTGTGTGTTCTGAAGGCCAATTTGTCTGCATGCAGGATGAAAAACTAGTTTCTGGTAGAAAAACCCTGCTATCTCCATATGAGATCAGCTAACTCACCTTCAATTGAAAAAGCCCATAAGAGTTCCCCTTGTTATAACAAGAATCGAACCCAGATCTTTTATACTTGAATGCATTCACTGATGTTTCACAGACAACTTATTCCTTTCATTCACCACTTGCCAAAAGTGGCAGAAGGTAAGAACTTCATATGGATAAACAACATGAATGTATCCATGTTCTAGAGATGACTTTTTCTCTTCACCTGAAATGAATTAAAGTGTCCTGGTCTATGAGAAACAAGAAACTAATTTCTTACAGCTGGTCACTACAGGAGATGGAGCAGAATGATGCCAGTAAGTTAGCCTTGTTTTTATTCTATTTTACTATAGTAACATATGATGAACAAGTAAAATTTCCATCCAATGGACTTGCAAGGGGACCAGAATACTTGATTGTCATTTGCATAGGAGGCAAGCTTTCTGCATTTGACTCTTTCTAATTTCTTTTTCCAGAGATGTTGCAACATGTATAGGCTGTGGATGAAGTTCGCATTTGGGTTTTGAGCACTTGTGATATGAATTTCTTTTTTGACCACATTAGTATCCTTGGTGGAAACCAACGCTTGGATGGTTGTCTGGAATTTTGAATAGAATGGGGGATGAAGGCCTTTATCCCAATGAGTATCACTATTTCTGTAATTTGGTTACAGCAGGTGTTTGGAATGAGTAGAGAGAGAGAGCAGAAACAGTAAATAAGACCACAGATTAGAGAGAAATCTTGGAGGTGGGCATCCCATTTGACACTGTCGTGCCAGGAGGCACATAGCTAAGATTGGCTGGGAGAAGATCTGTAGAAGCAGAAATGTGGATAAGTTTATGGCCAGAGTTGCCAAAGGAGAGAAAATATCTATAGTGTATTTGGGATGGAAAGTCAGTTAAGTAAAGGTCGAGAGTGTTGGAAGAATGAGGGTCATCTGCAATCACAGGTTAGATGAGCTAGATGAGGTTGTAGAAGGTTCTACTTGGGATTTGGTTAGGAATAGTGGATCAGATTATGTCTGTGTGGTAGTGTTTGTACTGATTCCCCAGACATTGGTAAAATTGATGTGAAAGAGCTTTTATTATATTTGGTGTTATTTTGGCTTTTTACACTTCTGGATGTGAGAAGATGGACTTTCTCCTTAGGTGAGCAGATGAGCTGTTGGTTTAAACATGATGTTTAAGTATTTATTAAGCACTGTGGCTATCTTCTTGATTTATTCCAGATAGAGCAAAAATAGGTTCACTGTGTTCTGGTATATTTGTATAAGTCAAGTGGGTAGGTAGGAAATGGAGTTTAATCTATTTATAAGAGTTTGCACCCACTGGTTAAAAATGTGGTCGCTAAAATGGTAGCCAAATTCAGTGGCAACAGGTATCATTGGAACAGATACTGTGACAAGATGTTTGCACTCTGAAGATGCAGGTTCAAAATCTTATTATATACTAGTTGCTAAATATTCTTATGCTGCCATGTTTAATATGGCAAAATGCAAATATATGCTAAAGAGTATCTAGTTTGTTAAGAATGTTTAAAAATGTTTTTAGTATTGATTTCTAATGTAATAAGCAAGGATTAAGCTATGTGTTAATCAGTTACCATATTCAAGTTGAAGGATGTCAATGGAGGTTGCATATACTGGTGAGACATGATATAAGTGTTGATCACCCAGAAGGTATGGCACACAGTAGAAAATATTATCATTATTTGACACCTTCAGGGAATCCAAAGACTCATCGAGGGAGGGCACCTGCTCTACAACTGCTTCCACCACTCATTCACTAATTATCCACCAACTGACCGCAACTACCTCAACACCATCTACCACCGACCACCAGTACTAGCATTTTCACAGACAATCACAAACATCCATGCCCACAGCGGGATTTGAACCTGCAGCCTTTTGGCTGGAGAGCGAAAATGCTAACCACTCGGCCGGCCAGGCAAGCATATAGAGGATCCAAAGTTCACATTTTTTAGAAATGTATCATATTAGAAGTGCAAGACATCAAGAGTACATCTCTGATTACGGAAATCTTACACAATGATGAATAGCAATGAAATCTAAAATTAATTACTAAAGGAAAAGCCATAAGGCTTAATCTTGGTGATGTAAAATTACAAAAGGCAAAGTAGATACCAGATCCAATATTATTTCAAAGCCAAATGTTTATAACTATGAAAGTTTCATAAGCTGACCTGACAGCTTACGAGAATACAATCCTAAGCATCCCTGAGTCGCTTTAAGCTTGCACTACTTAAAAGACATGACTGCCCCAGCATTCATATATTTGCCTTTTATATGAACGCTGGGGCAGTCATGTCTTTTAATAAAGGTTTTACTGGCATGACAACTGTTTCAAATTGGTTGATTCTCTTCAGAGACCAGGCAGAAACCTTAAGAGAGCAAAAACTTTTTGCTCAGTACTAATGAAATCCTAATGTCAGGAAATGCATTTTTCATAAATGAACTCTCAGTCGTTGCATAAAAGTAATTACTAAATAGCTTCTAGAATGTTTATAGAAACTTTCATAGTTTCTATAAACATTCAGCTTTGAAATAATGTTGAATCTGGTATCCACTTTGCTATGTAATTTTACATCACCAAAATAAAGCCTTATGGCTCTTCCTTTAGTAATTACTTTTACACACTGACCAAGAGTTCACTTACGAAAAATACATTTCTCTGATATTTTATTTCTTTAGTACTGAACAAGAGTTTTTGCTCTCTTAAGGTTTCTGCCTGGTCTCTGAAGAGAACTAACCATTTTGAAACAACTGTCAGGCCAGTGAAACCTTTATCAAAATATACTAATAAAAGGCTAATATATGGATGCTTGGGCAGTGCCTTTAGTGCAAGCTAAAGCAACTCTGAGATGCTGAGGATTGTATTCTTGTCAGCACTCAGGTCAACTTACAAAACTTTCTATAAACATTT
This sequence comes from Typopeltis vanoorti, assembly GCF_054136105.1. Classification (NCBI taxonomy): domain Eukaryota; kingdom Metazoa; phylum Arthropoda; class Arachnida; order Uropygi; family Thelyphonidae; genus Typopeltis; species Typopeltis vanoorti. Next base: position 23,049,182 of record NC_143564.1, read on the forward strand.
GACTTTGAAATAATGTTGGATCTGGTATCCACTTTACTATAAAATTAAGTTTAGAATAGTTCATACAAGTAAATAAAACAACTGATTAAAAAAATACCAATTACTCTTTCTCCTAAACCTCCCAATTCTAAATATGCATTGTTGAAGGCATCTTTTAATTCCTCATCAAGTATTTTATCTTTTCCACCAATAAAAATTGTAGAGCACCTTTCTAGAATACGTTCAGGAGCACCTTTCATACAGATTAAATATCCAAGATCATTTTGGTCATCAATATCATGTATGGTCACCTATGCAAAAAATAAAAATTATATGTATAGACACATACACAATTTTCTAAATTGATTTTGGAAAAGATTTTATTATTTAAATTCTTGTTATGTTATGTTAAATTACATTTAAAACAGACTATGTTTATTTGGATCAGCTGAAGCTTTGAATATTATAAAACCTTTGCATAAAAAGAACTTTGATTTGACAAATTTTCCTTTGACAATATAATCTGAGAATTTTGAATTTTGCTTGAATATAAAAATACAAGGCAAGCAAATGAAAGTATTATTATTATTACTTGACACCTCCAATGAGTCCAAAGACTCATTGAAGGAGGGCACTTACTCTACAACTCCACCACTTAATCTGCCAAATACAGCAAACTGCTAGTACCATCATCACCATATACTGTCAACTACCACCACCAGTACTAATAAAAATACTACCACTAGTATTTTTTTTTGTCTGTAAATTTCGTGTGTTCTCAAGGCTGATTTGTCTGTACTGTAATTGATACTGTACTATAATTAATACTGATATTCTAATTAGTCAATTATCTACACATTTTCTTTAATGTGTTAGGTGCAGCAACCTACCATAGCCAAATAACTAAGTTTCACATAAATCTAATGTTCTGCTTAAGTAGTTAATCCTGTTGACACAGTTTATTCCATGTTAACTGCAGGGAAACGGGGAGGCTCAGGGTGGACAGGGATACACAGCGTGAGAAAGGTGGATGCTCCAAGAGGAGGTGAGAGAATGTGTAGGCAGGAAAGTAATGGGATGATCAGGTATCAAAAGGAAACAGATGGAATTGCAAAGGGTTCTAAAATGAAGAAGCAGAAAGGGAAATGGCCCCAGTCCAGCATGGAGAGATCACATCGAGCGAGTTGTATCAGTGAAACTAGCTGTAGATCCAGAAATGAGTTGTGTTTGTATACCAATGCTAGAAGTATAAGAAACAAGGCAGATGAAATGGTTGCACTAATTGCGTCTGTGCACCCAGAGATTGTCGGAATAAGTGAGACATGTTTAGATGAGGATGACTTCCTGACAGGAATAGAGATGGAAAGGTATGTGTTTCGTGAGGATAGAAGGGGTAAAAAGGGAGGGGGAGTGCTATTGATGATAGAGAAAGAGTTATGTCCATACAAAGTAGAGATGCAAGAGGGAAATGGGGCCAGTAGTTTTGAGGCAGTATGGTGTGAGATAGAGGTGAATAGAATCAAATACTTGGTGGGATGTTGTTATAGACCTGGTAATGTGGATGGTGGTGATAGTGAAATGTATAGTCAAATAAGCCAAGCAAATAAGAAAAGGGTGATCATTATGGGCGATTTTAATTATGGCAATATAGACTGGAATGAAGAGATAGCAACTGGAAGTAAAGAAAATGAGTTTCTTGAGTTTTTGAGGGATAACTACCTCAGACAGTATGTAACAGAGGGCATACGAGGATTAAGGGTCTTGGATTTGGTCATCTCATCGGAGGATGTAATTATCAATGAGGTATCAAATCATCCACCAATCGGTGAAAGTGACCATGAGGCGATTACTTGGGTGGTTGCCAGCAGTGCAAGGACCTCTGTGAAAAAAGGGTATGTGGAACTACAAGGGGGGTGATTATGAAGAGCTCAGGAGACAGCTTGCAGGTGTAGCATGGAATGAGGAGAATAGCTGGAAAAGAGATCAATGCAGCTTGGGGGATTTTCAAAAAATATTTAGTGGATGCAATGTCTAAATGTATACCACGGGTGAGAAGGTTAAATAAGTTAGGTGTGAGATGGATGAATAAAGAGATTAAGCATGCAATACAGAGAAAAAGGGCATTGTGGAGGCAGCATAAGAGAAGTGGAAGTAACAATTTCACGAGTTCTACAAAGACCAGGCAAGGAGAGTGATTTGGTTGGTGAGAGTAGCTAAAGAGAGGTATGAACAGCAGTTAGCTAATGAAGCTAAAAAGAATCCTAGGGAGTTCTTTGTATATGTAGCCAGCAAAAGAAAGAATGATTATGGAAGGATGACATTGATTGGAGGAAATGGTATAAAGACAGCTGTTGCAGAATGTGTGGTGGAGATACTTAATGAGCAGTTCATAAAGATCTTTCAATCTTGTGAATGTGACTTCATGGAGAGATTAAGAGCAGTTGATGATGGGGAGGAGAGACTGACTGTAAGTGAGCAAGAGGTGTTTGGGGAGTTGAGTAAACTAGATGTAAATAAGGCTGTGGGACTTGATAATATATCACCGTGTATTCTGAAGGAATGTGCCAGAGAGTTGACACCTGCCTTGACATATTTTTTTAATACGAGTCTTGCACTTGGTCAAGTCCCTAAAGAGTGGAAGGAGGGCAAGATTGTGCCACTTCATAAAGGAGGTGATCGAACTCAAGCATCAAACTATAGGCCTATCTGTGTGTCAGGTGTTGTGGTTAAGTTGTTGGAGAAGCTTGTGAGAACTAGGATCCAGAGTTGGGTTGACAACAATGGTATAATCTTTGATGGACAGCATGGATTTGCTAAAAGTAGGTCGTGTTTTAGTAATCTACTTACTTATTACAATAAAGTGACTGCTTCCTTGGACAGAGGAGAAGGATACACAGTAATATACTTGGATTTCGCAAAAGCTTTTGATAGAGTACCTCATGATAAGTTGACAGTCAAACTAGAGCAGATGGGGTTGGATATTAGATTAGTGCATTGGATTGGAGACTGGCTATCTGATAGGTATCAACAAGTTGTGTATGGAGGTGCAATATCCAGGAAAAGGAAAGTCACTAGTGGAGTGCCTCAGGGATCTGTTTTAGGGCCATTACTATTTAACTTGTATATTAATGATATTGGCAAAGATTTGAATGGAGATATTCAGTTGTTTGCAGATGATGCAAAGTTGGGACGAACCATAAAGAGTAGTGAAGATGTTGTGGCCTTGCAAGAAGACTTGAATAAATTGAGTGATTGGGTAAGCAAATGGGGATGTGAGTTCAATGTTGCAAAATGTAAGTTTTTAAAATTTGGAAAACAAAGATGGGATGCAGAATTTATGCTTGGTGAGAATATATTGTTGGAGGTAGAGGAAATAAGAGATCTGGGAGTGATAGTGGATAAGGATCTAAAATTTAGGGGACACATCGCCAAAATTGTGAAGACAACACAAAGACTTCTGGGAATGATGAGGAGGACACTGACGTGTAGAAGTAGGGAGATTCTTGTTCCATTGTATAAGGCTTTGATTAGGCCACACATGGACTATTGTGCCCAGATTTGGTAACCTGGTTTTCAGAAGGATGAAGAGATGTTGGAAAGGGTCCAAAGGCGACTGACTAAGGTAGTTTCTGACCTCTGGAATGTCGAGTATGAGGAAAGATTGAAAAGATGTAATTTGTAGAGTCTAGTGGATAGAAGGAAGAGGGGAGATATGATAGAGACCTACAAGTTGGTAAGGGGTTGTTATAGGATCAATGGTGGAGAAGTTCTACAGCGAATAGTGGGAGATCAGGGGAGAACCAGAGGTCATCCCTGGAAACTGTATAAAGAGGGTGCGAGTAGAGGAGTGAGAGGCAGGTTTTTTTCGTGCAGAGTTGTGAATGATTGTAATGCCTTGCCTGAGTGTATGGTGTCTGCAAGGAGTTTGAATGTGTTTAAGACCCGATATGATGAGATGTGTGCGAGATAAAAGGACCTCCTAGATGAGTCTTTGACTCCGTGAGGTCTTGTTTAATAATAATAATAATACTCTTAGTGCTGGTTTTGAGACTGGCTAACTCACCTTCAGGTAAAAAGACCCAGAAGGTTTTACATTGCAAAGAATTTGAATCCTTTCCAATCAAAGGTTCAAATCAAATTATTACTGACTGAGATATAAACTCCATCATACTTCTGGATTAAAAAAGATACGCAGTCTCAAAATGAGAAATGAATGGACAGGAATATATTCTGGAAGAACTACCTTGCTTGAAGTCTTGCTTTAGTAATTTACTTGCTTTCTATAATAAAGTAACATAAGATCAAGGAAATAACTACTAGAATATTGCTAGACTGGAAAGGAATGAAATAATATCACATATTACATGAACTGGAGCAATGGGGATGGATATAAAGCTGGTAACATAAGTGGGTGACTGATATAGCAATAGCATCTAGGAGAAGGAAAGTTAACTGTGGAATGCAACAAGTCTTTGCTCTGACTGCTGCTGTTAAACTTTTCATATTAACAGGACCAAGGATTTTTATTATTACATGACCCCTCCAGGGAGTCCAAAGACTCATTGAGGCAGGGCACCTACTCAACAACTCTGTCACCACCACTCACTCCACCAACTACAACTAACCACAACTACACTAATGACATCTACTGCCAACCACCACCACTAGTATTTCCACAGACAATCACAACATCCATGCCCACAGCAGGATTTGAACCTGCAGCCTTTTGGCTGGAGAGCAGATATGCTAACCACTCAGCCAGCCAGGCTGGGAAGAAACCATCATCATTATCTGCACCATCATCATCTACCATCCATCACCACCACTAGTATTTTCACAGACAATTACAAACATCCATGCCCACAGCAGGATTCGAACCTGCAGCCTTTTGGCTGCAGAGCAGATATACTAACCACTCGGTCAACCAGGCTGACTCACCATAACCTTAATTTGAAAGTGGGATATCCAGTTTGCCAGTGATACTAAATTGGGGAAGGTAGCAGCACACTAAAAATAATGTAGATCCTGAAGGAGTTCAGGATTACAAAATTGAATAACTTCTACAAAGAATAACAGTTATGGAAAGGGATGCAAGATTACAAGCTGTGCATTACATTGACACTGGTTCACTGCAAGAAATTATAAACATTCAGCAAAACTACATCTGGACTATTATGCTCAAAATTTGGTCAAATGTGTTTTGCAGGAATAAAGTGACAAGATTCAAAGAGCAATAAATGAAGATGGCAACAGATCCAGAATCACTATAAAGACTAAAGGTTTGTGGATTGCAAAAATGACAGAAGGAAAAAGGATATGATTGACATGTTTGCATCTATCCTATAAAATGGATTTTATAGGATTTCTCATTCCAGCAAGTGGACTGTTAGTTCAGGAAAGAAGAACCAATAATGAGACCATAAAAAAACTGCAGAGGTCATTCAATTCTGCAACACTGAAGTTTTCAAAAAGGACATGCGACAGAATAGGTGAAGGCTGTTTCATTGAAAAAGAAACATGAACAAGGATGCAATCTGAGTTAGCAGAAAGAAACAGCCACCTGCAGTATATCCAGATGAGCTGGTTAACATGTTTATGCCAGTGAGAGATAAAAACTCACTGCAATCTTAATCTCCTGGTGAGGAGAGAGGAAATCTCTCACTGCTAGTTTGTTCGTGTATTGACAGACATGCTACATATTGGGGCCGGTTCTTCGAGTGTAACCAAATCAGCAAGGGGGGGGAGAAACTTGATTGTTTCAGGATATAGTAGAAAACAATAAGGATAATACAATATTTGGTTAGTGTATTTGAATTATTGAAAGATGTAAATATGCAAATAAACATTAATGAACCATGGGAGAATGACAAATATAAGGGGGAGAAAGAAAAGGCATGAATATATTATTGGCAAATAAATTATTAACAATTTATATTAATGATACATGTCCTATAAGCCACTTCTTATAATACATAGGATTAATTTTTTATTGAGGAATAGATGAATTATTGCTCATCTTTCCAAAGATAAGAATGAGAATGTTACTATAGTGAAAAAAAATATCCTATCTTCAGTACTATTGCAGAAGCAAGAAGGACAAGTAGTTTTATCACTAAATATAATACAGGGACATTTGCAGTCTATGTCTTATATTTAGTGACAGTGTAATTAGGGACTAGATCAAAATGACCCTACATAATAAAAAAAAACATATCCTCCCCCACTATTCTCAATATATATTATTATTACGTGACACTTCCAGGGAGTCCAAAGACTCCCTGAGGGAGGGCACCTACTCTACAGCTGTCTCCACCACTCAGTCGATCAACTACAAACGCCATCTACCGCCCACCACCACTAGTATTTTCACAGACAATCACAAACATCTATGCCCACGGCAGGATTTTGAACCCACAGCCTTTTGGCTGGAGAGCAGATACACTCGCCACTCAGACAACCAGGCCGGCAATACATGCAAAACAAAAGTTTTATTGTAGCACCAAACACAGTAACTAAAGACATTTGTCCCAAGATCCTTTTTCAAATTTTCAGTTGCCAAAGACACATGGTATTGCCTGTTTATAATGCAGTAATTGAATATAGAAAGCAAACTATTTATGCAAATATATATTTAGATGCATATAACTTGAAATCAGTTAAAAATGCATTTGAAGAGTTTGATATCATTAAGATAGTTCACAAATGCTAATTTTACAAATAAAATTCCACCAAAAAATGTTTCAACTAACATGTCGTTTGATCCTTGTGAATATGTGCCCATTTGATGTGAAAAGAATATACATATGGAAAGCAAATTCTTGCAGTCAGAGCAACATGTGCAAAATAATGCTGGAATAAATGTGTTTACAAAAAGCCCTGGAAAACTGCCATCCTCCTACTAATGTCAGATTTTGGAAGAATGGCAATGATTATCCATTATGTAGAAAGTATTTTACCTTGGGTATAATAAATGTTAAAAATACCAAGCTATTCTAAACCTGGTTTTACTTCATTTCCCAAGTAAACAAACAAGTCAAGTTTGCGCCTGCACGTATTGGAAGTCTAGCTGACCCTCAAAGTAGTGCAAGACCAAGGCAACTCTTGGTAAAAGTAGAATAAGCTCTGATCACTAATCTTAATATTTACCCTTAATGCAAAGCACATCTCCTGGAGGAGATGTATGTTGTTTTGTATTAAAGGCAAGGGGCCACTACCCAGACTGGTTAAATACTTATAAGCTCTGTATTACTGAAATCTTGGTATTTCCTGCCTGGCTCCCACTGATGAGACCTCAATCAAGGTCGAAACTGGTCTGGGTAGTGACCCCTTGCCTTTAATACAAAACAACATACATCTCCTCCAGGAGATGTGCTTTGCATTAAGGGTAAATATTAAGATTAGTGATCAGAGCTTATTCTACTTTTACCAAGAGTTGCCTTGGTCTTGCACTACTTTGAGGGTCAGCTAGACTTCCAATACGTGCAGGCGCAAACTTGACTTGTTTGTCTGTTTGCTTACTTGGGAAATGGAGTAAAACCAGGTTTAGAATAGCTTGGTATTTTTAAAGATTATCCATTATTATGGTGGATAGATGGTTATTTTTGTTAGGGTCACTAGAAGCAATACTACAAACAATTTCACCAGCTTGATTGGTTCAGTGGATAGCATGTAGGTTGTACACTAGAATTTTAATGTAAGCATGAATTCATGATGTCTAAAGGTAGTACATGATTTTCACTGTCTGGTGAAAGACCAGCATCCCACCTACTGGATAAGTTCTGTTTGGTCTGTAGCATAGGATTTCTGGCTGATCTAGCCAGAGTCTCCAGGCTTGATTAGTATTATTCTACAGGCACCTCTGTGGATTCTAAAGGACCCATGCTATCCACACAATCTATCATACCTCTCCTTGAACCCATTAACAAACTTCTAAAAACTGACACTGGCAAACACATTCCATTCATTCCCCACTCTCCAAGCAAAATAATCTAGTCCTCACTCCTTTACTACCCACACCCTTAATTTCCAGGGATTACTTCTTGTTCTGAACCCTCTAGCCTAGTTCTGAAACATTTCCCCTGCATCAATACTATAAAACCCTTTAAGTAACTTAAATGTTCCTAATCATATTCCCTCTTTTTCTCCTATCAAAAAACTTCTGCAATCCACACACCCTAAATCTATCCTCATAGGTAACATTCCACAGACCATCCATCATCTTGGTTGCTTGCCTCTGAATCCTCTCCACCACTTCCTCATCCCCAAGAAACTCAGAAAAGCAGACCCAAGCACAGTAATCCAGATGTGGATGTATGAAGGTCTTTTAAAGAGGAATAACTTCTTTATCTCTACTTGTCAGTGTGTTCTTCAATAGCCAAGTAAACTTGTCTAAATAAAGAAGCAATGACTGAGTGTATTCCAAAGGCCATAGGATTAAATTAGGTAGGTGTGAAATGGATGAATGAAGAGATTTTGTTTATCCTTCTCAACAACCTCCTGATATCCAATCTTACATTCTCCTTGTCCCCAGTGAAGTCATTTGTCTTTGCTATCACTACCGACTCCTTTGCTCTCTTAGTCCTCAAGTTTGTTAGGAGAAAGGTTTCCAGTTGGATATGTGGTTTTAAAAATGACAGTGATTAAATTTATGAAGAACTTCAGCAGATAAAGATTAAGAATAGTTTTGTTGTGCTCCCATATCAGGTGAGAGAGGAATAGACATGTTTTTCTATTTTATAGAGGACATAGCTATTGGGTAAAAAAGGCGTGACAAACAACTGACTTATGCAAAAGCTGTATCATTAGAACAAATAATCTGAGATCTATGCATAAGGGTTCAACATGTCCTACTATTGTGCTTGATGGTGATGGGATGACTGTATGCAAGTACTTTTTAATGTGTATAAGAAGGCAAATTTTTTCTCTATTCTAAAATTGGATGATGAAAGCTTTTTACCTTGGTTTTATTATACATTAAAGATACGAAGAAATTATACACTTTGTTTTACTTCCTTGAGTAGAGGATTAAAACTATGTTTTGCAAGTGAAATATATTCACAACTGGGCCATTTGTATATAGAGGCTAATGACTTCACATCACTTGCCTTAGTATGTATCTCAAAATGTAAAGCACACGTCTTGGTATCTTTAATACATAATAGAATCAAGGTAAAAAACTTTCATCTTCCTCTCATCAAGGGATTTTTATTAAAAATGTCTAGCACATTTTTGGCTACTTGTAAATGAGGTATGACTTGTGCATTACTTCAACCTTGGTATCTGATGAGACCTCAAAGGTCGAAACCAGTCTGGGTAGTGACCCTTCTCATTATGCATAATAAAAAATGGACGTATAAAAAAAAGAACTTTTTTTACATGTCCGAATGCAGGTGATGTGAAGCAAAGATCTACATAGTTCAGCCAGAACTAACACACAGATATGCTCTGGTTTGAGACATATATTTCTAGTCACTTTCTTCTGAAAGTGAATGAAAGTAATAGAAATAATCAATTATTGAAAATAGTGCCAACAGGCTTCACTTCAGCGAAGTAAAATATTCAAAATTAAGTGGATATTGAATACCACATTATTTCTTAGCTGAATAAGAAACTCAAAGATGGGAATCTAATCTAAGAGTTTCTTGCTGAATATAGAAAACTATATAAAGTTCGGCGAGTCAAAGCGTAAGCCAACACCTGGTAGTACAATGCTGGGTAACTCGTAAAGGTGGAGCAAGTTCCGATCACTGTCCTTAATATTTCCCCATAATGCAAAATATAGCTCCTGGAAGATGTATTACTGTTTTGCATTATGAGAGAAGGTCACTACCCAGACCGGTTTCAACCTTTTTTGAGGTCTCATCAGCGAGTAGATAGACCTAGATGTAATACTAAGGTTTCAATAGTCAGAGCTTATCTCTTTACTATACGAATTGTCAAAAGGTGCACAAATACAATTACTGAAAATAGAGCCAACAGGCTTCACTTCGGCAAAATAAAATATTCAAAATTAAGTGGATATTGAATACCACATTACAACTAACTATCTTTGAGTTTCTTATTCGGCTAAGAAATAATGTGGTATTCAATATCCACTTCATTTTGAGAAATAATCAAATTATCAAAGTTGTCTTTCTTAAACATTATGGAAAATACATTAGTACCATAAATAGTTAGATTATCTTATCCAACTAGTGCTAAAAATAGTGGAAGCATTTGATACAAATACAAAAATCATATTAGAAAACATATTGCCCTGAGTAAAAGAGAGTCAGCAATGTCCCTTGACCTGGTTGTTGAACTTTATCAGGGGTCCCAAAAGAGTATTTGGAAAGAAACACAATATATTAATTGCTTAAGGAGATGGTTCTAGAAGATATCTGGCTTATTATACCATTATCAGTATCATAATTGGGATAAATATCATTAGTAAAAGAAAATTAAGTATAAGGATTATGCTTCATGTTTCACACTTAAAGACTTACATGATATTTATTCGTAGAGTTGAAGGGAATTTCACACACTTTTGGGTTTCTTCGACGATACCCTACCACATCACCAACAGCTAATTCCATGCATTTTAAAATAGCAGATTCAGATGCATCACCAGTGCATTCCCTATTAATATATTGAGAATGAATCATAAATAAGTGATAAATATAATATAAAATTCAATTCCATTTTTTAAAAAATAATTACTACTATTTGAAATCATATAAATGCATGTTGTGCTGAAGATGGCTAACAAGCTCTAGATACATTAATGCTTAGTAAGTTGGTGTTCAGAACAGCCAGCTGCTTTGAGCAAAACCTTTGTTAAATAAAGAGATGGCCATGCAATTAGCAATACAATTTCAATTTTCTTATGGTATTTGGATGAAGGAAAAAAGTTGAATTTAATTATTATGTAGGAATCTCTATGGAGTACAAAGACTCATAGGAGGGCTTACAAACAATCATTCAGTTATCCACACAATAACTAGTACACCCCTCTCTCTCTTTTCACTCATTCACAAACAAAGCCTAATGACATCTGGCAAACTCTACTCAATCATCCTGTTCATACAATTTACAACTGTTACTCATGTTCCATCTTTTTAGTTCGTTTGCCCACAATGCCAATCCATTTTGCAGGCTCTCCACACCTCTACAAGTTGCCTTCTTGAGTACGGCATCATAAGGAAATAACTAGATATCCCCAAAAAGTATACTTTGTATATTAATATATATGATATTAATGTACAAATAAAAACAGCAGTGATCCAGGTGAGCTAGTGACAATGACACGTCACTACCTTTATTTTGCTTTTATTTTTTTTTGCTCCACCTTTGGTTCTTTTTTTCATTTAGTTAATTTTTTTCTGCCTTTATTCTTGCTCCACCCTTTATTATTGCAGTGTATCAGCCATCATCTTATCCATGTCACCAGCTTCACATTTATCTCTATTCTAATTTTGTATTAGCTATGTGCCATGCACTGGCAACTTGCAAAATCCAGCAGCACCATAGCCATTTCCTTTATATGACTCTGCTATCACTTTATTATGGAAAGCAAATAAATTACTAAAGCAAGACCTATAACCATGCTGCCTGCCTAAGAGCATATTTTTACCTATCCTTCAACTCTGACAAATTTTTAACCACCACTGAGATAGGAACCGTCTCATAATTTGTTACCCACCTTGGAGCTTCCTTTAAAGAAATTATCTTATTTTTTCACTTGTGATCCTACTAGTACAGACAAATAGTTCAAATTTAAGATATTTTAAATAGACCATTACAACAAAATTGATAACATGCACCCCTCGATCACAATCACTCACCTTGAAGTTATATTTAATGCATGGATTCCTAATTTATTAAACATGATCTTTAATGCTGGCCTGGTTGGCCGAGTAGTTAGAGTATATTTGCTCTCCAGCAGAAAGGCTGCAGTTTCGAATCCAGCCATGGATGTTTTTAATTTTGTGAAAATACTAGTGGTGATGGTGATATATGGTGTTGGTGTAGATGATGAAGGTAGTTGCAGTTGGAGACAGTTGTAGAGTAGGTGTCCTCCCTCAATGAGTGGACTCCCTGGAGGTGTTACATAATAATAATAAACTGGATTTGCAAAGCAATAATTTTGTGATTGTGAAAAATACTAGTGGTGATCTAATTTTGATACTAGTGGAGATCTAATTTTGTGAAAATACTAGTGGTGGTGATATATGGTGTTGGTGTAGATGATGAAGGTCGTTGCAATTGGAGACAGTTGTAGAGTAGGTGTCCTCCCTCAATGAGTGGACTCCCTGGAGGTGTTACATAATAATAAACTGGATTTGCAAAGCAATAATTTAGTGATTGCTTTACTTCTCTCGCTTCTGTCACCTTTATATCACCTGCATCACTCAAATAGTTATGACTACTTTAATTACTGTCTTTTGCCTTCCCCAGTTCAGCATTAGCAACCTGGATATTCCCTTGAAATCATTTACAAATATTAATGTACATGAATTAAACTGCAGTAGCCTTTGCATACCACTAGTTATGCCTTCTTGATCTGACTTCAGCATACTACTCTGATATCTCTCAGTCAGCCACCTTGCTATCCATGTATCTAGTACACACATCATTGCTAACTACATTTATAAAATACTTCCAAGAATGAACTTGGTCACATTTCTTTTTATATTCTTTCTAAAGGTGAGATGGTAATCATGGTAATCATAGAAACCATGTGAAGGAGGGAAGGACACTTTGTAGCCAAAAACCAATCAGTAGAGGTGAAAAGGGGGGGGGGGGGAGAATGATGACATGCTGATACTTATGGAATACCAGTATTATATTTAATATCACCAGATGTGATGACAGTGAATGAGATGACTATACTATCTCTAGTGAGCATTACTACTGAGGAACTTACAGGACACAGCTATATTAAAAAACTAAAATTATGAACAAAGCCAGAGTAAAAATAAAGTACAGCTAAGCAAGAGCTATGCTATATGACAAAAGCTTATTTCAAGAAAATTAGTATGATATTACTTCTACCTTTTTATAACTGAGATCTTCAGTTCTTCCAAGGAACCTCATCCCCAGTATCCAGTCAGAAATTTCTCAAATTAATTACTCATTGAACTTTTGTCAGTTATTTTTGATTTTTATGGTGCCAAGCCATCACAGGTCATACTGTGCCATGACACAGGTTATAGCAGTACATATGGTAAATGGTTAGTAGGACAATCACAAACATCCATGCCCCTAACAGGATTCAAACCACAGCCTCTTGGCTAGAGAACAGATACCCTAACCATTCAGCCACACCAGACTAGCAAACCTTGCATAGACTAGAATGAATGTACAGTCATCAGAAAGGAACAAGTGGCACAATTTCATTTGCCACTGAACAGCTTTTTCTAATCATGCTCAGGAAACTCAAGACAGAATAGAAAGGTTGCTACATCATGCAAAGACAGCAAAACGAAAAAAACTAAAAACAAGACCATCAACTAGCCTCAAATAATGGAATTAAAATTTCAAAGATTAAGCCTGCATGCATTCAAAACATTTAACAATAAGTCACTACAAAAGGCCAAGTCAAGGATCAATTACTTCTGTTTGTAATGGCATAGTGAGATCACATCTAGTGTCCCATCATTTGTAAATCAACAAGCAGGATAGTTCAGTGGCTAACCTGAAATGCCCTCTTCACACATACACACTGCTTTTTAATATGGAGGACTGTGATACTCACTCCATGCACTGTTCCCAATGGGGGAACTTGATAGTACTAGTTATATGGACAAACTTTAGCATAGTGATTAATGCAACTGACTTCTAATAAATACATCAGATATTTTTCATGCTTAAGCTTAACTCCCAATCTGAAGAAACACTGGCTGTTAAAAATTAAAATTTGCATTATCTTTCACAAAACAGGACTAGATCTTGATTTTTTTTTTTTTCACCATGAGGTGACAGGCTAGTTGGAATTATGCAGCTGTTATTGTAGTTTGCTAGTGCACATGTTGGAGTCTGTTCTTTTGTATATGTATATACCACAGAATGAAATGCTGAGGTAAGGTAATTTTTAAATCATTGCATGGGTACTTCCAACAAGTCCACACTATCTCCTCACAATATATGTTGTACATGTCCTTAAATCACTGACTGATAAAGCACTTGGTCTGGCACTCAGTCATTCACCAATCTTCAAACAAAAAATTAATTCTTCACATACTTGTTAACTACTCTTACTCAATTTCAAGGGACAATCCCTTCTTGCACTCCTTTAGCCAATTGCTGAAATATTTCCTCTGCATCAATCCTATAAAGCCCTTTTAGTAATTTAAATTATCACATTCCCTCTTTTCTGCATGTCAACCAATTTTTGCAACCACAAATTCTCTATCAATCATCATAGAAAGCATTCCACAAAAGATTCAATGTTAGTCACTTGTTTTAGAATCCCTCGACTTCCTCATCCCCAGTTATCTAAATGTGGCTCTACCAGGGCCTTATAAAAGAGGAATGATAACTATTATCTGTACTTGTTAGTGCATTCTTCAAAACTAACTACTATTTGAAGCAGAAAGTTTCATGTCTGCAAATCTGGTATGGTAAATTCTACTTACTTTTCAATCACATTGAAAGGAGGAATTCACCTACTTGAAAAATCCTTGTATCCTGGTTGGAATCTGAACTTAGGTCCTTTCAACAAAAAAGAGAAAAATATCACAAACATCCTTGTAAGTATGTCAAGAACATTTTTACGGTCTGTAAAGCTTTGTTTCTTGCATTATTAAGAGCACTTCCTTCAGAATGCTAGAATAAATGAAGAACAGGAGGAAAAATTTTATCCAAAAGAGAAAAAGATGGAAAAGAATACGACCAATACTGGAACAACTAGATAATGGCAAATTGTTGTTGCAGTTTTAAAAAAGGAAGCTATGTATGTCACAAGAAGGTGCATAGAATTCAAAAATAAGATTCTGTTAGAAAGCAGTATGTTATGGCAATGGATTATTGCACAATGCAGAAAATATTGATCTTCTCAACTATATATGTGGTGCGAGATTGTAGCTAGCAGAACAAAATATACAATTGGGTGCTGCTATAGACCAGGTATTGAAAAAGATGGTGGAGATAGTATGCACAAGCAAATAGAAGAAATGAGTGGAAGGAGGGTAATTATTATGGGAGATTTCAACTATGGTCCCATTGATTGGAGTGAGGACACACGGGAGGAAGGAATTGGATTTTATGAGGTTATTAAGGGATAACTATCTGCAACAGCACGTAATGGAAAATACTAGGGGTCAGAGAGAGTGCATGACCTAGTAGTTGCATCTGAGGATTTGGCTGTAACAAATATGACCACATTGCCACCAATTGGAGAGAGTGATCATAGGGTCTTGACTTGGGATGTGGCTAAAGGTGTGGAATTTACAATTAAGACAGGTTACATGTGAAATTATCAGGCTGGTAAGTATGACAAGCTTAGGAGTTTGATTGGTTCAGTACCATGGCATGTACAACTGCAAGGGCTAGAAGTTGATAGTGCATGGGAGGCGGTTAAGAAGTGTTTGCATGAAGCAATGGCTGACTGTATACCTAGAGCCCAAATAATAAATCAAGTAGGGGTTAAATGGATGAATAACACCATTAAGCTTGAACTGCAAAAACAGAAACAACTATGGAGAGAATTTAAGGAAAAAGATGACCGGCAGGCACATGAACGGTATAAAGCGCAGGCCAGAAGGGTAACGAGTGTGGTAAGAAAAACAAAAAAAGGATTATGAAAGAACATTGGCCATGCAGGCTAAAGAGAATCCTAAACAGTTTTTTCATTGTGTTGCAAGTAAAAGAAAAAACATATATGGCAGAATGATTTTTAAAGAATGCCGATGGTTAGGGAGGTAACTGAATCAGTTGATATAGTTGAGTTACTGAGTGAGCACTTTGCAAGAATATATCATCTAGGTGGCGACATTGCAGAAATGAATGAACCAATAGATTATATGGGAATTGTGGTGAATGAAGTGGAGGTGAGTAGTCTATTGCATAACCTCAATGTCAATACATCTGTGGGATTGGATGGCATACCAGCTCGTGTTGTACGTGAAGCAGCTAAAGAATTCTCAGTACCCTTGACCATTTTGTTTAATTTGAGTCTAGCGTCTGGATTAGCCCTCAGGGGGTGGAAAGAGGGGAAAATAGTTCCACTGCATAAAGGAGGTTCCAAGACTGCTGTTGTAAATTACCGACCGATTAGCGTATTAGGAATCGTTGTCAAGGTCTTGGAGAAATTAGTCAAGAAAATAATACAGGATTGGATAGATGAAAACAGGATATTGTATGGGGCACAACATGGTTTTGTGAAGGGTAGATCATGCCTCAGTAACTTGCTCACGTTTTATAACACAGTGACAGCAGAACTGGATAAGGGTAATGGGTTTACAGTGATTCTACTGGACCTTGCCAAGGCCTTTGACAGGATACCACATGGAACTCGAATCAGTAAACTGGACCAGATGGGGATGGATAGGGTTGGTGAGATGGAAAGGAGGATGGTTGATGGAGAGATACCAGAGAGTAGTTTATTCAGGAGTTGAGTCCAAAATACGGCTTGTGACTAGTGGTGTGCCACAGGGCTCTGTTCTTGGACCACTACTTTTCAATTTGTTCATCAATGATATAGGAAAGGATCTGAGAGGAAGTGTTCACTTGTTTGCTGATGATGGAAAGTTGGCTAAAGCAATAGTGAGTGCACAGGATGTCAAAATTTTGCAAGATGATTTGGATAGTTTGGAGGACTGGGCTAGGGAAAATGGATGTCAATTTAATGTGGCAAAGTGTAAGATTATGCATTTTGGGGTGAAAAGAATAGCAGCAGTATATCACATTGGTGGAACTGTACTCCAGGAGATTGATGAGGCCAGGGATTTGGGAGTGTTGGTGGATAGGGAATTGAAGTTTAGGGGGCACATTGCAAAAGTGGTAAATCAGCTCATCAAATCACTTGACTTCTGAAAAATACTTTAACAAGCAGAGATAAACAAGTTATTGTTCCTCTGTATCAAGCCTTGATAAGACTCCATCTTGACTACTGTGCCCGGATATGGGTGCCAGGGTTTCTTCATGGTGGGGAGGAGGTGAAGAGGATCCAGAGATGAGTGGATCCTTTTCACCTCCTTCACCTTCCGCAGATCTGCTATCAAGATGATAGCAGATCTGCGGAATGAACCTTATGAGAACAGGTTGAAGATTTGTGGGTTGCAAAAATTGGTCAATAGGCAGAAAAGGGGTGATATGATTGAGACATTCAAATTACTGAAGGGTTTCTATAAGATTAATCCAGAAAATATTTTTGAGAATAGGACTGGTGGTGGGAGGTCTAGGGGGCCATACATGGAAGCTGGGCAAGAATGTGGTTAGCGCTAGGTTTTTTTACTTGGAGAGTGGTGAATGAGTGGAATAAGCTGCCAGTCTTGGGGTGCTATGACCTTGAATATGTTCAAGGCAAGGTATAATAGATACTGTGTGAATGTCGAATAGTTGTTCTTGACATAATGTTAGGGCCTCCCTCGATGAGTCTGTCGACTCCTTGGAGTTGCCCGGAATAATAATAATAAATATATTTTTTAAATATACATGACCATATTTAAACATTTGACTTATTTAAATACATACAAAAAATTTCCATAGAAAGAATATATATCTGGATTCTAAGTGAAGTTCTTTATTACAGGCATTTCCATGGAGTCGGACTTTGCAGGAGGCCCATACTAACCATTATTCATATAAAACCTATAGTAGCCCACCTTGAAAACTCATCCACTGTCAGAGCACTCGAAACTACCTATTGCAATCATTGCAGTCATTCACCACTCTCCAAGACAAAAATTATATACAGGGTGTTCGGGATAAATTTGACAGTTTCGTAAGGAAAAAGAAAATCTTCTTTGTATCTATTAAATTTAATGAATTGACAAAAAAACATTACAGGCAGAGTTAATTACAATACTATCAACAAGATTTACTCAAAATAACCACCATTAGCATCGATCACAGCTTCAATTCTGCTTCGGAACCTCGAACAAGCTGATGCTACAGTCTCCCTGGGAAGGGCCGCAAAAACTGTTTTAATTTTATCCATTAACTGGGCTTTTGTATTACTGGAAGTGCGATTGGTGTCTTTTTCAACTGCGCCCCATACAAAATAATCCATGGGGTTAAGGTCTGGGGAGTTTGGAGGCCAAACATTTGGACTGGTGAAGTCGTAGAAATTTTCAGACAACCATTTTTGACTTTTCCCAGAGGTGTGGCAAGGGGCCGAATCCTGCTGCCATACATACGGCCTACCACTGGCTACCCTTGTTATCCAGGGCTTGACTACAGTTAGCAACTCCACGAACAAAGCCCGAATTCCAATGCCAGAGTTCTTCAACACCTGTTCCTGCAGATTTGCGAGGAATTCTGCTGTACGAACGCAATCAGATCGTCTGCTAGGGATCTTTCTTCTTGCTACATCCTCGTAGTCACCATTGCAAGTCTCTAGTTCATGCCTGATTGTTTTTACTGTATTCAGGGAGCATTGGGCAGCAGTCGTAATATCCTTATTTTGATGGCGGGCACGAATCATCATGATACAAGTTATTCTCTTCCATGATTCAGGTGGGTTCCAGCTATCCATCCTTTCTGACATCTTGTATATGAATGAAGAAGGGTCCAAACTTTTAAATGAAGAGAAGTGTGTGTTAATACATGTAACTTACGGAAAAATATAATTAATTATAAATATGTCAAATTTATCCCGAACACCCTGTATATGTCTTTGCACTTTTACTAACCACATTCTTACACAAATTAAGTGAAGATCCGAAATTCTCTGTATGTTCATAAGTATTGAATAATTTCTTCTGTTTCCATCATAAAATCTCTTTGGTAACGTGTAAGTTTATATCTTGTCCCCTCTTTTACTATCAACTAAACTTAGCAAGCTATGCACACCATCAATCTCTAGGTGGCTTCCAAACTTCTGTCAACCATCTTGAATAATTATACTCTGCATCTCTGCCACCTCTTCATCACCAATAAACCCAAGTGACTAATTCTGCACATAGCAGTCAAGATGCAACCCAAAAAAGGCCAATCTATCTCTACTTGTCAATGTTCAGCATTCAAATAATCAGAGATATTCTGCCCACTTCTGCAATATGTCACTTCGACTCTGTCCACCATCAACCCCAAATCTGTAGTCTATCAATTTATATAATATTTTCATTTGTAAGTGCATAATTACATTTTGCCTTTGGCTCACGCTGTCAATTTATTTAAATTGCTACAGGACCTCACATCACTTATTAATTGCCATTCTTGGTTTTCAATTATCAACAAGCAACTGAATACTTTCCCTTAAATCATTCCCATATCATTAATATACAAATCAATCAGTAGTGACCATATTATAAAGCCCCAAGGCATTACTAGTCATCTTCATTCCCTTAGATTCTATTCCATATTCTACTTCATCTATTATACTACTCTGGTGCAATGGTCAGTCCATTCTTCTCAGCCATGGCTAGCAGAACCTCATCATTCCTATTTACTCCAACTTATGTATTAGTTTTCCATTCACAGCATCCTGTCAAAGGCCTTTGCAAAATCCAGCATTATAAAATAGCAAATTACTGAAGCAGGACCAACATTTTCCAGAACCATCTACAAAGAAATATCTTGTTTCCATTCACCCATTCCTGAATTCTATCATTAACCAACATTAAGCACTACTCCTGAGATACAAGTGGCATGTAGTTTACTATTCCTGCATTGGAGCTCCTTTATGTAATAAAATTATCTTGCCCACTTCACCACTCAGAATCTTATCAGAACTGAGACTTAGATTAAAGAGCTTGGCCAGAGGCACTACCAGTAATCTGCTACATTCTTATAACACATCAACTGACATGGCATCCAATCCTACTGCTGCATTCACATTACTATTTCTTAATATGCTGATGACCTTCTGTTCATCTACTTCAATTTTCACAGTATCACCTAGGCAACTGCAATATCTCCAGATAATACACTCTTGCAAAGTGATCAATTAGCACACCAAGTATTTCTTCTTCTTTGTCACATTTTCCCAAGCACCAATTAATTATTCCATAAATTTCCCCTTACTCATTAGATAGCAAATAATCATCACAATTTCCTCTGACCTGGTTAGCTATTTTCCTCTTAATCTTATACAGCTCTCCTTACAATGCTGGTTACCCTTCTTGTCTGCACTATGTGTTGCTTATAAGCAAGGTGATTGCCTTTTTCTTCACACTCTGTCCAACAATGTGTGTTTACAGCTCCTGCTTTAAATGCTATTCATCCATTTAACTTTCATTTGTTTATGGTTTAATCTTCCTGTTCCTGCTTATGCAGTCTGATACTGCTTCAAGCAACCCTTATCTATTTCCCATGCACTTTTGACATTCTTCCCTTGCAAATTCTTATTCTATAGCACTGCTCCAAGCTGTCACTTAAGTCATAACTGCCAGCTTTGTACTTTCACATATACCCCTTCTTACATGAGAACTCCAGATGTTTAGCAATCCTCATGACAAAACTAAATGATGACTTTTTCCAATCAGAGGCAAAGCAACTACCTTGGTTGTGACTACATTGTTATCAGATCCAGTACTCTCAAACCTTGGGTCCCATCCATCACTGCTGTTTCAGGTAATTATCCCTGAGTAATTGTATAAGTTCCATTTCTAACTTGCTATGCACCCTTTCCTTCTCTCCCTCAATCTATGACCCAATAATTGAAGTCCCCCATAATAACTGCTCACCTTGCACACAAATGCATTAGTCTACCAAAGCATGTCATCCACTTTTATAGCAAAAACCAACGTTTTGTTGCTGTATCTCACATTAGAAGGTCCAATTAAACATCTCCCTCAGTCATAAAATCCTTCTTAACATAGTTTTGCTAGCTGCAGTTCTTCAGCTATCAGTAATATTCTTCCTCCTGTCCTATTCCCTCCATCATCCCAGAAAATATAATACCCCTTATATTCTATCCTTATATCTTCTTTCAATCAAGTCTCACTGATGCCAATTGTTTTTGGGCAAAGCAAGCTAACCAATGCCAAAAAGTACTCTGTTTTTGATGCTTCTAGCATTTATTCTAACATTTCAACATTTCCTTGCATGATATAATTACCAACACATATTCAAAACTTTGGAAATCCAAGTACAGAAATGATTGTGCACTGTATGATCATTTCTGTACTCACTCATGTCCTGTCCTGGGGGGGGGGGGATAGTCAGGTGGTCAGGCATGTAACTACATTTTCTTAACACCTAATTTTCCTGATTTTGCACTTCTGAACACCTTTTCCAGACATCTCTCCAGAACCATTCAAAAGCAATCTATCAGGCATATACAAATCCTTTTGTCGATCAAATTCATTCTAGACATCTATAAACTATTCCACCTGCACACTCTCCTCATTGATTAATTTGCAATCATAGCTCTTCAGATCATTCCTATCATTCAGTAGCAGCAGACTCATTATCTTTACTATCACTTCTTTTTTTTTTTTTTTGCTTCTTCCAGCAGCACTTCCATATCTTTTCTTATCCCATATCACTTGCCTTTCAAATCATTTATACCTGCCAACACCACTCTTATCTATCACACTATCAGCTTCACCAACATCTTTCATCTTTACACTCATGAAAAACACTTATGAGCTACAATAAAGCAATACCAGAATATCATAATTTTTTATCACTAAAACAAATGTCTCAGTAACTTAAATATTAAATTGATTTTTAGTTCACTTGATGGTGAATTTAGAATATGGAGTATTTACATAACTTACTGAGTTACCTTTTTAATATGTGTATATTTTCCTGTCCAGGTTTGAATTCTGCCCTGCTACAGAGACAAGCAACTCTGGAAAGAGCATGCCATCCTGGTGATGTTCTATCATACTGCACACCTTAGTTTTAAAAGAAACAGTTTTAATTAAAAATTTTACTATAATCTTGATATTAGTACTAATAGCAAACCTCCAGAGTATGAGGTTTCACTCAATAAGCAACATATATTAACCCTTAAACTCATTCCCATTTCAGTATTCATAACACAATACATTTCAACACATCTACCAATAGCATCCACTCCATACAACTATCAGGGATGACCTTG
The DNA here is from genome assembly GCF_054136105.1 of Typopeltis vanoorti. Classification (NCBI taxonomy): domain Eukaryota; kingdom Metazoa; phylum Arthropoda; class Arachnida; order Uropygi; family Thelyphonidae; genus Typopeltis; species Typopeltis vanoorti. Next base: position 23,071,356 of record NC_143564.1, read on the forward strand.
TGTTCTCTCCCTCCACTACCTACACTGATGGACCAAGGTATTTTTGCACCTCAGGCAGGCTCCGTGTGTGATGCCCCCAAGTTTTTTTTTTTATACTTAAGTACTTTCTAATTGTAAGTATACATATTTTTTTTAATTATTAATAACTTCATTATTTCTACTCATCATTTTTATTCAGTCAGATATACTAAATAAAAAAGAAATAAAAATGATTTTACACTGTAATTTTAACTTAATCAATTTTAACACAAATATGTTTTGATAAGTTTTAATTTGCTAAAACTTCTTTCAGCTGTTGCTACTGTTATAAGAATTATTAGCAAAATTGTCAATGCAACCCATGTATTAGGAACTACATTCTGCAAATTGCTTGCTTTTAAAAATTGTCATTTTTGAATTTGATTTATGTAAATCATTATTTTCATTATTTTTGGAAGGCGTGCAGGCTCTAAGGCCCTAGCACCTGCCTTAGTTTTGGTGCCCCTCCTACATATGGCACCCCACGTGGGTGTCCAGTCAGCCTGCCCCTTAATCCAGCACTGACTACATATATATAAAATCCTTTGATATTAAACCTATAAAATGCTTTCATGAATTACCATATTGTCATTCATCACTCCCGTCCCCCTTTTTTTTTTTTGTATCTTCAACATGTCTGCAATGTACATTCAACATCTTCCTATAACATTAAGAATTTCTGATATTGCCTTAATACTTGGACCCTCAAGCATATTCCTGATAACAGAAACCAGATGACTAAATTTGTACCTTATAGTACATGTGTTATGAGATCAAAGCCTTATATATTGAGCCGCCTCTATGTAAATCAGGAAGTAGAATTACAGCTTTCAGGTCAATTTATATTGTGCCACTCAAGAAAGTAGGTCTGGAATATTTCCAGATAATCCTACTTTCTTGAATCCTACTTTCCAGATAAGAATGCATCCTACTAAAGAAGGATGCATTCTTATCTGGAATAAGAATGCATCCTTCCTTCAAACGATTCCAAATATTATTATTATCCAAGCCTCCATGGAGTCAAAAGACTCATCGTGGGAGGTTGTTTTTAGGAAACACAAAGTTTATCATACCACTCCTTGAACCCATTGACCGTTCCCACTCAAACCACTTCAAGGTTCAACCACCCTCCACGCAAAGAAACCACTCCTCACCCTCTTGCACACAGCCTCCTTTCGTAACTTCCAGGGATAGCCCCTTATCATTGCTCCTTCCCACCGTTCCACCAAGTGAAAGAATTCTCAAATGTCTACCCTGTAACTGCCTCTCAACAGTTACAAAGTCTCGATATCACCTCTCCTTCTATCCACCAAACTCTGCAGTCCAAATTCCCTCAGTCGATACTCATAACTCATATTGTACAGTCCTGAAACCATCTTTGTTATCTGCCTCTGCCTCTGTACCCTTTCCACAGTCAGTTTATCGCCTTCAAATCCTGGGGACCAAATATGAGAACAATAGTCTAAGTGTGGTCTGATCAGGGTCTTATACAACAGAATGATAACTCATCTCTGCAGGTCAGAGTCCTTCTCAATATTGCAGCAATCCTCTGAGTTACCCTCACCATCTTTGCAATATGCTCCCTGAATTTCAGTTTTCTGTCAATCATCACCCCCAGATCTCGTCTCCCCTACCGCCTTCAATTGAGTATGCATCCTCCCATCGATGGATCCCAACCCTCAAGAGTTTACATTTTGCTGCATTGAACCGATACACCCATTCATTTGCCCATCTGTCTAGTTTATTCAAATCCTTTTGTAGGGCTGCCACATCTGCACTATTACTGATAACCCTTCCCAGCTTCACATCATCCACAAACAACTGAATGTGCCCTTGCAATCCATTGACGATATCATTGATATAAAGGTTGAACAATACAGGTTCCAGTACTGAGCCCTGTGAAACCCCACTTGTAACCTTCTGCTTCCTTGATATTGCCCCACAATACACAACTCTCTGATACCTATCAGTCAGCCAATCCTGAATCCATTTGACTAACTCGACATGTAATCCCATATGCTGCAACTTAATTGTCAGCTTATCATATGGCATCCTGTCAAACGGCTTTGCAAGCAAAATCCAAAAAAATGGCAGTACATGCCTTTCCCCCATCAACTGCTCTTGTCACTTTATTATAAAAGGCAATCATTATTAAAGCAAGAGTGCCCCTTAACAAATCCATGTCGATTCTCACAGATGACATTACCCTCATCTGCCCAATGCTGAATATAGTCCCTCATTAATTTCTCCACGATGTTAACAACTACTGATGACACACAAACAGGCCTATAATTAGACACTTCCAGTCTGTTACCACCCTTATGCAGCTGCACTATCTTACCTTCCTTCCATTCCCTGGGTACCTTTTCCGCAGCCACTTTTATTGAAAAGCCAGGTCAACAGAGCTGTCAGTTCTTTAGCACATTCTCTCAAAACCCATGGTGAAATACCATCCAGCCCAACAGCTTTACTGGTATCCAGAGTACTCAGTATTTGGAACACACTCTCCTCTTGCACCTCTAAACCCTGAACCTGCCCTATCCCTCTAGTATTTAAACCTCCTCCAGGATGAAATACTTCAATAAAGTGCTCATTGAACAACTCCAGTATGTCCTCTGCATCAGTCACTCTATTCCCATTTTTATCCCGCAATGTCATTCTTTCACAATCGTTTCTCCGCTAAAAAATTCCCTAGGATTTTCTTTGGATCTTAGTGCTAATCTCTTCTCATATTCCAGTTTTGCCTTCCTCACCATTCTGGTCACTCTCCTGGCCTGTGTCTTATATTCTTCATATATCTGTCCTCTACCCCTCTCCTTATATCTCTTCCATAATCTCTTTTTCAACTGCAGTTCCTGTTTGATATCGTTTGTCATCCATTTTACACTAAATTGTGTACACTTCTTCACCCGTGGAATGCAGCTTACTATTGCTGCTAACAAATATTCTTTCACAATTTTCCAAGCACTAATGATATCCTGGCCTTTCAATAGTGCCCTCCATGGAACTGCCCCTATTCCTAAGACTATTATAATCACCCGCCTTATAATTCCATGATACACTCCTGAAAAGTGATAACTCAGTAACTATTTCATTTGATTCTGTCAATCTATTGGTCATTCTTTCTTTTACTTACCACACAGAACTTGGGATTTCCTCTGGGCTGCATATCTAATTTTCCCTTATGCCAGTAGTCATCCTTGCCCGTAATTTGCACTGATCATGGACCTGTTAATCATCTTTCCCTTATATACAACTCCAACTTTTATGGCCCTATCTGTTCATCCATTTAACTCCTAATCAACTTATCCTCTTGATGGAGTTTACACAATCTGATACTGTTTCCATCAAATGATGACTAATTACCAATACATTGGTATCATCCTTTTGTAGATTCTTATCCCATGACACTGCTTCTGGCTATCTCATAAGCTTGCTAATTACCTACTTTGCAGATCCATCTGTAACTTTTAAATGAAAATTCATGTATACAACCTCAAGTAAAGCCTGCATGATAATCCTCCACGATTATATCAGATTCGTCACTTTCAACCATCAAGTATCCTGCACTTACATGTTAAGAAAATTAAGATATAGGAGGGAGGATCTAATTTTGACTTAATGGAAGTACAATTAATAACTGGTACTATACCTGATTGATCTTCAGTAGTGTCAGCTTCAATAATTTGATTATCAAACCACATGTGGGCTACTGTCATCCTGTTTTGTGTCAATGTACCAGTCTTATCTGAACAGATGGTGGATGTTGAACCTAGGGTTTCCACTGCTTCCAAATTTTTCACCAGACAGTTTTTAGAGGCCATTCTTTTGGCTGTCAGTGTTAGACATACCTGCAAAAGGGAAAAAAAAATGAAAGTAATGTATAATTTTATTAATTTTACAATCACAACATTTAAAAAAAAACTTAACATTTTATTACTGCATTAACATAAACAACATTTGATAGTATCCTAAACATCTTAAAATAGCATTATTAGTGACACAACACATTTGTATTGCAAGACAATTAAAAAAAGATGGTATTTATGTCACTTTATATTACATCAATTCTTTGGGGTATGTAAGCCATGTTTAAATCAGATTATAATAGTGTGTCAAACTGAGTTCCAAGATCGCTGTTTAATTTATATGCATATCAGTTCATAAAAATATGTAATTGTTCATTACAGATAAGGCAATGTTTGAGAGGGTAATGGCAGAAAACACTGATGGTGCCGCAAACAGAGTTGAATAGGTGATATAGGCAGATAACCGGCATTCATGACAGAAAATAAATGAGAAAAGGGAATTGTGTACTGGAAGTGTTTCATGATGACTGTGGCACAAATTTGCTATTTATTTGGTGATTAACCTGAAATTAAGGACACAAATTTATATAGACTGCAATCGCCTTCATATATAGGATTTCAAAATGACCAAAGACAGATTAGCTGCATTGAAAGTGGCTCAAGGTGATGACGATGTTGCAGTCAATGTTGATGATATTCGAGTGGTTGGCTTTATGGAGGAATTTTTTCTTGAGATTGAAAGAATCGGGGACAACATTGAGAAAATCCAAGCAAATGTGGAAGAGGTGAAAAAGAAACAGTGCTATTCTCTCAGCTCCTCAGACAGATGAAAAGATGAAACAGGAGCTAGAGGACTTGATGGCAGATATCAAAAAGACTGCCAATAGAGTTAGGGCTAAATTAAAAGTAATGGAACAAATTATTGAAAAGCTAGAGCAGACCAGTATGATGTCTGCTGATTTCAGGATATGCAAAACACAACACTATGTTGTCACAAAAATTTGTGAAAGTGATGACAGACTACAACACGACTCAGACAGATTATAGAGACAGATGCAAAGCAAAAAGTCAGAGGCAGTTAGAAACAACTGGTATGGTAACCACAAACGATGAGTTAGAAGAAATGTTAGAAAGTGGAAATCCAGCAATTTTCACACAGGGGATAATAATGGAAACTCAACAAGCCAAACAAACTCTAGCAGATATAGAAGCATGACATGCAGATATTATCAAGTTGGAAAATAGTATTAGGGAACTACATGATATGTTCATGGATATAGCTATGTTAATTGAAAGTCAAGGTGAAATGATTGATAGGATTGAATACCATTGTGAACATGCTAGAGCTAGAGATTACACAGAAACAGCTGTTGTCCACAAAGAGATGTGCTTTGCTTTATGGGAGATATTGAGACTAGGAGCGATGAGAGCTTGGCCCACCTTTGCTCGGAGTTGTCTGGTGTTGCACCACCTTACCTCAATTCTGAAGATATTTTCAGGCGCAAACTTTGTTTGCTTACACTTGGATAAAGAATTAAACTAAATTTATTATAGTCTAACCAAGTGCAAAATAAACTTCCAACACTAAGAAAGCATCCAATAAATAAAGAGGCAAATTAATTATACTTTCTCTTAATATTAATAGAAGTATCTTTCCATGCAGTTCTTTATTATTATAGAATTTTGGTGTAATCATACTTACTGTAACAGTTGCTAAAAGACCTTCAGGAACATTAGCCACAATAATTCCAATTAAAAAGATAACAGCATCAAGCCAGTGATAACCAAGAATAAAAGCAATGACAAAGAAACTGAGTCCTAGAAATACAGCTACTCCAGTGATGAGGTGAATGAAGTGAGCAATTTCCCTTGCAATAGGTGTATCCCCCATTTCAAGTCCTGATGCTAAATTAGCAATACGACCCATAACCGTGCGGTCACCAGTGTTGACTACTATGCCTTTGCCAGCACCTGAAAGAAGAAAAAGATAATTTATTTTTTTAAATTTCAACTATCAGAAGTTTGAGCACTAGAGCATATTAGTACTACAGGTGGGGTCAAAGGATAGATGAAACAGGAACACTGCTCTACATAATGCTCTCCTTGGTCTCTGGTGTTCAAAGGATAACGAAAAAATCAACCATCTAAAGACATTCATAAGTATCTAATGCCACTGTGGGGTATGAATCCACAGTACGGTGGCAGCAAAGCAGTGGTTATATTCATTTAGATACACATGCCACATGCACAGAAATCAGAATTTGTTAAATTTTTTTGCAAAACTTATGGTTAGTTCAGTTTGTATGTCAACTTAAGTAATAAAAATGAAGTTTACATTACCATAATCCATACAAATTATTAATCCTCTTAGTCTGCCTTACTTTGCCTAACAGTTCTTTCCCATTTGAGTAGTAGTGTATTTGCTCTCCAACCAATAGGCTGTGGGTTCAAATCCCACTATGGGCATGGATGTTTTATCAGTGTCCAAGTAGGAGAGAAATTTCATTAAATGGTATGAGTCCATAGCCTACTTACTGGAGGCCTAAAGTGAGATCAAAGTTCTATGTGTAGTTTTTCAAAACAGGATTTCCACACTATGGAAAGAAATGAATATTGAAAAATAAACAGCCCACCAAGTACTAATATACTAGATCTACATATGTGAAACAGGAACACTAGGTCTTTGATGGTCAAAAAAAGACAAGCATTTATGTTTAATGATTTCATTTTGAGTCCGTTTTGATTTAGAATAGAAGGACAATTTAATGTAAATAACTGTTTAGGAACATTGATCAAGTGTAAATGGATAAGTATTTTAATACCGACTAGTTTCACCAAACTGAATCTGTTGGCATCATCAGGGTACAAGCACTGAGGTTAAAACATATCACAAAATAGATCTTAACTATAAGTTCTAAAAATTGTAGTTACAAACTGAAATAGCATCGAACGTGAATAATACACGTATCGCGTGTACATGATTTACTAGTTGTTGCTAAGGAACGTTCTACAGTTAGCATTAAAATTCATTTCTTGTGTGTTCAGAGATCTAATTAGGGTTTTCCATATCTCTGGAAGTATTAAACCTTGGTTCCTGTTAAGGTTATCTGTAATGCGTGCAACTGTGGCTGCTTCTTTAAACATTCGAGAGTGGTAGTCTTCTTTTATGCATGGGGTACAACTTTTGTCCCACTCAATGATATGGTTTGTTATGGAGAAATGTGATGACAGGCCTGATATGTCTTGTCTGTTGTTTTTAACATAACCAATGTGTTCCTTCTGTCTAATCTCGAGGCTTCCCGAAGTCTGGCCAGACTTCATATCTCAATCATATCTCCCGCCCTTTTTGCAACTAACATTTTCAATCTGTCCTCGTACTCCGCATTCCAAAGACCACTGACCATTCACTGTACTGTAACTGAATATATGTAATCCTATTTTAGTGTACATATCCTGTAGAATAAAAAAAAAAATAAACACCTATTTGTCATACCACTCTAACATTAACAACTGAAGATGAAACAGATTAACATCATCCATTAGCATGATCATTCTTCCTTCTACTTGCCACATATCTTTAAACCTCTAGGGTTTTCTTTGCCTGATTTGATAATTTCTGTTCATACTGCACTTTTGTTTTCCTTACTGAGTCACTCTCCTAGCTTATTCTTTATACTCTTCATGTAACTGATGATTACCATTATTCATCTTGTACTGTGGAGACAGTACCTTCTTCCAGATTTCATGCTTATTCATCCATTCAGAATACATTCATATGGTGATGCTATTATGTTTTTTTGTCATTTCCCAAGCAGCATTTATTTCCTTACAGCTCAACTCCCCATTCCATGCTATAGCTTGAAGCTGTCTCCTAAGTTTGTCATAATTACCAGCCTTATAATTCCACATATATCCTTTCATTACAGAGGTCAGCATACGGCTAGCCACAACCAGGGGCGAATGCTGGTTTTGAAATTGATGCTTGCTCTTGTTATCATTCAGGAAGCGAGAAGTGTGATTGAAGTCTGATTAGCGGAATAATGAATTACTGACCATTTAAAACTATATATTTAGAAATTTATGTACATTTAATCATACAAATACAACATTTATATTACAAATGATATTCTTTTTCAATTTAGCTACTTGAATACAAATTCTACCCTACAGTTCTTCTTTATGAACTGTCAATAACATCATCATAAAAAGTTGGTTGTAACTTAATTTTCCCAAGCAACACACACACACACACTTGTAAAGGCTGGCTGAAGCTCACTGGCTAGAGCTACGTTGAGTGCGTATGGCCTGTGTTTAAGCAACAGAGTGAGACGACATGAAATGGCTATGCACATGCATGAAATCGCAGTGCTGCGAGGACCTGGAAGCTCCTACAACTGAGCAAGCCAAAGTAGCTTTGACTAGATGAGCAAGCATCGGCCTTCAATACACAATGCAAAGCTCGATTATTGCCATGCAAGCTTACGACATCTTCTGTCTACAAAAATAAAAGCCTAAATGGAATGCTTTTAAATGCATGCATTTATTAACAAATAAATATTACTTCTTTCTCAAGCAATGAGCTTGTGCAGCAAGCATGGAGAATTTGCCCCCAGCCACAACCCAGGTGATCACTTCACAATCACTCTCACCAACTGGCGGAAAGTGTAAAATCGCACTCACAATTGCATCCTCAGCTCAGATGTAATTATGCATGCCCTCCTTTACATGTTGTCTGAGATAGTTCTTTGCACAAACTAAAATTCATTTTCCTCATTCCCAAATACTATCTCTTCATTCTAATCTATATTGCCATAATTAAAATCGTCCACAATAATTACCCTTCCTTTGTTCACTAATCAAAGTTGTTTACTGTTTGTTAGCCAGTTTGGTTGGCCAAGTGGTTAGCATATCCACTTAGCCTAAAGACTGTGGGTTCAAATCCTTCTGTGGGCATGGATGTTTGTGAAAATTTTAGTGGTGGTGGGCAGTAGATGACATTGGTGTACTTGCAGTTCATTGTAGTTGGTGGAGACAATTGTAGAACAGGTGCCCTCCCTTGATGAGTCCTTGGACTCCCTGGAGGTGTCACACATAATAATAGTAATAAAAAGTAATGGTGTTATTCCATAGTGATGTAATAATAGTTTATACATTTCTTCATCACCACATTCCACATTTCAGGGCTTATAACAACATCCAATTAAATATGTCTGCCTGTCAACCTCCACATTACACACACAGTCTTATAATCATTGCCACTGTTTCCGCTTTTTTATGTGGACATAATTCCCCTGCTATCATCAGCAGCAATCTCTCTCCCTTCTTGTCCTTTCTATCCTTGTGAAAAATACTGTATCCTTCTATCCTCATTAGAATATAATCTTTATTCAGCCATGTTTTGCTTATTCCAATGATTTTGGGGTGAATAAACTCAGTGAAACCATTTCATCTCTCTCTCTTATTTCTGATACTTCTGGCATTTGTACATAAACACAACAATTCATTTTTAGGTCTATAACCAGTCCTATCCGAGCTACTTGTTTGTTGCGATTTACTACTACACCTGTCCAATCACCTTTATCATTACTTATCACATATCTCCTCTGTCTCAACTTCCCCACCTACATCGCAATATAGTCCATCTTCATACATGCATTCACTGCCACTTTCAACATCAACTCCCCCTATGCCATGTCTCCTTGCATTCCTGTTCTGTCTTCATCTCTCACACTACTACTGTTTGCACTGCCAAGCACTTCTATTGCTTCAATACCACTCTCCTGATTTTTCACTTCATCTTGCATGCATCACACACACTGTACTTCCATCTAGCAACATTTTCTGCAGTGCACTTACTCCAAAGCCATTCAAATGCAACCCATCATGCCTGTTAATTTCATTCTTCCCTCAAACACATGCCATACATCCACAAACTTGCTCCCTTCTCGCACAGTTCCACTAGCATACCATTCATGAATTTGGCTCTACGTCGCAACTCATTGTCATACCTAGGCAATACGCTGACAGCTTTTCCCACTACACTGTTATCTTTCACTCTTCTCAATAATCTCCTGATATTCACCCTCACATGCTCCTTATGTCCACTTAGATCATTTGTCCCCACAGTCACCACTAACTCTCTTGCTTGTTTCTTCATGTCAGTGCCTCATTTCTTCCTCATGTTCTTCCCTATTATCCTACTCATTCTCCCTCCTGGATAGCAGACCTTATGAACTCTCTCATTAACTAATCCTCTAACTAAGGAATCTCCATATACTGCCATCCTGGAATCACTCGTTGCTTCTTTTTTTCTTTCATTTAAGGAGTTTTCTATGGTAATTCTATTATAGGAAGTATTTGATGAGATTGACCACAAAATCTTGTTCCCCAATACAATAATTAAGGATGTTAGTAAGACTGTTAAGGATGCTAAGAGGGCAAGTGAAAAATAATTGTTTTGGCAGGTATGAATGATATGACTGGTGACAAGGGCAGTATGCAAGAAGATATGAAAACTGCTACAAGCAAAAAGTAAAAATTTTCTACTGTCACAATATGACAGTAGCTCTGAATAGAATTGATTTCAAACAAGTCAATGCATTGGCTTGTTTGAAATTGGAGCAAGAGGAATGTGTCCATTTTCAAGATGTATCTAAAGAATAAATTTGATGAAAAAAAACCTACTTGTAATTGACGGATTGCACTGAAATGAGTTCTAAAAAAGGTAAGTGTCTGGAGAATGGTCAAGGTGCCTTGAAAGTGTATTCAGGAAAGCTACATCTGTCAGAGGGATGCAAGTCAGCATATGTAGGTCCTTCAAAGGAGAATTTGGGAAATATCAAAAATGCATGGTGGTGTTTCTAAAATCCCAGATTTAAATTATTAGACTTCCCTGGAGTCAACAACTCATATCAGGAGGTCCTCCCTTGAATGCATTCACTGTCTCACATCCACTACACTTCCAGACAATGCATTCCAACCACCCTCAACTCACCATGAAAAAAACCCAGTTCTTAACCATATGCTCATGACCTTTTTATACAGCATTCAGGGATGGCCTCTTGCTCTCCCTTGTCTTCTCCACCCATTCTATGAAAAATATGATACTCATTAATCTGATAATTACCCCTTAACTTTTTATTATGTCTCAATGATGGCCCTCCCCCTCGTCCTTCTATCCACCAGTGACAGAAGGACAAGGCTAGTCAGAGACATCATGAATAGGAAGATGAAATGGCTGGACATATGAGAGGGTCAGCCAGAGAATCGAGTAAAGTAAATTTAGAAGGAAATATGAAGGAACAAGGATAAGGAGGACATGGGATAGACTATGTTCTGGAATGGACAAAACTAAATTATATGAAGACATCAAAAGAATGGCAGAAAATAGAGCGATGTGGAAATCCATAATTGCAAACCTTCAATATGAAGATGCCACCTAAGAAGAAGAAAATTATTATTATAATTACATGCCGCCTCCAAGTAGTCCAATGGCTCATCAAGGGAGGGCACCTACTCTACAGCTCTCTGTCCTGACCACTCATTCCACCAGCTACAGCAAATCACATCATCTACGCCAGTGGTTCCCAACCTTTTTCCACTTGTGTACCCCTTTTAAACCCATTTCTATAAATTTTACCCTTTGTTTTTAAAATAGCTGTTTTTAAATACTGACATTTATTGTTCCATAACTAATTTTATGCATTTTGTTTATTTTACTTGTTTTTCCACCATTACTGATTATTTTTCACAAGTACCCCTGAACAGCCCAGCAGGTACCCCCCAGGGGTACGCATATCACTGGTTGGGAACTGATGATCTACACCAAAGCCATCTACTGCCCACCACCACCACTAGTATTTTCACAGACAATCACAAATTCATGCCCAGGGCAGGATTCGAACCCGCAGCCTTCTGGCTGGAGAGCGGATATGCTAACCAGGCCAGCAAATTGAGATGTTCTTAGTGTTTTGATAGTGCACAATTATACTTCAAACCAAACTAAAAGCAAAATAGCACACATTTTAAAAATTACTACTTGTAAATGTTGTGTTTTTAACTATATTATATTGAACTATATTATAAGTGGATGAAATATTGATTACATGCAGTAGTTATGTTTAAAAATAAACAACATTGACCCGTTTTGCACTCCTCGCCTCCTCCCAGAAAGGGTCTCTTGCCTCTCTTGAAACTGGAGGGTTGGCATGCCCTACAGTTTCAAAACCGTGGGTGTAAACTAATTGCAGAGTGAAGTGTTTTACTCTTACGCTAAAAACACACCAAATTTATGTTCAACTGCTTGCTTTGGCACATGCCCAAAACTTAAGCATTGATTGTGGTTGGAGAATCCTGCTACTCTTTCTACTCTTGAATGTGTATATTCAAGAGTAGAAAGTGTAGCAGAATTCTTAGAGATCCATTTTGGGACATCACAGTGCGAGACCAAGGTTATGAGACTAAGACGGTTGGGGGAAAGGAAGCATGGAAAAGATTATGGGTCAAGTTACCAGGCAGTAAACTTGCCATCTGCAATACGTCAACAGGAAGCACTGGTTAAGAAAAGTTAAAAAGGTGTGAAGATGGTAGGATTATCTAGTAAATGGACACCTTTGCCACGAGTTGCCTTGGTGTTGCACTACTTACTGGATAAGATAGTACAACACTATATTTAGTCCTGAAGATATTTTCAGGTGCAAACTTTGTTTGCTCTCACTGGGATAAAGGATTAAACTAAATCTATTATAGTCTAACCTAGTGATAAATAAATTTTCAACGGACAACATATTAGATATTACTAGTCAATACTTTGACATCTTTTACAATTTCCAGCTTTTTTTTTTAGCAGGCTAAGGCAAACCAGGTTGAGTTGTTTTGCTTTCCAAATGTCAATTTGGAAAGCAAAAGCAAAGAACAAATGGGTGACACAAAGCATGTCAAGAAAATGATCAAGAGCAGATTGAAGGACATTCTGGGTAATTCCACTGAACATAAACATATTTCTGTAGTGGAAATGAACATCTATGAAGAATTATTGAAGTTTAAGTTATTAAGCCACTATTTTACTTTTTTCAAAGCATCTTCAAAAAACTAATCTGAGGTGCAAATTTTCTTTCCCCATCCAGCATGTTTTATTTTTGCCACACTATTACAAAATCTACTAACAAATAAAGAGGCACTGCTAGGCTTCTTTCTCTTCCTCCACCCAATGTATTCATGGAACACTTCGTAAAAGAGGCAGTTAGATATCAGTCACTGACTAAACAACCAACCAGTTGCCCATGTTGTGCTGATGACATTTGACTACAGTATATGACAAATATTTAACATTTCTGCTAAAACTCCAAGATCTCTTACCATAGAAAAAAATTGTCTTCAACTTCCTTGATTCTTCAGTGGCCAGTCTACTCAACAGGTCCTCATCCTTGTGGAAATAGGAAACTTTCTCACTAATCTGAATGATTCTGCTCTATTAGCCAGTCTTATTTATTAACATATATTAGGAGGAACAGTAGTGATCAATATGTATTAATGGCTTCTGTGTTAACAGAATCTAGAAATCCTTGCACTTCCCAAAACAAAACAGTGCCATCACTTACATCTCAGTAACATCAGAAAAAGTATTACAAGTTCTTGGATAACAGCATTCAAAAACTTTATTTGAATTTTACTAAGAATTAGCTACCCTTCTCCACTCACAAAATTACTCTCTCCATCACAAAGATCTTGGGCTTACTTAGGCCAAATTATAACTGCCATCATTTGTCTGGATGAATTTAAAAATACACTGTTCTATAGCTGCCCAAGATATGCAAATCATGCTATGAACTCAGATTTTTTCAATGAGTATGATAAATATCTAAGATTCAAATCTGATTTTTTTGGAATTTGCCAGAGCTTTAACATCCCCACAGTCTGGAAGATTTATGAGTAATAGTCATTTCACTGAATAAATGTTACCAAACTATACCTTAGCTACTGTGCATAGATATGGACATGTTTCAATGGTGATAATAAAACTAGAATTCACAGGCAACAATATCAGGACTGGAATGGTATTTATATAGACAAACAGAATGTAAACTAGAACTTAATAGAAGGTTGGAATGAAAGGCATTTAAGTTAGTAAGAGAATTTTAGAGTAATAAGGGCTAATTCATTCAAAAAAGCAGAGCAGAATTGCATAAATTCATTAAACTGATATCTCCAGGGAGTCCAAAGACTCATCGAGGGAGGGCACCTACTCTACAGCTCTGTCTCCACCACTCAATCCACCAACTATAATCCATCATCTACACCAATGCCATCTGCTGCCCACCACCACTAGTATTTTCACAGAATCAAAAACATCCGTGTCCACTGTGGGATTCGAACCTGCAGCCTTTTGAGTGGAGAGTGGATATGCTAACTACTTGACCAACCAGGCCCGCTATATAGAATGAAATAATTACTCAACATTTCAATCTTATTAATGCCATCAGGAGTAATATACAAACATGAACAGAGAAGTGACATGATTCACATGTATCTCTGTATGTGTGTACTCCTAATTATCTTAATATGAAGAGCGAGATGTTGAACAATAATTTTAAACTGAAGTTATTACTGCAACATGGACATGGCAGTTAACTCCATAATTTTGTAATAATAAATGCTGATCATTATGCAACAATAAGGAAAACTGAAGTGATGCTCTTTGGAAAGAAAAGAATTGAATCATTTTAACAAAGAAAGTGCTGTTGATGGAATGAGTTTACATAGAGTACTGGGAAGAATTTAAGATACACTATGATGGATGTTAGTGATTTACTAGTTACCTACAGCAATTGATGACAGGAATCCCACTAGTCATAAGTCCACATAGCATACTATACTATAACACCTTATAAAAAGCTGTGCACATTCCTAATACTTCAAATTTTATTCCTATATATTCACTATTAATGGTTCATAACATTTTAAAATAAATCAATGATCAGTTCTGACTTCAGATAGCATTAAACAAAACATAGGCAAACTGATTTTACCTTCTACACAGTTGGTAGAAAAGAAGCATAGATTTCTTGTTTCTAAAGGATTAACATTGGTTGATTCAGGTGTCCTTGTCTGTGGTTCTGATTCACCTGTGAGAGATGAGTTGTCTACCTTAAGTGACTGTGCTGAAATTACTCTCATATCAGCTGGAATGCGATCCCCACCTTTCACTTCCACTATATCACCAGCAACAACTTCTTCAGCTGGAAGTGTTAATTTTTCACCATCTCTAAGAACAACAGCATACTGCAAAACAAAATATTTTTTTTTAATTAATTGAAATATGAATTATAGAGAAATAGTGATTGTGCATGTCAAGATCAAGAAGTACTTACTTGAGGTACCATATTTTTAAAGGATTCCATAATTTTTGAGCTTTTAGCTTCTTGATAATATGAGAAACAGCCAGTGACAATCACTACTACAGACAACACAATACCTAAATATAACTGTAAAAGAAAAAAAATTGATGAAATGTTACTAAAAGATACAGGAATATTGTAAATGTTTGGAAGTAGTCTTTCACATAATGCTAGCAACTAAAAACATTGCACCATTTTCTAACAAATGCAAAATAACCCTTAATAAACAAAATACTCTCATTTATATATAAACTAATAATAATGGTTACATTAGTAAAGTCATCATAATTGGGAATATCTGGTCAAAGTACAATCAAAAGGTAACAAAAACTGGAAATGAGTGATGAGAATGAACAAAATAGGAATGGTCCAAGTCCTTAGTATTGCAGTAATCCTGTGGGTTACCTTCACCAGATTTGCAAAATGCGTTCTAAACTAAAGATCCCTTGTCTTATCCACTTTCTCTAGTTAGATCCATCAGTGTGCAGCCTCCCATCTATCGATCCCAAATTTCAAAAAACTACATTTATTTGAAATAAACTGGCATCCCAATTTATTTGCTCATATACGGATGTTTTGGCTCTTCAAATCCTCTTGAAGAGCCAAAACATCCGTACTATTATTAACGACCCTCTTAAGCTTCACATTATCTGCCAATAACTGAATATCTCCCTGCAAACCAGTGATAATATCTGACAAAGGTTAAGAAAGCAAGGGTTCCAGCACTGATCCCTGCAGAACTCCACTTGACCTTCTTCTATAAAATTCTGAAGAGAGGAAAAAATGGTCATGCAACAAAGTAAGCTGCAGTGCCTTAACCTTATATACATTATGCCCAGAAGCTGGTCTATCCTTATCAAGGACTCCTAACCTTCTCTTCTTTCATACATGAATTATTTTCTGAAAATTAAGGTGTTTCATCTCCAAGGCAAACAGATCAGAGAATATATGGGTTACTGCAAAAAAAAAAAAAAAAAAAAAAAAAAAGCCTGTTAAGTCCATTTGTGTGCTTTTTTTTTTTTTTTTTTTTTTTTTTAGTTATTTACAGAGTTTAGTGCAAAATACCAAGTATAATCTACTGGCAAAAAAATCAGCCAAGTCCAGTTTATATGGGAACTTCAGAAAATTCTAAAGCATTGTAATGAATGGTTTTAAATGTAAACAGTTCCAATTCATACAATCAAAACACAAATTCTGCTTGAATGTGCTGTTCATCATCCTAAAATATTGCATGCTTCTACAGTAAAAGTCTGTTAAGTCCCCTTATGAAATTTTTTAAAATATTCTACAAACTAGGGAGCAAAAATCTCAAAGTGCATTTGACAGATTTTAGTTGTATATTTATGAAAACTGGTAATAAATGCTATTAGAATAAACTCTGAGCCCACGTCGCTGTTTTCAATCAAAGCAAACCATGTTGGTATGACTTTTGTGTCCGGGGCTTATTAAATGATGTTTTCATTGAATAATTAAGCTGGCGTTCATTCACAGAGCACATTATTAATACAATCCAAAACATGGTACAATCAATTACAATGGCAAGCGTCAGAAAAGCACGAAAAAGACTGAAAATTTTAAAAATTCATATCTCTGCTTGTAATAGACCAAATCCTTGTTTTTTTTTTTTTTTTTTTTTTTAGTTTTGTAGGTAAATGCATGTACATTAACGCAAAATTAATGACAAAATCGTATCTTTAAATTATGATAATTATTTTTGCAATTGAAAGTCGCTAATTTTACAGCAATCGTAAAAAAAATGGTATAAATGCACGATTTTTTTTTATTTACATGATTTATTTAATAAAAATATTCATTCAAAATGTATCGTTTATGTTACTTGCAACAGATCGAATGTTTTGATTAGTATGCAAAACAATGTTTAAAATATTGTCAGTTAGAAGCAAGCTCCATGCGGTTAATGGATAGCAAATATTTAGCGCATCTCCTGATGGAGATGGAAAATGCATTCCAATATCTGATGATCGATGACCATGTGTTTCTGTAGCATTTGAAGACCACTTGTGACCATTTCTACCTCGAATATAAGATCTTTGTCCCACAGCTGGAGTACCTGGCCATTCAAAGTTCTCTTCGTCTTCTCCGTCCGTGGAAAAATTATTGCCTTCTTCCACGTGTTCATCTTCTTCGGACGCCTCGCTCTCAACATAATGAACGGGCTCACACTCGTGGAGAGAATAAACAATCTCATTTGAATTGTGAAGGGCCATTTTTGGAACTAAAAATCTCGAAAAATTAGCATCTCTCAAAAATTTTTTTTTTTGGTTAAAATTGTTATAAAAAAATTTTTTTTTTTAACACTCTTCTTAGTAATTTTTGCACAAAAAATATCACCAGACACAGTAAAGAAAATGAAAAAGAGCACAAACTCAATATTTCATTTGACACCAGTTGCTCATGGTGGGACTTTTTTTTTTGTCCTTCAGCAACTTCGAGGCCTCTTTACACCTGAAAGGACAAACTGAAACTAACAAACTATCAGCCTACATTGTAGTACTTGGCCTAAAGTTTTTTTTTTACTGCTATCACAGATGGTGCTACCTGTCCCATCCTAAAAGATATTACAACCAATAGTTTTCAGCTGGACAAAAAAAGTCCCATCGACATGGGCTGAGGGTTAATAGAAGCTAAATGTTCAGTAATAAGTTATGTAAAATGAATAAAGAAAACGAATCAAGATCTGCACAAATGGTTTCAGTGGCATTAGAGATCATGAAGGGAAAATGAACCAGGTATACACATAAGAATGAGTTTTGAATGTTATCGTTTTACTAAGTTATAAAAATTATGAAATATAATATTGGATTAACAAGTAGTTATTATAACTGCAAGTAAAATGTTAGTTAAATTTTAAAATAATCTTAAATTACAACAAAATTTTTTGAGGTTACCTAAAGAATTATTCTTTGGACTCCTTGGAGGTGTTACATAATAATAATAATAATAATTACCAAAGGAAACTGTTAAACAAAATACTAAAGGAAGGAAATTTACCAGCAGAATGGAGAACAGGTCAGATCATACCCATCCACAAAAAAAAGGAGATGTCAGATCTTGCACTAATTATAGACCTATTAACCTTTTAAGTCACTGCTATAAAATATTTATCAGGATTCTCCAAAACAGAGTTAAATATTCCTATGAAGAACAGATGGAAGAAGAACAAATGGGATTTAGAAATAGGAGAATCACAGTAGATGCAATTTTCATATTAAACAGATTAGCAGATCTTATGAGATTCAAAAATAAACTCAACTGCTGTTTTATTGACTTCAAGCGTTTGACTCAATAAACAGAAGCAAACTCATTAAAATTCTAGTAAACAGAGGGTTCGACAAATACCTATTAAATTGTATCAAGAATTACTACTCAGAAACACAAGCAGTAGTGAAATGCAAAAACATAGAAACAAATCAAATAGCAATTAAAAAAAGGAGTTATGCAAGGCATTCACCATGTTTATTTAACTTGTACCTAAAAAAAGTAGTAGATGAGGACTACAGATGTGTGAAGGCATAACTGTAAATAAAACACTTAACACATTTAAAGTATGCTGATGACATAGTAATCGCTACAGACAGCCAACAAAAATTAGAAAATATCCTTACCAAGCTGCATCAAACAAGTAACAAATATGATGTGAAAATCATATTTTAGTAAAACAAAACTAATGGTAATAGGAAGAAAAAGAGAAGCAATCCAAATGAAGAGTCTCCATAGCTCAGTCAGTATAGACCAAAGCCTTTTGGTCTTTGCGACCAAAGACAAATCGAACCCAGGTCGCAAAGACCTGGGTTCGATTCCTGTCAGTGACCTTTATCTGGACTCTTTCGACTAAAGGTGAGTTAGCTGGTCTCATATGGAGGTAGGGAGTTTTTTCACCTGGAAACTCAGTTTTTCGTCCCCCAGAACAGGAAGACCAGCCCCATGAACACGCATGGATTACAGTCATGGATACATCCCAGCCATATGCCAGTCCTCAGCCCAGATAAAATTGGGAGGTTGGGGAAAGCAATGGTGAACTACCCTGTAAAAGATCTCATCAGGAATACTTTGTGGATAATGCCCACAAAGTCACCTATGGGCAGAAACAACTGAAAGGAAAAACCAAGTATCCAAATGAAAATAATATAGGACAAATAAAGAAATTCCATTACCTAGGCTCAATGATTACTGAAGATTAGATTATTTTGAAACCATACAACAGAATCAATGAGTGGATAACAATGGACAGTCTACAAAAAATATGGAATAAAAGATTAAGCAAAGAACTCAAACTAAGATATATATAAAATAATAATAATCCCCATATGGTTCAGAATGCTGGATCTTAAGAAAAAAAAGAAATAGATAAGCACAATGCTTTTGAAATGAAATATTTAAGAAAAATCAACAGAACAAGCTGGACAGAAAGATAAAACAAATGAAAAAGTCAGAGAAGAACTTAACTTTGAAGAAACAATAATTACAGCAAAAAAGAGCCAACAAAGCTGTTTTGGATATGTTTCAAGAATGAACAAAGAAAGACTACCAAACATATTATTAAATGATAGAATTGAAGGACAGCCCAGCAGAGGAAGACCAAGAAAGAAATGGATTGACAACATTAAAAGAAAGTATGCACTTAAACTCCATAATAGAACTACATAAAAAAAAAAAAAACAGCAGACAGAAAGAAATGGCAAAAATTTGCCTTTGAGGAACTCAACCTGCCATGAGCAGAAGAAATTGTTTGAATAGGAAAATTTATGCCAGAATGGAGCAAAGCTTTATTTAAGCTATTTATTTATATTTTTTTTTAAATGAAATGCTCTGTTGCTATTAAACAGAAATTTCTTACAAAGCTATTTGCTAAAATGATATTCCTTAGACAAATTGTACAATTTCTTCCCTCTTGGTTTCTGAGAATCTTTCCATACCAGATTAAAGTGAAAATTTGAACTTATTTAAATTTAGATAACATTCTAAACCAAGTAATAGAACCCTACAAAAATGTCCCTAGTGTTTTCAAATAAACTAACAAGCATTTTTTCCACTCCTGGAGCAGCATCAAGTTTTAACAAGACAGCAGATCTTCAAGACACTCAACTTGATTTTGACTCAATGCTCTGTTCGAGATCCTGATCATCAGATTGAATCTCAAAATGAAGATCTAGAAAAAGACGAAAATGAAGATCTAGAAAATCTTGAAAAGACGAAGTAGGTAGAATAAAAGTGATCCATCAAATAGAAAAAAAGACAAAAGAATCAGGCAAAGAATTGAAGCATAGAATTTTAATTCTGAAGCCAGTAAACAGCAAAAAAAAAAAAAAGATTGATATTGTTACACATTAATATTCCCCTGGCCTGGGCACAGTTTGATGAGGTGTGTGTGCACATGCATGCATGTACACACACATATGCATAGTTGGAATTTCTATACAACACTTTGATATCCTGAAGTGATTCTAGAGATTAATAACAAATTAGTATTATTTTAATCCATTTAAAAAGACAAGTAACACAGCTAACACTAATATCCCAAGTAAAGAGAGAGTTTATTTTCATTCCAGTATTGCAGGGATTTACAGTAAGCACACACACTTTTAGTTAAATATTTTGAAGGGTTTTTCTTTTTTTGTTGCAAGAGCAGCAAAAACGAAACTGATGAAAAAACATTGGCTGAGTGAAATTGATCAAATGTTCAAATAACGACTCATGGATATGTATCAACAGGTTTATAAACTTTTGTGGATGCAATTGCCAAATTTTATGAATGTAGTATAATATCATACAAGACTTACATTATCATCTGCTGGCTCTTCAAATGTGCTTGCTTGAATAGAGTATGCTATAAAACAAAGAATTGCACCTATCCATAGAAGGAGAGCAAAACCTCCGAAGAGATTTTTACAAAATTTCACCCATTCAGGAGTCTTTTTAGGAGGAGTTAATGCATTTGGTCCATCTCTTGCATATACCTCTTTTGCACGTTGTGTTGTTAAACCCTATTATATAAAATGAAGAAAAAGAAAGCAATTAATGTTTGATGAATACTTTTCATAAATGCAAATTTATTTAGAAGTTTGAAAAAAACTAAATTAATAAAATACTACTACTACTACCACCTGTTTTGAAAGCAAGTGCTAGAAGGGTGGAGAAAAAGAAGTCTGACAACAGAATTGGACAAAAGGTAAGAAAATTAGGACAAGAATGTCAGAAAAATTGCTGTTGGAATTAACTGGGAAGCAAGTGAAGGTGAACACAGCATGTGTAATAACAAGAAACATTGAAAGATGAAAATGACAAGATAGCAATGAAAAATAACGCGCTTACATGGAGTCATGATGCCTCTATAGAACTACGGAGGAATCACATGATGGGTGGAAAAACACCTGACCAGTGGTGGGCAGAGAAGCAAAAAGGAGACATGCAATGGTAAACAAAGCATAGCATACAAGTAAAAGGAGGATAAAGAGTTTTGTATGGAGACATCATCATAACAGGAGCACTTAAGGAGAGTGGCAATCTTGTTTCCCTAGAGTAAAACTTAAAGATGTGTAGCCACTGTAGTGCAACTGAGAAGAATAGCAGAACACTGCACCCTTCTATTGGAAAAGAAGGGTGCAGTGTTCTGCTATTCTATTCAGGTTCAATTCTCATCATGACAAGAGGAATCCTTATATGGGCTTTTTCAGTTGAAGGCAAGTTAGCCGATCTCATATGGTGGTAGCAGGGTTTTTTCTCCAGAAACTCTGGTTTTTCATCCTGCGTAATCGGCCTTCAGAACACCACAATTTAACAGACAAAAATACTGTTGGTGATGATGAACGATAAATGGTATGGATGGTAGTAGCATTGTAAGTTGGAGAATTGAGTAGTAGTGTAGCGGATGAGATGTATTTAGCGAAGTAGAGTAGTGTGTCCTCCCATGATGAGTCCTTGAACTCCCTGGAGACAAGTAGTAATGTCAGTGTTAGGATACACAGAGATGATAGATTTTTCCACAGGAAATTAACTCAACAGGTGATAAGCATGATATGTGAATGGATATCAAAGTGTTGCTAGTGCAAGCAAGTAAGAATAAAGATTGGGAGTCAGCTGCCACAGCATGATGGGAGCAAGGTGAGAAGCAGGGACTCGATCCCAAATGTGTCAATGCCTAAGTTATTCAGACAGTATGATGTAGAGCAAGTTCAATGTATTAAAGGATTTATATAAGATAACCACAACTTTTATAGGAAAGTGTTTGTATTTGAATGGATTCAGAATTAGGTGGCTACAAAAATGTTTGGCAAGAGTTTGGAAGTAAAGGTCAAGTAAACTACAGTTTTCAGGGAAAATGCAGACAATATGTACAGGCATCCTAGAACCAAGTGAGTGAGTGTGAGAATGGTAAAGAGATGTTGAATATTGCTCCCTGGGTTCTGAAATTTAGTGGGATAGTCAATATAAAGGCAAAGGGAAGTTGTGGGCCAGAAGGGAATATTTCAAGTAGCATTAGTATATATAAATGGGAGAAGTTATTAGTTGTTCAACTTGGAATTAAGTTATAGAGATTAGCAAGACTTGGTTGATGGATGATATAAAGATAGAATATAAGAAATGTTGTATTTTCAATGAGGAAAGGAAAATGGGAACACAATGGGGAGGAATGAACAGATAAACAGAAACCAAAAAGTCTAGTTCAGCAGAAGGACATATGTAGAAGACGGCGGCACTATATTTGAGGCCATACGATAACAGAGGCTAATAGAATGAAATATATAGCTGATAGCTCTAGTCCAGGGCATGTAAAGGAAGATATGTACTGACAAATAAGCACAGTAAATGCAGAATGAATAATTATCATGGAGAACTTCCACTATGGGAATAGGTTTGAAAAAAGGAACAATCCCATAGAAGAAAAGAAATGGAATTTATATAGCTGATAAAACAATTATCTAAAACAGTACATAATGGAGGAGACACTGGATTCAGAAGTGCTGGATCTGATGACAGTAGCTGAGATGTACGTCTGTATCCAGAGCAACCACACTGTTTCTAACTAGGGAGAGTGATCAAGTGATCTTGACCTGGAAGGCTGCAACACGTAGAATTTTCATGTAATGAGTATGCAGAATTACAGTGATTATTATAAAAAGCTGAGAAGCCAGTCTGTAGCAATGCTATGGCCTAACAATCTGGAGAGGGAAAATTTCAGTCCCTGGGAGACAGTCAAGGACTATTTGAAGAAAGCAATATCTGATTATATACCTAGAGTCAGAAGGATAAATCAGGATGATTTATCCTTTTGACTCAGCTAATGCCTTTTTATTCCCATATAGGGAGCAGGTGAGGCCGTTTTAGCCCTATCTAACTTTTAGAGACTGAGTGGGCAGTTCAATCTCTATTGGTACCCAATCAGAGATAGCTGGCCCAAGGCTATCACTAATTAAGTGGCACTCAGTGAAGAGGCGGCCCAACAAGTGCCGCCATCTCGTGGTCCCTAACACAATATTGAAAGTTTATTTTTCACTTGGTTAGAGTATAATAAATTTAGTTTAATCCTTTATCCAAGTGTGAGCAAACAAAGTTTGCGCCTGAAAGTATCTTCAGGACTGAGGTAAGGTGGTACACACCAGGGCACACCAGTACACACTCCTGTCTCAGTATCTCCTATAATGCAAAACACATCTCCTTACGAATATGTCTAATGTTCTGCATTAAGGGAAGGGCCACTACCCAGACTAGTTTCGACCTTTATTGAGGTCTCTTCAGTGGGAGCCAGGCCCAAGCTGAGATACCAGGCAGAAGCATTCGCAGGTCATCTCCACCTATGCTTCTGCCTGGTATCTCAGCTTGGGCCTGGCTCCCACTGAAGAGACCTCAATAAAGGTCGAAACTAGTCTGGGTAGTGGCCCTTCCCTTAATGCAGAACATTAGACATATCCGTAAGGAGATGTGTTTTGCATTATAGGAGATACTGAGACAGGAGTATTGGTAGCTTGCTCCACCTTTGCAACGAGTTGCCCTGGTGTGTACCACCTTACCTCAGTCCTGAAGATACTTTCAGGCGCAAACTTTGTTTGCTCACACTTGGATAAAGGATTAAACTAAATTTATTATACCCTAACACAATATATTTAATGTATGAAGTAGTGCAGGTGCTACGGTCGATTTTCTTGAGTTTACGGGCTGAAAAACCCGAGTTTCCAGGAGAAAAAACCCCCGCTTGCCCATGCTAGAAATCAACTAACTCGGGAACCGGTCAAAAAAAGACTTAGAAAAATTTCCTCTAGTCGCTGACTAGATTCAAAACAAAGTTTTTCTTTGTGTGGTCAAGCGCCATGGTGTGCAAGCGCCACAGTTTTGACTTTGGGTAGATAATTAAACAGGAGCTGCAGAAAAGCTGAAAGGTATATAAAGAGAAAATGATTAGCAAGCTAATGAGCAGTACCTCAAGCACTGGTAAAAAAAGGACAACTTGTATGGTATGGAAGGCAAAAGAAGATTCTGAAAGATAGCCAAGCAGACCAAAGGAAAGTTATTTTATTTTATTATTTATTTTTTGCAAAAGGTCAAGTAAATTGAAAAATGACCAGCAGAATAGCTAAACAAGTGCCTGGTAGCCAGGAACTGGGCCTTCTCTATAAAATGGCCCAGATGCAAGAAACCTTTTGGGGGCCCTAAAATATTTTTCAAAGGTAAAAATTAAAGGATTCGAAATAAACGTATTGTAAAACCTCTTGCCTGCAAATGATTTTGGCACAGGAAAACAAAAAAAAACACATTCAAAATATCATATGTTTCTGCAAATGTGTACCGACTGTGCCCACTCGATCATGGGGCCCGGGTGCATTGCACCCACTGTGCCCCCGAGATAGAGGCCCTGCTGGTAGCAGTGAGAACAGAAGCAGATGAAATAGTGGAGTTACTGAATGATATTTTTGCAAAGGAGTGCCATCCAGGTAAATGATATTGCAGTATCAGATATGACTAATGCAAGAATAATTAAATGAAATTGGTGTTAGGATATTGCAGAACATTTAATGCAAAATAAGGGTCATGGGATTATATAGGATGTTAGACCACAGATTGAGAGAATGAGAAAGGACTGGCACTTCCTCTGACAAAACTAAGTCTATGCTCTGGGAAAGTGCCAAAGGAGTAGAAAAATAATAAAATTATTCTGCACAGAGGGCTCTAAAGAGAGAAAGAAAGACAATTACTGCCAATACTATCTATCGGTGGTAGCTGAAGGTAAAAGGCAGAATTTGGGAATGGGTAGATAGGAATATAATGGATCAGCATGGTTTTGTGGACAGCATCTTTTTTTTTATAATAAAGTGACATTTCAACTGGATAAAAAGAAATAACTATAGATATTGCTAAAAACTTCATAAAGATATTTCAGAGGATATCACATGAAACTGTTACATAAATTGGAGCAAATAGAGATGAAGCTGATGATATTGGTGAGAGGGTAGATACTAAAGAGGGAAACTGCATCCAGGAGACTAGTGGTATAATGAAAGGCTCAGTAATTTGACCGCTGTTTAATTTGCACATCAATGAGATAAGAAGATTTCAAGGGAAACATTTAGTTGTTTGCACCTGCAAAACCTAGGTAGGGTGATAGTCAAAAGATGACACGGAAATCATGCAAAATAAAAAACCACTGCTTTTTATTTTCCAAAAGTCAGTTATGGTTCCTTAGATCGTACCTTTTTACTTGGATAAGTGTGGTAATTCTAGAGTTAATACATGCAGCAGAGCTCTGACCTTCGGAGACAAGCGCTTTTATTAGACCAAGACCAATCGGACTTCAGTCCGAAATTCCTGGTGACTCTGGATAACTTTGAGCAGGTCACACGGTCTCGTACCGGCAACTCATCTTTCAAGTGTCTGCCTTATCGATGCAGAATTTATGCTTGGTGAGAATATATTGTTGGAAGTAGAGGAAATAACAGATCTGGGGGTGATAGTGGATAAGGATCTAAAATTTAGGGGATACATCGCCAAAATTGCAAGGACAACACAAAGGCTTCTGGGAATGATGCGGTGGACACTTATGTATAGAAGTAGGGAGATTCTTGTTCCGTTGTATAAGGCTTTGATAAGGCCACACATGGACTATTGTGCCCAGATTTGGTCACTGGGTTTTCAGAAGGATAAAGAGATGTTGGAAAGGGTCCAAAGGAGACTGACTGACTAAAGGTAGTTTCTGACCTCTGGAATGTCAAGTATGAGGAAAGATTGAGAAGATGTAATTTGCAGAGTCTGGTGGACAGGAGGAAGAGGGGAGATATGATAGGGACCTACAAGTCTCTATCATATCTCCCCTCTTATAGGATCAATGCTGGAGAAGTTCTACAGAGAATAGTGGCAGATCAGGGGAGAACCAGAGGTCATCCCTGGAAACTGTATAAAGAGGGTGTGAGAGGCAGGTTTTTTTCGTGCAGAGTTGTGAATGATTGGAATGCCTTGCCTGAGAATGTGGTGTCTGCAAAGAGTTTGAATGTGTTTAAAACACGGTATGATGAGCTGTGTGTGATGAAAGGACCTCCCAGATGAGTCTTTGACTCCATGAGGTCTTGGGGTGGCTTGCCTATCCCAAGACGCATCCTTGCCTGCTCCCTTTTATAATAATAAAAGGGAGTAGGCAAGGATGTTTTAGCCCCATTTAACTTTCAGAGATGAAGAAGCAATTAACCTCCACCTGTAGCTAATAAGAGATCTGGCCTGAACTATCAATGATATTAAATGGTATCTGATGAAGAGAGTACAGCAGGCCTATTGAAATCTCATCATCCCTAACACAATATTGGATTGTCTGAAATAGTTTGAGAATTCTATGGTCATTTCTTGAGTTTGAGATGAAAAACCAGAGTTTCCAAGAGAGGAAACCCCACTTGCCTGTGCCAGAGATCAACTAACTTAGGAACCATTTGAAGAAAGGCTTAGAAAAAGTTCCTTCAGTTGGCAATTAGAATCAAACTTAGAACAGTCTTTCTTCAAGAAGCCTAGTGCTATGGATGCAAACAATATTTCCACAGGACAGCATTTAGGATAATTTAAATACTCAATATCAGGGGGTGGTAAACTTTTCAGATGAGCAGGCCACATTCAACTTTTATTTTTAATAATCAGGCCACAAGCATTTAATTAAGAGAAAATAATAAGTGAAAAAAATACTTAAGTTATCAATTTTTATTATAATAATCTTAAAAAACACAGAAATATTTAAAGTATACAAGATTACGAGATAAAGTACGACATTCTCGTAATGACGTCTGATATTATATTCTTTCATAGCAGTAACACTTATGACAAATAAGACAAAGGGGCTTGTCCTCATTTTCAATAAAGAATACTTGCCGTTCCATTCATCATTAAACCTTCCTTCATCTGCAATTTTAAGTTTTCTTGAACCAATTTTTGAAATTAATTTTAACAAATATACATCCTCTGAAAATAATAAATGATGTTATTGAATTATATTAAAAGACAGACTAGGGAATGCAACTACAAAAATCCACCAAAATCCCTGTTGTTGTTGGATGAAGTCGCCTTTGTTATCCCCACACGACTCACACCAACTTGCACAGGGATATCATGACGTATAGGTATAAAATTATTTTTAATTTATTATTCATATTATAAAATGTATTATTTAAATAATTCTGCATACAGGCCACATGCCATGCAAGCATGATCAACCTTTTATGGGCTGCCAAAAATGCACATTTGGGCTGCATGCAGCCTGCAGGTCATCAGCCTGCAGTTGCTGACCCCTGCTCAAAATGGTCAGAGGATAATGGCTACCAGTTTAGTATGAGTTTAAGGTTGTGCACCTTGGGATAAAGAGTTCACGTGCTATGAGGACTACATTAATGGAACTGACTGCAACAAATTGATAAAGGCAGCATTATAGTTCACACTGACAAGCATGGATAGGCAGTTTACTGTTCCCCTTATAAGAGTTTATATAAGATCACGTTGACCACTGCACACAGACCTACTTGGGTATGAATTCCATAGGGAGGTTGTGGAGTAGAGGATCCATAGGCAAATTATCAAGATGGTGACAGGTCCATGGAATACTTGTTTGAGGATAGTTTGAAGGTCTTTGTATTATAAAGAGTGGTAGATGGGTGGAAAAAGGAGATTTTATATGATTGAAGTTAACTTTTCAATGTGGCAAGAAACAAGAGAATAAGGGGTTATCCTCTGGAAATTTAAGAGTGATTAGCATAGTGCTGATAATAGTGAGACATGAATTATATAAAAAACAAATGATACAACTGCGAAACAATTGCAGGACAAGCATTACTGGTATGTTATTACACTACTGGAATCCTTTAATTTGAGAGTGTTAATGCCTTTTCATTTCCAAAGGAGAAGAAGCATTCTTTAACTTTTTAGAATTTAATAGGTAGCCAATCTCATTTATCAGTAATATGGAATAACTGGTGTGCAGAAGAGAAGCAATGCTTACAATCTTTATTATTTTATGTACATGTTCTACAGTTGATTTTGCTTTGATGGATTAAGAACTAGTTTTTTTTTTTTTTTTAATGAGTAGAACCCTACTTGGCTACAACAAAATTGTTACTTCACAACCTCCCTATGGAATTCATGCCAAGTAGGTCTGTGTGCAGTGGTCAACGTGATCTTATATAAACTCTTATAAGGGGAACAGTAAACTCCCTATCCATGCTTGTCAGTGTGAACTATAATGCTGTCTTTGCAATATGTCTTCCAAACTTGAGTGGAATGAAGATGTTGGAATTTTTTTTTCCCCCACTTGGTTAGACTATAATAAACTTAGTTTAATCCTTTATCAAAGTCTAAGCAAACAAAGTTTGCACCTGAAGTGGGTATATGGGAGATACTAAGACAACTAGTGATGCGAGCTTGATCCACCTTCATCACAAATTGCCTCAGTCCTGAAGATACTCCAGGCACAAACTCTGTTTGCTTACACTTGGATAAAGGACTAAACTAAATTTATTATAGTCTAAGTGAGAAGAAAAAAAAACTTCCAACGTATTTCTCTAAATCCAGAGTAAAACTCTTGACAATAGACTAAAAGGCATCGTTTATTTCTCTTTGGACTTTTAAGACCATGAGGCAGGCATTAGGATCCATCCTCCAATTGCTTTGTCCACCTTCATATTGATTAAAAACATCAGCATCACCAGAAATTTGTCATGATAATAGAAGCATCATGTTCAAGAACAGTGTGTGCACTACAGTAAGGAGAACTTAAAACTTTTTAATGCTTGCCATAACACAAAAACAGACTTGAAAAACTAAGCATGCAGCAGGGTACCTGATACAGAATTTTTTTTTTAAAAAAATTATTTTTGGATAATATAATTTCTTCCTAATTTTCACCTCTAGATCAATTATGGTGTAATTACATATGGATTCACTTTTTTCAGTCTTGTTTGTACTCTACCCCAGCACATACAAACATTAAGAATTATGAAAGTATGAATAAATACATGGCACATCCTCGATGTTTAATATTAAGGAGTGTCTGCATGCATTGTAGGCTGTCTATCTTGCAGAATACTTGAATTGGGTGGCATGTGAGTAACATACACAGTAAGTAAATTTTTTATAACCAGAATATTTTTCATAGCTCTTCAAGCATAATTGCGTAGGTCCAAATTGAAGTAAGATGGGAACCCACTTGTAATTGATGCAGTTCAAGATCAGCCCTTCGAAAATTCTGGCTTAATTATTGATCAGATTCAAGTTGAAGAGCTATGATGAGAAAAACTGATGCTGTGGCTCCACAGGCAAGCTCCATTATTATATGGCTAATGAATCATCTTTGGCACCATTGTTATAGTTTTTATAAAAAGTTACTTAATTGTTCAACTATACATATACAACCATGCTTCTAGCTAAGCATGAGATGCCAAAGATATCTGAATCCCACCAAACCAATAGATTAAGCAGACTGCTCTAATTGCTTTTAATTCAATCAGTACAGTTGTTAATGCATTACTTATAAATGGAAATTTTTGATAAAAAACTCTTCATATTAATGATCTACTAGTTTTATGCAAAAAAACTTAATACATAATAAAAATGAAATATTAAAAGTACTTAAATCAATATAATTTTCAGACTACATACACCAATCTTTCAAATATCTACTATAATAAATTAAAGCTATACTACTTGATCTGTGCATTGCAACTGAATTAGCTGCAGTGAATACAGCAGTATATAAAGGTGGATGAATTAAATCATTATCACATACATTATGTATAGGAGATAACATCATAACTTAACTTACACTATCAGGATTTGTCTTGAGCCTACTGTACAGTTCTTGTATGGGAATAGTATGTTCATCCTATTTAAAAAATAAGTTATAAAGTAATAATGATATTACTAAAATTTTTGCAAGTGTCAAAACATTTATACAAATGCTAGGTTAATATTTTAAAAGAATTAAATACAGGAACCAGATTTCACTTCTCATGAATATATCAGTATTGTTAGTGACATCAATTTCAGTGCTGTGTATTTTATGTGCAGATTCTTAGTAGGTACTATGTAAACCAATAGGCTTTTGATAAGTTTTACACCAGTGTGGTTCCTCTCCCCCATGGCTTCAGTTACAAAGAGGCAAAGGCAAGTTTTCTCGAGAGAGCTGTGGAAAGAAGTTAAAATTTTATTTTTTGTGGGAATATCTATAATTGTTCAATTTTGTTGTATGATAGCCATGATCAGTAGGTGGTTGGCTAGTTAAAATTCTTTATAAATTAAAGGTGTTTTTTTTGTGGCTTTTGAGTCATTAAAATGGTGACAAGACAGATATGCATGAAAGATGAATGCAAATAGCATACATTTTCAAAAATTATGGAGGTACCATGAATGCAATAGATGTGCTTGGATAGAGACTACAGTTTGGGTGTGCAAGAAGTGTAACATGCTTATGGATTATGAGCTGTCTTTGAATATGAGCAGTAGCAAGCAAAAGTAAGTGCAGGGGATTGTAAATGTAGCTATACAAGTAAGCAGGATTGGCAGTATGGTCGAGTGCACGAAAAATGATATGGCTGATGATGGCAAGACAGCAAGTGCAAATGAGTAAGTAACATAAATGGCAGTGAGAAAGTAATTGAAGAGATGAAAGCAGAGGTTGGTAATTATGTGGTAGGAGATTAAACATATGAGGAACTAAGAATTACAAATTTATACAGAAACATAAGGAAGAATGGGACATAAGTATAGTCTTTTGAAAGATAGAATGAGAAGAGTAGTCCTGTATGAGAATCTAATGATTAGAGGTGTGGTGAGTGAAAAGGTGCACAAGGTTTGTTTTCTAAGAGGCAGAATGAGCAGGATGACTGAAGCACTGGGTAAGAGGAGTAAGTGAACAAAAGAGTTAGTAGTTGGTGCAAATGATTTGGTTAGTAACAAAGAGAAGGTAAGGAGGCTGTTGAGGAGAGTGAAAACTAACAGCGGTAGCATACCTGGGTAACAGCATGTTGCCCAGGTATGATGAGTTCAGAAGACGAGCAGAGATTTTGAATGGTATGCTAGCAGAGTTGTATGAGAAGAAAGGAATTAATTTTATGAATGTGTTGGATGAATTTGAAGGACCGATGGAGCTGTACAAAAGAGATGAACTACATTTGAATGGATTTGGTGAAGTCAGGTGGAGAAACTGTTGCTGCACAAGAAAAATGACTAAAGTTAATGGAAGACCTCAGGAATCTAGAGGTGACATGGAAGAGCAGGAAAGTGGGGTAGGAGCTTGATTATGAAGAGAAAGAGGATACACAAGACAAGAAAATGGCAGAGGCAGGTTGGACATGGAGATACTGTGCGAGACATGTAAATAATGGTTTCAGGAGTGGATGTATAATTGTGCAAGAAAGGATAAAGATAGAGATGTGAGAGTAATATTTAGGACTTGGGTGAGGTGTAGTATTAGACAGAGGAATCAAAAGGGGTGCATGAAGGAGGCATTTGAGAAGTGGGGCCTGTTACAGAACCAGAAATGAGCTAGTTGTATCTTTGCAAATGCCATTTGAAATAAGGGGAATGAAATTGTAGCACTGATAGAGTTCATTTGCCTAAAAATTGTTGGAACAAGTGAGACGTGGGTGGATGAAGATGGCATTCTGACAAAAACAGATGGAACTGTAGCGTTTCATGAAGACAAAGAAAAAAGGGGGAAGAGTGTTATTGATGATGGCAGAGAAGTTGTGGCCATCCGGAGTGGAGATACCAGGAGCAAACACTGACAGCTGTTGTGAAGCAGTATGGTGTGAAGCAGAGGTGGACAGCATGAAATGTTTGGTACAGTGTTGCTGTAGACCTGGTAATGTGGAAAGAAGGGAGAAGGAAATGTATCGACAAAACTGGTCTTGCTAATAAGAAAGGGTGATCATTATGGGCGATTTCAATTATAGTAATATAGACTGGATGGAACTGATTCCATCAGTAACCAAAGAGAATGAATTTGGGTGTTTAAGGGATAACTACCTTCAGCAGTAGATAAGAGGCCACATGTGAATCGAGGGTCTTGGATTTGATATCTCATCAGAAGAAGATGTAAATGAAGTGCACATCTTCCTCTAGTTCGTGAAAGTGACCATGAAGTGATCACTTGGGTGGCAGCCAGCCATATCAGGAGGTTTTTGAGAAAGAGTTACATGTGAAACTATAAGGCAGGTGGTTATGTCAAACTTAGGAGGCAGCCTGCAGCGATATCATTGAATGAGAATTGTGTGGGAAGGAAATCAATGCTGCTTAGTCTCTACTCAGGAATTATCTGGCAGATGCAATGACTGAGTATTCCGAAGGTTCAGGAGATTAAATAAGGTAGGTGTAAAATGGATGACTGAAGAGGTGACGCGTGCAATCTGGAAGAAGGGCATTGTGGAGGAGGCACAAGATGAATGGAGATAATCAGTCACATGAAGAGTACAAAGAGCAAGCAAGGAAGGTGACTCACTTAGTAAGGATAGCAAAAGTGCAGTAGCAGCAGTTAGCAAATGACACTAAAAGAAATCCTAGAGAGTTTTTTTTTTGATAAGTGGCCAGTAGAAGAAAGAATGATTATGGGAGGATGATGTTGGTCACTGATGAAAGAATGATAAATACTGAGGAGGATATTGTAGAAGTGTTGAATGAGTAGTTCATTAAAGTAGTCCATCCTCATGATTGTAACATAATGCAGAACTTGAGAACAGTGGGAATGGGGAGGACCTACTGATGGTGAGTGAGCACCCACTGATGGTCGGTGAGGTATGAGGAATTAAGTAAACTTGATGTCAATAAGGCTGTGAGAGACTCTGGTACATAATGGTATTTACCTATGGTATTCATGAAGAGAGGTAAAAAGGAGGAGGAAGAGTAGTGCTATTGATGACAGCAGAGGAGTTGTTCCCATCTATGGTGTAGATGCAAGATGCAAATAGCAACAGTGGAGTTGTAGCAGCATGGTGTGAAGTTGAGGTGGACAGGATGAAATGCTTAGTAAGGTGTTGCTATAGGCTGGTAATGCGGAGGATGGTGAGAAGAAAATGTATAGGTAGACATACTGGTCTGGCTAATAAAGGCAGTGCCGTAACGAGGGTGTGGCAAAAGAGGCATCCAGCACGGGCTCAACTAGGTTAAAAAGTAAAAAATAAAAATAAATAAATAGATATAAAAGTCCACTATTTTATATTGTATTTTTAAATTTTGGAAATACGGTGCTTTAGAGACACAAATTCTTCAACACACTGCAACTCATTTTGATGGGGTTAATAGTATTTAAAATATTGCATTTAGTAAAATTTAACTTGTTACATTTAAATTTTTCAAAATTTTTGTCATTTGGTTTGGAGGGGGGGGCAAGTTAGACACTTGCCACAGGCGCTTCATACCTTCTTTACTGTACTGAATAAGGGTGATCATTTGGCGCAATTTCAATTATGGTAATATACATTAGAATGAAGAGACGGCACCTAGAACCAATAAGTACAAATTTGAGTTTTGGGGGGACAATTATCTTAGGCAGTATGTAACAGAGTATATGAAGGTGGAGGGTCTTGGATTTGATTAACTCAGAGAAAGTTATTGTAAATGGTCACATCTTGC
This sequence comes from Typopeltis vanoorti, assembly GCF_054136105.1. Lineage (NCBI taxonomy): Eukaryota > Metazoa > Arthropoda > Arachnida > Uropygi > Thelyphonidae > Typopeltis > Typopeltis vanoorti. The sequence goes on from NC_143564.1 coordinate 23,105,680, forward strand.
ACCAGATGGTGAAAATGACCATGAAATCAGCAACATCCAGACTTCTCTGAAGTGGTTATATGTGCAACTATAAGGCAAGTGATTATGACAAACTTAAGAGATAGCAATATCATGAAATGAGGAATTGGATGAGAAAAAGATTAATACTTCTTGGATTTTACTCAAGAACTATCTGGCATAGGTGATGTCTGGTTGTGTATTCCAAAGGTCAGGAGATTAAATAAGATAGGTGTGAAAATGGACGACTGAAAAGGTAAAGCATGCAATAAAGAAGAAAAAAGCACTGTGGAGGTGGTACAGTTTATCCCACTTGTGGTACACAAAGAAAGTGGTGCCCAGATTTGGTCACCTCAGTTCCTTCTTGATGGGGAGGAGGTTGAGAGGATCCAGAGGCGAGTGACTAAGATGATAGCAGGTCTATGGAATGCACCATATGAGAACAGGTTGAAGATTTGTGGGTTGCAGAAACTAGTTGATAGGCGAAAAAGGGGAGATATGATTGAGACATTCAAATTGCTAAAAGGATTCTACAGGATTAATTCAGATGATATTTTTGAGATCAGGACTGGTGGTGGGAGAACTAGGGGACACCCATGGAAGCTGGGCAAGAGCGTGGTTAGCAGGGGTGTTAGAGCTGGGTTCTTTACTTTTAGAGTGGTAAATGAGTGGAATAAGCTGCCAGAGTCTGTTGTGGGTGCTATGACAGTGAGCGAGTTCAAGGCAAGGTATGATAGATACTGTGAGAATGTTGAACAGCTGTGTGAACATGATGTTTAGGGCCTCCCTCGATGAGTCTAAGGACTCTTGGAGTAGCCCGTGGTAATAATAATAATAATAAAAACTGCAGAGGAAGAAGTGTAAAGATCAAGTGAGGCCAAAAGAAATTCTAGGGAGTTCAATATGTAGCCAGTAAAAGAATGATTATAGAACATTATTGGTCAGTAGTAAAGGTAGAATGATAACCAATGAGGAGGATATAGTAGAAATGTTAAATTAGCAATTCATTAAAGTTCCATCCTTGTGAATATAATGCAGAACTTGACAGCAATAAAAGAGGAGAGAGAGAAGAGTCATTAATTACACCAATCAGTATTTAGGAGTGGTGATAAAAGTACTAAGAAAGTTTTTCCAATTGGTTATACTATAAATTAAAGATGCCAAGAAATGATATTCTTGGTTTAATCCTTTATCCAAGTAAAAGCAAACAAAATTTGCACCTGAAGTATTTTCAGGACTGGGAAACTTGTATATAGAAGCTAATGACTTTACATCACTTGCCTTCACATCCCATCCAGACCAGTTTTGAACTTTGAGGTCTCATTAGTGGGAGCCAGAACCACAGGTGATACCAAGGTTGAAGTAATGCAGAAGACAGTTTCATATACGAGTAGTTAAAAGGTAAATAAAAGTAGCTAAATCCAACTATCGCTGGATTAGAGATAGTTGGAAGTTTTTCCACTTTGTTATACTATAAATTAAAGATGCCAAGAAATTATATTCTTGGTTTAATCCTTTATCCAAGTGTAAGCAAACAAAGCATATAGAAGCTAATGACTTCACATCACTTGCCTTAGTATCAATAATGCAAAGCACATATCCTTACAGGTATGTATAATGCTATGCATTATGGGAAGGGTCAGACTTGGATAAAGGACAAAAGCCCTTTGGTCAGAGAGACCTGCATTTGATTCCCATCCATGACGTAAGGAACTTTTATCTGGTTCTTTTGAGCGACTAACTCATCTTTTGACTAAAGATGAGTTAATCGGTCTCACATAAACGGTAGAGGATTTTTTCTCCTGGAAACTTTATCCCTCAAAACAGACAAAGCAGCCAGTAGAACACTGGCAATTTACAGACAAGAATGCTTGGAGGTGTAGGGCTAATTGCCTCATCCTCGGATTACAGTTAAGAAATCCAAGGGTACTTTCAAGGCTATAGGTGCTAAGTGCTGTTAAAGCCACTGAATGATGGGCGAGTTAGATGAGAAGGAATGGCTACATGATGATACTGTTGGGTTTTGCAAAGGCATTTGACAGGATACCACATGGAACTATTGTGCAAACTGCAACAAATGGGGATGGATATGAAACTGGTGATATGGATTAAAGGGCGGCTCATGGACAGATAACAAAAAGTAGTATCCAGGAGAAGGCATATAAGTGATGTGCCACAGGGCTCTGTTCTTGAACCACTGCTCTTTTGTTTGTACATAAATGATATAGAAAAGAATTTGAAGGGAGATATTCAGTCATTTGCTGATGATGCAAAGTTGGATAGGTTAATCAAGGTGATGTAGTGAGCTTGCAGGATGATTTGAAAAAGGTGACTGTATCAGCAAAAGATAATGGATGTCGATTTAACATGGAAAAGTGTAAAGTTATGCATTTTGGGATACAAAGATTATAAGTGTGTACCATATTGAGGGAACTGTACTCTAGGAAATTAATTAAGTCAGGGATTTTGGGGTGGTGGTGGTAGTAGTAGTAGTAGATAGAGTTGAAGTTTAGGGGGCGCACTGCTAAAGTAGTCAAGGTAGCTCACAGGATTACTTGGTTATTGAAGAACACATAAACAGAGATAAAGGAGTTATTATTCCTCTTTATAAAGCTTGATACAACCACATCTGGATTACTATGCTCAGGTCTGGTCACCTTGGTTTCTTGAGGTGGTGGAGAGGATCCAGAGGCAAGTAATAAACATGGATAATGCTCAATATGAGGATAGATTGAAGGTTTGTGAATTGCGAAAGTTGGTTGATAGGTGAAAAAAAAAGCGGGGGGGGTGACAAACATTTAAGTTACTTAAAGGATATTATAGGACTGATGCAGGGGAAATGTTTCAACACTTGGCTAGAGGAAGCAGAACAAAAGTCGTCCCTGGAAGTTGGGTAAGAGCATGTTAGCAAGGGCACGAGGACTAGATTTGTCGCTTGGAGAGTGGTGAATGAATGGAACAGGTTACGTGAGTCAATTGTAAATTCTTTGTCTGTTAATGGTTTCAAGGAGAGGTACAATAAGTACTGTGTTGATAGTTTGGGTCTCCCACAGTGAGTCTTAGGAGTCCATGGAGGTGACTGTGAAGCAATAATAATCAACGAGTCTTAAATTGACCCAAGTTCCAGATGAGTGGAAAGGAATCAAAAGCTTTGTAAAATCTAAATGCATATTTAGATTTTACAAAGCCCTTCAAAAGATTGCCATATGACAAGCTAATAATTTAATTGGAACAAATGGAGTTGGATCTTAGATTAGCATTTTGGATTGGAGATTGACTGCCTCTGATAGGTATCAGCAAGTTGTGTATGTGGAGTGATATCCCAGAAAAAGAAAGTCACTAGTTGCATTCCTTAGGAGTCTGTTTTGGGGCCAATGTTTAATCTGTATGTAAATGACATTGAGAAATGATAAATTTAGTTTAATCCTTTATCCAAGTGTGTGCAAACAAAGTTTGCACCTGAAAGTATCTTCAGGACTGGGGTAAAGTGGTACAACACCAGGCAACTCCTTGCAAAGGTGGAGCAAGCTACCAACACTCCTATCTCAGTATCTCCCATAATGCAAAACATCTCCTTTCAGATATGTATGATGTTATGCATTAAGGGAAGGGCCACTACCCAGACTAGTTTCGACCTTTATTGAGGTAGAATGGGGAGTTCATGCCTTTCATCACTGGCCTTTTTAGATTTAAAAAAGTTGTGCTGAGAGTCAGCTTGGTAGTGAGAGAGGAGAAGGAAGATAGAGTGGATAGTAGTAAATAGTTGAAAGAGGCCTCAGTTGATCTACTTGGCCTGACTTAAATGCCAGCACCAAGCAGATCTCCGACATTATCTCCCTCCATCCGTTCTCCGGCCAGCCACACCGGGCAACTCCTTGCAAAGGTGGAGCAAGCTACCAACACTCCTATCTCTCTTTGCAAGGAGTTGCCTGGTGTTGTACCACTTTCCCCCAGTCCTGAAGATACTTTCAGGCACAAACTTTGTTTGCACACACTTGGATAAAGAATTAAGCTAAATTTATTATAGTCTGACCAAGTGAAAAATAAACTTTCGACATTGGGAAAGGCTGGAATGCTGATATAGCAGATTTTTTTTAAACAGATGATGCAAAGTTGGGAAGGGATGAGGAGTAGAATAGATGATGTGGCCTTACAAGAGGACTTGAAATAGATTGGGTGAATGGCAAGTGTGTGGTGCTGCCAGTTCAATATAGTAAAGTGTAAGGTTTTAAGATTTGAGAAGCAAAGATAGGATACAGAGTATAAGACTTGTAAAGATACCTTAGAGGTGGAGACAAAAGATTTAGGGTGATGGTACATAGGGATCTGAAATTTTAGGCTAAAATTGCAAGGGCAGCACATTGCAGGTTATGGCAATGATGCAGACAACACCGACATGTAAAAGTAAGGAATTTATGATTCCACTGTACAAGGCTTTGGACTACCCACAACTACTGTGCACAGATTTCTTTCCCAGTTTTGAAAAGGACAAAGAATTGTTGGAACAGGTTCAGAGATGACTAATAGCCAGTTTTGGGTCTCTAGAATGTTGAGTATGAGGACAGATTAAGACTGAGTGGTTCATGTATTAGAAAAGTTGGGTAAAAGTAAAATTCAGGAATTGGTAGATAGGAATATGATACATTATAAGAGGCAACATGGTTCTGTAAAAGGTAGCTACTGCCTGAGTAATTTATTCACATTTTATAATAAGGTGATAGCAGAATTGGATAAAGGAAATGGCTATACCATGACACTGCTGGACTTTACAAAAGGCATTTGACAGAATACTGAATAAGTTGGCATAAATGAGAATGGATACGAGGCTGGTGGCATGGATGGAAGGGGGGGGGGGTGCTGACAGACATCAGAAGATAGTGTAGAGCAGAATCAAGGTGAATGAGGGTGACTAATGAAGTATTCCAGTACTCTACTAGGACCATTACTCTTTGTGTATATTAATGTTATTAATGATATAGCAAAAGATTTGAAGGGGGGGACATTCAGTTGTTTGCTGATGAAAAACTAGGGAGGGAAATAGTTGATAAAGGTGATTTAGATATCTTACAAGATGATTTAAATAATTTGGTAGTGTGGGCAAAGGACAATGGTTATCAATTCAATGTTGTAAAATTTAAGGTAATGCATTTTGGGATGAAGAGATCACACACTTTGTATCATACTGATGGTACTAATTTACAGGAAATTGATGAGGCTATGGATCTGGGGATAAAGAGGGAAAATAACCTCTTTCTTTACTTGTCGATGTGCTCTTCATAAGGATATCATTTGGCCACATGTTGACTACTGTGCACAGATTTGGTCACCTGCACTTCTTGGAGATTGAGAGGTGGTGGAGAGGATTCAGTGATGAGTGAACAAGCTGGTGACAAGTCTGTAGAATGGTCCCTATGAGGATAGATTAAGGGTGTGTGGGTTGCAGAGTTTACCTGATAGGCAGAGGAGAGGGGATATGATAGAAACTTAAAAAAGGTACTAAAGGGGCACTAAGATTGACACAGAAGAAATACATGGGGAGTAAGGGAAAAACAAGGGATCACATTTAGAAGCTGTCTAAGAGTGTGTGGACTAGATTCTTTTCGTGGTGAATGAGTGGAATGGGTTGCCAGAGATTGGTTGCAAGCACCCCAACAATGAATTGGTTTAAGGAGATGTATGATATGTATTGTGTTAATGGATCAAGTGGGTTCCCCTACGATGAGTCTCGACTCCATGGAGTGTCCATATAAATAATAATAATGCAAATTGCACAGCCTAATGGATAGAAACCCGAACTTGAGACAAATTGGTAAGAGGTAATTATCAGATTAATGTGGATGAGATTTTTCATAAAATGACTTGTGACAAGGGGAAGAACAAGAGGCTATATCTGGAAGCTGTATAAAGAGGGTGTGAGCAAAGGGGATAGATGAGTAGTAGTTTTTTTTGGGTGGAGAATAGTAGTGTGACCCCCCTGTGATGAATTTTGATTCCGTGGAGAAGTGATGAAACCATGACAGTGACTAGAAGTTGATGATGAATCTGAGGTATAGTAGTTACCATGAATCTCAACACAAATGTTAAAACTTTTATAATTATTTGTTTTTGAAAGAAATATTAATTTCTCACAAATTTCCTTTGCTTGAGAGGGGATGGGGGATGCCAGTGTTACTAAAATTTTAAGTGGTACATGGGTACTGAAAATTTGATAAACATTGTCCTAGTCAACATTGTGACCAACCTTGCAATGTGAAAGTAGTAAAAATCTGCAAGTGTAGCAGATATGATAGTACAACAGAATTAAGATGTCCCCATTTTATTGTAATCATAGTAATAACCATGCAATTACCATTGCATGGTTATTACCATGCAATCACATTGAACCTGTATCATTTAACTTAGTGTGATATCCAACCCCCACTTCAAATGCATACACAAGAGACTATTGCCACAGAGAGCTACACAGAAAAATTAAGGATTGGACTGTCTCATCTTGAATGAATGTGTGTGGATTCAACAGACCCAAAGAAGATGTGACAAATGACCATAGATGTGGAAAATTTAGCTTGTGTACATGAACTTGTTGTGGTCTCATTGCCACTGTTCATCTATCTTGTCAGCAGGCTTCAAAACATGCAGCATTTTGTAATTCACAGGTACTTCAAATCAGTAGTAGCCATAAAATACAATAAACATTTTTCTTCAATAACTGAAGCTATACTAGCCGTATTATTATTTTATTATTCAGGCCTCCATGGAGTCAAAAGACTCATCGTGGGAGGTCCTTTCTAAGAACATAAAGTCTGTCGAAACTCATTGAGGGGAGGTTCCCCCCCCCCTAAGAAACACAAAGTCTATCATACCACTCCTTAAACTCATTGACCATTCTCGCTCTCACCACTCCATCAGACAATGCATTACATGGTTCAGCCACCCACCATGCAAAGAAACCACTCCTCACCCTCTTCCTCACAATTTCCTTTTGTAACTTCCAGGGATGGCCTCTTATCACTCTTTCCCGCTGTTCAACCAAAAAACTCCCCAGTGTCAACCCTGTAACCACCTCTCAACAGTTTAAGTCTCAATCATATCACCTCTCCTATCCACCAAACTCTGCAGTCCACATTCCCCCAGCCGATCCTCATAACCAAAATTGTAGTCCTGAAACCATCTTTGTCATCTGTCTTTGTACCCTTTCAACAGTTAATTTATCCCCTTCAAATCCTGGGGACCAAATCTGAGAACAATAGTCTAAGTGTGGCCTGATCAGATACAACGGAATGATAATCCTTTTATCTCTGCAGGTCAGTGTCCTTCTCATAATTGCAGCAATCCTCTGTGTTACCTTCACCACCTTTGCAATATGTCCCTTAAATTTCAGGTTTCTATCAATCATCAACCCCAGATCTCGTCTCCCCTACTTCCTCCTGTATAACTCCTCCCACAGAGTATGCAGCATCCCATCGATGTTTCCCAAACCTCAAGACCTTACATTTTGCTGCATTAAACCGAAATCCCCATTCATTTGCCCATCTATCTAGCTTATTCAAATCCTCTTGCAGGCTACCACATCTGCACTATTACTAATAATCCATTATATTATATAATCTTTTATATTTACTGTGGTGTAGTAAAGTGGTTTTCTAGATGTAATAAACGACCACAGATGTCAAAAATGTAGCTTTTGGTTGAGTGAACTTTAATGAAATATGCAGTAGTAGTTTTATTATTAGTTTACTTATTTTCAGGTTGGCCTGTCTCACACACATTCCATGGTTTATGGGACAACATCCATAACACTTTATTTTGCAAGTGCATCTCTACAAATTGAGAACACCACACAATAATGAAGTACTGTATGACAGTGGATGATGTTCCATGACAGGAACACAATTTGTTTTCCAAACGTTGACACCAACTCAGGAACATAGTGGCATCAATGGACTGCACTTTATCTGTTGATTTCTAGAAGTGGCATATAAAATTTATTGCAAACCTTCCCTATTTACTTAATATGATGCATAAAGTTAAGGGAAAGAAAGGGAGGAAATAGATGAAAGTTCCTAGCCGGACAAAATAATATGGCATGAACATGTTCTCAACACATTGGTTTATAGGTTTGTGGATTCAACAGACTCAAAGAAGATGTAATAAATGACCACAGATGTGAAAAATGTAGTTTTTATAGATGAACATGTTTGTGGCCTCACTGCCAATCATTGAAATAACTAATTGTGATGACTTTTTCGGGAAATGGCAATATACACTAAAATATTAATTAAAAACTAATCAATACCTTCCAATATTTCCGCAATGTTACATTGCCATCTTCTGGGAACATAAAACTATTTTAGGCACTAACAACGAGCAAATGAGGCTGAAGAAGGCAATTGGCGTTGATCCTAGAGTCCTAAAGATGCCTCTAGCAGACTAAATTGGGTTGTCTTGGCTGATGTTTTTAGGATGCAAGCTTCCCAAATTTGGGACGGTCTCATGCATCCAATTTGTTGAGGTTTGGGATGTTTTTTTTAAATTTTTTTTTTAGAGCTGAGGCTGATTCCAGGAATAATCTTTCATATTTATATTTGCTGCGGTGTGGTAAAGTGGCTTTCTTCCAGCGTATTCTGTGGTGGGTATCTAGTGCATGGTTTGTAAGTCTTGAGTGGTGTATTGGTGACACTGGATGTAGTCTTTGTGTTCTGATATCCTGATGTTAGCTGTCCTGCTTGTTTGGCCATAGTTGGACAGTTTATGACTGCAAGGGACCTGGTGTACTCCAGGTAGGTCTAGGGGAAGTGGTTGGTCTTTGGTAGAGCAGATAAGGGATGCCAATTTCTTATATGGTTTGTAACAGGTAGTCAGGTCTTTTTTTTTTTTTTTGATAAAAAATTGACATTCCTTACTGCTCTACCAAAGACCAGCCACTTCCCCTAGACCTACCAGGTCCCTTGCAGTTGTAAACTATCCTACTACGGCCAAACTAATATCAGTTTGGCCGTACTAACACGGATGTAGTCTTTGTTTTAGGATATATATATATATATATATATATATATATATATATATCTGAAAACAAAGACTACATCCGGTTTCACCAATACAGCCACTCAGGACTTGCAGACCATGCACTAGATACCTGCCACTTTACTACATCATAGCAAATATAAAAGATTATTACTGGAATCAGCCTCAGCTCTAAAAAACTACCCAAACCTCAACAAATCTGGGAAGCTTGCATCCTAAGAACAACAGCCAAGACAACCCAATTTAGCCTGCTAGGGGCTAAACTCTAGGACCAATGGCAGTTGGCTTCTTCAGCCTCATTTGCTCGTTGTTAGTGCCTGCATGCACATATCATAGTTTTATGTTCCCAGAAGATGGTAATGCAACATTATTTAAATATCGGAAGGTGTTGATTAAATTTTTTTTAATTAATATTTTAGTATATGTTGTCATTTCCTGAAAAATTTAAAGTCATGTATAACCAACGTACAAGTTTATCTACAACTACTTGCGATATCATGAATGCAAAGATTGCAGCACAGCACCTACCATTTGCAGGTAGCATCATAAATTTTTATAATCTTGTAATTATGTAAAACTAATAGCTATATTAAAAGATGTTTATCAGAATGCAGTTGCAGCAGTTAGAATAGGTGATGATTTTGGGGAAATGGTTTAAAACAAGGCAGTCAGAGATGTTATCTGCTGTGGTAAATTTGTTCAGAATGAGATATTTCATATTAATGATAAAAAAGGAAGAACCTTAGCAGAGAGCTGTCTTTTATAATGAAAGGTAGGGGAAGTCTTGTTGGAGTACTTAGAAACACATGGTTTCTAATACTAATATTAAGTGTACTTAGTCCTGTTTGATCAAAATAAGAAATGTACCAGTGCTTAGAGTATTAAAGGTTTGCTCTAGTTTTGGTGTTAAGATTGGATTCTGCTTTTACATAATTCATCATCACGAACCACGGGCTCAGATGTCTGATGCCTGCTTCACTATCTTCTTCCACCTTTCTTTGTCCAGTGCGCAGTGTTGCAGTTTTTGTACATCCATTCCACACCAGTCTCTTATATTGTCTACCTCTTCTGTTTAAACCATCCAAAATACCAAACATAAATGTCTTTATCTTCTGGTCCTCATTCACTCAACAGATGTATCCAAATAATTGCAGCTTCCATTTTATAATCTTCTGCATTAGATTCTGTTTTGGTTCTATCTTCTGATAGAGCTCTTCATTGTGATTTTCTGTATCCATCCTGTTCTTAGAATCTTCCTATAACAAGTTCTTCAAATGCCAAAATTCTTTTTCTTGATTCCTTATTTATTACCCACTTTTCAGATCCATACAGTACACTGCTGAAGATGCATGTTTCCATTACTCTTAGTTTTGTTTGCAGGCTGATCACTTTACTTTTCCAGATGTTATCCATGGCCTTCAGATTTGTTCTTCCCTTTGCAATCCTGATCTTTATTTCTTTTTTACAGTTCAAGTCATATGTCAGTTTACTTCCCAAATATGTGAATTGTTCATTTTCTATATCAGTTCCATCCACTTGTATCTTTTGTTTCATGTTCTTCTCACCAAATACCATTGTCTTTGTTTTTTCCAAGTTCATAACAAGTCCAAATCTCTTCCCTTCCTCATTTAACAGTTTCAGTGTTTTTTGTAGTTCTCTTTCGTCTTCTTCAATAATAACAATATCATCTGCAAATCTCAGATTGTTAATTCTCATTCTGTGTACAGATATTCCTTTGGCATCTTCCTTCAGTTTATCAATTGCTCTTTCTAAATGTGCGATGAAAATGCTTGGTGATATTGGGTCTCCCTGTCTAGTACCTCCTGCTTGTTTTAAACCATTTCCCCAAAATCATCACCTATTCGGATATTTATCAGAATGCAGTTGCAGCAGTTAGAATAGGTGATGATTTTGGGGAAGAGCTCTATCAGAAGATAGAACCAAAACAGAATCTAATGCAGAAGATTATAAAATGGAAGCTGCAATTATTTGGACACATCTGTTGAGTGAATGAGGACCGGAAGATAAAGACATTTATGTTAGGTATTTTGGATGGTTTAAACAGAAGAGGTAGACCATACAGAGAATGGATAGACAATATAAGAGACTGGTGTGGAATGGATGTACAAAAACTGCAACACTGCGCACTGGACAAAGAAAGGTGGAAGAAGATAGTGAAGCAGGCATCTGAGCCCGTGGTTCATGATGATGAATTATGTAAAAGCAGAATCCAATCTTAACAATAAAACTAGAGCAAACCTTTAATACTCTAAGCACTGGTACATTTCTTATTTTGATCAAACAGGACTAACTTGTAGCACTTAATATTAGAAACACATGGTTTCTAATGCTAAGTACTCCAACAAGACTTCCCCTACATTTCATTATAAGAGACAGCTCTCTGCTAAGGTTCTTCCTTTTTTACCATTAATATGAAATATCTCATTCTGAACAAATTTACCACAGCAGATAACATCTCTGACTGCCAACCGATAAGCTGTGGGTCAAAATAGTGGTATTTTGACCATGTATCTCCTATTGTCAAAATATTATCTCCTATTGTCAACCCCCCCCATCCTATTAACATCTGTTGAGGCTTGAAAAAGTATTGCATCTGATCTAAATGAAAAGGTTTCCAAGTATTATCTAACTTTTAGCCAATGACACTCAAGTTTGCATTTTGTGCAAGATGCCCATAATAAAAGCATAGCATTTAAGATTTTCTAAAAACTGACTTGTATGCCCATTATTTTTACAAAGTTATGTAACACTTCATGCTTATTTAATATCTTTTTGTCTCACTACCAATATCTTTGTCTCACTACCTGAAACAGGTAGTCATATTTGCTTTCACATGCATAGGAAAACAGCAATGTCTTAGCTCGTAGCTAGGCATAAGTGAGATCATTTTAATTTTGATTAATTTTAAATAATTAGTTGTGAAGAATTAACTATAATTTTGAAACTTGGGTATAAGGAGCAATAAATCCTAACTGGAAATTTGGCTTTGTTCACTAATTGTTCACAAGAGGGAAAATAGGTGCAAATTAATTTGTGTGTATAAAAGCATTGTATGTACCTGCATTCAATTTAATTTCAAATTTGCTTCCAAAATAGTTACCATAGTGACTTCCTGTTTGAGTTCATCCAAATCAGATTTTGCTTTCTTCCCCTTCTTCCCCTTTGCATTTGTGTTAGCAACAGCTCTCCCATCTTTGGCCATGTCTGATGAAACTGCAGCACGATAACTATTTGATCTTCCTGACTGAAAAGTTAATATTTTTCACTTATTAATGAAATTTAAGATTATAAGAAGGAAAAAAATAGAAGGCTTCAGTTTGGCATTGTAAAAGTTATAGTAACAAAACACGAAATCCATTACTTCAAATAATTTGGAAAAAAACGTGAACATTCACAAGAGTTTGAGAATACAATCTTTAGCATTGGAATTGCCATAGGCAGGGCCGTCACCAGATCAGATCATGCCCTGAGGCAAACAATTAAATATTGTCCCTGATGGATTATAAGACAAAAATAAGAAAATCTCCAATTGCTATTTTGTTTTTATTACAAGAGAAACATTAATGCAAAACGATTACATAATAATATTAATTAAATGTTTGCTATACAGGGATATCGCACAATAAAACTGTTCATAACTCTTCTAAATTTAAATTATAAGCCATGTCTGCCTCAATCGATATAGCTGCTAGATCAACCAATCTTTCTTGGGTCGTTGCTGTTTGCAAATAATTTTTAATCAGTTTAAGCCTGGAAAAACTTCTTTCTGCACCTGCTACACTAACAGGAATTGTTAGCATAGTGACGCCGCCTACTGCACCATGACTGAACAAGTGCCCTTATTAAGCTGTGCCGTGAGGCAGGATACCTCTAAGCTACACCCTGTTGATGGTGCTGGCTGTTGGTCATGTTTTTCTAATCACTATCGTCCATTTTGAAATTATGTTTCAAATTCAAATATTTGGCAATGAAATTATGGATTTATAATATCCTTGATTTCTATATACTAAACTTATTAAAATAAATACACTACATTAGACTTTGCTCCAAAATATAGACTAAATTTCTTTGCTGTCTTCACTGTTAGTACTAAAAAGGTTATATGCAAGCCGAAAAATACAATAATCATACAAAATTAAATATTACATGTGTTTCAATGCATGTAATGAAGCACATGTGCTTCAATGCAAGAGAAGAGCTGTTAGAATTACTACTAGAGTTTGTTAGGAGTAAAGACAAAAAAACTTGCATAAAAATCCTTTAATAAGATTACTTCTCAGAACTGGGAAGGTTTAAGATGATCCCTATTTATGTTCCATTTTATGTAGTATAGCTACATAGTTTTGTAGTCTTCTTTCTAGAATAATTATCTTTCTGAAAGATGTTAGCTTACACCAAGATAAGCTTACTCCAGCTTATATCTAAAGGAAAACAGAGTCAGATCCAATTTATCTATTTCCTAGTATCCTCCGTAATCTAGGGATGATTATTAAGAATCTAAGTCCTTTATAAAAATCACTATTACTACATAACCTGGAATTGAAATAATAGCGCATAACTGACAGTTCTTCTCCTACATTGAAACACAAGCACTGATATAACATGCAATTTTTTAAAATTACATGTTATTTTTCTGTATTACATGAATGCAACCTGGACTGCAGATAGGCAAGTAACTAGATTGAGATTCAGCACTATGAAACAAATGTTCAAGTTTAGAAAAATGTGCATGTTTCTGCCTCATAAGCAGAATATGCAATAAAAGAGCTATTAATAAATTTTCTGTATCAATCTCCTACACAAGAGATCACAAAACCTATAACACTGCCACATGTGCAAGGTGATTAAGCCAATAGATAGAATTCTGCTTCTTGATGGGAGAGGTTTTATTCATTGGGAAAAAATTGTGCACTCTTCATTTAAAATTGGCACTGTCTTTTCCAATTGTACTCCAAATTATTATTTGACACCTCCAGGGAGTCCACAGCCTCAGAGGGAGAGTGTGCCAACAGCATCGAATGATTTACCCCTTCCAACTACTAACTAGGTTAAACTTGCTTAACTTTCTGCGTGAGCCATTAGTAGCAGAGGCTCTACCAATCGATTATGCAAGAATATTGTCTGCATATTTAATGATTGATATTCGTGCCATTTATTTGTAAGACCTGGTTCTTTGTCTATGGTTTTCCATATTTCCTTGAGATATAGTAAATAAATTTGGTAAGAGTAGGCAATCCTGCATAACTTACATTTCTACTTGGAATTTGTTTTTATTTTATTAAATTTGACAGTTGCTTTGGAATCTATAATAATTTATAATAAAGGTTTGTAGTTCTGAATCTAGTGTCATAGATTTTAAGATGTTTATCATTTTGTTCCTATCAATGGAATCAAATGCTTGTTTCAAGTCGAATAAAACTGCAGTATATAGGCAAGTTGTATGCCTAGTACTTTTCAGTCAGGCAATTAACTGTAAAAATATGGTCTGTAGCAAACCTCCCGGCTCTGAATCCTGCTTGATCTTTTCCTGTTGTCTCATTCATTGAAGTCTGGATTCTATTTTGTATAATAGATGTGAATAATTTGTAGCTGTGACTTAGCAATGTTATGGGTCTGTATTTTTCACACCTTTGTTTATCTCACTGAAAATTGGTATTATGCCTGTCTTCCAGTCATCTGGAATTTCACTAGTATATAGTATTTGGTTAAAAAGTAAATCTATGGCTGCTATGCCACCATATTTCCACAGTTCACAAGGAAGGTGATCATAACCAGGTGACTTAGACAAGTTCATTTGGTTTATTGCATTCAAATTTCTTCTTTTATTAAAATATAAGGATAAAAGGGCCTCCTGGATGAGTCTTTGACTCCATGAGGTCTTGTTTAATAATAATAATAATAATAATAATAATTATAAATGGTGCATTTTCACTTTCTGGTGTTTTTCCTGTCTTCTTCCCTCTGGAAAAGAATCTGGTATTCTTTCCAATTTTTTTTTTTTTTTTTAATCTCTTGAATTGTTCCCATTTCAATATTTTTAACTTTCATTTTTAGTGGTCTGTTTTGGGATGTTTTTGTCAATTTTGATAATTTTAAATAGTCTTGCTACAACCAAGCATTTTTGGCAGATCTGCACATTCTATGTATTTTGTTTTTCAGTTTTTAATAATTTAAGTCTTCTACAGATGTTAATATATCCCATTATTTTATAGGCAAATTATGTACATTTTGTAGTCTTAATAATATTTTGCTTTTTCCTATTCTTTGTGTTTAATGCTCATATTTCAGTTCTATATAACAACATGGGAACTGTTTACTAATTACTATTCTCGCATCTCCATGCAAACACAACAAGCCAGCGACAATACAAGCAACCCTCACTCAAGTGAACGACTGAACACTCTGCCAATTTTTTAAAATCTTTTGTAACCATTACATCTCTAAGTTGTAGTCACCAAAAACCAAGTTCTACAAAACTTGCCTAGTCCATCCTTCAGATGCTGGCATTTTGGTCAGTTGTCCGGAATCCTCTAAGAATCCCCAATGGAAAGGTTTCATAAAAAATTGAAAAGGAATTATGACAATGAACAGTAACTGCAAAGTATTTTAACCAAGACAACATATGGTCAGTAATATTACAAATAACAAACATAACTGTCAGAAATAATTTGATACAAAATAGGAATTCCCCTATTCACTGAGCATTTTCAGAAACTATAATACATGTATGCTCGGGAGCCTACAAGTTCTGAGGGAACAGTTCCACAATACAGGTGGAGATGGGACAGCTAATAGAGTGAAAGAATAGAGTCATATCTAGGGAAGCATGGAAACAGTGATGGGAAGAGAAGTGCACGGTAGCAAAGACATGATGATTCATAGGATTTCATATGGACTGCATAATATACTAATGCAGAGAGAATTAGAAATTGGGGGTGCACTAATGATAGAGAAAATGTGCCTACTCAGGATAGAAGTCAAACATGGCAGTACACACGACTGCTGTGAAGCCTTGTAGTGTAGGTATTTCAGAAATAAATAGAATATAATAGGCTGTTGCTGTAATGCTTGTAAATATAGAACAATGTTCAGACAAATTGTTCTGAAGGAGAGTTGATTGACATTTGGATTTGAATTATAGGGATATGAATGAGGAGCCTGCTTTCTGTACATCAGAAAGTGTTAATTTCTAGATGGAAATAAGTGATGTAAGTAAACAATGTTGGATTTAGCAACAGCTTCATAAGATGTAGTTAGGGAGGATCAAAGCCTGCCACCAGTTTTGAGTGATCATGAGGTAACGACTTGGAATGCAGCCAAGCATGTGAAGTTATGGCCAAGGACTGATATGTATAATATAGGAGATTATGGAAAGTGTCAATCAATTCTCAATACAAGGAGATGATACACAGGAAAGAGGTTTGAGAGGGATATCCAATTAGGATGATGTTTTTATTAAGCTTGTGGTTTTGTTTAAAGAGTTAATATCTTTCATCTTCATATATTTCAGTTCCATGATAAGTAAGTAGAAATTATCTTTTTATTATCATTAATATCTTACTTGTGATCGCAATTTTAACATTCATCCCTCATTCGATATTTGGGAATGGATTTGCTATAGTGTAAAAGGCATATATACTGCTCTCAGCAGTTTATTTTCCAATTCTGAAAATTGTTATCAGAGAGCAAGAAAACAATTAGCCTTAGCCCACTCAGTATAATAGGTTTACAACCTTTGCAGGGAATTATTCTTCCATCCCCACAAAATAACAACTCCTTTCATTTTTTTTCCAGCAAATTCATACAATTTGGAGTTTCTCCTAGTGATTTCACATGCTTATTCTGCTTAATTTACTAATTAGTAATAAATTTAGTAATAAAGTGGCAACGCATGGCTTGAAATCGTGGGGGTGCGGCAACTTTCGAAATATACATACACACTGTAAGCAGGGCCGTGTAGTGCAGTTGTGCTGATTGTGCCCAGCGCAAGGGCACTTGGAGATGAGGGGCGCCATTTCACCACGAGAAATAATCGAAAAATATATATCAATTTTCTTATTCTTGAATTATATCGTACTATATAAATTACAAATTATAATTAATGCAATAAAAATGAAATTTAAAATCAGTCAAATTATTATGAATTCTTAATAATCTAACAATATCTTCAACCGGTTCCCGAGTTAGTCGATCTCTGGCATGGGCAAGCAGGTTTTTCCTCCCGGAAACTCTGGTTTTTTTGTCCCGTAAACTCAAGAAAATCGACCGTAGTACCCACAGTATTTCAGACAGTGACATATCTTGTTAGGTACCGAGAGATGGCAGCACTTGTTTGCCAGCCTCTTCATCGGTGGCTGCTATAATTAGTGATAGTCATGGGCCAGCTATCTCTGATTGGCTACCAGTGGAGATTGAACTGCCTACTCAGTCTCCAAAAGCTAGATAGGGTATAAAGGCCTTGGCAACTCCCTATTAGGGAATAAAAAGGCGTTAGTTGATTTTTTTGATTTGATATTTTTAACTTAATACATCACCAGTTTAATGGAAATTATTAGTTTAAGACAGACCGTGAATTCATTCTTACATTGTGCCTGAAACCGTGACATTGTTCTGCAAATTTGGAAGGCAAGAAACTAAGAATTGTTTTTTTTTTTGGGTTTTTTTTTCGACAGTAAGCATTTGATGAGACTAAAATAAAAAGGGTGGTAAAATTTACCAACTAAAATAAATTTTGATTTTAATTGAACCTCTAGTTTTCACGAAAAACATTTATAACATTTAAAAAAATAATAATGAATTGTAAATTATTATTTTTGTTGCCACTTAAAAATAATATCAAGGAAATTTACCGGGCTCTTTTTGATATTACAGAAGATGAAACCAAAGATATCGATTCTAGAGTTCAGGCAGACAACTTAATTTCAAAGATTTATTCATTTAAATTTATTTACTCTGTTCATGTTTGGTACGAAATCTTAGGTCTCGTAAATGTTGCAAGCAAAATAATACAGAATCCGACATTTGATATAGGAAAAATTACAGGAAATCACCGAACAGACCAATATTTTGAAAACATTATTAGAACTGCAAAGAAGTAGCAAACGATCTTAATATTGATCCTATTTTTCAAGACATTCGCAAAATAACAAAAACAAAAATGTTTGGTTACGAAGCATCAGATGAGACAACGCATGATCTTAAACAAAATTTTAAAATAATTTTGTTCTTTGCGATTTTAGACGACAATAACTTCAGTCAAGGAAAGACTGAAGTAATTGTCGAAGCAAATTAGCAAATTAAAAGATTGAAGCGATGAAGATTTAATGAAACATTGTAAAGATTTGCACTTAAAACTGAGCGATAATCAAGATTTCGACAATCGCGATATTGATGGTATGACTTTGAGGAATTAAAAACTTTGTAATGTTTAATTAAAAAAGAGTTGGCTCCTCGGGATGTTTTAACTTATATATACGAAAATAAATTAACTGACACGTATCCGAATGCTGCGATTGTAATACGTATTTATTTAACATTACCAATATCCGTAGCATTAGGGGAAAGAAGTTTTTCAAAACTGAAACTATTATTTGCAGTCAACAAAGTCTGGAGAGCGTCTAACGGATTTATCAATTATATCAATTGAAAATAATATTATGGATTCATTACACATTAAAGATATTATTAAAATTTTTTGTGGCGGCTAAAGCAGGATGAATAAATATGTAAAATAAATCTACATTTATCCTAATTGTTATATAGTTAATAGTATTTCTCCAAATTATCTTTGTCATGTAATAATATTTCTTTTTATATTAAAATAAAAGTAATTTATATATATATATATATATATAGAGAGAGAGAGAGAGAGAGAGAGAGAGAGAGAGAGTTGTATTTATATATTAACGAAATAAACATTTTTGAAAATTTTTATTATTAAAAATTCCTTGTTAATGAATTTCATTGATTACAATGTTCTACTATTGTTAAATAAAATTTATTTTTATGTATGCGTATAAAGTGTTTTGTACTTTTAAGTAAAATTTTTCATGGAAATTTATTTTATTCACAAGGGCGCCTCACCTCCTACCCAAGGCACGGCACTGACTAAGTACAGTGTATGTGTGTTTGGATAAAATATCAAAATTATGGTAAAAATTTAAAAAAAATCAAACATGAAAAAATAGTTTATTATCGATAAAATTATACAGTTTAGTATAATTAAAAATTACTTAAAAATAACATCCATTATCATAACCCCAATAATGTTCTAAAATAAAAACTATTTGTCTTTAATTGTAATGTCCAAATATTTAAAGAGACTGAGTAAACACGATAAGCACTACGAACACTCTACTGGCTGGCGCAAACTGCATATAAACAACAGTGGAACTGCGCGATGGACAGTGCCGCATATACGCTAATAGCACGCATCTCACTATGATGTGCATATGCTAGCGCGCATAGCAAATACTAGCAATATGACACTGTGGTAAACACAGTGCTGCTAACGTCCTTCGCCCTCCTAAGTGCTACAAGATGGATTTTTATTTTTTTATACAAAATAAGGGAATTGTATAGGATTGTTGATAAAATTAAATATTACAAGCAATTTTAAATAAATTAATAAATATATTTATATATCGAGAAAAATTAGGGGTGCTGCAGTTCTGCAGCACCTATGCACAAGCCGCCCCTGTTTGCTTTTATACTACGTTTTTACTTTTTTCAATGAAGTTTCTGTTGAAATTATAATCGGAAAATTTTATTACAAAGTTTGATTATATGAAAATTTGAAAAAGAAAATAATAGGATGCATTTGAAGCGTTTTGAAAATTATTTAAATTCATGGTTTTAGCTGACGACTACAGGCAATTTTTCTAAGCGTATTTTCAGCTGATTCTCGAGTTAGTCGATTTAGTACACACTAACAAGAATTCTGCATCCGGAACTTATTTTTAACCTCAAACTCAGAAAAAAATCAGCAGAAAAACACTTTCGGATAATACCAGTTAGGGTTAGGAACAAACGATGAGATGACGGTAGATGCAATGCGCTCGTGTCACTCGTTTTTCAAGATCTGATGTGCATCGTTAAACATACAATCAACTAAACTAGCCGAGTCGATTATGTGATTAGCAATAAATACACGAGTCGAGTAGATGTACATTACATGATTATTTAAAAAAACAGGCAAGTTCCAAGGTTGATAGCGGCTGTCAAAAATAAGGTTTATGCAATGGGTAAAAATGAAAACCAAAATTAATTCAAATACTGAACCAAGAACATCTCATACAATACGAACCATATATCGCATCTTTTTATAGGTTTCCGTGTTTTTCATATATGGAAAGTGTGGAAACTTACAGCACCTAGTGACCCATATCACATTAATTAGCACATCAATAATGATCGGAAAATCCGAACTCCGATAGAGAACTATGCCCTTCAATATTATACGAGATACTGAAACAAAATTACGGGAAATCCTGTACATTTGCTTGCAATTATTTTAAAATAAAGAATCGGTGCATTTTCTTTAGCACCGCGTTTTTCTTTTAGCACGTACTCAGCTAAATCCTACATGTATTTTCTCAAATGCATAAAAGGCTCCACGCTTGTTAATATCAACAAATTCAATCGCAATCAGAACTTGCGTACCTCAGTGGATTCTCACCAACTCCTCTGCAAAGACCTAGGTCCAATCCCATAAGATTGGAAGAACTTTTATCAGGACTTTTCAACTAAACGTGAGTCAGCCAATATCATACTAAGGTGGAAGGACTTATGCCAGAAACTGGTTTTTCATTCAGCAACCAAAAAACAGGTTGCCGAATGAAAAATCAAGAGAACACACGCAATTTAAACGAAAAACATTTAGGGATGAGACTTTGTGGTTATGAAAGCCAATCTTGAGAGGTTGTGGATCTTAAAGGATTACATAATCAGCAACGATAACTAGAATTACTAGCTCAGAGGGACCGGTAGTTCTAGGTGTATAATTGAAACCTCAAAAGTCAAATATTAAAAATGTGGTGAACATTTAGAACTATCCATCTGATTTAACTGAAGTTATGAACATAGTAATTAAAATCATTAAATGCATTAAAAATGAATTAAAACAATGCAAGAAAGACCTGTCTAAGACTTCTTTTGCCAGCCTAGATCAAATTCCTTGGAAATATCGATCGCAGCAGCAGTCAGTTTCTCCAAATTTTTCTATGGCATTTACTCAGAGGTGGGTAATTTAAGCTGTGGGGAATAGCTGTGGCAGAATCCAATCGGTGATCATTGATGAGGCAGGAAGCAGTGGCGCGCTGGCCATATGTGCGACGCACACAGGCGCCAGGATAAGTAAAGGCTCCAAAGAGGAGGAAATCGCTTTAAAAAAAAAAGTTTTTTTTAAGCGATTTTTTTTTTTTTTTTTTTTAATTGGAGAGGGAGGGATAGGGGCGCCAACTAAAGTTTAGCACACAGGCGCCGGACACTACTGGCGCGTCCCTGGCAGGAAGCATCCGAGAAGTCGACTGTTAACAGCGTTCTTCATTATTTTAGACAGGACTGAGATGACAGCAAGCCGATATCTTTTTTTTTTTTTTAGTGCAAATAAAACCCACTGTTATGGGTTAAAGGTAAGTAATTCAGAAATATTGCTCTAAAGACCACACATGGAACCTTTCAGGTGAATTCAAGCCTTCAATAAACAGCGTAGCGGTCTTTGCATCAAGCAATGAAATTCGTCTGATATTTAAAGACATTCAAATATCTATACTAGAAGTAGAATTCAAGCTGCCCATTGGTTCGAGAGTTAAAGATCTATCCAATGTGGTAGAGATGCTGTATTTGGGGGGGGGGGGTATAAGGCCTAATTTTCAGCTGCTAGTATACACGTATGTATATAAAAACAGAAGTGTGAAGGCTTTGGAATTCCAAGTTAACAGCATCTGGTTCAGAGGTATTTGTCAATTTGGAAATATATTAAATCTAAAACTACACGATTTCTATGGCTATTGTTTCGACGAGTGTTCGAATTACATCCGGCATGTGTTTTCCCCCCTCCTTCCCCCCACACACAATCAATCGCTAACAATGCCTTTGTTGGAAAAGATTCCGTTTCGAATCCTGTGTGGGAAGAGAAAACCCATCTTTAACTGGAGGTTAACTAGGCAGTCTCATAAGGAGGGAGGGTTGCAATGTATCTTTACCAGAAGCTGATTTTTCATCCCTTAAGACAAACCAGATAGGATCAATCTGCATTAACACTTGGATTTCTATAAAACGAATTAACTTTATTCTGACAGACCACTAACATTAAGATGAGTAGATAAGGCGTCTTCTGTAATAACCGATTTCGGAAGAAGGAAATAGGGTTTAAATTTCGAATTCTAATCCCTAATTTGGGACACGAAAGAAAAGAAACCGCTGTGTCGGAGCGTCGTAAATTACATCGCATTAATCTTGATAAACAGTTTTGAATTGTATATTATTAGTGGAAGATGACTGTGGGAAAAAGTAACTTCTCGTGTTACATTATTCAAGATCTGCCAAATACCGTCTTCTCATTAAAAATAAAAAATCAAATCAACACCCTAGAAGCGTATAGAAATGCCAATCGATTTTTTCGGTAGTGAACTGTGTTTTGCAACTGGGCTCAATTGCTTTTATTTCGACTTGACTCAAAAGATCTTCGATGTCCTGAGTGCGTCACTATCCACGCCGCAACATCAAAATAACTGCGACTTGCGTTGTAGAGGAAGGACATCCTAAAAACTGCAGTGGTGAGGATGCGAAATTCTACTAGGCAGGATTCCATTCGTTCAACAAGTATGGTCAGGCAGCCTAGTTTGCCATCTCTCAATTTAATTCTGAAAATTTAATAACTTCAACGAAAGGACAATGTATTTACCAGAATCATTCTTTTTGCAGTATTCTTCCTTCGGACTGCCAATTCAGTTTGAACGATCGAGTTCGCATCCTATGCAGAACCTGAAAAACATGGGCTTTTCACAACTGAAGGCAAATTAGCCGTCTCATACGGAGATTACAATTCTTTTCGCATTCTATGGGATGATGAAAATCCAAAACAAACAAACACACACAAAGTTGCTTTGCCTCTAATTTCAACTAATTCCTTTAAGATTTCCTATTCAATTTTCGATATGTTCTAGGGGTGGGATATTAAGTATTTATTTTTTATTTTATTTTTTACAAAGTCCGAAAACCCTACTCAATAAGCCAAAAAACAGGGAACCTCGATCCGCTTCTGGCCTCCAAATAAGAGGTGTGATGACATTCGCCGGTCAAAAACATTCATCCATTGATATTCGAACCCGCATGCTTGTTGGAAAATAAATGCGTTAACTCACCCAACATACATACATACATAAATAGAACCAATCGGATATTTTAAAGCAGTGCACGTGTCACGGCATTTGATGCCACTTTGTCTTTTGTATACTACCTCGAAATCAATGCTTATTTTCTTGATATTTACGATTGATTCTCATACATACTTATTCTGAACTGTTAAAGTAGTAATTACTTCAATATGATTATCATTCCATAGACAATGTTGAGTTTTCCCATACAGTACAAAATCGAACTGTTCCGTGTTGTGAACCGATGATGCAATGGCTGATAAACAGTTTTATTTATAGGAATAAAAGAGGCACCCCTCCCTAGTTTTCAATTATTAACATTTGATGTCATACACAATGCTGCTAATTAAAAACTAGGGAATGGGTTGCGCCTCTAAGTAGAAGCAGCCAAATGTGTCGTATTACCCTCGATGAGTATTTGGACTCCCTGGAGGTGTCAAATAATAATAATAATTACGAAACTATCTCAAAAAGCAATGATTTCCTACCGGTTGTTCGAATTATTTTGACAATATACTTGTTCAAGTGCTGTATTTTCATATCACACAGATTAAAAAGAAAAACGCAACAGGCAGGTTCAAACTAAACAACAATCTGAGTATTGTATAAGAAATCCATAACAGGTATGATAAAGTTCGGAACATTATCCTGTGCATACTTTACTGCAATCAAATATTTCCTTTTAGGTATATTAAAAAAAAAAAAAAATTCCCTAGGATGGAATGCTTCGTCACAGCTCAGACTTACGATTCTGAAATCTCAGAATTAACCAAACTCTGAAAGTAAGTGGATGCACAATCAATTTAATAAACTCCCATAAAAATCCCACTTTGTTCAAGTCACACTTATCGCATTACTACCAAAATACGGCAGCTTCTTTCGAGGCAAAAAATAAAAAACATTCCTAGTAAACTGTTCTATAAAGATTGATTAAGCGAAATGCACTGTGCGTGTGACAGGGGAAGGTAGCAGGAATACGTGAAATTCTGTCGTATTTTATTCCAAAATAAAATACAGCTCGCTCCAAACAATTTGTAGAATCATTTAATTATATTGATAACTTCTACTTTGTTCAATTATTAACTACCTTCAAGCTGTGTATTTCAACAGTCTAGGAAGATGTATAATAGTTCGATTTCTTTATCAATATATAACAAAAAATAATAGTTCTCCGACTTGACCAGTAGATGGCAGCAGGATTTTTGTTCAAAGAAATTCCAAAGTGAATACTTCTCAGATTGAAAATACCCACACGTTAAGTTCTATGCCTACACTTATAGAGTGGGGTTTGTTCTTACTAGTTAAGAAAGTGGACTAACCCTCTTGAAATAGCCATATGAATAACTGTTAAGCTTCTGAAACGTAGACGGCTGTGATGATACCCTTGTTTATAAAACGGACATTCGATTTTGTAAATCCCACACACACGAAAGTAAGCCAAATGTCACCTGCTGTGACATCACCACCCGACTTAGGTATGGATGATCTCTGTAAAGCAGGGTTTTCTAGATTAGGACCCATAACAGAGCTACAGGTTACATACTGGACAAAGTAAATAAAATATTTAAAAATAATAAATTCAATGTTATCGAAAAAGTTGGCGTGTACTCTAGAAGTATTTATTCCGATGTCTTCGATCAATGCTTATTAATAAACGTTAATTTATATTATGAGAATAGTGAAAAATGTGAATTAATGAGCAACAGGCATTTGCATTGACTAACATACCTTGATTCATAAATTTAAAAAACAAATGAAAAATAGGAAGAAATGGTGGTCGGAGACCAAGACGATAAAATAAATTTACAAGCTATCGACTATTTCATGCATTTGGGAGTGATATATAGGCTCTAGTGGTTGACCAACAGACGTATTACAGTTTTAATTGTATCTAGTTTCTATTAAAATTGTGGAAAAATGCAAATAGCGGGAATGAGTGGGAAGAAGCGTATATAAACAAGTGAAAATTATAACCGATCTCCCTCTCTCACCCTACTAATTTTCAGACTGAGAAACTATTTAACCAGTTAGCATGTTCTTCGGGATCGAATGAGTTTTTTTTTTTTTAAAAAAAAAAAAAAAAAGGCTGTCGACCTATAGGACATGAGTACCGTGGGTAAGTTAAAGGTTAAATAATCTGGAAATCTTATTCTATACATCAAACATGAACTTTTTTTTTTCAAGCCACGTTAATCTCCAGTGAAATCTCACTGGAATGAAAATAGTCTACCACGTAAGATATTTATAAATATTACCCCACAGGTATCTTCGAATACACTGTTGGTCGGGAAGCAGAGATGCCAGCCATATGGATAAATTGGAAATATTTTAAAGAATGAGTGAATCGAACCTAGTTGTTGATAACTGAAGAGAAACCTTGCAGTGCGGTTCTAAATTGTATAAAAATGTACGCTAAAAACTTGTGCCTATTCTTTGAAAGATGTGGGGAAAAAATACTATGGGAGAGTCTTTATAATAATAAAAGATAAGCTAATAACTGTCGAGTCATTAATAAAAGAAAATTTTCTGAAAATAGTTGTATTTTACCTCCTGAGAAGGGAAATATATTTTACGTGAATTATTCTTTTCATCGTTATTTTACCCATTTTATGTAGCGAGAGTTACGGAACAATCGCTTGCTCAAGTAAAATACACTACGTACCAATAATTGTCCACGCAATTCAGCAATTTACAACTATATCAGCAAGCGAACCCTAATATAGGGGTCCACATTTGTATGTCCACATTTCACTTTGATCACCTCCTGCACACTTTGAGGGAGGCTTTCCAATGTGCGGCAGACATCACGTGGAATTTGTCTCCGTTCCTCCATCAAAGCAGCACTGAGTTCAGCAACAGATCGAGGGCTTGCTGTTCTGGACCTCAATCGTCGCTCCAATTCGTCCCACAGGTGTTCAATGGGGTTGAGGTCAGGACTCTGCACAGGACAGGGCAGTTATTTAACACCCATCGCTTTATACAATTCCATAATAGATGAAGTTTTGTGACAAGGAGCATTGTCTCCTGAACTCCTGTTACTCTCGAGACAGTAATTACTATTAGTCTCGAGAGTAACAGAAGTTCATTCCATAAAAACTCCACACTGTAGGAAGCACCTCATTATCTAGAAAATCAAGATACTGGACGGCTTTCGTGGAACCATGGACAACGACGAGTGGTCCCACTCCAAACCAGCTGAATGCACCCTACACCATTCCTCTTCCATCACCAAACTTTACTGTAGGTACAACACGCTGTGGTAACAAGCGTTCACCAGGCTGCCTCCATGCCCACACCCTGCCATCAGACTGGAAACAAGTGAACCTTGATTCATCGCTCCAGAGTACCGTTTTCTACTGGTCAACTTTCCAAGTTCACACGCTGTTTGCACCAGGCCAGACTAGCCGCCTTGTTCGTTATGATATTCGGCTTGTGTATGCTGTCCTTCCGTGGAAACCCAGTAAATGGAGTTCTTTTCGTACAGCATTAGTGCTTACCATAGCGTTACTGGCGCTGTGGAACTCATCACTGATGGTCTGTGCCGACTATAGCCAGTTTTTGCGTGAGACCCATTTGATACCCTCATGGTCCTGTCAGTCATTTTCGGCGACCACCCTGAGCCTTTCCCTGCACTAGTGATACCAGAACGCCTCCATTTGTTGATCACATCGCCAACTTGATTTTGGATGCTCCAGTTGAGTCGAGTCACTGAGTTGACGTCTTGTTGCTATACCACATGCATTCAACTGCTACGATGAAATACTGCTTCTTGCTATCTGTACGCCGATTTTTATGTTATTAACAAACCTGGAATGTTTCACAACTTCAAATAACAGGAGTGTCCGGGCAATTATTGGTAGATAGTGTATGCTTTTAAGCAGGAAAGCAAGCAGATCACGATGTTCATCCATAGCAGGAATTATGGACAAAGTAACCAACCAAAGCTATGAAGATAGTTTTTTTTTGTTAACGGGATGTTTTATGGCTGACTGACACATTGAAGACGCTACTACTCACCATATGCCTTTCTCAGTTGAAAAGCTCTTAAAGGCTCTTCGCATTCTGAATAAGATTTGAACTTAGGTCCTACCTCAACTACAGATGCTTAAAAGACTACTGGATTCCTAGCAAGATAAATACATGCAGTAATCGCTCACCGAGGAACCGAGAATTGATTGATGGTTAAGATAAACTCAAGTAGAGGAAAACACTTCCTTAATAAAGTTACCCCAATCTGCTATCAAGTGTGACACCTGGGGATATCATGGTTAGGGTCTAAGTTAAGACTAAGAAAACTGCTCAGAAAATGGAATTTTGAAAAAACGACAACCAGTAATAATGGATTGGAATTAAGTAGAAAGGGTCAAGATCATTGACAAATGTAACAAGTTATGTATGATAGCTTCCCACTCATGATCACAGATATACCTTTGGCAAAAAAAGTTTTGCTCTTATTATTCATGACACTTCCAAGGCTTCCGAAGTCTTATCGCGGGAGGACACCAACTGTACAACTCTCCGTCTCCACTACTACACAGAGCCTCTACTACTAATCGCCTACATCAACGCCATCTACCGCCCACAAACACCACCACCGCTAGTATTTTTTGTCTGTAAATTGCGTGTGTTCTGAAGGGCCGATTTGTTTATGCGGGATGAAAAACCCAAGTTTCCGGGAGAAAAAAAAAAACTGCTACCTCCGTATAAGATCGGCTAACTCACCTTCAATTGAGAAAGTCCATATCAAGATTCCTCCCATCATGACAAGAATCGAACTTAGGCCTTTTCTAATCGAAGGGCGCAACTTACCGTCGTTCTTCCAATTGCGCTACGGAGGCGTTTCGTTCAAAATCTTATATTGGGTAACGGTGATTGCTTATCGAGTAGAAATGGAATTCATTTATATATCAATGAGGAACAAGACTTTCATGGATGTTTATAGGACTGCAAGCCCTGCAACTATTCTTAAACAAAATATAGCAATACGAATATGAATGCAAGGAGTAGATGAATATGCAATTTGAAGTAGGATCAGAGAAGTAAGAACACAGTTATAAGAACAGTTGACGATACTCACATCATCCTGATATCTAGGAATGGTTTAAATATAGTACTAATTTAGTAAAAGAGGATGACGTGATGTTATCGTTACTGGCTAACAATTTACATTCGATAATCTAATCATTCAATGTTGTGTAAAATAATTCAACCTTTTAGATTAAGGTTCGCGTAACCAATAATTCAGATTACAACGGAGTTTTTAAACATGTCCAATAATAAGAGACTTCGATTATTCTATTACCGACTTAGCTTGTGTCATACCTTTTCTTGATCCGTTAGTTTTTTTTTTCAAAAAAGACAAGGAGGGTGGGGGGATAATGGTTTTGTGCTCACTAAGGAATAATTCGTTTAAGCTAACACTTATGGTGTGGAACTACTTCCAAGAAGTGATCGCGATTGTACTGTGGAATACTAAAGTCCAATCACTTCTTTTAACCTTGTAGCTTCATAATAATGTTAGAGAATATTCGAGGAAGTTACACGTCCAGGTCATAAATTCTTCACACTATACAAGCTTTAAAAATATATTTCTCTAAAAACAAATTTAACATCTACGGAATAGCATTCTGGGACAAATATGCGCAACAAAATGAAAAGCTATAAATCGATTTGGTCTTGAAACCAAACATGGTACTTTTAGTTATTTCACGTTTGTTTGCAGCCTAACATTAGGTTAGGGTGCAAACAATCACTTACTATCTAAAAGGTATGTATGTAGGGAACAAAAAAATATTTTAATATTTGCAAATAGAGGTGAAAATTCCTTTGTATAAAACTTGAGATTTCGACAGCAAGAAGCGATATATTGCATCATACTCCAAGCAAGGAGAAATCTAGGGGGGGGGGTAATAAAAACAAATTCAGGGAAAGTTTCAGGTGAGTGGAGGGAGGCAAGATGCTACTCGACTCCACAAGGAAAGATTCGAGTAACATCTTGAAGGAACTACAGGTTCGATTTTGTTATCGGAAAACGAATCAAGCCTGTTTTTAAATACAGCTTATAGAAATATTTAGATGTTTATAAGATTCATTTAAGGGAAAAGGTTATTTCTTTTCACAGTACAAGATGTGCGAAACAACTGACATATAACCGGCCTAGTTAACTGGGTGGAAGTGGTGGCATTTCGGTTGTAAGACTATTTTCATCACCGAGTTCTAGACAGGGAATACCAAATACTAAATTAATGAAATGCACTCCAAATACTTGTCTAGAGACAATTTTTTTTTTTTTTTTAATCTGTTGCTACAGTCATTCGTCTATTCTTGTGCGTGGACACACTACACTGTGGCGTTTCGAAACCAAATCAGATAGAATACCTACCCCTTATTCCTCTAGTCTACAATGTTTGTCAGTTGCATATACTCTCTGGATGGTATCTTCCAGAGATATGAAAAGAACAGATCCTTGAGGGAAACATCTCCTGAAAAGCTGTCTCAAAAAGACTCGATTTATTCCCTTAGTAGTTCTCTAAACTCTATTTTCTTCCTGTCCAAGCCTTGCAGCGCTTATAAAATCGAAGTCTCTAATAGTATATAAGTCTCATGGTATATAATACCTTCAGATAGACAACAGCCATCATCGCTTCTTGATGTGTGAATGAGAGCCATACCAGTACTAAAAATAACACGTACTAACCACAGTAATGACTATTTAATCGTAAATATTTCATCCCAAGTATCTTGGGACATGATCAGTACCGTAGTTCAAACCATACTAGGAATAACATAGTTAGGGCGCATGATTACAATGGAATCTCAATATGCGTGCAGCAACGTGTTATAGAAGTAAATTAAATATAATATATATATAATATTTCACACAATTTTGTAGGACAATTTCCCATACTTTAGGAATAGTAAGAACGTCGTTGAAGTTTAAAATTTGATCTGTGAAGCAGAGCTTCAGCACTTTCTTTATATAAACGTTCATGTTTATATAAAGATCTGTGAAAAAGTTTCGACTTCTCCCAATGGATCCTATGGTTTGGATTTTCAACTCCGTGTTGGGAGAGACCAGATTTCTGCGGTTTGAAAAGAAGAATGTGGTCTTGATGTTCCGAGATGCGTTTCTGAACAGACCGACCTGTCTGACCAAAGTAAGACAATTTGCAGGATCATAGGATCTCAAGATACTTGAGATGAAATATTTACGCTGTTAGTACGTGTGTTTTTTTAGTGATGAATTCACCACAGGTTTCGTTATATAAAAAAAGCCATACTGGTAGATTTTTCTGCGTCGCGAGCTTAGTTTCTATAGAAAGAAAACCGTACTTGTACCAGAAACAATAAATTCCCATCACCGAGAGGAAACGAGGATCTTTAATGTCGATATTAAGTCGCACATAGCAGATATATCAGCTGTTAAACACTTGAATAATTATATCTTTGTACACTAGCAACGTTTTGAAAGTTAATTTAAAACATCGCATTACTAAAAGAAGATTCAAAAGGCTTCATTTTGACGATATAAAATTACATAGGCAAAGTGGATACTAGATCCAACATTTCAAAGCTGAATGTTTGTAGAAACTATGAAAGTTTCCTAAGTTTGACCTTAGAGTTTACGAGAATACAATCTTCGGCATCCCCTAGTTGCCTTAGCTTGCTCTATCTTAATTGATGACATGGGCGCTGTCCAAGCGCCCGTATATTCGCCTTTTATTAGTGTATTTTTTAAGAATTCACAGCCTGGTCTCTGAAGAGAATCAACCATTTCGAAACAGCTGTCAGGCCAGTGAAATCTTAAAATATGCACTAATAAAAGGCAAATATATGGACATTTGGGCAGCGCCCAAGTCATTTAAGTAGTGCAAGCTAAGGCAACTCGGGGGTTGCCGAGGATTGTATTCTCGTAAGCTCTTAGGTCAAACTTACGAAACTTTCATAATTTCTACAAATTAATTTTTCTACAAATTTCTACTATTTGAAATAATGTTGGATGTAGTATCCACTTTGCCCATGTAATCCTATTTGTAGTTTAAGAATACCTTGCTGCTGCGCTCATTATTCAAGTCAGTGACTTTTCCGTCAATCATTATCAGAATTTAATAACTTTTAAACTGGATACCATGTAAATTACTCATGCCAGGTTAGGTTAGTTGGGTGAACGTAATTACAAGAAGTATTCCTAGAATTATCCGCTTGAAAACAAATGATTTACATTTTGGTATGATTTATCCTTCTGAAGTTGAAATTTCTCTTCGTCCTTGCTCTCATAACCACAATCCGACTTAGGTCTTTAAAGAAGTAGCCGTTACAAACGTTTATGTGAATCCCGCTCATGAGAAGCTCTTAGACTACAGTACATTACTACGCTTGAGCTGAGAGTTGACACTTCAGAACTCCTCTTCTAGAAACAAATATGGAACTTGTTCATGTCATTTGAGGCCGCTGATAAGCAAAGAGGTGATTTCACTGGTCCATTCTAGTTCAAACTGCTTTCATTTCTTTCCTTACCCGATTCAATCCCCCCCCCCCCCTTTGCGTGTTGGGCTCAATAGTCTGTCATGACCAAATAATTTGTCTACGCAGTGTATCGTGGCTTTCAATTGCAAGTATTATTCTGGCCAGTGGACATGTTTCTTATGAGATAAAACCCTATCACCTCCATATGATAGGGTTTGTAGTCTTTTCGCCTGTAGTCTAACTCCATATCTCAATTCAGATTTCTGTTCCGATTTCCAATTCATATTTAATCCTCAATACAGATAACATACTTCTGTCAGAGGTAATTCATAAACTCAAATTTGCAACATTTGGTTACTAGATTAATCGGTATATCTTGTAACATGCCGTGTCCTACTGCATCTACATTCATTAATAAGTTCCATGTTTATCACCAAGTTGGTTAGCTTTCTATGTATGCCTGATGCACTCCCCACACACACATGCTTAGCTTTCCATCCTGGTAACAGAGGCACTTGCCAACAATACTCGACCTTTTTTTCTACTCACATGAAGTTATCCTTAAGTTCGTAAAAAATAAATTTTCTTAACATTCTACGCTCTGTGGTCCTTAAACTAAGAGGCAGAGCCTTTGTCATTTTTTCTTACTGTTAATGCCTAGAAATAAATACTAGACAGGTTAAGATTCGGATCAAGTTCAATGAATGAGTTAAATCGTAGTGTTAACCTCTTCTCCTAACATTTAATTCCTTTGTAGGAGTAACGCTCAAATGGATGAACATCTTCCCGTATCTAGCAGGAGGAAAATCAGTATCACATCCTTCTCATCTTATTTCTGTGAACATCCTCATATGATCTACTTGTTTTCTTTGCATAAGAGGTTTGCAGATTTCCAATAAATATTAACAGGAATTCTACTTAAGCTAATGCCAAACAGCAACTTTTACCTTTACTCAGAAATTGCGTGGCCACTTAAGATGACTGTTGGCTAAACGAAGGAGTTTTTAGTGAGACCAAGCTGGAATAAACTTCAAGTATTCAACGAAGCCCTGAACAATATTTGATAACACTGGAGGATATCCGTATAGCTGATATTGGTAGGGTTTCTTTATGCAATGCTATTTTTTTTTATTTAGTCCTTTTATGTGATCAAGAACATTCTATTCTTGAAGATTACGTTTGTGTTGACATTAGGACATAAGCGTAGCTTCCTTGGGTGGGATTTAGTACCAAAGTAGGTCCTTGAATCTGTGGAGAATAGTCGTCATACATAATTCAGAGTACTCATTTTACTATCAAATTTAAAATTACTTTTTCAATACCAAATATTGAACAAAACATTGAAAAGATGCGTTTAAGTGGTAGATAATTTTCATCAATATTTTAGCGATACTTGTGACAGATGAGACAATGAAAAATCTGCACCCAAGGATAAATTTCACCATCGAAATAAAGGATAATAAACTAGCTTTCCTAGATGTGTCACTCACGAGCTCTTCTGTAGGTAAACTGCTACTCTCGTCCTACATACAACTTACCCACCATCCTTCCCAAAATAGTGGAATCATAAACTACCGCATCTTGCTGATACTGCATGCTCCAACGTACAAGATCTCAACATCTGACCTTTTATGAACTGAATGGCTTCTCACTACGAACTATACAGCGTTTTGGATTCTTACAAGCCTGCCCTCACCAACCCGGATTCCATACATTTCAGTATTTGTGAACCACTCAAGATGCTGAAGAAATACAACCCAATATCAACATCTTTTCCATTCAACAAACTGTCCTCTATTTCTTTCTTCTAAAGATAAACGACCTCTACCCCCAACTTGTTGGCATCAACCAAGTCCCATG
Organism: Typopeltis vanoorti; assembly: GCF_054136105.1. NCBI lineage: Eukaryota > Metazoa > Arthropoda > Arachnida > Uropygi > Thelyphonidae > Typopeltis > Typopeltis vanoorti. The sequence goes on from NC_143564.1 coordinate 23,139,426, forward strand.
TGATTGCCACTTCTCCTATTTTAGACAATAGTGGACGTTCTGTGGAGAAAATATTAAAACCTAATCTAACATCACTAAACAGAAATTAGGTCTAGAACAACACTGGAATCGACACCGTCTAAGATACGTTTAGTCCACTATTTGCCACTTCAATTTTGAACATTTACACCGTTCTAAGCTGAATCATAACAAGTGCCCATCTATTGGTGGCTGATAACTTCTCATCAGCCACCAATAGTTTTTTTTTTTTTTAAATTACATCTCTTCCACATTGGTTTGTTCCTTATGCCCATACGCGGCTCGTATGTTTTGGAAAATCCAGCGTTAACACTAACCTTCTTCCTTGTATTTGTTATCTAACAGCAAAATATTTAGAATAATTTTACTTTAACAGGTTCATTATTCTTGTTTACGTGTAATATTGTCTCGATTTTCATCGCCCCACTAACTGGAGGTGTGGAAGGGAGAGAGGGGGGGGGATTGTTTGCTAGAAAGGAGTTCCTAGATTATCTAATTATTAGCTCATTCACAAGATTAATGGGATACAAGGCTTACTGCTTCGTGAGTGAGACTTAAAAAAAAAAAAAAGTGTGGTACTCAGTAAAATAGCATGCGGCAGCTTGCAGCCGCGAGATTGTTTCGATGTTTTGGAATAACACGAAGTAGCTTCGTGTTATGGTGCTTTGGATTCTTTGCTGATATAATTTAGCATCCACAACCTGCGAATTCAATCCACAGGCCGAATTCAAATTCATCCACAACCTGCGATGGATTAAGCTCATAAAAAAAATCAATGAAAGCAAGTACGAGTATAAAAGTGAAGATGGAACAAAAAAGACACAAGGTGGTCTTCAGTTTATCAACGTGCGAAAATATACCTTATTGAATAGCTAGCTCAAATTCCAACGACTTGTGAAGTAAACACCCAAATGCAGCGACAAGATCAATTTTACAGCATCACTTTTTTCCTGCTTGACAGTGACCAAAATTCCCCATTTCAAACAAGCTTTTCATCCTCAGAATCTGAATGGCGAAGATCAGTCACTATTCAGGTTCTTGCATCTAATTCTTGTTCTCTGGCATCTCCATGGAACAAGAGTCATCTTGGCAGATCCACTAAACATTGTTCACATTATTTCTTAAACTCATTCACCGACAAAGTACACAATCACCCTCTGGCATCCTATTCCCTCCATTCACCACCCTCCAAGCAGAAAAACCTCGATTTTGCCACTTCATCGACCACACTTTTATGCAAATTCGAAAGGTGACTCTTGCTCTTTCCCCTTCTTGCCATGTACCGAAAAAAAGTGTAGCGTCAATCCTATAAACTCTCATTAATAAATCATTCTATCATGTCCTACAGTTTTCTCCTATCAGCTAATTTTTGAAGCCCACAGACCTTCGATCCATTCTCATAGGCAACATATATAACTTCAATGTTTTTTCTTCCCAAATAAGTGGAGAAAAGATGTTCTTCCCTCTAATACACATACAGGAACTGAGAATCTATGCATTCCAAAATACAACAAAAAGACGGATAGTCTTTTGTTGTATTTCGGAATGCATAGATGAATGAGTTATGAAAGGCTAAACAAAGTGGTCTAAAAATCGTAGTCGTGTGCCATTCTAGAGCTGGCAGTTTAACTTAAACCATGATTCACAAATCCAATGAATTACTGAAATATCTTAATATCTCGTACAAAACGATTAAAAAAGCTCACGTTATGGTGCTTTGGACACGATGCTGATATAATTTAAATGACTAAATTTGGGAAGAGGTTCGTTTTGTTCTAATAACATTGTTTTCATATTGTCGTATTTTTCTGCATTTATAAACATAATTTGTGTCCAAAATTAATCTCTCCCTCTTTTCAACAGCCGTTCCGAGTGCACTGGTAGCTCTTATGCGCTTCCCCCCTCGAAGTTCCAAGCGAGACTTTGGTTCGACGCTGCCCTCATGAAATGCTAATTTTGCTGTTGCTTAAAGATTTCTTACACGACAAATCTTTCAAAAACGGGACTAACTCAATGTACTAAAAATGGTTCGAAAAATCTAATAATATGTAATATAACAATCAAATGTTTTCTTAGAAAAAAAAAAAAAAACTTGAAGTCACAAGAATTATATTTATGATTCAATTGTGTTCAACCTGCTCCTTTATGTTACGCGACCAGGGAAGGTCGCGTTACAATTCACGTTAGAATTTTCTGGTACATTTTCGCTGATCTTAAACTGTATTTACATTTTTAAAATACGACTTAAGATTAAAAACGACTAAGCCAACAACAGCAAATAAAGTTGTGAGTGAGGTTAGTGCAAAGACGGGATTGCACGCAAGGTCGTACGAAAGTATGACCACCTTGTTTGCACTCAATTTTTTTATGGAGTTTGGTTTTGTTAAAGAAGAAGAAAGAGCTAAAAGAAAAGTGCTATATCGAATTATTGTTATCTTAATTATGTTCAGAAATTTAGCTATTCCATGTACTATACCTCGAATTTGAAAGAACCTCTATTAAGTGCAAGTCTAGCAAAATAGAAGGGTTTAATGTATTAAAATAAGTGGTATCACAATACGCTCATCAATTCTTATTCCAGTATATTTACATTTTTAGACAAGGCTTCGGCTTGCTAATATACCCATTTTGCAAACCAATTAATATCTATTTATATTAGTATTCAATTTAAAGCGTTGAGTTTATTCAAGAGTTCATTCAATTTAAAGCGTTGAGTTTATTCATCTCCCTAACCATCTTTATGAATCATCGAAACGACAGTTTTGGTTCTTTATAATCTCTTGGTATAATATATAATTAAGTATGACTTCCATTCTCTTCCCCCATTGAGTTCTTAACAACAGAATCACTAACACTGAAAAACTACACTTATTGTATCTTCTTGCAGTGATACATAAAACGTGCCAACTTCAATACATGAATTATAATCTCAGACACTTAAGAAATGCATACAATAAATAACAGACTAAAAAAAATAACTTTCTCAAAAGTCATGCCGGCTATTTCTGAACTCGCATACTACTTTAGAGGTGAAATATATAGGTCATTCTTGTTGGCTGTAACATGTCTGCTCGCTTTATTTTTTAAACAAAAAAATCTTACCCGGAAACTATCTAGAATTGATCACGAAACAAACTGATAACGTTTAAAAAAACTGCGAAAAATATTGGCAAACTTATTATTAAACCATACCTGATCTGCCGCCCTCCCAGACATGCTCCGTATGCAAGCAAAGGCAGAGTGAGTACCCAATGTTGCTGTTTATAACCTTCGCTACGCAAACTGATGACATCACTAGCTGAGCGAATCAGCTCAGCAAGTTACTCAACAGTAAGGTTCCATATGACTGTACATACTGTAGTTCACAAACCGCTGTTGGAAAGCTTCTCACGCATTCTGTAGTGTTCGCTGTACATTGAAAACGCAGATTAACTCGAGGCAACGGCATAGCTATTATAACGTTGGACAAAAAACGGTTCATTATTCAAAGTCCTCAGCACAATGAAGCAAATATTAGAAAAATCCCTTATTACATAAAGAAACCCGAATTAGGCAATTTTGACTGTAACTGTACATACGAAATACGTTTTTGTCTATTATTGAATCATGATTTGCTAGACTATGTATTCGGGAGAGATCTGCCATAATCTGCAACACGTCTGTACAAGGGAAAACAAAATTTATTAAATTCAGTTCTTATTCTGTAGATAGGAGGCGTATTCAAATAAATATAAGGTGATAAACTATCCTATTTTAATTCTTAAAACATATTTTTGTTCATAATATAAAGTTGAAACCGAGCAGTAAAACACCGTTACAAAAAGTTCTATGTCCAGCATTTCCCCCCTCTAAGAGAATAAAAAGCTATTACATTAAAAGTTTTCTATAGCAATCGTCAAAGGTCATCATTAAATTATGTCAGCCATTTCTGAAACTTTTGGAAACACCTCCCTGCTACCACCACAGAGGTCCAAAATCTTCCTTGTGCAAGTCGCCGCAATTTTTATTTAAAAAAAACAGTTGACAAAGTTTATCTTTAAATTGCCTAGATTAATTTATTTCTAATTACAAAAACGAATATCAATGCCAAGTGATGCCATTAACCACGGTAATTTGGATTTCAATCCAATATCTGCGCTATAAGAATCCCATAAGGATATATAAGGATATAGTCAGAGAAGCTCACTATTTTGTACCAAAAATGCCCATCTAATTTTAGATGTTTGCATATTTTTGATGTTATTTATTACTAACATCTCTATCTCTCCCTTCCATCTGATTCCGACGGGTTGGGTCTCCTCCTAATGAGGAGTCATAGTGCAGCCGGCACGCCTCTCCTCTGCTGGAGGTATTCATGACTGTAGTCAGTGTGTGTTCACGGGTCCGGTTTGCTTGCTTGCGGGATGAAAAAACCCTAGCTAAACTGGGAGAAAAAACCCTACTGCCCGCGCCCAAGACCGGCTAACTTGGCTATGTTTGAGGAAGATCCTTGAGCTCCTGATGTGTCCGACGGGAATCGAACCTAGGACACTCCTTCCCCAGACATATGGTTGCGAAGCGCACAGCTACTAGGCTAATCGCGCGGACGTTACTAATATAATTAGTCATAATTATCATATCACGTATTCTGAGTAATATATGAACCTTTGTCACAAAACGTACACGTATTAAATCTAATTACACGAAATAATAATTTGTGAATCTTATTTAATAGATTCACACATGTTAAATATTTCCAAGATAGGACGATTTTTTGTCCTATTCTTGTTCTAATTCTTTGTTGTAATTGTCTCCGCTGTCTTACTTTAGCAATGAAAATACACTATGTTGACAAAAGCATTTGGAAACTTCAGATGCCATGCAAATATTCAGGAAGTGTTTGTGTAAGGGTGGTAATAAAAGGTGGGATGTGCTGCATGTTTTGCACTGCACTTGATGTCAAGATGCTACGTTCAGCTGAACTGACGGACTTCCAACGTGCATGGTAGTTGGGTATACCGAAATCCACCGTTGATTATGCCATTTGTAGATGGCAAGTTTATGATGCTTCCACAGCAAAAACAGCCTGGCAGGCCACTGACACTCAGTGACCGAGATCGAGTACGTCATCAGCGGCGAAACTTGCAGTCAACCTGGAAAATACTGCAGGGACATCTGTCAGCACTAGAACTGTTCGCAGAGAGTTGCATGTCTTAGGTTATCACGGCAGAGCTGCTGCGAACAAACCGCACATCATCCCCTCCCCCCTCAACGCCAAACGACATTCGGAGTGGTGTCTTTCACACCTTTCCGGGACTGTAGATGATTGGAAAAGGGTTCTGTTGAGCGATGAATTTCGTTTCCAAATGTTTCACTCTGATGTTCCTGCTTGAATCCAGTCCTGCCGGAACCGTTCCCAGTTGGATTGGATCATTCCAACTATCAAATGGTAGAGGCTCAGTAATGGTATCGGGATGTTTCAGTTGGATGGGACTTGGTCCATTAGTGGACAAAGTCCCATTGCGATGGCAAGCATGACATTACAGATAAACAAAAAAAAAATAATAATAACAAAACTAGATAAGATCCTATGATCTATATATCGACAGAAACTAGTAGTGAAATTATCATTTACATTCTTGGCGAACAAAATAAGATACATCATCAACAGAATCTATTACGTTAAACAATTTCTCAGTATAAATTCAAGATGCCTGTACAGACAGGGTTGGAGAACAAATCCAAAATGCCAAGAGTCGATTTGGGCTATAGAGTCATAAGAAGAAGAATACTATTCGTGGATAAATTCTTCACTCCAGTATGGCATTACTTGCCAGGGCGGAGTTTATTACAATAATCCACTATACCCCATAAGAATCCAAAACAAAACAATAAGAACACAATGCCCACTTCTTATCCAGAGTTATACTCTATCTAAGAACCGCACATCTATCTTAATATTACAAACCTTTACCTATACTACTATTTACGTTAGGAACAACATTAAAATATCCCGTGTATGATATGAATTATAACTAGGCTGTGGGAGAAACTTGTTGGTAGTACCGAAAACCAATAGACAGATACAAGCAATTACAAAGATTCCAATAGACACACTCCCATAAGATAAGGAAAAATGGAAAAGATATTTGAGGTACATTTACCCCTCCAAACACAATTTCAGCTGGAATAACTAGAGGATAGTGCACAATATCCTCCCAGCAAATCCAAAAATGAAAAACACGTGAAAGTGTAAATTGTGCCATCTGGCGAACAAGAAACACGAGAACATCTTTTTTATGAATGCACAGTGGCAACACAACTCTAGGCAGATATCAGCCACAATTTCCTACACTGAGGATGGCAGAAATATTGTAAATAAGATAAACCTAGAAAAGGAAGCATAAAACTAGACTAGTTTACTTACTAATTGCAATAAAATGCCATATATCGAAGATTAGAAATACTGTAACCTTTCAAAAGCAAAAGAAAACAATAGAAGAAGTTCAAGAGCCTTGAGCAAAAATTATGGCTTGAGGAATTCCCCACCTGTATTATGTTACCAATACGAAAGCAAGATTATCCTAAAACTTCCATGACAGAACCAAGAAAAACGTGCAAATGGCTTCAACTCCTTCCTCTTCAACACCTGAACTATTCTTCTAAATACTTTATCTCTTTATCATTATTATAATTTTATTTTATTTTTTTTTAATATTTTTTCTTCTAAATAAATCTTTATTATCATTTCTGTCTTTCATAGTGCATTACCTTTTCTTTCCTTTCTCGTGTTTAATTATTACTGTAAATTACTGTAATTATCTTACTTTAACCTTAAATTATATTTCCACAATGCCTTTTCTTATCATGCACGATCGAAGCAATCTAACCACAACATCACTCTGATTTGTGCCAACTTTCCTAAACTGCCTTCCCATTACATTCCAACTAAGCAATGTACACTAAAATATTATCGCCTTTGTTAAAGCGACTGTCCTATCCTCAGGAAGAGTTTCTCTCCATCATGTCTTTCTCACTTGGGGAAAATGTTTCTCCTGGGCCTTTAATAAATCTCATATACACCCAAATAACCACAGAGAATGCATGGACATGAAAATGCAACCATGACATCCAGTCTTTCCTAACAATTAACTCCTAAGTCACTCTTTGGGGGCAATAAAGACAAACTAACAATACTATCCCTAACCCTTAATATACAAGAACAAATTTAAAATACATTAAAAAAAAAAAAAAAAAAATATATATATATATATATATATATATATATATAATCAATAAATAATAACACTATTGTCTAGCCCTGAGAATGGACAGAATCCACTTTCAACCTTCTCCTCAGGGCTGTACTTATAATTCCAGAGGCTGGTAGTGTCCGAGACGATAGTGCTCCGGGACCACTCCTCATTGTTTAGGGTTCTTAAATTGGCCCTAATTTTCCGGGGCGCAAGCGAAAGCCTCGTGCGCCTGTGCATAAGTACGACCCTGCCTTTCCCTCACGCAGGAGAACTATCCCTTTCCAACAGAACATCCACTTTCTTCTTCCTGTCTTCTTCTCTCTCTCTCTCTCTCTCTCTCTCTCTTAGCATAATATCTTCATATGAGACTTGTTCCTGAAACAGTTGATATCTGGATCATCGCTACTCTCCTGAAAAATATGTAGATAATGACAGTACTCAAGAAACAATATGGTAAGCAACAAATGAACCAGTGATAGATAGAGTGGTGGAAAGCTGTTGAAACCACTCTACCTATGGCTATTAATGGATACAACATTTTCTGTTTTGGTGGGGGGAAAACCCAATACCTCTGACAAAAAGGTACTAATACAGGGTGTCCCAAAATTCACGCAAGAAGTAATTTTGATAAAAAACACAGGTTTTTAATTAAAAATTGTAATTTCTTATTGATTTATAAAGTATACAGTATAGGATTATGCATGGAATAGCATATCGGGTAAATGGCCTCCACGGCTTTGCTGGCACATACGCACTCTTTGTCGAAATTTTCCATGACTGTTTTGCATAAATGTGGCTGAATTTCGTTGATAAAGCGCTCAATTTCCTCCTTCAAGGCGTGGGTGGTCGTGGGGTTGTTGGCATAAACCTTAGACTTCAAAAAACCCCAAAGAAAAAAGTCCAACGGCGTTAACATGATCTGGGCGGCCAATTCTGATCACCAAAACGGGAAAGTACACGACCAGGAAATGACTCATGCAGTAATTGAATTGTTTCTCAGGCTGTATGGCATGTGGCACCGTCTTGTTGAAACCACATGTCGTCCACATCCATATCTTGCAATTTAGGTACAAAAAACTGGATTATCATGTCGCGATAGCGAGCACCATTAACTGTGATTGCCTTATCAGCCGCACTTTCGAAGAAGAATGGACCGATGATGCCTCCAGCCCAAAATCCGCACCAAACAGTGACACGTTGTGGATGCATTTGTTTCTCAACAATCACTCGTGGATTTTCTGAACCCCAAATGCGACAATTTTGTCGATTAACAAAGCCATCAAGATGATAATGAGCCTCATCGCTGAAGATGATTTTGTTCGAAAAATAAGCATCCACTTGTTGTTGTTCCATAATCCATTCAACGAACTCTCTTCGCTGTGTGTGGTCATTTTTAATAACCCTGAACTGTCAGCTGTCACGCTGTCTTTTTTTCCTCTTGTTGGCAACACTTTACCGCACAAGTGGCACTAAATTTAAATCTTGCGTGAATTTTGGGACACCCTTTACTAGTAAACAGAGACCTGGTATTCAAACAGACAGATATTCCACAGACCTTTTCAACATCAAACGAATTCTAAAAACGGAGGAAAACTCACGCAAAAAACTTTATTAGTAGAATTGTAGCCTAAGTATCATATGCATCGCCAGTACAAGATCACAGAATGGCATTTTTATATTGTAAGCTTTATATTCTAGTACAAAATTTTGAATAATCATATGTGTAACCTAAGAGCAACAACTCGTCCTGGTTTCGATATGCATAAAGTTTCAAAAAGTTATGTAATGCATAATCATTATATGCACATCCATATAATATACATTTTATATATTATTAGAATATAATAACATAACAGAATCACAGGAAACATGCTAATATGTACAGAGAAAGTAGCATAACAATAACTGGGAACAAAATGAAACAAAGTAGTTAAATAGCATTTAAATTTTTTACATTTTACACCTGCAACAGGATCTTTTTAATACCAATATGCAAAAACCAATAATTTATACAATTATTTTGAACAGAGCTTCCTCATTTCTGTGGGATAATAAATATTCATTCACTAGAGTTTTATATTTGTTTGGGTAGTTTCATTTCTTACTGTTAAAGGTAGTGCGTTGAATATTTTTGGCGCTAAATAAGTATAATGTTTGGGTATTGCTTCTTTATTTGCATTAGGAACTATATATTTTAGGTCCTTATGTCTACTAAGGAAAGCATCTTGTTTTCCTTAGTAGACATAAGGACCTAAGGAAAACAAGATGCTTTCCTTAGTAGACATAAGGACCTAAGGAAAGCATCTTGTTTGTTATTTGCGTATTCGTTATCGTTTTTATGAATAGCAGTACCCTATAAGCATATAAATATTTAAGAGGTAGTATGTTTAGTATAGTGTACTTATTACACATTGCAGTATCCTTGTATTTGTTTCTAGTTAAGATTTGATTTACTTTATTCTGAGTAGAAAGTAAAAGGTTTCAGTGTAGTGCGATAGATTCTTCTCAAACTTAAAATATCATATTGTAGGGTGCTTTGAATCCATGCATTTAAGAATCTATTTAAGTAGTAAAGTCTGTTTAGCATAATCCTTACTTTCTTTACGACATCGGTGATGTGCTGTTTCCAACTTAAATTACTATAAACTTTTAATCCCAGGTAAGTTATTACATTGACTTTTTCTATTTCAGCACAGTTGCAATTTGAATTGGTCCTGCAATTCCAATCACGCAAAAGTAATTGTGCAGTGAAGTTCATTTTATGTGTTCTATTTTGCAAATTAAAATTTACATATTTAGTTTTTGAGACATTCAGACTGAGTTTATTTGACTGGAACCAATTTGTTACTTTCAAAATATAAGCATTCACTATGGTTTGCATTTGTTCAGCTGTGGTCGTAGAGAAAATTAGGACTGTATCAGCTGCAAAAGCATTTATTTTATTGTTTAGTTTAGATTGCAGAAGTACATAATTGATATAAATACTAAATAAAATTGGCTCTAAGCAGATTCTAGTGGTACGCCAAAGTCTACCGTTTTGGAGTTGCTACAGCTGTTGTTTATTTTTACAATTTGAGATCTAGCATTTAAGTAATTTTTGAATCAGTTTAGGGTAGTAACTCGTATTCTTATGACTTCTATTTTTTTTTTAATTAAAATTTCATGTGATACAGTGTCAAAAGCTTTGTATATATATATCTAAAAATACTCCCAATGTTAGTTTATGTTCATCTAGGGAGGTATAAACTTTGTAAAGTTCAGCAAAACATTCTTAATTAAATAGCAACAGACAATTCTAAAAAAGCGCCACCTGAACAGATAACGTAAGCTTAAGTTAGGAAATTATTGACCTTATTTAGTTGTTAAGTACGCAGGTGGCGCATTTTAGAATCGTCTGCTATTGTTTAATTGCCGTTCTGTGATCCAGTAATGGCACACGGTGATTTTACGTGAGTTTTCCTACGTTTTTGGAATTCGTTTGATTATCCTAACTCACGGTATTTCGTTATTAAAACAAATCTCTACACTTTTCAACATATATCCACTAACAACTATAATACATTACCTGACAACATAAAGTCTATATCTTCTGATTACATATTTAAGAAGAAAAAAAAAAGATTGGGGAAATATAATCATGAATTAAATGAACCTAAATTATAATATTCCAAAATACGCAAAATAATTGTGTTAGCAGATCAGATGAAATAATTGCGTACCTAATAAAATTATACTGCAATCGCCCTTGGCTACACATCTGTATTTACATTTATTCTCACAAATTTTGTCTTGTATTTTGTCTCATTTTGTATTGGACCTACTGCATTTGCACTACGTATTTATGTTAATAAGACAATGTAGGTCGTAATATATTTATTTAAACCTACTAGTTTCGCGACATATACTAGTGGCTTCTTCGGGATTAGGAAGAACTAAAATATGCAATAAGCGGTAAACACGAACCATTCCTTACATAACTAAAAACCGAATGTGTAGGAATCGTAACACATAAGGAAAAAACAGAAACACGTGGAGCATGGAAGCTGGCACGGGTCAGTCATTGTTCATTAGGTATGCATGATAGTTGGCAGAAAAGTTAGTCTGACGTGCTGAAGAACATTTCGTAGATCGGCGAGATTTATAAAAAGAAAATAAAGTAGTAATAATACAATTACTGAAACCCAACTATCACAATAAATTCCTTTATTTCATTATCTTATACTCAGAGACCTACTTATACTTTTCCAAGGTGGGCGGAGCCCGAGGCGCTAGAGTGCTCCTTGATCCTCCCTCATTGTTTAGAACCCTTAAATTGGCCCCTTTTTTCTCTTGATGAATTCAACACTGTGTAACCGCAGTTTAAATTTAGAGCTTAGAGTACGCATGGTTAAATGCTATGTATGGTCTGTACTGCTGTACAGTTGCAGAAACTTGGACCTTGAAGACAACATCAATAAAAAGACTTGAAGCCTTTGGGATGTGGTTATACAGACGAATGTCAAAAATCCCACGGACAGCAAAAACGTCCAATCAAGAAGTACTGGAACAAATGGAGAAATCACGTAAACTTTTACCATAAAAAGAAGGAAAACTGCATATCTTGGTCACCTTACTTCGTAATGAAAAATATAAGATACTTCAATTGATTATAAAAGGATAGATAAATGGAAGAAGAGGACAAGGAAGAGACGAAGAAAATCTTGGCTGGCAGACATCAGACAGTGGACTGGCATGAGCTCTGAGAGACTGCTCAGAGTGGCTGAGGATCACTCAAAATTTGCCAAAGTGGTCGCCGACCTCTGATAGGAGATGGCACTCAAAGAAGAAGAAATTGGCCCCAACTAGAGCCTCGTGCACAAATACGGCCCTTCTTATACTGAGCAACTAAAATCAGCCATTCTGTATTGAAATGTGAATCCAAATACTGCTTGATGGGTGGAGACCAGACACACTCGGTGAACACAAACGAAACTTGCCTAACATGTTTTGAGGGACGACGAACCCGATTTCGGGAAAAAAGAATCTTGTCACCTCCGTAGCTCACATTCAAATGAAAACATCCTCATAAAGGTTCTTCGCATCTTAAATGGGAGGATTGGACTTCAGGTCTTTCCGACCAAAGGCTATCTTTGGATACCGATGGAGCTATGAAGGCTCCGGGAAAACACCAGAAGAAGATGATATAAACTCCAAATTGTATAAATTTACTCAAAATAAAATTCTACTGGCAATTTGTAAATTTTTAATGAACTATATAAAATTTTATTATAATAAAATTTATATAGTTCATTTTATATATAAGTTTTTTTACCTTGGGAATTATGTATATTAAGGTTACCAAGTAACTTTATAAACTTGGTTATTTTACTCCTAATCCCAAGTAAGCAAACAGTTAAGTTTGCGCCTGAACGTAGTTCAAGTCTAAAGGTGGTGCAACACCAGGCAACTCATTGTAAAGGTGGGTAAAACTCTGATCATTATTCTTAGTATTTTCCATAATATAAAGCACATCTCACTAAGAGATGTATACTGCAATACATTATGGGCGAGGACACTACCCAGACCGGTTTCAACCTTCTTTGAGGTCTCCTCAGTGAATAGCTAGACCCTAAATACCAATACCAAGGTTGACAATTGACAATTATGTCTTTAGGGGTGAAGCAAGATGCTTTTCATATTCCCCGCTATCTGTTGTGGTTGCAGTGAAGGTAAAATTTATGAGCAGAATGCTCGCCCTGATTGGGCATGGAGATTATGCACCACTAAAGGAGGCCAATATAGCTTTTGGTCTTCTATATTTGAATATGTCCGTTGGATCGTATGCTGTAGCTTGTTGAACCAAATCGTTGGGATGTGTGGACGTCTTTAGGAAAAACTTGGTGGCTAAGGATCGTAGAAAAGAGAAAATATAGGGAATATTTGTGTCTCTGTGGAGTTGAGTGTTTCTAACACGTTCAAAATCATTCTCAGGCACTTGTTCTGCACTCGCTGTATTTTGATGATGTCAGCATTAGAGGTGTGGCTCCAGGCCGGAGAGGCATAGGTGATTATAGGACGAATTGTCATCTGGTATAGTTGCAATTTGATTCTGTTGCTGAGCTTGCTATTTCTATTAATTAGCGGATAGATCTGTGCTATGGCTTTAGATGCCTTTGTGCATGCAGACTTGGTGTGTTGATTGAAAGATAGCTTTTTGTCGAGAATTACACCCAGGTAATTTGTTTCTGACTGCCAGGGAATTTTAGTATTGAATAGTAACAAATCTCCTACAGGAGACATTGGCCTTTTTGAGAAAAGAACGGCTGAGCTTTAACCTTACACTTAGAGAACCAACCATCCAGCTTTAGAATGTTTTCTTGAAGCTTTCTGGTAATGAAAAGGGGTCCGAGAGATCTGGTTAGAATTGCTGTATCATCCGCATATAGGGCCAAAATGGAAGTCATCGGATTGTGCGGGATGTCTGACATGTATATAGAGTACAGTAATGGAGCTAGTAGAGATCTCTGCGGCACTCCAGCAAAGATGTGGCGCTGGGAGGATGTAGAACCGTTGATGTTTACTTGCATTGATCTATTTTGAAGATATGAGTGGATTAAATGAACCATTTTAGGTGAGCTGCCGGCTGAGATAAGCTTGTACAGGAGTCCAAAATGCCAGATTTTGTCAAATGCTTTGGATAAGTCTAGGAAAACAGCGCCCGTGCACTGGCGCCAGTTGTAGCTGGTTGTGATGTATTCAACAATTCTGTGGATTTGCTGGGTAGTACTATGGTGTTGCCTAAAACCAAACTGTTCTTTTGGAAGGATGTTTAGGTCATTTATTGAGGCCTGAAGTCGTGAGAGGATGACCTTCTCTGCAACCTTACCCAGATTTGAGATGAGACTGATTGGACGATAATTTTGGGGTAGGTGTGAGTCTTTGCCTGGCTTATGTATGGGAATTACGTCAGCCAGTTTCCAGGTGGAAGGAAAATAGTGAAATCTTAAAATTGCATTTATTATACTGGTCAGGTACACTACTGCCCTCCGGGGCAGAAGTTTAATCACACGATTAGTAATGCCGTCTGGTCCAGGAGCTTTTTTGTTCTTTAAATTTTTAATAATGTCATATATCTCAGCAGGTGATGTTGATGCAATATGGTCAGTGCTGGTGATAGGAAGTTTGAGTGAGTGTCTGACCTTGCTGTGAATCTTATGTATGTGGTCAAAGTCAAGGTTTCCATACGAAGGCCTGCATTGCTCTTCCAAGCTGTGCGCTATAGCCTCTGCTTTGTCCACATCTGTGTGAGCAAGGTCCTGATCAGTTAATATTGGGGGAAGGGATCTGCCTTTGTTTTTGGTATTTTTCAGTAGTCCCCAGATGGAGTGATCACTAGGTGAAATGGAGGATAACTTTTCATCCCATACATAGTCTCTATAAGCTTTCAGTGCATCTCTTACTGCCCCATTTAGTCTGTTTAGATTTGTTTTGTCTTGTGGTGCACACGTGTTACGGAATCTTTTTCGAGCTCTGTTTTTATCTCTGATTAAGTTCATGATGTCTTCAGGCAAACGATCTGGCTTGCGGGCAGATTTGTAGGAGGAAGCTACCTTTATAGCAGAATTAATTTGTTGTGCGAGATTTGTAACTGCAGTTTCTACTTCTTTTGTGCGTATGTGAGGAACAGGTCCAATATAATCCTTGAGTGCGGCTGACAGTCTTTCCCATACAATGTAGGAGTGAGAAGGAGGACACAGGAATTCATGATTTCCCAGCTGTAGTAGAATTGGATTGTGATCGGATGATAGTTCATCCATAGATATGATACTGTACTGAAGTTTAATATCCTGCAGGATAGCTATATCTAGGATGTCAGCAGTGCCGAACGTACTGAGATGAGTTGGTTCGGTGGGGCCTGCCACAACAGCGTTGCTTGATCCTAAGTAATTGAAAAGGATGCAACCATTCTTGTTTGTGGTTGAACAGTTCCACGCAGGATGCTTGGAATTCAGATCCCCGGCAATAATGGTGGGCCCTCTGATGCCTAAGATGGCATTTAGATCAGAGTGAAGTAGAGATTTTTGGGGAGGGTTGTAAGCTGAGTAGATTTTCAGTTTGCCAGTGGAGCTGGTGACTACTTCCACTCCTGTGATCTCAAGGTTAGTGGTTGAAGGAATGCTCACAGAGTGGTGCTTAATGTAGTTTCTAATGAAGATGGCAGTGCCACCGCCTCTGTAGAGTAGTCTGTCATTTCTGTATAGGCGATAGCCCCTTATTGTAGGATTGTCTGAGGGTCTTAGATGAGTTTCGCTGATTAGAATAACATCTGGCTGATACCTAGATGTGAAGGCACGGAGTTCCAGGATTTTGTTTTTGAGGCAATTTGCGTTCCAAGCAACTATTTGAAGAGATGCTGGAATGAGTTTGTTTCTATTCATTTATGAGAGCTGTGAGGATGACCTGTGTTTCACGAAGAAATCTTTTAGTGGAGGTTTCAGTAGGGTTTGATAGGCTAAAATTTTGTAGCATGTTTGCTAGTGAGGCCGTGATAATAGCTGTTAGGTTTTTAGGTGCTCTTGGTTGATTTTGTTCTGGAATTGGCCTAATTGTACGGGTCACATCGGCATAACTTCTTGTTTGCTTTTGGTTGGATATCTCCGACGGTGGTCGCAGAGTCTCCGGTTTTGATGTCTGGGCCGCTGGTGTTCTTGTACTGTAGGAGGAGGGCTGATTGATTGCCTCCATCCGTCTGTTCTTTGGGTGTTGAGTACATCCTTTGTAGTTCGCCGGATGAGGGCCACTGCAGTTGGCACATTTGGCCGAGGTGGTCCTTGGCTTAGTGCAGGTATTGGTTGGGTGGCTGTCTCCACATTTTAAACATCTATATTCTGCTCTGCATAGATTCTGGGCATGGCCAAACTTTTGGCACCTGTGGCACTGCCCAGAAGATGATCTTTTACGGAATGGTTCCGGTGTGACGATGAGACCACAGACTGTTTTTAAGTTGTAGATATCCTTATATATTTTGTGAATCTCAACAAGGACTAATGGCATGGGAGTTTTGTCTGTTTTGTACCTTCTGCTGACCTTGACTGGTGGCAGATCCTGAGAATTTAGGTCAGCAGCGATTTCTGCTGTGTCAATGTTTTCACAGACACCACGAAGGTCTACTTTTTAATTTTTTTTCCGAACTGAGCGCAAAGGTATGATACTGGATGCCTCTGTCGTCCAGTTCCTTGGTCAACCTTCTATAGTCTGTCACTGTTGCTGGCTGAATCTTTATGCCTTCATCCATGTTTTTGGCCTTAATGAAACCAATATGCAGATAGGACATTGTGGATCGTAAAGCTGCCCACTTTTGTTTTTCTCTAAGGATGACCGGAGGCACCTTTTCTTTGGGAGAAGTAGCGGCGTCCGAACCCTGAGAATCCTGTTCCATTACAGTATTGTCATTGTGCGGTTCTTCTGTTGTTCTTCGCTTTTTGCGGGCACGCACTTCTACAAAGTCTGAAGTAGAAGGCATCGACTCTAAATGATCTTCAGCGACAACTTTGCGAGCACGCACTTCTACAAAGTCAAAAGGAGTAGAAGGCATCGATTCTAAATGATCTTCAGCGACAGCGTCTGAGACACATTCGGGGGGAAACGTGTCATACAGTTTAACTTTTCCCGGCCAATTATCACTCAGTAGCTTTCCCAGTCTGAGGAATTCCCTGTAAACTTCTTCGAATTTGGTCTCATTCAGAAGTTTTGCCATTTCAAGAATTTAAAATGTGTTGAGACACAGATGGAGAAAGAGTAGAGATCCCTCAAGTGCCCCAAGCAGGCAAAGACAATCCTGTGGACTTTTGAGGGTCCACTGGCAAATCCCGTAGACACTCTTAGGTGTCTACCAGCAATAAAATGTTACTCTATATATATATCCCGTAGATCAAATCGATCTACCAGCATCGGTAGCAAATATTTCACCTTAAAAAACCTCAGAAAATGAAGAACACTTACCTCTATATATATCATTTATCATTCAAAGCTATCGCCACTAATTAACAACACAATCTTTTCATAATCCAATCCAATACCAAGGCTTTAGTAATACAGAGCCTTATTAACTTTACCTATACAAGTTGCTACAAGGTGTTTTTATTTTGAATAAGAATCTCTGGAGGAGATATAGATGTAAATAAGTTTTTTTATAAAATTATTTGGTAACCATAATATACATTATTCCCAAGGTAAAAAAAAAGCTTATTTGCATCTATATCTCCTCCAGAGATTCTTATTCAAAATAAAAACACCTTGTAGCAACTTGTATAAGTAAAGTTGATAAGGCTCTGTGTTACTAAAACCTTGGTGTTTAGGGTCTAGCTACTCACTGAGAAGACCTCAAAAAAGGTTGAAACTGGTCTGGGTAATGACCCCACTCATAATGTGCTTTACATTATGGAAAATACTAAGAATAGTGATCAGAGCTTTACCCACCTTTAAAGGTGGTGCAACACCAGTTTCCCTGGTGTTGCACCACCTTTAGACTTGAACTACGTTCAGGCGCAAACTTAACTGTTTGTTTACTTGGGATTAGAAGTAAAATAACCAAGTTTATAAAATTACTTGGTAACCCTAATATATATATATTAGGGTTACCAAGTTATAAAAAACTAGTTTCGTTGAATAAATCAACTTCTTCAGGTATCACAGGCAAAGAATTATATAAACTAACAGAGACATGATAAAATTACATCAACAGATCTAGTATAAAATATAATAGTACATTTTAAAACAGGAATGCGTGCTGGAGTTCCAATTGAAGTTGACTACGTGCGTGAGCTGTCACGAGTGCGCCAATACTGGACAGTGGCAATGTGCTTGTCAGAAACATTGTAGCTATAGCTGTTGCTAATATGGGATGAATCAAGGTATATTTCCCTAGATTCGATAATCTTTCTTTCGAGTTCATCATAACACACATGGATATTAGAAGCTTGCGGCCAGTCTACGAGGTGTTGGCGGCCTTCACCCGAGTTAATAGAGAAGAGAACGTAGCTAGAGAGAGAGCGTTGGCCCTGGTCCTGTTGTAGGATGTCTTTTTGGTGTTCTTCCATACGTAAAATGATGGATTTAGCTGTCCGGCCGTAATATGGTTTGCCACATTCACACCAAATCTTGTGGACTCCTGGATACTGAATAGGGAGATGTTTCACTTTAGGTCTACTTAGGATAGAGCGAAGTTTTGGAAACGTAGTGAAGCAAGTTCTAATGTTGAATTTCTTAAGAATTTTTGGCAGTTTTGGGGAGAGAGAGCTGATGTATGGCAACGATATAAAAGCTCTTGGGGGAGAAGAATCTTCAATAGCAGTTGAGCGATGGAAAGAGAAAAATTTATCAATCTTTTTAAGAGAGAAACCATTGTTGACAAAAGTCCTTTTTAGTAAATGGAGTCATTGTCAATTTCTGTTTCATATGTTAGTAAAGATCTGGCTCGATGTGCCAGGGTTGAAATAATACCAAATGTTTGCGGGGGGTAGTGATGGGAAGAAGAAGCATAAAGTTATCTGTCTGTGTGTGTGAGGGGAGGTCTAAAAATGGAGATTTTGATATTTTCAGCGCATCTCGTAAGTTTCAAGTCCAGAAAGGGGAGACAGTCGTTGGATTCCAGTTCGTAGGTAAAATTGATTTTCTCATGAAACTTGTTGAGGTGGTCTAGAAAAAAATTGAGGTTGATGACACCGTGTTCCCAGATGAGGAATACATCGTCTATATAACGATACCATATTTTGGGTTTAAGAGTTGAGGAATTAAATGCTTTTTTCTTCAAAATACTTAAGAAATATGTCAGCAAGAATCAGAGAGAACGGACTGCCCATAGCCAATCCTAAGTTCTGTTTGTAAATCTTGTTTTCGTATTTGCAGTATCCTGAATTTACACAGTGAGAAAGTAAGGAAAAGAATTTATTGGATAGTTTGTTCTGGAGAAGATGGAGGACTTCTCGAGTCTGTACATTCGTGAAGAGAGAAACTATATCGAAACTTGCCATTAAATCTGATTTGTTGAGTTTGATGTCTTTGATTTTGGACACAAAATCAGCTGAATTTTTTTATATGAGAAAAGGAAGTTCCAGATAGGTTTTTTTAAAAAGGATGCGAAGTATTTTAGTAGGGGAGTTTATGACTTCAACGGTTGGTCTGAGTGGAGAGTTTAATTTATGGATCTTTGGGAGTCCATATAATCGTGGGATTAGCGGGTGAATCGACCTGAGAGAAAGACGGATGTTTCTTGGTAACTCTGAGGTGGTTTTCAGTAAATTGATGGTCCTATTGTGCAGTTCTTTTGTAGGGTCACTATTTAGTTCAGACTAAGTGTCAGTGTTTAGTAGTTCCAAAATTTTGTTATGGTAATCAGATTTGTCTAAGATGACAGTAGCATTCCCTTTGTCCGCAGGGAGAATAATGATGTCATTATTATTTCTTAAGTTTTTAATAGCTGATCTTTCAGAATGAGAAATGTTGTCAGACGGTCTTGCATGCTTTATGGTGAATATAGCTTCCATCCACTTTCATCGGCAGAAGAAAGTACTTGCTAAAGGTCTCAATTTTGATATCGCTCCTACTTCCATACTTAAAGAACTATTCTTAACCAAGATAGAAAAAGCAGCATCCTTATTACCAACCAAGGCGCAAACCTTCGTATGGAAGCTATATTCACCATAAATCATGCAAGACCGCCATCTGACAACATTTCTCATTCTGAAAGATCAGCTATTAAAAACTTAAGAAATAATAATAACATAATCATTATTCTCCCTGCAAACAAAGGGAATGCTACTGTCATCTTAGACAAATCTGATTACCATAACAAAATTTTGGAACTACTAAACACTGACACTTACTCTGAACGAAATAGTGACCCTACAAAAGAACTGCACAATAGGACCATCAATTTACTGAAAACCACCTCAGAGTTACCAAGAAACATCCGTCTTTCTCCTAGGTATGACAGTAACTCATTTTAGTTTATGTGCACCACACATAAAAAGTTTATTTTGCCTACTTTTTTGCAGTAAATATGGTCAAGTATAATCAAAATTCATCATTCAAAATCAAGATTCGATGAAGTTTTAAATTCATTAAATGCCATCCAGGCAGTGCGGTATTATTAAATGCCAGTTCAAATCATTTTCTAAATGATGAGACGGGAAAAAACTCGAACCACATGGGCTTCTTTGGGTCGTCATAAATTACAAATTTAGGGGGAAAATAAAGCTGAAATTATGTGCAAGAAATACTCCTCAAAAGGAAAATGAACTTAAAAACAAATATAAGATTTTAAATAAAAAAAGTTAAAAGAAGTGCTAGAAAAGATAAACGGCAATGGTCTGAAGAACTGACATCGAGGACACAAGATGCAGACAAGTATAACAGTAGAGAGTTACACAGTATTATAAGAAGACTTTCTGGGGAAGCCATGCTAAGGAATGTCCCAGTGAAGGATCTCAATGAAAAAATTCTAGTGTCAACAGAAGAACAATTGGAAAGGTCGAGACAACGTTTTATCAAATCTAGAACAATATCAGTGACAGAATACAACAGAAATAAAAAAAAAACGAGTAGATGAATTAAAAATTGATACCAGTCCACCATCTAAACAGGAGATTAAAAAAAAAGCTATTAAAAAATGAAAAATCGGAAAGCGTAAGGACATGATGGTATCATGGCACAGGTTCTAAAATCTGGCACGACAACAATATGATCACACATGTATGCTCTACCCACTTATTCCATGATATCTGGGAAAAAAGAGCCATTCCTTAGGGATTAGAATAGAGAAATAATAATAAAAATACCAAAGAAAGGAGATTTCGAAAACTAATCATTGGAGAAGCATAAACTGCTATGTGTCATTAGCAAAATTTTCTGCAAAATTATCCTTTCAAGAATCTTTAATATTTTAGATGAGGCATGCGAAGAGAGCAGTCTGGTTTTAGACCAAATAGATCATGCACAGACCACATTAACACCTTAAGAATAATCGTGCGGTCGGGCGAATTTAACTCTCCTTTATATTTGTTATTTGTGGATTATAAAAGAGCCAGAGCTTCGAAAGAGACAGATAAAAGGTTCTTGTGAGGAACCTCTATGTGGTCTCTTTCGACTAAAAAGTGAGTTAGCCGGTTTCGTACGGAGGTTTTTTTTTTTTTTTTAACCGAGAAACTCGTGTTTTTCGTCCCTCAAAACAGGCAAGCCGTTTCCGTGAACATACGCATCTACAGACATAGGACACATCGGGAGGCATAGGGCTAACCACCTTATCTTCGAAGGGGGGGGGGTCACGGTTTAAAATCGTAATAGGCCACGCCTAATACGAAACTAACGGGCCGCTAGGCCTAATACGCGAAAGGAGGAGGATATCAAGTTCTAGAACAGACAGCAATGAAACATGGCAAAGGAATATCATGGAAAATAAATAAAACTTTGGGTGATCTAGACTACGCACATGATGTATGTCTAACATCCAGATATCCATGATAAACTAACCACATAAGAAGAATCACTGAAAGTCGGTTTGAAAATAAATACAAGCAAAACAAGAGAAATGAGAATCAATTGAATAACACGCCACCAAGTACAACTGAAAATGGAAAAATCGAAACGGTTTCACATTTTACATATCTCGGTAGAGTTTTATCTGCTTGACATAAGGATTCAAAAGGCAAGAAGTGCATATAATGCATAAACTTAATAGAGTATGCAAAATGAAAAATATTCAGAGATACAAGATTAAAAATATTTAATGCATGTATTAAATCAGTTCTTTTATATGGATGCGAAACGTGGCTAGTTTCAAAGGAAATATAAAAGAAAACTACAAACATTCATAAACCAATGTCTGTGGAGCATACTTCGAATGTGATGGTCACAAATTATTACTAACGAAGACCTCTGGATAAGAACAAATCAGCAAAAAGTCAACTTAGAAATAAGAAAATGATGGATTGGACATACACTCTTAGAAAAGATCACGAAGAAATCTGTCACACAGCCCTGGAATGGAATCCACAACGAAAGAGGAAGCGTGGCCGTCCAAAAAACACATGGAGGAGAGCGACTTTAATAGAATGTCAGAAGAAGGATTTTGCTAAACTAAGACCAATAGCAAGGATAAGGAACCAATGGAGAGCATTTACAGACTCCCGATGTTCCTGAAGGAATCTGATAAAGAAGAAGAAGAAATATTCCAAATTTATTATTATTAGACAGGTATCTCCACAGAGTCGAAAGACTCATCGCGGGAGATTATTTACACATTAACCATCAACCTCTCTTTAAACTAATTCACTGACAAAACCCCTCACAACCACCTTGACAACCCATTCGCCACACTCCAAGCAAAAAATCTGGTTTTAACACCTTTGAGAGCCACATTCGTACACAACTGCAATGGGCGATCCTCACACGTTTTCTCCCTTCCTGATATGTATTGGAAAAAAAAAAGTCTTTGGTGACAATCATGTAAAACCCTTTTAATAACTTAAATGTTTCTATTATGTCCCCTCTTTTTTTCGCCTAGTTTCTGAAGTGCAGACCTTCAGTTTTATCATAGTGAGAATTACATAAACCTGCAATAATCTTTGTCATAGGCCTCCGGATCTCTTCCACCACTTCTTCAGATCTGCACGAAGTAGTTCGGATGAACAACAATCTCTCTATCCTTGGTTGTTAGTGTTCTTCAACAACCACCTGATTTGATGTGCTGTTTTCAATACCTTTAAATATGCCCTCCTTGTCCACAATCACTCCCCAAGTCCCTGACCGCATCCGCTTCCTGCATTTCAGTTCCATCAATATAGTACACAGCTTATGGCCTCTTCCTAAAATGCATCACCTTACACTTGGTCACATTAAACTGTCAGCCGTTTAATGTGACCAAGTATAGGTTTGTATGTACATCACCTTCATTTACTATCAATCTTCCCATCTCTTCCTTCTAAATTTTTATGCTATGGCACTGCTGAAAGGTAGCTCAGCTTGACATAACCCTCTACTTTGTAATTCTACATATATCTCTTCTTAACAGAAAATTGTGAATGCCTGGCAATCTTTCAGGTCAAGCTCACATGATCAATTTCTCCAAGCCTCTCTAGATGGCGTAGCTAGATTGACTAAAATTCTCTGATGCTATGACCAGATCCAGCATTCTCGTGTCTCTGCTGTAGCTCAGTGGATGTGGAGTTTGCACACCACGGCGCTTGACCGCACGAAGGACGATTTTGTTTCGAATCTAGTGGTCGACTAGAGGAAATTTTTCTAAGCCTTTTTTCGACCGGTTCCCGAGTTAGTCGAACTCGGGCACGGGAAAGCGGGTTTTTTCTCCCGGAAACTCGGGTTTTTCGTCCCGTAAACTCAAGAAAATCGACAGTCGAACCCACATTATTTCAGACATTAAATATATTCTGTTAGAGTTAGGGACCACGAGATGGCGGCACTTGTTGAGCCATCTCTCTTCATTGCGTGCCGCTTAATTAGTGATAGCCTTGGGCCAGCTATCTCTGATTGGCTGCCAGTGGAGATTGAACTGCCCACTCAGTCTCCAAAAGTTAGATAGGGCTAAATGGCCTCGCCTACTCCCTATACGGGAATAAAAAGGTGTTAAGTGATATATATATATATATATATATATATATAATTTACGTATATGTCCACATACCAGCACTGAATTTGAAACTTTTATTTAATACGGACCTACTTTAGCACGAATTACATGATATATGCAGTTTGGTATAGATTCAAATGTTATTGGATTGTATCTACGTCTATAACATCCCACGCATTCACCAGCTCTTTTAAGGCACTCTTTTAAGTGGCTCAAATTTGACAGAAGAGGACTTTGCTCCCGGATCTGTTTTTCTAACCTATCGCATACATTCTCTCATATCCGGGCTTTATGGTAGTCCTGAAAGATAGTGGACGTCGATGTCATGTTCGCTGGACAATTTTTGCGCGAAGGACAGAAGCACTGTCGTCCAGGAAAGAAACAATCCTCACCTGCTGGATAAAAAGTCAACATTGCATGATGGACTTGATAGGGAACAATGCACGGATATTTTTTGGAGGACACGTTCCATACCAACAAAACATGCCCTACGCCATGACACTACCTCCAGAATCTTGAGTTGAGTTTACAAGGTAAACTGCGTTCATTGCTTCATGGGGCTCCCGCAAAACTCTTCTGCCTACTGTCGACACAGCACAAGGTGTACCGTGACTCGTCGGACCACGAGTTTTTTCCAGTCTTAAGTCACGGTGTGAACTGACACCATTATAGACGGATTTTCCAGCTCTTCGCAGAAATCAGCGGTTTCCTTATAGGAATGTGACTGCTAATACTGATCTTCTTCAGTTCCCTGCGCATAGTTCGGTGAGATATAGGTCGGGAACAGACTTCATTAAATGCTTCGGTCAATTGCTGCACACAGGAAGTTCTGTGTACAACGATCTTGTTCTTGAAGACTGTCTTAGCACCACAGTTACGCCTCTTAGACAAGCAATGCGGATTATTTTTCCACTGATTAAACATCCGGGATGTCATCTTTTGAGAAACCGGTCAGCTTTGCTGTTTTCAAAATCGTGGCAGTCAGATGATACCAGCAATAAGCCCTTTGTCGAACTCTGAAAGATCCTTTGTTTTCCCATTGTGATCAACACTATTGACGATTACTGTCTATCGGCATTCTTAAACAGTTGTCTAAAACAAATGGTGACCCACGTGATCAAGTATTTTGCATATACGTTGCGTAAATGATGTTAATGTACATTCTGCATAAAGGTTTCTAATTCAGTGGCCGGTATATGTGTGTGTGTGTGTGTGTGTTAAATTCGACCTAGATAGATCAAAGTTATTTTAATTTTAGAGAGAGAGAGAGAGAGAGCAAAAATTCTCTCAGTGCAATCCTATGTCAGAAAGTTAAATTCATCATAAATGAAATCTCTATAAGTGAATGAACAGTTACTGAAGTTGAGTCGAAAGACTTCAATTTAACTTTCTAATACAGCTGCTACTGTATTGAGAAGGTTTTGCTCTTTCCATGTTGCCTGGTCCTGATAGAACCAAAAGTTGGAATCAGCTGTCAGGCCAGTAAAACCTGATCTGAGCACTAATAAAAGTCAACTATACGGGCTCTTAGACAGAATTTCTGCTTTTAAGTAATGCTAACCAAGGCAACTCCAATGCCGAAGTTATATTCTCATATGCTCCGGTAAATTTCGAAACTTTCTTTCTATATTTGGCTATAAAATATAGATGAATCCCATGATATCCTTCCTTTTTTGCATCTTACTTATGCCAAATTGAAGCTTTTTGGCTCTATACGTCTGTAATTATAATTTTCATATTTTAAAATAAACCAATCCGAAGCTTGGAAACACTTTTAAATGTAAAAATGGGGAAGCCTTAGTGGAGTTGTTATCCAAAGCAGATTTCATATAAGGAATTGAACTAATGGGGCATTTAGAACGTACACATGAATCACGTTTTAAAACAAGGGCTGGAGGAAAATATGGAACCTTCAAGTGGCTCAAAAGAATTAAGGTCGATCAGCCAAGTGAGATTGTATCTAAATTGGCTGCAGAAGATGGAATCTCATTTCGAACAATTGCCAACCGTTCTTTTATATGCAAATCAGTTTAAAAGTAGATTATGTATTATCAAAGAACCAATCAGATATCAAAGTTTATAGAATTAGCAGAATAGGTCACCTTTTTAGTCTTATTTTGGACGAGTGGACCAGTATTGGAATCAAATATATTTCAGTATAGTTGTTCATTCAGATGATGCAAACATTTCAAATGAAAGCATAATTTCCAAATGGAAATTATACTTTGGCTATAACGACAGATTAATGCAGGAATTTGGACATGAAAGCTGAATTGAAAATGTACTCTGGCAATTGTTGATGCATTTAAATAATGCGTTCATTCATTATTTAAAATATTTAAAAAAGTTAAATATATTTAAATCTCTTTTTAAAATAACTTTCATAAGCGAAATAGTAAAAGTATAATAAATTCCTCACTTCCGTCCTTAATACTTTTTTGTATTATATTAGTGAACAAGCACAAGAATTCATCCCTAGAATCAGAGCGGGGAGGGGCCTATTCATGGACTTCTTATGTAACATTCTTCTCCACCCTCCTTTTCCCCAGCAAAAACTGTCACTTCGATTCTAAAAAAAATACATTCAATGATGCTCGGTCATCTCCTTCCAAATAATCGCATCTCATTAAAAGCTGCAGACCTTTGTACATTTAATACCACAGATAAGGGTTATTAATGCGGAAATCCTACTCTGGAAATCAAACATGAAATTTATATTCAAGCCACTTTAAAGCCTCTAATAAACAGGGTGATGGTCTAACACGAGGCGATGAAATGTGTCACCTAAATACACAAACAAAAAAAGTGTCACTTAGCTAGTCAGACTGGCATTCATACTATTAATTCCCTTATTTTATATTTTTACACACACACAAACTCGATCTCGTTTACCTGATTCTTCTCTTCTTTTTCCCCAACCGACAGTCATACCAACCGCTCTTAATACCAAACCCATCAAACACAAACCAGCCTACAAATATAAATAATTTTTACACAACAATTATTCCACACATCTATATACTGAATACCCATATCTTCTAACACAACCTGGTTATAGAACCATTAATAATCAAACTATGTAAAAATATAAATAATACAAATTTGTCATTTTAGATCGTTTCTCTGTATACAATTATCTCCTTTACTCTTTCTTTCTGCGTCTACACACATCCCCAGTCACATTTTGAATTTTCTATCTAAAAAACGAGTTTGTTAGTCTTTTATCAACCAAGTCGCTAATCATTTTTTCTCTCCCTCATATACGTAGCACTTTATTTTCTGTTTTTATTCGCTTGCATGCTACATTTCAGTCGCTTATCAATAATCTCCAATTCTATTTCCACTGGACGAACATCAAGATATAATCCTTTCAATTCTATTTGTGATTTTATTTGTCACATCTTTAACTTCGGTTTCATCCATTCTCCACACTTTTATCTTTATTCATTTCTAGGCTATTCTCATCCTTATTCGATCATATTACTTGGACACTAAGAGGCACGCTAATATTGCTTCATAAGTGGCAGAATTTTCATCCCACTAAGCAGCCTAACCGGCCAGAGAATAAATGCCATTAATACATAATATGCTGTCTCACAATATTATACTATTAAAATAATATTATTATTAAATCTAATCAATAAAAATGTATCTATTTTGTTCTAAAACGCATGTGGATGCTAGCCAAGTCCACTCGTCTGGATTAAAATTTTTAACTCCAATCGCATTCTCTTTTGGAGAGGACGAACAAATCTATTAGGAAATTAAATAAAAAAAGGTAAACCAAAAAAACTGTATAGTAAACTACGCAACACTAGCAAACAACTGTTTAGTTCTTAAGAAAATATGGAAGTTCTTAATACTTCCATATTTTCTGAAAAGAAAATATGGAAGTATTAAGTTTTAAGAAGAAAATAATCAGTCGGATTTATCCTTCTTGTCTTTACATAACTTATAATTATGTGGATATTTGTTGAAAGCCTACCTAATGATGGATATAATTCCAAATACGCATAATATTAGCACTAGCTTCTTCCACAGGTTGAACGATAGGATATTGTTGTATGAACTACTTAGTAAATTATTCTTATTACTTTATTATTTAAATAACAAAGTTTGCGCATGGCAAAAAAGAATGCTCGGTGAGTACTTTATAAAGGAGACGTCGAAAAAAGTACTGATAATGCTCTACGTCCTTCGCTTAGAACTTAGCTTCTGGGCGTTGTTTGCGTTGTGTTCAGTTTCGCGGAAGAAACTATAAATAGAACGGTGAACATTGTCAATTTAGCTCGCATGCTAGATGACTCGAAACCGTTTAACAGGGAAAAATGTTTTTATGACGTCATACGCTTTGATATTTCTCTCATATCATTTCTAATTTAATTGATTTTTTATAGAATTATTATACAGTTATTTCAATGTCTCCCAAGTTCTGGAATGCTTCCGTTACAGGGCGTGTCCTAATCACGATGAATGTTTTGATTTATTACAGCACAAATGAAGTTTCGAAAAGAGCTCTTAAACTTCAAACAAGTTGCAAAAAGTCTTTTGAATGTAACAAATGAATATGCTATCATGACTGGCACAATATATACGGTCTCCTCGTTTAAACTAACAGTCTCTGGATTCGAATCCTACCGTTGTGAATTGTCGTTATATAGTAAATGATTTTCATCGGCAGGTGTGAAACCACTACACTGCTTAGTGGACACACGAATACACTTGAAAAAAAGCATCACATCTGGTCTTTAGAACACGATTCCCAAATTACAGATATTCTGTAGAACGAAGGTGGATTTCCATTTTAAAAAATCGTTAAATAATAATACACATTCTCTGCTCAACAGTATGCTAAAAAAATCGAACTCCACAGCAAACGTATAGATATATTAACCTTGACTTAGACACTAGGCTATGTCCTCTCTCCCGTTTTAGGCTGGTGAGGAAGAACGGTCCTTATTGCAAAGGATTTTTTTTGAAGCTGTACGGGTCTGTAACATTTCCACAATGGCAGTCAAGGTTTCGGGCAAAGACATTTAAGATCAGGATCGGAATGGATGAATAAAGGCAACATTCTCTATGTATGCCATCACTATTTCAATGTCTTCTTTAAGAAGTCTTATCAGATTAGTGGAGGTCTTCTTTTTAGTAATCCAACAGTTGTCATGCATACTACATTGAAATAAATAGTAGAAGAGCACCATGCCTTAGAGAATGCTAAAATGAATTAACTTAAGAGAGCGTAATCTTTCCTTCAGTCCTAGTCACACGTTCCATCCTTCTAGACATATTCTCCACTGACTGGACCTACTTATCTGCACACCAGACATTCCAGTTCATCCAAAAGGTGTTATATTGGGTTTAGATTAGGGACTATGTGCAAACTAGTCATCGGAAGCTAATAAGTGAGTGACAGAATGTCTGACATCTCAAAATGTTTTAGTTTCCTATGTATAGGAAGCTAAAATTGTACACAGAGGTGACTTTTGGTACGCAACAAACAATAAAATCAAAAATCCTAATTTTTTAAAATTTTTTTTATAAAAGTTTCTCCGCTAAACTCGAAATGATTTCAGATATTGGGATGTTTTTTTTTTTTCTTTGTGTAGTGCTCAAAAATCGCCTGGTTTACTACCATTCATCTTCGAAAAAAGTTAATCACAAACTTGGGAAAAAAAATGATATTCCATTTCAGAAAATTCTACGGAATTTCCGATTAGGAACACACAGGCATAAAAATAAACAATTCCCATTACTTATTGAATAAGAAGGAATAAAATTTATTTATTTCGAATGTGTCAAATATCACTAAAGTTACAGCTTCTAACATCGTAACCGAATGAAAATTCCCGACTCCATTTTAGTCCTACGTCTACAAGCACTTGAGCCCACAAGCACTTTCATAGAGTTGAAACACTAATGAAAGCATTCCTCTTTTGTTGCCTCCGCGTCCCTATGTTGGAAACAACTGATTGCCACATTGCCATAAGAGGAATAATCTTCATAAACAGCTTTTATTCGTGTGGAAAAAACCCTACAGAAAGAGCGTAGCGAATCTATAATTTTCCTAAAATAAACCCTGATAAAGGTTACCACTTTCTCTCTCTCAGCAAAGTGATAAGACTATACGCATGAGCCATGAAAGACATGGAGGACCCTATGTCTTCAACGTATTCCTTAAATGGTAATAGTAGAATCTTGCTGACACTTCAAGTTTCCAAATAACAGCAAGTTTATGGTGTGTCACAAACACTATACTGGCAGAAGTATGGTGCGATGTATAACACTGCACAGCCATGTTGAACGTCATTCTTTACTTAACAACTGAGGAATTTAAAAGCTTGATTTTCTCCAGTCAAAACACCCAAACAGTGAGGATATTTTCCAGGGGACATCACTTTCAGCAATACAAACTCACTTCCTTTCTCCGGTTACAATAATCTTAGTAGAGATGCCGAGGTATTTGCCATTAGAATCTATTCTACACAGACAGTCTGTTTCACCAGAGTATCATATTATCCACACTACCTGCTTCATAATCAACTCCCTTCCAATACATTGTAGGTGTTCAATTTCCCTGCGTGGCACCTCGGATAATTATAAAGTGTCCATCACCATGGAACACCTTTCGCTAGTCATTCTCGGTACCCTGCTATTATAATATTGCCAAATAGGACGATCTCTGAGAAAATAAATTATTCAAACATCTCTTCCGACCAAATAGCAAAACTAATTCTTATAGGAATGATATCCTTCATTGCTCATTCTACCTAAAATTCCCGACTACTGTCCAAGCATTGGTTTTCCCACAAGTGTGCTAAGAGAGTCAGTCCAAGAACAACAAAAGTCCAGACTCACATTCAGCCCACTTCATCTCGCAACAGTTGCAAAAAAAAAAAAAAAAAAAGCGCTTAAACAACTCCAAATCCCTTTTTGAAAGGATCAAACGCAGAAAATATATCTCCTGCTCAAAAATAACAGTCGAGCCTTCTGTGGTTTAAAATTTTCCAACAAAACATTTCAAACTAGATCAAAAATGTAACAAAAATTGCAAAAGAAAAATGTAAAAATACACCTCAAAAATCAACAAAATGACAAAACTATATAAAAAAACACTACTGCACAAACTTTAGCAACATAAGTTATCAGACGTGGAATAACTTTTAGTGACCTGCTTTGGCTCATTTGGCTGCTTGTATTTGCTACCTTTACCGCTCCTAATTATATCTGTCCTCGTTGATTACCTATCTCTAAAAGTTGATCACATATAGTCCAATCACACGAATAGTGATATAATCTTCCTCGGAGATTTCCATTCACAATTGCGACTGGTTTCCATTTGCTAAATCTTCACAGACCAAGCTGGAAGAGAAGCTGCTTTGTTTGGTGTCAGTAATTCTGCCTAGCAGAATTCCAGACAATCCTCGTCGTTCTCCCAATACTCCGGACCTTTTCTTAACCAGATCGCCTCTTGGCAACTCTTACCATAACTGCCCGTGTTTCTTTATTCTACAGATCGTCCTTTCCCCTAATCAATCTCAACATCGTATTCGATGGCACTACAGTGGTGCCAACTGCGACCACATCGGGAATTCCCTACCTTGTGTCCATGGTCTCGTTATTGCATTCGCTCAGATGATCCGAGGCACTTGCTTTGATCTAATTATTCATGTTGAAATGAATGCAATTATTTTCCATTCTACTCAAAATCCCCAACCACTATTTAAGCTTCTTTAGTTTTGTAACAAATATGTCAAAACAGTTTAAGTTCAAAATGCAGCATACATCCATGGATCAAGCTAAAGATATCGGTTGCACAACCAGCTCACATTACAACTAGTAACAACTGCAAAAATTAAGTAAATCTAAAGATGACGTGGTAATGCAGACAGCTTCTTGCTCAAACGGCAGTCGAGCCTTCTGGCCTCTTATCAAAACTACTGGGTAAAATTTCTGTCCTACTATGTTCCCCCCCCCCCCCTCTCTCTCTCATGATGGAACAATGATAATATTTCCTTCAGGCATACGTTTTCGGGCATAGATCTCTTGGCATACATTTTCCCTTCCAACTCTTGTTTAGATAACCAAGGCAGTCACTCCTATTATTCCACACGCTATCCCTCCAGTTAAGAGCTTGTGCTCCAGAAATAACACCCGCCTTTGCAAGCTATCTTCATCTGGCATCTGTACTGCAGCATGGAAACAACCTTTTATTCAGTCTGTTCCCGTGGAGAAAAAAATCAGCCTTCAAACTATCGTTTGAATCCAGTATAAGTGTATGAATGACTGTGGTCATTCACTGCGTTCATATACTGGACCCCAGATCGTTACCAAAATTAATTTCTTAAAATAAATAAAATAAAATATCGCTTTGTGAAATTTATTTGTGCATTGAAGGAAAATAAACCTTCAATGTTTAATTTTCCAGTAACACTGTTTTCAAAAATCCTATTTAACTGAAATAACGATCAAGTTATGAGATGTAAAAATCATCTGAAAAGGTACATTACCTTTCAAATTTGCATGGATTACTAGGACATTTGATGACGAGACATTAGTATTTCATGATTCGTATTTCTCAGTAACTTCAAGAGAAAAAAAACTTATACTTTTATTTAGTTTTATAAAATGTCTGTTAAATAATTACCAATGAATGAAAGAAAGAAAGAAAGACACCGATGCATTGGTTTCACGTAAACAAGGCCAAATATCTCACAATTCTTGTGTTTATGCTGACCTCTTTTTTAATGTTATAATAAAAAATAAAGGAAGTTTTGTTACTTAGATACATTAACCATATTATACATTTTATATTCGGCCCAAGACAATTCCTCTTCGCTCAATGTGGCCCAGCCAAGCCGAAAGGTTGGATACCCATGATCCATGGGTGTTGGACACTAGATAATTATGCCATATTAGCTTTTAAAAAATTATGCTAATTAATTTGTATATAAAATTATATATAATAATAATTTGTATATTTGCATGTATGTGCACATTAATATATTAATCAATTATATTAGTTTATTATATAAACTAATATAATATTTTTATATTAGTTCATATTACAATTTTTATGATTTATTTGTTTGGACAAATAATATGGATGCTCTTCATACAGCACAGCATCTTAACTCTTCAACAGGATGTGGGTTCGAATCCCACTGTGGTATGGATGTTGATGAATGCCATTAAGTTAAAGATGATGTTTAAGTTACTGGAGTTCATACTCCAGTGGTTGACCACCAGGCGGCTTATTGAAAAACAGAGCAAGTTCCTAGTTTATTTAAGTTTTAGTACACAGTACTAACGGTTAATAACCTTTGGTGGGTGAGATTATCATAAAAAAAAAAGAGTTAATTTGTTGGTGTTTTAGTTACTTCTACAATCCTAGCTAACTTACCTAAGAGCAGCCAGGTCCAAATGCTAAATTTTACTCAACTTTAAGGTTAGTAGTAAATTGTTAATCGACTTATTGGCGGTCTTCAATGACTACATTATTTCTGAATACCTAAGCAATTATTCTGGAAAGAAAGAAGGGATTGTTTGTTGGATTATGGGTTGTTTCAGGGTTCGTGAGAGAAGTAATCCTGATTGGGAATGAAATCCATACATGCGCTCCTTCAAAACACTTCGTCCCTGTTTCCAAAAACAACCGCACAGATATTAATCCGCCAAAACCAGAAATATTGCAGCACCAAGGACTGGATATGTCACAGCGAAATGATACGCCAACGAAGAGCTTTTCTATCAAAGTTTACCACTAACCCTAAAATTTAAATCAACATAGCGTGTAGGCGGATAGCTACGGACAAAATTAGCTTGCTATCATAGTCTTCTAAATACCTTTCAGGTTCAATCTGATTGCATTTATTATTATTATTATTTTTTTTTTTTTTTAGTCAGGCGAACGAGTGATTTGAAATCGTTTTCTGTGTGCGTGTGTGTGCAACGCGCGTGCAACCCACACAGACAAGGAGAGTACGTAATGTTTTAACCTTAAAGGTTAACATTACATGCTCTTCTTGTCTCACTGGGGCAGTCATAGCGTGCTCCCATTAATGCTTCATGGCAATAAGCTGACGATCTAAAAATAAGTTCCTCCGACCTTTTTCGAAGGCGTTTTCATCGCACTAGTTCTTGCTGAAATGTCGTCATGGGCATACGCCAGTGACAGTATCACAGCACGTGATTGGAAAAGATTCCCCCCCCCGGCAGGCAGCTTCTGGTCACCGCAGACGCCCGTGCACATTCCGTTTTCCTTAGACCTCCTTTAAAAAAAAAACAGACATAAACAGATTTTTGCGGATGTATTCGGAGCCACAGATAAGTTACATAAGGCCGACTTCGAATTTAGAACATTTCCAAATGGATGTCCTGAATTTCCTGTTCCCACATCTGTCACGCTCTGTGCATAGCAAAACCGAGTTAAATTTTTTCAAAACAACCTCCCGATCTTATTCATAATGTTCAATGACTTTGCTACACTTCCGACACGTCTCTCTCCCCACTTTTTTGACCCGCCCCAATTGCAACACCGACTGTTGGAGCGGTAAGGATCTGAGTTGGCAGTTTCTGAAGCTGTCGATGTTTCAGGTTTTGCCTATTACAAGAATATCAGCAGAAATCCTTATTCTCAAGCGTGAACTTATAGCGTGGGAAGAGTGCTTTAGCATCTACACAAAATCAAAGCCACACAGAAGAAAATATTGAACTCCAAGGGGAGAAAAAGTAAAAATATAATAATGTAATTAACAAAATAATAACAACACGTGATACTCAATGAAATAATATATAAAATAAGTAAATAAAGAATATAATCCGGAGACGAAGTTGTCTCCAGGCTTAGACTAGGAAGAGATATCTAAATGCTTCGAGGTTACTCCTTAGCTAATTTATTACTTCCTCGTGACTGTGTAAAAGAATATCACCGAAATAACTAAGGATAGTCACGATTTCCTCAAATGACACGAAGCTCACCGTGCACCGAATGAAGCATCATAAAACGATGATTCAGCAGAAGTGTCACCTAAGGTTCTTCAAGGGGGGCCCGAAAAGAAAAAAAAAACATATTTACTGACTGTCTATGACTGTGCATAATGAATTGCTTCTCTAGAAATAACAGCCATGTCATCTGACCTCAACCACACCGCTCAGCAATGTAAAAACAATGGAGTCGCTATTTTTCAAAAATTAGGTTGTACAGGAAAGAGAACTGTACTGTTTCTACAGTGGTAGATTTGAGGAAGGAGATATTCCACCTTCTAGAAATCAGAACGAAAAGTACTGTACATTTTAAAGTTAATAGCATAGAATAAATATATATCGTGTTTGAGTTGCAATGCAAATAAAAATATGACATTATGAATTCCTTGTAGTGTTGAAGGATTTCGAACCAATGTTGTTTGTTGTTCTTCTGGCTACTGTTCAAGGAAAGGAGTGAGGAATTACAAGCAAAAAATGCCAAACATTGCATATTTCCTACCCACCTTAAAATCCAAGTCTTTATTTGTACTAAATGATTTTGATTCACCGTAACTCTTGCATCCATCATTGCAAACAAAATGTGATAGTGGATGGAAGAGTCAATTCACTGGATGCAAGTGAAATCAGTGGTGCCCACAAGGTAACTTCGTCATAAAATTGTGACAGCAAGATATTCCAGAGAATTAATTGTACATTTCAGCATTTCATTTAGCTTTCTTTTGGCCCTGATCACACTTGCCATCTTTCTAAGCACGCTTCCACCAACGTGCGATAATACATGTCAGCTATTTTGGCCTATTCTTCCTTTATTATGACGATCTGCCCCTATACCGTTATTGAACATACTTATCTTACTGGTAAGATGTTCTCTTATGTTTTATGTTCTATGTCCACCGTTTTATGTTCTCCAATGTCTTACGTTGGGAGAGATCGGAAGTCTGTGCAAAGTCAGTCAAGTAATTCCACACCATTTTCTCGAAACCATGTCACAATGGTAAACTTGCTCTATAATATGATGCTTTGTTGTTGAAAGGAACATAAGATGGGTCCCTAAATCTGCTACAGTGTAAAAACATCTTAAGCACTACAACCAGTGGGTTGAGTCCATAACAGGAGAAACAGTTCCATCTGGAATTATACACTCGGGTATAAAGCGTTTCCTGGAGATCTGCCATAATCCCTACACTTGCCATACATCACCATGCGATCAGAAAAGGGTGAACAGCACGTTATCGCGGACTTCGATCGCTCTGCGGCCAAGTCACAATGTTCTTTAGGTCAGTGTAACATTGTAGCATATCCTTTTGATTGCTATACTTGTTTAGCTTACGTGTGCAGGTGCCTTCCTTGAAAAGCGAGAATGTAGAGCTTTTTTAGGCAGTATCCTTCTACTAACCGGAACATAAGACACGATTGTTTTCGTACTGGAATTACGCAATGTTTTCATACCACCTTTTGGTCCGTAATAGATTCTGCGTGATGTCACCTTGACCAGTGTACCAACAGATAAGTCTCTGATATGGCATCCTATGATGCAAGTTCTTGTCCGAGTATTATCGACACCAAAGCACCTCCGTTGGGAATAATTCTGATTGTTCCACCGTTTAAAAAAAAAAAAAAATCGTAAATATACAGATGTACAGTAGACGCCAGGGGTATGTACACCACATGTGATGACAGTTTTAGAATGAAACATAGTATTATGTTTCATTTTAACCCGCTGTTCTATTTTAATTAATATTCCATGTATTATAAAATATTATTAACCAGATATAAATTCTAGGGGGGGGGGGGGAGTATCAAAGGAGAATAGTGCTAGTCATATAAATAAAGAAAGAAAAATAATGAACTTCTTGTTGAACACTAAAGAAAAGCCTATCACAGTTTTATGATCATTAATGACGTCAGTAACATCAACGTAAGTGGGCGGGATGGGAACAGAGAGTTCGGGAACGTTGTCTGTCTTCTTCTGTTTTTCTGCCATTCTTGGCAGCACTTCAACATCTTCCATTAGTAAAAAGAGTTTAGTTGAATATGAGGTTACATACCAGCTGAGACTAAAACGGGAAATGAGAGGGGGGGAAGGGGATCCTCTTCACCTGTAGGCGACAATTTCTTCTTAATGTCATATGTGTGAGACACTATTTGGCCAAGAGGACCACGAAACACCTTGACACGCGAATACAAAGGCAAAGCTTGTTCAATTTTATGTTGCATAGTTTCTGCGAAGGAGAAACTATTTGATTAGAATGTGAAAAAACAAGAAAGAGACTGCTCGAGATAGGGGTTTCTCTATTTTATATGAATATCATTGATCTATTCATGTTACTCGTAAAATGTGATCTCTTTCGCCTGTGTATGTGTGTTCACGCGATAATAGATTCGTATTTTAAGTAACTCGTTGAAAACAACAGCTTTGCTTCCATAATATTGCACTTCTAGTAGCCTGTGACTCTGGAACTTTTTTTTTATTATTATTCTGGGAATCTTGGTTGAGCAGAGAGAGAAAAAACAGAGAGGGACAGTTTGAGATAATAATCTCGACTAAGACTGATAAACGAATTGTAAAACAGTGAAAGGTTATAAACAAAGATATGGTAAACAAGTCACTTTAGATTCTATTCAACAAACCAACTTAGTTCCTTCAGTTGTTTATTGGATTCATTACAGTATACAAAATCGTATTTACAAAAACAAAACACGCTGTACTGCATTATCCAAAAGCTAAATCATCCTAAAAAACAATATTGTAGGTCCAAGAATGCCTGTCATGATCTAGCTACATTTTTAACGGTTATTTTGACTAGGTCATGACTTACCTGTGGTACTAGCGTGCTGTATACCAATGTTTGGTCTAAAATAGTACTTTCCCATTTCGAGTATAACTTAGTGCTTCTTTTTAAAATATACTTCAATTTTGTACATTATTATTTGTACACCGATGATGTCAATCAAGTATTGACGAAATTATCACATCTGTTAAGTTATAATTTGATGACTTTTATGTGTGAAAAATTTTAAGCACTTCTGATAACCAAATTTTTATATCCTGTTAACAGGAAACACAGAATCAGAATAAATAATGTTTCCGCTTTAAAAATAGCAACATTACTGATTAATTTTTAGAAAAATATTAATTAAACATTAGCGACTAAATCAATAAAAATTACTGCTTCGTGGTGTACATGGTGCATGTCATGTTCTTCCTATAAATTCCGCAGCTACAAAAAAACTCAGGGGAATATTACGCTGATGCATATTTCTAATTTAAAATAAGACAGTTAAACTCACTGTCATGCTTCGAAGCGAGGAAAAAAAAAACAACATAAAAGAATTAAAGCGTATTCCGAAGGGACCACTTTTATATACTGAAATTTCTGGAGCTTCTATATATGAAGTGTTCATGATTCGTGTCTTTTGCCTCAATAAAATATCGCTTAATTCATTCTTTTATTTTCAAATTCAAAAGAATATTGGTCGGTACATCTGACATTACGTAGAGCGTTAAAAAAAATAGCTCGCACTTGTCATTATTGTGCTACACATTTTAAATGGCAAGAGAGCACGCTGCTGTACTAGAAAAGCAGAAGTTACTGTTACCATGGTAACACGAAGCATTACGTCACACGTCTTAGTTCTGGTATGTTTTTAATGTTTTTATTTATTTCTAGATTTCCTGGAAGTCTCGTTTGCGGGTTAGCTTGTCATAAAAATCGCTGTAATCATTATTATTTGTGCTAATTTTGTTACTTATAGATTTTTTTTATGTTACTCTGGTACCTTAAAAACCCGAAGAAAAGTTATATAAACGTTTGCATAAAAATTAATATTTAAAATAAAAGTTAAAATTAATATTTCAAGCCCACGAAATTGAAGTAAATATAGTATTTTACAGGAATAGTGTTCTATCTTCGCTACTGCTGTATTCATCTACACACAACAGCATGGGTGCAAAAGTCAGAATTCAAACTGGTTGTTGGGTCGACTTTGTTACTGTGCAATGTTGGAGTCTTGAAAAGAACCTGGAAACACAGAGCAGCAGATGTAGCGTACACTGAGTGGTCAATTTTATTAGTTACCTCCCGTCCATGGAGTCTTCAATGTTACGTCCTTTTTAGGTTAGGTCAAACAAGTACTGATGAATCGTGTATGTACAAGGAATACAATACGATATCGACCAGCTAGCATATAAGTACAGCAGTAGATACAGCTAAGCTATTGAGAAATATGAAGTAGATACCAAATGTATAGGTGGAAGTATTTCTGAAAGTTGCTATCCTGCTGGAGTGCTCATGCAAAACAATGTCTGAAGTGAACCATGAACTGCCCATTAATCAAATAACAAGAAACGTGAATCTAACAGTACAGACACAACTTGTCAAATAGAAGCACAATAAAACAATAAATAATAATAATAATTTGTTTCCTGGAGGTTGGCCAGTCAAATAAGCAGTCAACAGTTCTATTTATGAACTATGGAGTAAAATCATATCCTCCTCCAGGGGCTTTTATACAATTACTGACATATGCTTTTATACTCCATTTATTTATTGCATTTGTAAAGCATGCTTTGTTGCGAAATGTGCTATCTATTACAAAAGCTCAATTTCCATGATTACGAGTGACTTATAGTAGTCTTATTCAGACACAATCAGAAAGCGATCTCTGATACCATGTTAACAACATAAAAATGTGCACAAATTCACGAGAGAATGCACAAGAAACGTCTTATTGATTCTACCCTTGTTGACAGTGATATCTTCACATTGATTCGAAATACGAAAATAAACATAGAATCAAAGTGATCACAAAGCATGAACTTCGTAATGAAAATAAGCACTTTCTCTTTAAAAATTTTAAAAGAATCAAAGTCACGCAGCTTCAAGAGGGGAACAGATTGTGCTCTTAGAAAACACAGAGAAAAATGCATAAAGGCTAAAAAAAAAAAATATAGTGAAAGTGGCAAAATGATCTGGAGTCTGTTAAATGTGTATAGAGATTTAGGAAAGAGTACTGTAAAAGGAATCAAAGATGATCGAGGTGACATCAAAACAGAAGATGATATCCTAGATGTCTGGAGTAATTACTTTGAAAGACTGTTAAATGAGTAGTAGTAACAGCAGGGGCGGCTCGTGCATAGGCACTGCGGAACTGCAGCACCCCCAATTTTTCTCGATATATAAATATATTTATATTTGCTTGTAATATTTAATTTTATCATCAACAATTCTACACAATTCTCTTATTTTGTATAAAAAATAATTAAAATCCATCTTGTAGCACTTAGGAGGGCGCTAGCAGCACTGTGTTTACCACAGTGTCATATTGCTACGCGCGCAAGCATATGCACATCATAGTGAGATGCGAGCTATTAGCGTAATGCGGCACTGTCCGTCGCGCAGTTCCACTGTTGTTTATATGCAGTTTGCGCCAGTAGTAGAGTGTTCGCAGTGCTTATCGTGATTACGCCGTCTCTTTAAATATTTAGACATTACAATTAAAGACATAACATTTGTTATAGTTTTTATTTTAGAACATTATTGAGATTATTGACAATTATGACCTCAGAATTTTGAAGTAATTTTGAATTATACCAAACTGTATAATTTTATCGATAATAAATATTTTTTCATGAAACAAAACAAGAAGAATATATTTTATTTTTAATTAATTTTGAATTATACCAAACTGTATAATTTTATCGATAATAAACAATATTTTTTCCTGTTTAATTTTTTTTAAATTTTTGCCATAATTTTGATATTTTATCCAAACACGTATACACTGTACTTACAATGTGTACGTATATTTCTAAAGTTGCAGCACCCCCACGATTTCAAGCCACGAGCCGCCACTGTAACAGTAGTCGAAAATATTCCACAAGAATGCAGTCAGAGATCACATCAACAATTGATGTAGGAAAAAATCATAAGAAACCTGAGATTTGGAAAATGAGCAGCAGTAGATGATATTTGAGGAGAAATGCACGTTTGACTATGAAGGGATACATTTACAATAGTTATAATGCAGAATTCAGAAGGCTGAATCCCGGATGACTGGAGTAGAAGTAGTTCCCATCTATAAAAAAAAAGGGGAAATATTAAACTGAATGGGATAATTAGGGAGGAATTTCTTTAATATCACTTTAGCTATTTAGGTACACTTTTAATGATGGTAAATAAAATATGAGAATGAACAACGGAATTAGAGGCTGGTATGGTAGGGAGTCGACAATAAATTTCAGGAGAAAAATTAGTGAAAACACTCAAGTAGTTGTACAAGAGAGAGTATTCAATCTATTTTAACTTAGTGATCTGGGAGCTGGGCTATTAGATCAATTCACTGTAGAGCACAGAGTTCAGGAAGAATTGGAGAAGAGTTAATTGATGGTATCAATGGCAGAATCGAAGGAATTCGACATTGTTAGCATTCAGGAACGTGAGAGAAGAGCTAATCACAGTTGGTATGGGCACTTAAACACAATGGGAGAAAGGTTAGCAAAAATATGTCTGATATCGGGAACAATATCGAGATTAAGACTGATAGAGTACCTAAGAAAAAGTGCCCTAAGGTCCTGAAGGAAATAACTTTCTAATCAAAATATTTTTAAACTTGAAGAAAACACAAAAGAATATAGCAAAACATAAATGATTATTGTAATAAAAAAATTGTAATAAATTACATATTCCAAAAAATTAATGTTTTTACACGCTTCGTTTTTCAAATGTTTCTCACACTTGAATGGTTGCACTCGATTTTATCCAAAGCATTCGATAGGGTTTGGAATCGAAGACTTTCCCGCAAACTGCCACCTTATAATCTGCCTTCCTCCTTTGGTAATTGGCTTGCATGTTTCTCTGGTGGCTCACGGCCTGTAATATATATATATATGCCCTCTCACTAACCTCAAACTCTTTTCATAGTTTTGCACTAGCCACTCATGTGACAAACCTTGCAATGCTCAACATTAGTTATCATCTATAATAAGTGGAATTGGTGTCCTGAAGAGGGGGTGACTGAAGACTCATCTCCCCCAAATTTTCTCAGCCACTGTCTCAGAGACAGTTGCATACTCTCTCTTCAACAAATATTTCCATGAGTGATCTTCAGCAGAACCGGCATCCATAATGTTCCGCCCACATTTCTGCTAAACCTACAATAACAAAGCAACAACTGACCAATGTCCCTTTACAGTTGAATTGGTGATTCGGAAGAGAACCTTCTACTCTCATTCATACTACTTCGGTTCTGTAGAACGGCTATGCGCATACCGACCTTGCTTCCTCTCGTGTGGGGCAAATAAATAAATAAATTTCGCATGATTCTTTCTGAAAAATTAGAGTTTGCAAATTTATTATCCAAAGACAGTAACCCCCGGAATTGGTTACATAAAATTTACCGTACGGATTTATTTTTAACTGTAGTAAAAACAAATAAATCACTACAAAAAATAAAATAATAATAACGTAAAAAATACGAAGCTTTGATAATAGAAATATCAGTTACTAGATGGCAGCACATTTCATGCAGGTTGTAGCAGTTTAGAATAGCCTCAAATTCTTCACGGTATTTTTTTACGTAATTAGCGAGTGAAAACTTGTTCAGGAACAACGGGGGGGGGGGGGAATTGGATGCTCAGAGATGAAGCAAAAAATATAAATACGACAAACAATGAATTATTGAT
This sequence comes from Typopeltis vanoorti, assembly GCF_054136105.1. Taxonomy (NCBI): domain Eukaryota; kingdom Metazoa; phylum Arthropoda; class Arachnida; order Uropygi; family Thelyphonidae; genus Typopeltis; species Typopeltis vanoorti. Next base: position 23,181,973 of record NC_143564.1, read on the forward strand.
GCTTTATCCGTTTAATGAGGGAAAAAAGAATACAAGAATAACAAATGAATGAAAAACGTACAAAATGAAATCATGTATACAGATCATGGACCGCTAAATGAAGTCTCTTCCGCAGTTATTCTCTGATGTCTCGCGGTCCAACAATGTTAGTAAAAAATGACATAAAATAGGTTTTTAAAGGACTCGCAAGCAGTTAAAAAAACTATCAAAAAAAATCAGCTAACGCGTTTTTCATTACAAAATTCAGTGTTATGTTGTGTTCTTCATATATACTTTATATACACCCTGTGTGTGTGTGAGAGAGGGGGGGGGCGAATACTCCATGCTTGCTGCGCAAACTCATTAATTGAGAAGAAGTAATATTTATTTGTTAATAAAGGCATGCATTTATAAGCATTCCATTGAGCTTTTATTTTTGTAGACAGAAGACGTCTTACACAACGACTTCGATACACAACGCAAAGCTCAATAATTCAGCTTTGCGTTGTGTATCGAAGGCCGACGCTAGTCAAGCTACTTTGGCTTGCTCGGTTGTAGGAGCTTCCAGGTCCTAGTAGCAACACTGTGATTTCATGCGCGCGCACAGCCATTTCCGCTCCCTTCACGTCGTCTTAAACAACACAGGCCATACGCAGTGAAAGTAGCTCTAGCCAGTGAGCTTCATCCAGCCTTTACAAGTGTGCGTGTTGCTTGGGAAAATGAAGTTACAACCAACTTTTTATGACGATGTTATTGACCAGTTCATAAAGAAGAACCGTAGGGTAGAATTTGTATTAAGTAGCAAAATTGAAAAAGATAGAATATCATTTGTAAAATAAATGTTGTATTTGTATGATTAAGTGTACATAAATTTCTAAATATATAGTTTTAAGTGGTCAGTAATTCATTATTCCGCTTATCAGACTGCAATCACACCTCTCACTCCCTGAATGATAAGAGCAAGAATAAGCGTGAATTTCAAGACCAGCATTCGCGCCTGACACACACACACAACAGTATAATACCAGACGGATAGATAATAAACTAATCTGTGGGAAAACTGTCTATGGAAAATTAATAATAATGAACTTTTCAAGTAGTTCTATCATAATATCCTTAGAACCATAGCATCATAAAGGACTACCCAGCCTCTTCCTGGCCAACCAGACTGCAGGGTTGACCGGAAAAACGCCGACAGTGGCATCTTCGTATGGGAATTGTTCTCATTGACATCATTGGGTCCTTTCATCCCCACTGAACACACCGTCACCAATAATTCTTGCTTGGGGATTGTTTCGGACCGGGTATTGTTCTACACAGTGACAATGTTCCCCAGTGGACTCTTCTAGCATGACAACGTTGGTTGTCACAAGGTTCGTATTGTGTAAGTATGGTTCGAAGAGCATACTCATGCATTCCGTGTGCTCCCCTGGCCACCTAATTCTCCTGATTTGAATCCCATCGAACATTTGTGGGATCATGTGGGATCAACTGCCTACAGAAAGGTCAACGTCAGTTTTTCGGTCGGTCGCTAACCTGGGACGCTATTTTATCGAATACCTGAAGACACCTTCAGGGACTAGTGGAGTCAATGCGAGGACGGGTGCAAGCGGTTCTCGATCAAAACTCGATCAAAGTAGGCCCGCCCTACTAGACAGGTGGTCATAATTCTGGCTCATCAGTGTGTGTGTGTGTGTGTCATCTGGAACAGATGAATAAACACACACCTACTGTCGGATAAAACGAAACTAATAATTACTTAAAGCATTTTGGAAATCCAAGAAAACTGCTCAAGGATCAACCACTCTAATAAACCAAATTAGTAAATAAGCAATCAAATCTCCAGAAAATGACAACAAATTTGGATCATAGTTTTAAAAAAATATGGCTTAATCAAAACAATGACAACTCTCTGTGTGCTTATGACCAAAAAGGGGGTGTTGTGGAAACTGAAAAAATGCTACTTGAGGATATCCATAGAAGAATTTGATCAGTTTAAATACTTAATCAATATTTTTAATAAAAATGGAAGATCAAGACAGTATATCAGTACAAAAATTGCAAAAGCAACAACAGCACTCCAAAAACTAAAACTATTAAGGACAGATAACAAGCTTGGAATTACAAACAGATTACGCCTCATTGATACACTAGTTAATTTAGTAGTTCTATACAGAAGGGAAACTTGGATCCTTCTAAAAAGAAGTTGAAAACAGGTTGCTGGCATTTGAAATAAGGTGCTATAGAAGACTATGCACTAAGATGCTATACACTGATCATGTCACAAATTTGGAAATAAGACAAAGAATCAGTTCTTTAGCTGATCCAAGCGGTAGCTGAATTCAAAGGAAACAACTAATTTAGCTTTCTCATGTCAGCAGATCTTAATGGTCCCCAAATGCAAGTGGTTGAAGGACATATTCCAGGAACTCGAAAGGGTGGACCTAGAGACAATAAAAATAAGAGGGATGTTTAGAAATACAGTCAAAGGAACTGCGACTATGTGGCCAATATATTAATCTGATAATCTTCTTTGGCAGGTTTTCTATTTTTGAGAATGAAAAATCTAAACTTCCGAGATGGATGAACCCTGTTACCACCGAAGCAGGGTTCTTCCCCTGTGTGGGAAAGACCAGTATATTTTCAACCAAAGGGAAGTCCGGATGCACAACACTTCAAGACTAGATTGAAGGTTAAAAATCTGTTAAGGAATGAAGCAGTTTAATTGTGGAAAATTTTTTATATTTTCGCAAGTCATGTAATAGGAGAAATAATACACTGATCAAAGATTACTATGTCAGAATACAAGTCGTTGTTATTTGAAATTACGGTCAAAGATGACGTATTAGTTTGTTATCGAATTCTCACCGACGCTGAACAATAATCCTAGATCTAGATTCATAAAATCACACAACACACTTTCTGCTACTCAGTCGCCATTTTCGTGACAAAACAATGCGTCCACCTGGTGGCAAAGATCGGAGATAAGTAAAAGCTTGCGAGCGCCTTAGAATATTTAAGAGGATTGTTCTTTTTTAACAAGGTAAGCTTTCTCTCTTATAAGCACTGCAGTTCTTTTTTTCTAAATAAATTTTTCAGAGTATAGACAACATTTGTAATAACCCGTTACATTTCTTTCAAGACTTAAATAAACTTTTTCGGTATCCATTAACTCCATACACCGGCTTCCCATTATCATAATATAACCATGATCATTACATTATTAATTTATAATTATTCTTTATTTCAAAATCATTTGTGTTGTATCTTATGAAAACGTTTACACAATTATTCACACTAGTTAAAAACGAAAAACCCTATTTATCCTCACTGATTTAATTGGTTTCCAGATGGGTTCAAGTAGATAATTTCTAACGCCAATAAGGAGAGCGAAGTTGCAATAAATCAAATGTAGCTGTTGCAGAGAAAAAAAAAAAAAACACTACCACTGCTACCAAGAAATGGCAAAATAGTAGCGGAGATATCTGAAGAATATATCCAGTCATTTATTGATCCACTTGAAATGCAATATAAATCACTTCTGAGACATGAATACATTTAAAGGTTCAGCACTTAAGAAATAGCCCTTTGAAAGCGAGTCGGAGAACATCCGGGCATTTCTTTAAAAGAAAATGCGGATTTTAATATGGATTTTAGATTTATGAGATTTTAGTATTACGTAGAGCAACTTTTAAGAAATCTTATAGTCACGGTGTATTCGGAGGAAACAAAAATATGAATAAGTAATCGCACCAATGTTAGAACCTCGTCTTAGTGTTTTCTCTTTTGAAACTGCAGTGCTAACGCTATTTCTCGATTCATCAAACAAAAGGAATCTGTGTCGCAATACGACCAAAATAGAGAGAAGATGCAAAGCAGGAGGAAGAAAGTACAAACAATCGAAAGTGGTGCTGACGGCGCTATAAGTCGCATCGTCCAAACCGATTTTGACCAGTGAGTCATCAAATATCCGTACATGGCAAAGCGTATTATATGTGCTGAGACCTATGTGTGCGATTGATCACACACAGGGTGGTTCAAAATTCCACGTACAAACTTTGAGGGGAGGTAGAGAACATCAAAATCAACTATATTCACATAGGACAGCATGACCGGAAACGTCACCAGAAGTTACTAACAGGGACACAAAGATACAGAAATGACACAAGGCAGTAAGTAGTGTAAAAAAAACTTTATTAGACGTAACTGAACAGTTCAGTAGTAGTTGGATACATAATATGGTTTCACATCAGGTGATCAAAGTTACGACCATTAGCAGTGATGCATGCCTGACGCCGACGACGCATTGATTGCCGTGCATTTTCGAAAATAGCTGGCAGTTTCCCGGATATTAGCAGCGGCGATGGCGATTCTTGCCACGAGGGGTCCATGTCAGAGGCAACAGACGTTTCGTACACCATAGCTTTAAGGGTTCCCCACAGAAAAAATCAATGCTCGATAAATAAGGTGCGCGTAGGGCCATGTGACGGGTCCACCACGTCCAATCCATCGAGCCCAAATACTGATGCACAGAAATGCCAAAATGGGCCGGAGCCCCGTCGTGTTGGAACTACATCTGCCGACGCACAGTCACTGGAACATTGTTCAGTATATCCAGCAGAACGTCTTCCAGAAAGGTTCTATATTTCTGGGAGTTCAGTCGGGGGTGATAACAGGTATGGGCCGACTAAACAGTCAGCGACGATACCTGTCCATACATTAATGGCGAAGCGTTGTTGTGCAGCATGTGATCGCAAAGCGTGTGGTTCTCATGAGCCCACACATGAGCATTGTGGTGATTGTAGACCACTTCTCGGGTAAGTGAAGTTTCATCCGTGAACAAAACACAAGTTAGAAAAACCGGGTCCAGCACTTTTCTTCAGAAACCACTGCACGAATTCCACACTTCCAGGATAATCTTCGGCAGTCAGTAACTGGACCCACTGCAGATGAAATGGATGTAAGGACTCAGAATGCAAAACGCGCAATACACTGGATCGAGATACTCCTATAGCAGAGGCAACGGTACGTGTGCTCTGTAACCGATAATCCCTCCTCTTCCATGGTGGGATTTGGCGTTGATCGTGGCCGCCCCCTATCAGGCCTGCAATCCCTGAATGATCCATAATCACACAAATTATGATGCAGATACGCCAATATTTGGCGATGCGGTACACGTCTGTTTGGGTACCTTTCGCGATACATTCGTACAGCGGGTCGTCCATTACCGTCAGCTAACCCGTAAATGAGTTGCATGTCTGCCATCTCAGTTCGTAAAACGACGCATGTTCTTCGTACGACGTCGAAAGCTTGAATGAAGAAGCCCCAATTGCTTAGCTGGAGCGCTGGCGAACAGCGCCACCTATCACTTTCGGGTGGCGTTTCCGGTTATGCTTTCCTATGTGAATATGGTTGATTTTGATGTTCTCTACCTTCCCTCAAAGTTTGTACGTGGAATTTTGAATCACCCTGTATATATATATGTGTGTGTGTGTGTGTGTGTGTGTGTGTGTGTATATATATATATATATATATATATATATATATAATGCCTCCGAGCAAAATCATGTGTTCACGGATTGGATCAAAAGAAATAACGTGAGAAATAATTCTTCAGAACCATTTTTTTTTTTTTTCAATTTAGATTATTCTTAAATCTCCTCTTATTCCACCATCGCAAACATCCCAAGAAGGTTACGCAATTTATGGATGGACCTTTACATCACAAAGGGCAATGTTTATGCGATAGGTTACATAGCTAGCAGCAATATTGCATTCCGGTAACGATTTGAAAATCGATAGCGAAACAACTGTTCTTACGTAAATACACCAGCAACGTATTTTTTCCCATCCCAGTCAGATAAAAGTTGTAGTTATTAGCTACTACGTTACTTACAGTTTCCTTTATGTACTTCTTCAATGATCTAGGGCACTTACAGATGCGGGCAAGCAACAAACAAGGAAGTGTTCCTTTAGAACCATATTTTGTATCGATTGGTATCAAGCGCCATTTGTCTGAAAGCCAACAGACTATTATATACTGCTGGAATGGTGTCATTTGTAGTTATCTTCCATTCGGAATTCCAAAGCAATTTTTTTGCGCTCTTAACTGCTTCCGTTTTAACATCACCATCTTCCATCACTCCGTAGGTCTGCGAACTTGCCAGGGAATTTCCGATAGGATTTTCTATTCTGCTCTGCAATATACAAAAGCGATTGAATGTGCTATTGAAAGAGTTGGAGAAGTAGGAATTCCAAACTTTAATATTTGAAGTGTTTGTACAAAATTGCAGGAATTTATGACTCTACTGAATGCACGAAATTTGCCACTCCACTTAAACCACACGGCAAATAAATACCAATTATTACTTTTATGATAATCGCACCCAAGAAAAGTCATAAGCTTAATCCATTGACACCAAATTGTGGATGGATTAATGAATAGATCATTCGCAAATAATACTTTACAGACCAACCATGGTACTTTTCGCAGTTAGCTTAGGCTTTACCTTTTTTCTTGTTCCCTCCCGAATCCATGTCAAAACTACTCGTAGAATCTCTCTCTTGTCCATTCTAAAATCATCGCGCACATTTTACCACGTAAGCTTCTGTAACCGATAATCCCGCGGAACAGGTTGGTTGCTACTCATTCCCGGTAGTATCCCATGTCTGTCGAAGCGTGTGTTCACGGGGCCGGTTTGCCGGAGGAAAACCCCCAGGATAAACTCGGGAGAAAACCCTACTAACCACGCCCAAGACTGGCTAACTTGGCTATGCCTGAGGAGGATCCTTAAGCTCTTCACGTCGACGGGAATCGAACCTAGGACACTCCTTCCCCAGCCATATGGTTGCGAAGCGCACAGCCACCCGGACTCTCACTACTTATCCAATCGTTTCTATCTACGTTTTTTTTTTTTATTTATTTCGTAGCCCTGATATTATTTGCTTAGTTCATTTATATAATTCATCGTATGATGTAAACTCGGACCAAAATATTTTTAATATTTTACGCAACCTTTTCTGCTGTTTTATGTTTCATACAGTATTGTGCTTGTATATCAACGTATTCTGATCATCTGTTAACCATTTCTTAAGTGGATAAATAACTTGTTTATTTTCGAAGTATTAATGATTCACTATCTGTTTCCTCTGAATTTTACTTAATGTAAGTTGGAAGGGTGGATCTTTAATCTTATTATAAGCGCCCTTTTGTAATGACCAGTCGACAACTGCGTAAGTGCATGAACAGACAAATTCAGGTGCTGTGAATTAGCTTTTGTTTCTTGATTGAAACAAATGCGAATTTTAATGGATTAGTCCCAATTTTAACAATAAATATTCAACCCATTACACAGATGGAGCGTTTAAAAGAAGACATCGAAGCATTCACAAGTTTCTAGGGTGCTGTATTATTAAAACGAAGCGCCTAATTAATAGAAATGTTCCGCACACAAAGTCTACAAAAGGAAATTGTACTAATTCAACGGTGGTGTGTGTGTGTGTGTGTGTACATGAGCATGCGTAACTTGAATTAAATCGAGTTTGCTACCATGGTGATCAGTGTCCCCATCTAGGAATAAGAACAATGTTCAATAAACAAACCTATTTGGAGAATAAGTTCAGAAATTTTTTTCCTGCTTTACTTACCGATAATATGAAGTTATTGAAAGCTGAATAAATGCAAGGCATTTAGTTGCTTGGGCCATATTCAAGCCAAGCGTATTACCGTAAAGCTGGTGATAAAACCATCGAGGATACCCGTCCTTTAAAAAGGTGGTGTAAAATAATTATTATAGCAGATGGAAAAGAAATATCACGCATTGTACTTTCTCATTTTTTAAAAATGATATTGGTTTTCTTTAATCTTTCACTATATGTTAATCTCCTCCTTTTGCGATAATCCCAATAACTGCTAGACAATTTAAACTGCGTTTTGCAATAGCATTATTACTAAAGACAAAATGCCAAAATGGATCATGTTCATTAACTGTTATGATGAATGGACATGATCCATTTTGGCTTACCAGTGTTGATATTTTGTCTGGTCTAATAAAAAACATTTTGATATGTCCTTGAATTCTTTTGCCACTAAAAACAGCCCAATTTAAAACAAGGTTGAGATCAATATATTTTATTACGGATCCTAAATACAAAGTTGCATTAAATTCGGTTTAATCAGAGCTAGTACTAGTTTGTATTAATTCGGAGGAATCTGCTTAATTACTAGGCATACAGTGCAATTTAAACGGAAAACGAGTCGTGATATTTCACAACTTGAATAAATTTCATGTCAGAGAGGAGTTGATCGCATTTATAATTTATAAACCGTTTGGCCAATTATATTACTGCAATAGGCTAGTTTCAAACCAACAATATAAATATACCAGAGAAATCTACAAACCGAACAGATCACAAACCGAGAAATCTACAAACTTTTATTACTGATCATAAATCTAAAATTCGACTTAAACTAGAGCAGTCAGAGTGGAGCTGTTGCATACAGGCGTACAAAATGAATCTAAAGAATTTACGAATGTTGTCTTTTTTATTGGATAATTACAATGACGATTTGATCACGGGACAGCAATTTATTCACTCACCTTTCACAAGGTTAGCTCAAGGACACGAGCATGTAATGCATACGAGATATCAATCTAACTGACTCAGACTTGTGATGCCAAACATCGCTGTTAAAGTTCGTAAGAGGGTACGGAGCAGACAAATAACGCCTAGAAACCATACAATGTGGAGGGGCGAGTCCAACCAGATGAGGGTAACAGACGTTCTTAAGGGGACATCGAAAGTTCAATGCTCGAGGGAGAGGGAATATTATTACTATTATTATTACACTGATGGTAACATAAATCTATTACATGAGATCGAATTAATTCACATCACGAAAATTGTAATATTCATCTCTATGGCACCTTCTGCTTTTGACTCAGACATTAGTGATATTAAGGCCAAACTGACATTTTTGAATTGAAATCATACTATTTAAATGTCAATATTTTCTGCCACATGTTTGTAATTTAAGCAGCAAAAGAAAACTCTTTCATAATCAAAAATCACTCACCAAATGGTAACTGTAACAAGCAACTGTACTGTTCGTCAAGAATATCAAAATACAATTGTATAAATAATCGTGGTAGATATTACTAACTTAATAAAATACGCCACATGTTATCAAACCCGCTTCTTATCGAACAGTGCAAGAAAGTGTATGGAAGTTAGCCACCACTCCCACTCTCAGTGTAACGAGCACGTGCCCACTCTACTTCTACTTAATAACGAAAACGTAAAATACGTTCGTCGTATTGTAAGCAGACGCTGGTTTGTAATTAATCTTGAAATTCCAACAGCAAAAGGGTGATACATAATTCCGTTCGTCTAACGTGCGGGTACGAAGAAATGCCTTAAGTATTGAATTTACAGAGTATTTTAAGGAATACTTTAGATACAGTGCTTCCCAAACTTCTGGATGTCAGGGCCCCCTTTGGAAAAATTAAGATATTTCATGGTCCCCCTCGAAAAAAAAAATCGTAATATAGACATATTATTATAATATTTATTGTATTTATATTCAACACAAAACATACACAGCGAATATTGCAAAAATCAAATGCAAATATTACATTTTTAGCATCTTACATACACATGCCACATTATCTCGTATTTTTATCTAGATAGATCTATTGTTATTGTACATTTGCAGTACAAGCACGTGAAAGGTAAAACGATAAGTAATAAAGAAAGAATTAAAAACATAAAAGAAGTTTAAAAACAATTTAATGGGATGGAGGTGTTTCAATACTGCTACATCAATATCAGGTGAAAAATTTCAAATTGCAATTCTTAGATTTCTGCTTTGAAATGAAACTTATATGAATAAGCAATATTTACTAATATTCATTAAGCGCCGAAATACGCAGGAAGCAAAATTTGTGAACCTGCACCAATGTGTGATTTTTTTCCATTAAAATAAATAACAACAAAGAAATAATAAAAATTAAATACTTATTTAAGTTAAGGGATATTACATCCCATATTGTTTCATAGCCGAATAAGAAACCCAAAGAGTTTTATGCCGAATATGGTAAATATATAAAGTTCGGCGAGTCCAAGCGTAAGCAAATACCTGGATAGTGTTACAAGTGACCCTTTAGGGAGTGCAACACTGAAGCAACTCATGGTAAGGGTGGAGCAAGCTCCGATCACTAAGTTTAATAAACTTAAATAAGTTTATATGTAGCCGAATTGAAGCTTTTGGCTCTTCATATAATTAAAAATTAAAAATTAAATACGTTTCTTTTAAGATAAAAAATCTACTTAGTCTTAAAAGATTTTAAATTTGTTTTCATTATTTCACAGCCCCCTCAACAAAATCTACGGCCCCCAAGGCGGCCACGGCCCACAATTTGGGAAGCGCTGCTTTAGAAGATCAAGGAGATATTATAAGGAATTCGTTATTTTACAATTTACAACAATGCATTGACGATCTAATTATGAAATTTCAAGCCACGAAAATTAAACAGGTATTTAAAAAAATTAAGAAACTCTTGGACACAAACATAAGAATCAGGTTTCCTAATGAGCAGGCTTGTAGGAGGGTGGTCTGAAAAGTTCTCGACCTAACAATGAAAAAATGAATGTATAATTTTTATTTTTCAACATTTCCCTTAAGACTAATACATTTATTCCAGCGATGCTCCAGCGCCATTATCCCATCCCTGTAGTGGTTCTCAGCAAGATCTGCAAAATATCCCTCTACAGCTGCAATCACCTCTTGATTCGAAGAAAAACGCAGACCAGCGAGGAAGAGTTTTAGTTTTGGGAAGAGATAGAAGTCAGAGGGAGCCAAATCTGGGGAATAGGGTGAATGTTCCAACAATTCATAGTGCAGATCCCTTAATTTTCACATTGCCAAAACACCTTTGTGGGAAGGTGCACTGTCCTGATGAAAGATGATTTTTTCCTTCTGCAAACCGGGTCTTTCTCACGACGTTTTTTCACCTAGTCTGGTTAAAAGATCAGAATAATATTCCCCGGTTACTGTTTTACGTCTTTCAAGATAATTAATAAACAAACAAAACGCCTTCATTATCCCAAAACACCGATGCTACGACCTTTCCTACTGATGGAACCGACTTTGTCTTCTTTGGCACTGAATAACCGGCTTCTGTCCACTGTTTTCACTGCTGTTTGGATTCTAGTGTGCAGGAGTGAATCCATAGTAATAAATTGACGCACAAAATCAGTTTTATTCCTGCTAAAAAGCTTCAAATACTGTTCAGAGAGTTTCATGCGAGTGCATTTTTGATCTGCTGTGAGCAAGTGTGGCCCATCTTGCGCAAAGCTTTTTCATTTGAAATTCTTCATGCACAATATATCCTACACGTTCTTTTGAAATGCCTGTAGTCTCAGCAATTTCATGCACTTTGACTCACGGGTCATCCAATACCATATCGTGCACTTGATCAATGATTTCTGGTTGTTACACTTTTTGGACGTCCTTCACGTGGATCATCTTCAAGGCTGGTACGGCCGCGTTTAAACTGGGCAGCCCATTTCTTAATTGTCGAAAACGAAGGAGAAGAGCGTCCATAAACTTTTATGAACTTCGAATGAATTTCTTTTGGAGTTAAATCTTCTTTTACAAAGAATTTTATAACCGCACGATACTCAATTTTATCCATTTCAAGGGATACAGACAACGCTTTTGCTTCAGACAGCTGTATAAAACAAACCGCTTGATAGAATGACTTTCAATTTCACATGGATGCTTATGACAGATGTACCAACTTAGAAAAAAAATTGTGCCGATAGTGTTGCCAACTATGGTCGAGGCCGAGAACTGTTCAGACCACCCTTGCATAGTAATATATCACAAGAAGCGAACTTAAATTTTGGCTTAAATCAAAAATAAAAACAAATCAATTGCTAATTAATTATTCTATAAACTGATTCGAAGTAGGAATCCAAAACTGAGATAAATTAATGATCGTTCTACATTTTTCATATTCAAATTTCTGTAGTTGCATTTATTGATGTTGAATTTTCTGGTGCAAAACTAACCACGACACAAAAAAAAAACTAATTTACTAACTATATGATTAAAAATCAACCTTGTAACGAAAATAGCCAGGAAGGCCAAAGCAATTTTTTTCACTTCAACGGCAAAAGCAATTAGGATCTGGATGTTGTTAAGATATTGCGCAAGTTTGAAAGAGCCCCTGGACCATGCGGCTAGGCTAAATGGTAAAGACATCGTTTGTAAACGTCAGCCATATTTTAGTTCTCAGGAGGGTCGGATTTACTGCCAAAATTTTAAAATATTCCGTGTACATCGTGCTAGCATTATGAGCTATTACATATAAACTTCTGCGCTAAATTAAATCCTCACTTTATATTTCAGTAAGGATCCACGATAGCAGATTTCGTCAAGATTTATGGTAATTAGGTATAACTAGCAAACCGTAGTTGGATATTTGAGGTACGGAGACACAACTTCAAATAACATTGTCGGCTATGAAAGATCAGATCACTGACTAATAAAAATAATAATAAATAAAATCGAAACCAGCCCTCAAAATTCTGTGACGTTACCGGAGGTTTATTGGATTAAAGATATTTCTAACAAAAGTATTATTTTTAGAGATGATTTCGTCATAAATGTATGACGCACATACCGAGTGGTGTGTGTGTGCGTGCGTGTAGCAAAACTGTGTTTTGCTACTTTTTTTAATTTTTTTAATCTAGAAAATGAGAAATTTTTCATTATGAGTTCATCGTCAATGAACTCAATGCCGAGAGCAGATCAAGAAAAATTAACCCGCCACCACTGCACATATTCGACATAAATAGCGGGTTAATTTTTCTTGATCTGCTCTCGGCATTATGAGTTCATTGACGATGCTATTCAATAAATGACATTTTTCCCATTTTGAACAATAATGTAAAACAGTATTGTGGAATACACTGAGCAACCAATGAATGCCATTTTTATTTTCAAACGTAAAGAATCAAGGAGTACCACAATGTAAAAGAAGTGTCAATTTTTATCTGCGTCTAAAACATGTCACCAGACAGTCCTTTAACTGGCTGACATTTGACGAAAGAGGACTTTGCTCCCTAATCTGGTTTTCTAACACGTGGCATACATTCTCAGTGAGGTTCAGATCCGAGCTTTGTGTTTGGCCAGAGAAGATGCTGGAAATCTTCGCCACGCTTGCTGAACAATTCTTACGCGATGAAGAGCAGCACTGTCGTCCATGAAATAACCGTGATCTGCTGGATGAACTCGATCGGCAACACTGTTCAGATATTCCTTGGAAGATACTCGAACTTCGAGCAATATCAGGGGGCTAGTTCCGTACCAACAGAACATGGCCCACACCATGACACCACCTGCAGAAACATGAGTTGTGTTTACAAGGCATGCTTGGTTCATTGCTTCATGGGGGGGGCTCCACCAAACTCTCTGCCTACCGTCGGTACAGAACAAGGAGTACCGTGACTCGTGGGACATGACTGTTTGCTATTCTTCCAGTGTCCTCTGCTGTTTTCAAAATTGTGGCTCCAGCCAGACAGGCACCTACAATAAGCCCTTTATCAAACTCCGAAAGATCCTTTGCTTTTTTCCATTGCGATCAACACCGTTGACGATTACTGACCAGTAGCATTCATAAATAGTTCCTAGAACATATTGATGCACATGACCAAGTATTTATGGATTACGAATCACTTTAGCAATATGCTGGTTTAACTCTTTGTTAGTAATTAGCGGATGCCTACGTTTTCCATTTTGATTATTTCCGTTTTTCCATTTCTTTTATTGACACAAGAAAAGATGTCAATGTCTGGATGTATATTCGCTTCGTTTCGGTGCATAACAAAAATTAACTGCAAAAAAACAGCAGAAAATTACTGGTATATTGAAGGCCCGCCCAAAACAACTAGAAGGCTGCAAAGGATGCCTTGTCTAGGCCTGATAAAAGTCACACCCAATGTTCCAAGATACTTCGAGTGATCGTGAACGAGGGATGACAGTGTATCTTGAATTCCCTATGCATCCACAGTCGGAAGTTTCATTCCTTGAGGGGCTAAGTGACATATTTCTTGATGATTTTCACTATTAATGTCTAATATACCTGAATCTTTGTTCTCTGATTTCCAAGTTAACTTTCTGCGATTTTTTCTCCAGAGGTCTTCATTGCTAGTAATTTGAGGCCCTCATATTCTAAGTATACTCGCAGACATCAGTAAATCAATGTCTGTAGTTTTCTTTGTATTTCCTTTCAAACCTAATTTAATACATGCATTGTATGTTTTTATTTTTGTATTTGTGTAAATGTTTTTCATTTCCATATAAATAATAGTGTGGAAGGATGCGATACATATCTAACATACAGTCTGGCACTGGAATTTTACGTCAAAATAGCTGACGTAAAATGAATTTAAATTAACAATTAACATGCATTTAAATTATAAATGTTAGTTGTGAATTTACTTGGCCATACTGGTAGACATGCTTCTATTTTAGTTTTTTTTTTTTTTTTTTTTTTTTTAAAGGACAACTATTTCTCATTGCAAGTTGGGACAGCAGTGGATGTGATGAGTTTAGCGCAGAAAAAGACACAGATGAAAGAGAGGGAGACTATTTCTATTAAGTTACAGAATGTAAATTTATCTCTCTTTCCTCGAAAAGTCTAAAAGTATGTTTATTCTTCTGGGTGATGGAGACGATTCGGTCTATCAACGGAAATTGAATTCGATCTGGTCTGCTACGGAAGAACGCACAAAATCTGAATGTTTTAAAGTGTAAATCCACTCACTCACTCAGCTTGTAACATATTGATTTATGCCTCCAACTCTGAATTGCTTTGCAAAATGAGAAAAACTTGGAAACATGATCGGTGTAACAGCTCGCCTAGAAGAGAACCATCCCCGCGTTTCTCTTTACTATTTTACTTTATAAATAATCATTATAAACTTGGCAAAGAATCTATTTGAAATAAATTTCTGTTTGTTTTTATTTAAATGATTAAGCAAAGAATGTTGAAATATATTTTTCACAGTTTCGATAAACTATTAAATTGTTTAGGCTGTTTAATTTATTATAGTTAATAATTATAATAATAGACTTCAATTTACGCAAATGTGCGTAATTAACTTTCTGGAAAAAAATAATAATAATGACTGCAGCATAAGAAAAAATATCACAAAGAATGATGCGCTTTTGATAACAAGATACACATCCACTTGAACATACTCCAATATAAACTCCGAAATATATATTCTCTTTGACTGCAGTAAGGCTATATATATCGAGTAAGGCTATATATATTTGTATAGAAACATTTAAACTTTTCTAAATTTTATAAATATCTTAATCGATTACAAATCTTTGATCCTGTTCAAAAGCAAAAAGCATATATTAGTATACGAAAAAGAAAAACAGAATCAGAAGAATTGTAATTTATTACATCTCTCTGTTATTTTTCGATTTTAAAGTTAATTTCCAAATTATCGATGTTTATAATTGGTCATGAAATCAACGATTATTATTATTATTGTTATGACACGTGAAGTACTCATAGAAAGAGGTAGCTCAACCAATCAACTCCAGACCATATTGAATGTAAATTTTTAATTTACATTCACATTTGATTAATTTCTGTTTACTGTGTGTCCTATGTCTGGTTTGTCTGTTTCTTGCAGGGGGAAAAAAGGCTTTTATCTTCGTAGGAGAGCGATCAATTAGCTATTTTGTATTTATCAATTTAAAATTTATTTTGCTATTGATACACTAAAGGATTTTTTTTTTTATTTCGGGTAATATGGTGTTCGCTATCCACTTCCGATATTCTTTAAACCTTTGCAGAATACTTTAAATTGCTAAACGGATATTATAAGGCAAATATCCAGATAAGCCGTTTTAAGAAAAGACTAAATGAATAATTCAACGTCATACGTATAGGGAGTTTTTGTGTATGAATAAACTAAAGAAACACCTGGCACAATAAAACAAGATAAACCCTTGTCTGTTTATATTTCATCTTTCTTTAGAGGCGCATCGACAAAACATCGCGAGGAAAAAAAAAGTGCAGAATATATTAATACTGAAACAAGAAGTATTAACAGAGATCTAGCGGAAGGAATTTTCTTTACACCGAAAAATTCCATGCATTGGGACTTATTATTTGAGAGATTTCGTAAAATTTAGAAGGAAAAAAAAAGGTATGTGTTGACTGGGCTGTTGAAGAACAGGATGTACTTAAAGGTTATTTATATGCAGTCCATCTTCACTTGTCTTTTCTAGTTGGAGACGAAAAAAGAAGATTTCACTTCATTTTGGCTCGTCTGTTGTATACGAATCGGGCGCGCGCGCGCACACACACACACACACACACACACACACACACACACACACACACACACACACACACACACACACACACACACACACACACACACACACACACACACACACACACACACACACACACACACACACACACACAGACACACACACACACACACACACACACACACACTGTTGGTGTTCAGTAGTTGTTATCTTTACTTGATACATTCAGAAACGTCAATGGACAAACCCAAATAGTCATCGGTTCACTTATAAATTTCATCCGTGCAGAAAAATCGTTCTCTAGGATTTTTTTTTCTCTTTTATTAAATCGGCAAAATTATACAGGGAAATGTTTTAATAATATATGCTATAAAGGTAAACACTCTCCTATGGCATTTAAGCCTAGATTTTTCTTTAGTCACCTAGAAGTGAAAACGAGGCCAACAATTGTCTGATTCTAATTTCTTATTGGCTTTGTGTGTGTGTGGGTGGGTGGGTGCGTGTACGTGTGCGTGTGTGCGTGCGTGCGTAGAAAGACCTGGGTTTAAATTCAATCTGGGACGCGATCTTCACAGTGCTATTCGCCTAAAGGTGAGTTCGTCAGTCTCATACAGGTAATTAATGAGGTAATTAATTCCAGGAAACTAGGCGTTAATTCCCAATATCTAGGCAGGTCATGGGCTTTAAGTACCACTAATCGTTGTTGTTATTATTATTATTATTATTATCACCAATCCATTTAAGGTGGAAAAAGCCACTTCCTGTGCTATTCTATATATAATATTTTCTTATTTTGAGTTGGAGCTTGATTCTACAAACAAGAACAGAATATAAATTGCTTTATCAAGTTTTTCATAACCTTCCAGCAAAATGGAAGCAGTCTGAAGGCAATGGTTGTTATTACCTATAATTATTACCAGGATATTCTTCAACAAAGTGTTCTGTGGTGCTGATACCCACAACACTATTGCTCATTCTAATACGCTGACATACAGAAAAGTTTGCTGCCCATTCTGCAATAAACGAAGTCATACGACACCCAACTATTCAAGCAATTTCTGATCTACGGACCTAGGACATATTAATGCATCGAACCAATTTTTATGGCATGTCCTTTTCACTAAAAATAACCCCCTAACGCTGATGTTTTCAGTACGAACTTTACATACGGTGTCCTGTTCAAATTACTGCTCAACTTCGTGTGAGTCAATGGCAGATATCCAGGAAAACTAAAACTCTACAGCGCAGACTCATTTCTAGGTCAATACATATGTACGAAAAGGATGTCTAGAAGACCTATGATTATACAGAAGGAATGAAAGCTGTAAACTTTCTTAACCTTCGTATATTTTTTCAACCCTCCAAACTTACTCTATACTCACTTGTATTAAGAAACATTTTTAAAATCCACTATCGTACACCCATGCAAAGGGATTTACAGTATTTAGTTTTCGGCACCTCATTCACAACAAAATTTATCCAGCATGCCACAAACTTCCCCACTTTTCCCAACTTGGAAAGTAAGGAGCGAGAATAAATGAAGATTCTTCAATAGAAATATATGACATAACGCATACCATCTCTTAAACAGATGAAATTCAAGAAATTGTTGTTGACAGCTCCGACAAGTTCAAATATTAGAAATGGGTTTATTACCAATTTCTGAAGATGATTTTGCCCGGTTTGCTAATCTTGCTAAAAGCTTCTGATGTAAAGTTTGATGTAAAGCTGACATCGCTTCATGCATTTTTATTCATAATTCGCATCCCTTTAAACTGTTGTCATATTTCCCTCTCGGTGACATTTATGAGGTCAGCATAATTGATAAAATTATTTCTTCATTATGCCTACAAAATTTACGAGCAATTGAATTTTAAGAAATTAAATAGTCGGTTGGGTTAGAGACAACAGTGACTGACTTACAACAGGTGAAAAAAAAGTGCCCTTACTGGTCCTCACTTAGGAAGTCATTTAACAACAGACAATAATAATAACTTTCATTGACTAGACATTTCTCTATCTATTTAACCCGGCGTTAGTAAGGTGGGGTGTCACAGACCCCCGAAGATTTTAAATTGACTATAACTTTTAAAAAATGCGTGGCAGTGAGTTATGCCTCAGTATAGCTTCCTCTCCTGTAACCCCCGCTACTCGAGGCCATAGACGAGGCTGTTGCGAGCAAGCAAGTTTAGTGTGCAGAGGTGTAAAGTGTGCTGGGGTCCACCAGACCCCACCTTACCAAAATGTGACTATATTTACTTCCGAAACGCAAGCTTCATGTATATTCTACTAAAATATTAACGTTACTCTTGCAGGCACAAACTTGACGTGTTTGTCTGTTTGCTTACTTGGGAAATGGATTAAAACCAGGTTTAAAATAGCTTGGTATCTTTAACATATATTATACCCAAGGTAAAATACTTTCTACATCTATCTCTCATCCCGAGATTTTTATTTAATAAGGTCAAAGCACCTTATGGTAACTTGTTTTGGTAAAATACTTATAAGCTCTGTATTACTTAAACTTTGGTATTTCTAAGCCTGGCTCCCACTGATGAGACCTCAATAAAGGTCGAAACCGGTCTGGGTGGTGGCCCCTTGCCTTTAATGCATAGCATCATACATCTCCTCAAGGAGATGTGCTTTACATTAAGGGTAAATACGAAGAATAGTGATCAGAGCTTATTCCATCTTTACCACGAGTTGCCTAAGACTTGCACTACGTACGGTCACCCAGACTTGCACTACTTGCAGGCCAAACTTGACTTACTTGTCTGTTTGCTTACTTGGGAAATGGATTAAAAGGTTTAAAATAGCTTGGTATCTTTAACATAAATTTACGTTACTGCTTTGTGTTCTACATTTTTACATACCAATTATTAGCAAATACGTTTTCGCAAATATTTAGAGGGTATTTTGAGAATATTATCTTTTTTTTTACCAGATGAGTTACGAGCAGGAAGAACAGAATTTACGTCAACTTATAGATGACGCTTTGACAGACGAGGAGCCGTTTAGCAGAGATGATGACAGTGAAATTGATTTAGAATTATTAGTCAGTAACCATGAGTCTGATACAGAACAAGACTGTGAGGCAGAATATTCAGAGGAAGAATCCACAGAGAATTCCACTAATATTGATTAAACAGATATGAATCTCTATAATACACTACATTATTTGGGTGGGTCTGTGGGACCCCACCTTATCACTTTTGTTACATTTTCTAACCTCACCAGCGCCGAGTTAAGCTAATAGAAAAAAAAAAGACAGAAATCAGTGAGGGATTTCTCAGTGTCTTATTTTTAGCTAGAAGGATCTCACTTCGCTTAGCTTTCATAATACTAAGACCACCAGTCGAAGTCGGATTTCTCTTCTCGGGCTGACTTATACATCGTGGCCTTCTTGGGGAAGATATCATCTTTAGTATTGTGTCTCCAACAAACTCGATATCATTAGCCATTCATGATTCTACTTCGCACCTTTTAAAACTCCTAACACTATATAAATAAAAAAATCCGTTGAACCATAGAATACTGTTCTGGCATTTGGAGATTGATCTAACCCCCCCCCCCATAAAAATGTTCTGCTATGCAGAAGGCAAAGACCAATCCGCTTAACAGATGACCTCTTTTTGACAAACCCAATCTAATGTCTACCTCGAAGAAGTTCTACTTCTATTGTATGTCTTTTCTGTAGCACTGTAATTGGCACAGTTCCACCGAATATCCTAATTCCTTCCTTCATTGAACATTTCATCTTTCATCTTTCACCGAACCAATCATTCATACTCAAACGCTACCACACGAAATGAAATAATAAACTATGAGTCTTTGGTATTCGCTACTTGTAACATTACCAAAGTGACTGAAATAACTGAAGCAAATACGGTATATATATCCAGAAGGATTTAAAATGTATTTGTTGCTATCCCTCAAGTGGCCTTCATTGTCTGGAATAACCCACGAAAATGTCCACAGCAAGCAAGCAAGCGTCTTGTAGACATTTCGGGACATCTCAACTGTTTGCAAAGGCGTGTCAAGTTATTAACTATGCCTGAGTAGACTTGCAATGGAGAGAACGTAATTACGGTGTTCGTTATAAATGTTTGAGTGGCTTTTATGCTCGTCAAAGTGAAGTAGTGTGCGACAGGCTATTATAGGGTCCTTATGACGGAACCCAATGAGGTACATTTCATACGACGGAAGGTGATAACACTGCCGTAACTGCGCAGAGAAAGTAGAGACTAAGAGTGCGTATTAAAAGTAGCAAAAATTGTACTTTGACCAAAAGAAAAAAAAGGAAGAAAAAGAAAAAAGGATGTACTGTACTGTTTAATGGTGTTTACTTCTGCCTTTGCTTTATTTGCCTCTTTTTAGCATCCATTGAGTTGATTGTTGCTAGGTATTATAATGTAAAAGTTTTAGAGCAAAAACCACCAAGCAACAGAAGTAGGGGTTATGCAGTAATGTCTAAAGGGTTGCCTGTTACTGTTTTGTGCGATGCTTGGCTTGTATGCAGCAACTTTTAGCCTACAAACAAAAGCTACAGATATTAGGAGTTTTGGTACAAATCGATATAGTTGGGAAGACTCTGAACCAGTGGCGGCTCGTGGCTTGAAATCGTGGGGGCGCTGCAACTTTCGAAATATACATACACACTGTAAGTACAGTGAATACGTGTTTGGATAAAATATCAAAATTATGGTAAAAATTTTAAAAAAAATTAAACGTGAAAAAATATTGTTTATTATCGATAAAATTATACAGTTTATTACAATTCAAAATTACTTAAAAATAAAATCCATTATCACAACCCCAATAATGTTCTAAACTAAAAACTATAACAAATGTCATGTATTTAATTGTAATGTCGACATATTTAAAGAGACGGAGTAAACACGATAAGCACTACGAACACTCTACTACTGGCGCAAACTGCATATAAACAACAGTGGAACTGAGGGCCGCATTTATACTTTTTGAGACCCTAGGCGCATCATCATCGTAATGAGGACCCAAAAGAATAAGTCTATTTCAGTTAATCAAATTCATACGCTTTTTTTTTAGTTTATTGAAAATAAAAGCCGACATTTCCATAATAACTCATTTTAATAAAATAAAAATAACAAAACATTGGTATAAATACATTTGCATTTAAAGAATATATATATATAAATTAAATATTAAATATTAATTAATTAAATTTTATAATTTAATTAAAATTTAATTAAAATTAATTAAAAATTAAATATTAATTATATATAATATATTAATTATATATATAATTAAAAAATAATAACTAAAAGGTTTTTTTTTCTGACTTTGGTTTTAGCAAATATATCTAAAATGTCATCATAATTAATCGAGTCTATTACATCTGATTCAATGCATAATAACGACAGGTCACTTGTTTTATTTTCGTGCAAGTTGCTTAATTGAAAATGAGCGTTCAGCACTTGCATTTGAAATAGGCATCCTCAAAAATATTTTTAGAATTGTAAATTGCTTAACTTCACCAATAAATTTTTGCTGAATCAATATCAGCCCCCATAAGATTGTAAAATTTTGTTAATACTAGTCTTGTACTTGAGCTATATCTTTTTTCAAAAAAAAAAAAAAAATACCAAACATATCTGTCTAAATAGCTTTTTGCTCTTTCATTAATTTCCAAAATTAACTTATCGCAAAGACATTAAAAGTATTAAGAATAAAATTTTCTTTCCATGTAATATACAAGTAATCTCATAGTTAGATTGTGAAATTTCGTAAGACATTTTTTTTTCGTTTTTTTCACTCTTTCCTTCTCATCTTTAAATTTTGTCTCATCTGCTAATAAATTCGCTTCTTCATTTAAAGCAGCAAAAACTATTTCTTACATGTAAAATAAAACCAACTAAAGACCGTAAGAAATTATTAGCTAAAAATAAATCCATATCGGGATCTTGTAGAGATTTACTAGTAGCATGTATTCGTTGTAAAATTTTGTACCACATAACTGTTAAAATTGCTGTTTCTGGTTTGTCAAAATGTTCAGCCAATGATGAGCTCTCTAATTTAGAAATAGGTTTTTCATGAGGAGAAATGGATAGTTCAAGTAATGCGTCTTTAATTTGTTTATATCCACGTTTCAAAGCCAATATAGCGTCAGTTCTTGCGGACCACCTCGTTTCACTTGGTCTTTTAACTGTTAAAGATTTGTTTTCTAAATGTTCAAGGAGTATACCCCATCTTCTTGTTGAAGATGAAAAGTAATTATATACATTTTGAATAAAATACTGCACTGCTTCCGGACAAGATTCCGCGGCATAGTTGCCAATTCAATTTTAATGGATCAAAACTTCATCCGTATTCTACTTTTTATCATACAATTGCCCATTTCGCCATTAATCCCTGAACAGCGATTTTAGAGCCGTTAACGGATTAACTGTGGTGGAACAACCTTTGACTTTACGTGTACATTGAAATTTCCTTTTACTGTCTTACGATATTCGATTTTTTTTTTTTTTTTTTTTTTTTTCCTGCACAATTATTGTGTCTTTTCCCAAAAATAAAAACGAATTTCACATGTAAGAAAATAATCAATCCTGAAATGACTAGAGATCAGCATTTTCAATGAATCTATTTAATAATAGTAAATTTGCTGCCTTTTATTCTTCAAATCAGTGTCACGAACAAGACAACTTTATGTTCTTTCACTTTGCTGACAATATAGAAGATTTTTTTTTTTCGCGAATTTTCATGTTTGTTTCATTTAAAATATTATGTCAAATATTTATATTTTTTAAATAACATTTATTGAAATAAATATGATATTTTGCTTTTTTTCCTTGCAAAATACCGTTATATGAATCGTAACATTTCAATTTTAGGAATGATTTTTTTTTTTTTTTGTGAACAACAAATGATGACTGAATTTGATGACTGAATGATGATTGTATCTTTTTAATATCAAAAATTTATATCCAATTATTTTATCAGAGACTCTTCGCCTTTGTCTTTTACTTAAAACTGCAAGATTTTTTTTTTTAGGATTCGCATTACTATAATATCCAGTGTAACCACTGTAGATATGCTGAAAATATAACGTGAAGGATATCCTATACGAAATAATTCAAAATTTATGTCATTTTGAAGATTTTCTACTGCATCTACCTCCCTTCTCCTCTCCTGGAACTCAATTACATAACTGCTTTAAATTTCTACTGGTTTGAAAGCTTTCAGACAGTATTCAAAATCTGTTACTTCAGTTTACCATTTTGACAAAAAAAAAACAAAAATAAAATAAAATAAAGCAATAATATTTTTATGCTGTCGAAGCTTCTAATTCTGTACTATTTCTTTGCAATCTGAAATTAGTTGTTCAGCGGTCTGCTGAAATTTCAGGAGTGTTATTTTTGTTATTTATCTTTTCATCATCATCATACGTATCAAGGATTTAGGCCTAGCATGGCCTGTTCCGGCCTTAGAAGTCATCGTTTAAGAGGACGTCCTGGTTTTCTTTTTCCTAATGGCCTGTACTTTATCTTTTAATTCTAAATATTACTACGTCTTCGAAATACTCCATAATAATCCTCTTAGCTGGAGGCAAAGCTAAACTTAGATTACTCTCACTGCTGTTGAGAAAGACAAGCAAGAAAGTTCCTTCAGAAATTACACTAAATTGCCTAGCTGTAGTGCAGAATACATCAAGAATGTCCTGTTTCGTTTTCCATTGTGGATTACAGCATTTCTCTGTCTCGGATTTCCTCATGTCTGAGGACTCGTGACCTTCCTGATGATGCTTCGCCATTTCTTTCTCTCCTGTGCCTCTCTTATTGCTTGTTCTAGTTTAAGTTATTGATTCTCGATATTTGGTCAATCCACCTGTTGGTGGGTGGGGGAGAGGTTCCTCTTTTTCTTTTCCCACACGGTTTACCCTGTATGATTACTTTTTCTAGGCAGTTGCCTTCCCTTCTACATATGTGTCCAAAATATTGCCGTATTCTCTTTTCAATCATGTTTATCAGTCTTGTGTGGATATTCAGTTCTTCTAGGATACTTTTGTTTGTTCGCTTTTCTGTCCAAGACACTCTTAACGATCTTCTCCACCACTAAAGCTCGAACGTCCCAATTCTTCTTCTATCATCTTTTGTGATAGTCCAAGACTCAGAAGCATAGAGAAAGATTAAAAAAACTAAGGATTCAATAAGCTTAATTTTTGTCTTTTTTGGAGATGTGCCTGCCTTTCCAGATCTTAGTTAAATCAGTCATCGATTTCTTAGCTAGTGCTATTCTTCTTCTTATCTCTTTTTTACATCCGTCTGTTATCATCACTCCAAGTGATGATAACACATAACTATGTTGTGTGTTATCATCACTCCTTGATGATAATTGATAAAATGATAAACTACCTTGATGATAACACATAACTATGTTATGTGTTATCATCAAGGTAGTTGAAATGGTCGACAATTTCAATTCCTTCTACATCTATCTCTTCTGCGTTGTTTAGAATCATTATTTTCGTTTTATCTTGATTTATTCGTAAACCGTGGCTTACGCTTTCCCATTCTAGTTGATTTAGGATGGATTTTAATTCCTGCTCGCTTGTTGCTATTATCACTGTGTCATCTGCATATCGTAGATTACTGATTGTTTGGTCACCTAATTTAATGCCTCCATTCTACTTTTCCAGAGATCTTTTCATTATAGTTTCGCTGTAAAGGTTGAATAGTAATAGTGAGAGTAACGCATCCTTGTCTTGATCCTTTTTCAAATCGGAATGCAGGGGACAGTGAGTTTTCAATTCTTACTGTGGCTTGATTTCCATGATGTAATTTCTTTATGAGGGTTATTAGATGGTTATTAGATTACAGACATACTAACACAGAAATACTGACATATCTTTTACAGGCTGATACAACACTAAAATGATTTCTTAATTTATAGTGATCAGTTTCATTTTTATTTTCAAAAAATTATAAATAATATGATATAATTATCTTGAAAAAAAAGATTTGAATTATTCAAAAGAAAAGGCGCATATGTATTACATAATCATTTATGTTTTTTTTTTTTGGGGGGATTATTTCGAAGACGTAGGGGGGATTATAGACCTGTTCCTTTCTGCTCAAGTAACAGTCCGTAAGCTAACGAACTTTATTTTATTTTATTATTATATTTTTCATACAGATGTTCAAAACATTTTATTCTGATATTGCTTTTGTAGGATGAAGCTGTTTTTTAAACATTAATTTCCCCAATATTGCATAACTTAATGATTTATACTTATCAGGAAATAATATAAATGAAAACATATACAAAATTTACTAATTTATAATAATCACAATTTAATTTTGCTATCGGAATATTAAAAGTTCTCTGGTACAATTATGGAAAAATAACGAATTCAAACAAAAAGAAAGTACACACATGTTATCTGGCTGTATTTTGTGTGTGTGTGTGTGTGTGTGTGGTGATAATTTTGGGAGGGGGGGGCATTAAAGACGAATTAATTCTGTTATGAAAATTTTGGAAATAAAATTTCATTTTGACGCATGCACCTACACATGTTTCGAAAGATAAACTGTAGGGAAAATATCGCTACTTCAAAACTGCCGCATAATATCGAAATTAGCCGCAAATATGTACATACCAGTTGACTTCATAACTGCCGTTTATTTCGATTTGTAGTGAATGTTCAAGGGGAAACCAAGAAAGTTGAAATGCAAAAACCTACAGATTACGTTATAAAAATTATGCATTACATGATATGATTCAAGATTTACGTATGATTCTCTATAAAGCAAAATTTAAAAGTGCGAACCTTCGCGCAATCTGTGAACTAACCTTCGAATTAAGATTATGAATAAAAAAGAAAACTTAATTTGGAACAGATGGAGGCTGTATTCATTTTTAGATTCGGATTTTCATGAATTTATAAAATAATTGTTTGACAAAAAATAATTATCTTCGATCAAGTTGGGAGAATTTTAAAATGTATTGGCGATTAAAATAATTAGCAAAAAAAAATTGAT
This sequence comes from Typopeltis vanoorti, assembly GCF_054136105.1. Lineage (NCBI taxonomy): Eukaryota > Metazoa > Arthropoda > Arachnida > Uropygi > Thelyphonidae > Typopeltis > Typopeltis vanoorti. The sequence continues at coordinate 23,208,337 of NC_143564.1, forward strand.
ACTGACATAGATCTTCCAAAGTGATACAATATGAAGTAAGGAAAGTATGAAAGGATTTCTTATTTTGTGTTAGCTACAAAAACTATAATTATACGATAAAAACAAGCAGCAAAATGAATATAACTCACAGGTATTTAGTCTGATATAACTTAGATTCCGGTTACCGAGCAAACGGCAAGCAACTGCGTTTCTTGTTGTAGGCAACTGAACGTAACTACTACTTACGCCAGGTAATGTAGTTAAGTGTTCCTTTCAGTGAAGGATTATCGCACCTTCTAATGGACATGACAGTCAAACTACTCTTCTTATCCATGTTCTTTCAGCAGGTGGACAGAATATTATCCAGGTTTGCTGGACGTATATATACACGTCCAGCAAAGAAATGGTAGGCTTACATACATGAATTTTATGGAATACAGGAGTTCCTGTTAATTTTATATTCGAAGGAAAGAACAATGTATTTCAAATGGAAGCGGGAAGACTCGCAAATTTTTCAGCGGCCTCTAGTTTTTATATTATGAATTTAATATTTAAAAATAAGTATTTTATTTTGCAACTATAACTATTGTTCTTTGTGAGGAGTAAGATTTTAAAATGTGGCCCCCATAGAGAGTGAGGTCCCAGCTTGCGCCTCATGCGCCTAATGGTAAATGCGGCGCTGGTGAAACTGCGCGACGACAGTGCCCCATTACGCTAATAGGCGTGCATATGCTTACGCGCGTAGCAATATGCACGTCTATTAGCGTAATGCTAGCGCCCTCCTAAGTGCTACGAGATGGATTTTTATTATTTTTTATACAAAATAAGAGAATTGTATAGGATTGTCGATGATAAAATTAAATATTACAAGCAAATATAAATAAATTAATAAATATATTTATTTATCGAGAAAAATTGGGGGTGCTGCAGTTCCGCAGTGCCTATGCACGAGCCGCACCTGCTCTGAACTCCTGGTTAAGAGACTGCTATGCACAGGAGGAGAAACAAATGACCATTCTGAGCACTTTTCTATGTCTATCTATCTATCAGGTGATGTAATTTGTTTCACTTGGTTTTCTAGTTAGCAATCTCATATTAAGGTGGCGGATTTTTGTTTTTCTGGAGAGATCCGGATTCTTTATTCTTTAAATAGAAGACAAACCAACCAGAAGAATAATCGCAATTAAAGAACATAAATACACTGACATAAATACACAGTCCGTTTTAGATATTCCAATTATGCTAGAATCGCACGAATTAGTTGACTAACATGTCAAAATGTGATGAACCTTGCTGTTCAGCTGCTTAACTATAAACTACGTTTCCATTTCAGGACATGCATATAGATAGAGAAACTTATCCTGATTATAAAATCGGTAAAAAAAAAACTATGGAATATATTAAAGGAAATTCAATTTTATACGAATTATCGAATCTAAATTGGAATATCTCAGTAGAGTTAAAAATATAGGTTTGTTTCAAAGTCCTTACGTCTAAATTTGAATTCAATTTGCGTACCAGGAATTTGAAACTGTCAAAAAGTAGAACTGTGTTTCAAATGGAAATAGATTCAATTATTTGCAATTTAATCACATAGAATTATTCTATATAATTTTATATAGAAAATTCTATATAAAATTATATAGAATTTTATATTCTGTTCAAGTGACCAGAGCGGCTATAGACACTTAGGTTGTTCAAAAACGTGATGCTACAATTCCACTCTATGTTCATTTTACCATTACAAAAGATAAAAGTTAACCAAATATAGGTCAGTAATTGAGTTTTTTATATATAGGTTGACAGCTCTGACCTACCGAAGTATGTAGCGGTTAGCCAATCCGAAATTCTGTGACTTTGATGGAGCGTCCTCTCCGATCGATAACCTATTTATTGAAAAGCGTTTTGGAAAAATGAAAGCGCCAAAAAAAAAAAAAAAAAAAAAAAAAAAAAAAAAAAAAGCTCAGGTAGATCAAAAATGTCAGGCATTGGCGTCAAACAACCAAGATTACGTATGTTACGGAGCAAAGATTAAATGAAATTATAGAATATAGATCGAAAATAAATAGGTCTTAAATTTGCCATGAAGTCAGCAATTATCTGTTTTTCTACCGTGGATAAGGGCATGAAATATTTCCCCTCTTCAGCCCACATTTTGGAAAGAAGAAAAAAAAACCGTTACTTTTGTAACAGATAAAGCAGAGATGGGAGGTTAGATTGTATTAGTTGGATTTACAGGTCGGAGCAATTAAAGCTAGGAAGCAGGCGTATTATTTCTATTAAATGATACGTCTACTTAAATTACACTCTCAAAACGCAGCACGTGATCCCACTAATTTTTGATACTTTGACGTAAAGAGAAAGGAGAGAAATGGTTTTTAATTTTCTGTACTGACAGTGTATTTTATTCCATTTAAGTCACAGTATGGCCGTGGGTGAGTTGCCGAGTGAAAATAGTTCGAGCGGAACATACAGGTGACGCTAACATTTACTTCACTCCCACAAAGAATGACGTCCATTATATTTTGTTCGTTCTGTCACAATTCTTTCGAGGTGGAAGTGACAATCAAAATCAAGTTACACTTTCTTAGGTAAAAGCCTCCGTTACACAGATATTGAATTCAATTCCCTCTCTCTCTCTCTCTCTTAAATGTTTTTTTTTTTCTTCGGTGTGAAGCTCAAAGTAAGCACCTAAAATACCACCTGATAGGAAATAATAGTAAGAAAGTAAAAATGACGCAGAAGTCTTTCACCGTTTTTGTAACAAGAATGACATTTTTTCTCATTCCATTTCTTAGAAGCCTCATTTAAAAAAAAAAATGTAATATGTAGTTTTAAAATTAAAATACTTTTTTTTTTCGCTTATTCAACTGTACGCACGTAGATTAGCGGCAATTCATGTCGAATATTTCTGGCTAAAAACTGAACCAAAACTATTAGAATAATAAAATTTAATATTTCCAAAAACCAACAGTAGCTCAATCTAGCATTACTAGACACACATACACACGGATTTTGAAGAAATAATCTTTGTGATTTAATTCACAAAGACTGTTGTGTAGAACATGACCTATTTTCTGTCCCTGGAAGCGACTACAAAATCTGCTTAACTGCGATCGTACTGATGGTTTAATTTTAAATACATTTTGGCCAGTTGCTTTTAACGCTCCTCCAGCCAAAGACATTCACAGCAGAGAACATGGCTAGAAGGAATCTAATCATTACCTATTTGGCATTAAGCACGTCTAAGACAGTCATTTCAATATCTCTCTGTGTGCGAGTAATTTTGACGTGTCTACATTATGCTCGATTGAGATAGAAACATTAGCGTAAATATTTCGTCTTGTTGAATACATAAGTGATTATAGCTCTTCATCTTAAGTAGGTTTTCTTCCTCATAGATTCGAGAAATCTTTGACAAATAAGGTCAGTAGTCTACTGTTACATAACGATGCGATTACATCATAAATAAACAAGCCGTGAAATTTCACGTCACAACTTCGCACTCACACACACAAGAAGATATTTTTAGTTATTTATGTGGCAACATAATGAATAAAAATTACAGGAACGTTACCTTTTGGAAAGCAGCAACCTTCATTAGTGTTGTGTCAACTGTTTGTGACATTTGTTTCATTAGAAGCCGAGTTATAGTGCCAAGAGTGACAGTGTGTTTTGACGAACGGTCGGAAAATGAGTTTCAAACAGAGAGCTGCGATTAGCTTTTGTGTTAAACTTGGTAAAAGTTTTACCGAAACGCATCAAATGCTTCAAAAAGCATACGGTGATGAATGCATATGGTCCGCGCGGTTAGCCCAGTGGCTTTGCGCTTGGCAACCATATGCCTGGGGAAGGAGTGTCCTAGGTTCGATTCCCGTGGCCGACGTGAGGAGCTAAAGGATCTTCCTCAGCCATAGCCAAGTTAAACAGTCTTGGGCGCGGACAGCAGGGTTTTTTTTCCACCAGTTTATCTGGGGGTTTTCATCCCACAAGCAGGCAAACCTACCCAGTGAACACACAGGTATACAGCCAGGAATACTTAGAGGCATAGAGGTGACCATGCTATTTTCGTACTTCGGTTACGAAATCCAAGCATGCTTGGAAGGTTGTGGGCCTTAAAGGCCTGTTAAAGCCATAGGGATAGGATGAATGCTTATCCCGTACTCAAGTTTACGAGTGGTTTAAGCGATTTCAAAGTGGTCGTGAGAAGCTTGAGGACGACGAAAATCCGGGCCGTCTAAAACTGGACAGAGCGAAGCTAACATCGAAAATGTGAGTGGTTTCATCAAAGAAAACCCCAAATCGTCCGCGAGATTGATTGAAGATGAATTGGGAACTCCAAAAGCAACTGTGCACAACATTTTGAACGAGAGTTTGGGCCTTCATGAATTGAATTCGCGATTTGTTCCCCACAAGTTGACTGATGACCAAAAAATGTATCGAATTGAACACTACAAGGACCTCATTAAAACCGCTCATAAGGACTCAAACCTCCTTGAAATGATCGTTACTGGTGAAGAAACGTGGTGTTTTGAGTACGAGGCCGAAATAAAGCGCCAGAGTGCTGAGTGGAGACCACCAGAAGAGGGGCATCCGAAAATAAGTCGCTTGGGGAAGTCAAAAGTAAAGACAATGCTGATTTGTTTCTACGATTCCAAGGGCATTATCCACAAAGAATTCGTTCCGCCTGGCCAAACGGTCAATGGTGAGTTTTATCTCGAACTTTTGAAGCGATTGATAGCGAGAATTCGTCGAGTACTGCATGAATATCGTGACGACCGACCGTTCGTCAAAACACATTGCCACTCTTGGCACTATAACTCGGCTTTTAATGAAACGAATGTCATAAACAGTTGATTGACACAATCAACTGTGTCAGTTGATTTTGAGCGGCAACCTAAAGAAGGTTGCCGCTTTCGACAACAAAAAGATACAACAAGTGGCGCCACTCGTTTCTTCTATTTTTGAAAAGTTCGGTTTCTTTTTGGACAGAGGATGTAGTAGCAGAGTTGAACTCCAACAGTGCTTTATGTGTTTTCTAGTGAAAGTCGTGAAAAATATGCCAGAATATTTCGTCTTCATAACGGAGATGGAACAATGTGTAGTGTAGTGGTTTAAATGTGTAATTTGCAACTCAAATTCTAGGAGGCATAACCCATATTTATTTATTTAAATCGTACCATCCAAATCCTACTCACGAAAGCTTAGCACATTAGTAGTACGTGAGTGATCAAAGGATTCTTATAATCCTTTTCTAGAGAACCAAACGTGCTACGTTTTCTAGCTACATCAACCTCCTGTATGCTGGTCTCAAACAAAAGCTTTGGAAGTCAACTATCGCTTAAATGTGTTCCTGTAATAATAATAATTATTATTATTATCTCAATCACTCGCCCTATCTTCCTAACGACACTAATGGTTATTTCAATTCTTTCATCGAACATTCCCGCATCTTAAAAATGTCTACAAAGAATGAGATAAAATATTTAGTTAAGAAACAAAAGGAAGTAATTAGAGAATACCAAATGATCTCAGATAGACAAACAGGAAAGACAGGTGGTGACTTAGCGGTACAAGGAAAAAAATCGCGTTCGCTTCCCACTCCGTTTCTTAAAAAGAAATTCGCAATTGTTTCTTTGTAATATAGCGAGATGAAACACGAGTGACACCCACAGTTTTTCATTTTAGGTGTCACTATATATACACGATGAGGAGGAAAAAATAACCTGCGACTTCTGCACACAATGAGAAAAATAATTAAACGCTTACGTCAGTGCGGTGTGATTAAAGCGATGGAGATAAGGTAGCAAGAGGAAATATGTGCGCTTACCAGAATTGCCTTAAGGTGTTCTGAAAACTGCGCAGGATTTATAGAAAAACACGCCCGTGGCTTAACTTATGAAGAAAGAGTGCAATGTTTGTTTGTTTTTTTCAAGTTTCCAAAAATATTACATTTTGAAGATCTTTACTCGTCTGTGTTCATTTTCAACATGTCCATCGATTGTGTTCTTATCCTGATTGCTTTGTAGTAGCGCCCGAAGAATAAGATTTCTGTGTTGTTATTGACTTTTTTTTTCTCCGCTTCCTCCTTTTTACTTTGAGTGAAATGATTTGTTAGAAACTTAACCGATAATACATAATACTAACTCTGTGGAAAAAAAAAAAACAGCTTCCGACCACCAAGACAGAAGAGTGGTTCATCCCATCGAGAGACTGCTTTTTAGCTGTCTTTGTACATCTTCTTTATTGGCGTTTCTAGAGCCACTGCTTCCCCGTATAATCTCGAAAACATGACAGCACGCTTCTTCTTACGATGATGATGAGACACCCACCACATATAGTGTTCTCTTTTATGAACACTCTCGAAAACTGAAGCCACCTGTCACAAGTAAGAGCCATCGGAACCTTGAGATTCGTACATCGTGTAAGTAAACACAGCAATATACGATGTCGTAACTTTATCTTTACAAATCCGTGTTTTCACTCGGGCACTGCAGATCCACTTTAAGAACCAGCACTAGAAACCTATTTCTTTTTTTAGTTTTCTTTTTTTCGTATAGATGGATTACGAGTTACAGTCAAAGGCTCCAATGCACAGTAGTGATCTAACACTTAACTATTTTTATGATTAAACCTAATGACATGCAGCACCCATATTTAAAAAAAAAAACCCATTGGTGATGTTGGAGAAACCACGTATCGCTTCATTTCAATGTGCTTTAAGTTAATTTGCATATCACACCATTCCAAGTTTATGATTTTCTGCATAGCAACGATCTGTCAATGCTGTCTCATAAATATTATTAGTGATATTAGCGACTTACAAAGCATCTGTGGACTCAACAGCGACTTCGGTTGTTAGTTAGCATTAAATTAAAAGAGGCTACTGAGTTTTTATTTCTTTTACAGTAATATTTCCGTTCGAAGCGTTCCGAATAAAAAAATTACAGACGTATTATAAATGGACTAAAGGGTTAGAAGAAAGTAGAGAGTTATGAAACATCTTTGATTGTACTTTCTTGGAAATACTGCTGAAGCCACACTCTTTCACAAGATGAATGGTGGACGATGTTGGACAGTCAACACACGAGTGATGAAAGCATCAAGTATACAAGCTGTTTGGATGAAGGCCTGTCTCAGTATCTATGGGAAGAAGCATAAGACAGATACTATGGTTTACTAAGTGGCCTCTACGTGGCTGCATAGGAAAAATAAAAAGAAATAGTCCCTAAATGGGCTTGGCTTTCGCCTGTTTGTTATATGATTTTTAAGTGCTCGATTAATAGGAAAAAATTCGCGTTCTTTCTTTGTTTATGGAAAATAAAAGGAGTGTATGATAGGCTTAGTCAGCATCTTCGATAACAATGGCGAAAATGCAATTTTTTTTTTGAAAAATAAATTTATCTACTAACTGCAGCTTTTTGGCGCTGATTATAACAATAAGTAATTTTTACTCGCTTATAGGTTTAAGAAATTTCTTGAAACTGGCTAGAAAACACGTGCAATGAATACATACTCTGGAAGCCTCATCGTGATTTGTAATTCATTGCTTGGAAAGCTTCAGCCAATTAATTAACTGATGTCATTTGGGCTCTGATCTAATCTATTCATCTATCTATGTATGTGTCTCTGCTTATCTAATCTGTGTAATCTAAACCTCTTGTCGCACTTAAAATGTCTCAAGTATACCTTTAAAACAAATATAAAAAAAAAAAAAGAAATGACAAGATGGAGGTCCGTTTCAGCGAAGGCGTAGTTAAACTGCTTCTCTTACCCTTAACTCGAAGAGAAGCGTTTACCTACGACTAAAAATAACTTCTCTTTCCGTATTTTTATTCCGAAAAATTTTATGAATATCTAGGATGCGCTATAATTTAATTTTTTTTTGCGTTTATTCCTTTCATCTCAATTAGCGGACTGGTTTCGAAAAGTGATGTTTGTCAAGAAAGAAACCTGAGTTGAAATCACGTCTGTGGATGGAAGAATAATTTGGCCCAGAGAAAAAAACAGACAGGCAGACATGAGAAGGAAAAAAGTGACAGATATAATAAATACAGAGGCCTAAATTTAGGATCGCTCGGAGATAATGCTATTTAAAAAAAAAAAAAAAAAATTTATGTTGGGCCCATATACAGGAGGTTGCTGGTCAACCTATAGTACGTTAGTACCGAATATGAGTGATGGGTTGTGAAAGGAGAAACTTGTTTACATTTGATTTGAACGCCTGTATATTGTATTCCTTGGGAAATACGTCAGGGGTGAAGACGGTTCCACAGTACTGCAGTAGCAGGGATGAATGAGGAGAAGAAGAAACTTGTTCTGTGGGTTTCGAGGTGTACTGTAAAAGGATGTTATACTGTACGTGTTCCAATGGGCAGAGTACAGGGTGGGGGAATTATTGATGCTGTTTCAGATGAACTTTTCCCGTGAAAGTATTTATAGAATATACAGATTGCAGAGACCAAGCGTCTATGTGAAAGTGGGGGGGGGGGGGCGAGTTGGTGAGAGATGGGTCATTTATTAGTCTAATTGCTGGCTCTCCTCTGTATTGATTCGAGCATTTTGAGGAAGCCTTTTGGAGCCCCACTCCAGATATGAGAGCAGTATTCGAGAGCTGGGTGGTTTTGTGACTTGTATAGTGTTAACAGCTGTTTAGAGGTGAAGTAGCGTCTTGAGCGAAAGAGAAAACCTAGTTTTTTTGGAAGCTGAGGATGCAGTGGTCGTGATGTGTTTATGTCAGGAGAGGCTTGATGTCAGGGTAATTCCGAGAAGAGAAATTTCGTCTTGTCTGGGAATTTAAGTGTTATCGAAAACAACGCTGGGGGGAAATGGTTCTTTTTTGTGAGAAATAAGACAGAACTGGGTTTTACTAGCGTTGAAGTTGACGAGGTTGTCTGAGCCCCATCGGAGGATGGCTGGGAGGTCGGAATTAAGGGCAGTGGTGATTGATGTTCTGTGGGTTGAAGTGAGTTGTGTAGAGTAGGGTTTGTCAAATGAGAGGGAGGAGTGTAATGTGCTGTCGTCTGCCAAACTGTGTATTGGGTTAGAGGTCAACTGAAGTAGGTCATTGATATATAGAAGGAAGAGGGTCGGTGAAAGAACTGAGCCTTGAGGGACCCCGGCATTAGTTGGATGGTGAGAGGATAATTTTCTAATTTTGTCTAATCCTTTGTCAGTCTTGGATGAAGCAGTGGCGCACTCAAGATTTCATCTTGGGGGGAGGGGGATAGTTGAGTAGACGATTTGAGAATACCCACTACGCATTGCATACGACCTATGACTGAGCATCTGCAGTCACTGCCATTACATGATACCAGTGATCTCTGACCCGTCTCGGGCAAACGAAGTAGTGCTCGGTCCGCTCGAGCACTACTTCGTTCGCCTTGCGTTCACAGCAGCCGTGATTCCCGAGAGCTGTAGGGTATTCCCACCTTATTAGACTGCTAATTCAGAAGTAGTATAGAAATAGAAGACATGACACAACATAATTTTTTTTAAAAAAATCAATTTCAATTAGGAAAAGATTTTTGGAAATTTTTCTAGTGTTTTTTTTTCCTGTTTCTTTTCTTTGGAGGGAATGGCCCCTTCCCCCCCCCCTGGGTGCGCCATTGGAATATAATCTAAGGCAAAGTCTTTCCTAAGCTATAACAAGTGGAATCAAGGTTAGATTCTAGTAATACGCCTAGGACAATGTTCGAAATAGTTATTATTCTTTTCTTTTTAAATACTTCCACGCTTTTATTTTAAGAGAGTCATGGTGGGAAGGGAAGTTATGAAGATTATAACCCTCCAGTTATATTACCAAATAGTTCCTAGGGTAGACAAATGAATTCTACCTTATATTTGCATTATAGAGACGTACAGAAGCTTGTGTGAAAACTGACTCCAATCTATAAAAACTTGGGAGATAATGATTCAGGTTTTGAAAGGTGCTGGAATGTCTCAACCATGGACAGGGTTGCCATGTTATTAAAATTCTTATTACGCGATCTTCTCGAAGAACTCAACCTGGGAGGAATCCTTCACACAATCGTCGATCTACACACACACAACGCCACCTACTGTCCGCCAGTAGTACTTTTTGTCTATAAATTGCGTGTGCTCCATGGCCAAATGGTCTGAGTGATGGATGAATAAATATCCAAGTGAAAGGGAAAAGACACCCTACTATCTCTGAATGATATCGGCTATTCACGTAAAGCTGAAAAAAGTCAACGTTTAAAGATTCTTCTCGTCATTACAAGGAAGTCGTGAAGAGAATCCAACCCGTTTTTTTTTCTTTCAAATCGAAGGACGTAATACTGTTCGATATGATCATACCTGACTCAGATCATAATAAATTTAGTGTAATCCTTTATCCAAGTGTAAGCAAACAAACTTTGCGCCTAAAGTATCTTCAGGACTGAGGCAACTCGTGGTAAAGGTGGAATAAGTTCTCATCACTTGCCATAGTATCCCATAATGCAAAGCACATCTCCTTGCGGACATGTAAAATGCTATGCATTAAGAGAAGGGTCACAACCCAGACCGGTTTCAACCTTTATTGAGGGCTTGTCAGTGGGAGCCAGACCCAGAAGTGGTGATACTAAGGCAGAAGCAATGGAGAAGTCATATTTACTTATACGAGTTGCCAAAAGGTGTACCACCTCATTATTAAATTACTCTGGATTTAGAGAAAAATGTTGAAAGTTTTTTTCAGGCACAATACTTCAGGCGCAAACTTTGTTTGCTTACACTTGGATAAAGAATTAAACTAAATTTATTATAGTCTAAACAAGTGCAGAAAAGCTTCCAACTGACTCAGATCCTTTGTAGCATGCAAGCTGTAACAGTGGAGGTTACATGCTGCAGGGAATGTATTCGAGAGAGACAGATGCCTTAGTTTAGAATAAACTGCGTTTAAATTTTTATTTTAGAAAGTAAAGCCTTTTTGTTCCCATATGGGGTGTAGGCGAGGCCGTTTTAGCCGTATCTAACTTTTGGAAACTGAGTGGGCAGTTCAATCTCCACTGGTAACCAATCAGAGATAGCTGGCCCAAGGCTATCACTAACTAATCGGTACGCTGTGAAGGAGGCGGCTAACAAGTGCCGCCATCCTCGTAGTCCCTAACCCTAACACAATATTTTTAATGTCTGAAAATAGTGTGGGTTCGACGGCTGATTTTCTTGAGTTTACGGGACGAAAAACCCGCTTGTCCGTGCCAGAGATCGACTAACTCGGGTAAAGAAAATAAATAAAAATAAACAAACAATACCAAAAACAACGAAAAAAATAAACCTTACTGCTAATGAAAATCCAACAACACAAAGAACCCAAATGGTTGTAAGTTGCTTGGTTTTACACCAGGGAAAGAAAATCGCTACCACCTAAAGATTTTTGCAACATCCATAGCATATTGGGATACGAACTCACAGTATGTTAATTTGCTTGTGTGTGTGTGTATTCGCACGTAATCATTTTGTAATGCAGAAAGTGAAATGGAAAATAGTTGAAAGAGGTGCAAAAGAAGCCTAGTTTTAAGCAGGTTTAAAATTTTTAAAATAACATATTTTTATGCGGATTTAAAGTTTTTCTACATCGGGAACGGATGGGATACTACACCTATTATTAAATGCTTTGTTGCATTTGTAACAAAGTAACTCTGAAACTACCATTTCTGATATCTCGCCTCTTTTGCTACAACAATATACTTCATTTTTGATTGTTGTGTGATTTGTTCGATGATTGCAACAATGTCTTCTCTGCGTCATATCTTTGGCTACTTCTGTGAGACACAAATGCTATTTTTTCATGCTCTTCATATATGCGTACTGCTAAATAATTTAATATATAGGACTAAGTAATTTGACAGAATATACTAGAATTAATAGGATTTAAAGCTTTTATTTTTATTACGTGACAACTCCAGGGAGCCCAAAGACTCATCGAGGGAAGGCACCTACTCTCTATACCTCTCCGTCTCCACCACTCAAATCCACCAACCGCAACTACCTTCATCATCTACACCAATGCTATCTACCGCTGACCACCACCACCACTAGTATTTTTGCAGGCAATCGCAAACATCCGTGCCCATGGCGGGATTCGAACCCTAATCACTCGGCCAACCAGGTTGGCATATAAGATATAAGAGAAAATAAAAGCAACTGGAAGTATGACAGGAATTATACGTGTTATGGGACGTAAGTATTTTGTTTGATCAAACATTAGCAGAAATATTACGCATTTCTCTTATATCTTATAAGATATAAGAGAAATGCGTGTCTCCCAGTGATCTTACTCCGAGGTTCTAAACTATCCAAAAAGGCTGCGAAGATAGTTTTGGAAGACAAAAGGGATGATGGAGGATGCACTAAAGAAACTTCTGCTCCTTCAAAGAACCCACAGACTAGCATTGAACTTCCAAAAGAAACATTTAAGTAATTAAAGTAGAAGCATCGTTATTTAAATAAAATAAATATGTAGTTTCTAGAAATTATATTACTGCAGTAATGTTCCGAATGACTTAAATCGTTTTTCGTTACAGACCAGATAAAGAAGATTTAAAGTCCGATCAGAAAGAAATGAAAAGAATGAAGCGCCGTCGCAAGTTGAAGTCCAAACTGGAGGACTATGGCTTCGATTGGATGCCTTTTCTCTCAGAACCAGAAAAGTGGATTGTAACACCAAAGGGATTGAGAAGAGTTGAAAAGAGTGCACTGTGGGAAAGAATGCGATCCACCTACTTGCTTAAGAATACCAGCAACAAGGAAAAGTCAGAGGACAAAGCCAGAAGAGGAAATAAGCGATTCTCCTTTGAATCAACAAAGCGAAAACGCAAAACGAGTGTTCGTCGTGTTTTTAAAGCAGTGAAAAATCTTGTGTGAAAGAATTTGTCCCACGCAGAAGTATAGCTAGGGGGGGGGGAGGTCCTCCCCGGGCGGCACTTTGAACCTTTTTGAACTTTTGCAGTTAAGTCTAAAATACAGTCTCGAGAACACATTTCCAAATACTACTGCGAATTTTTCTCACAATTGATGTAAGTGTTGCTAGTTGTGAGAGGAGGTTTTCTAAATAAAATTGATTAAGAATTACCTACATTACTATGAAATAGACTTCGCCAATGTCATCGACGATTTTGCTAACAGAAAAGCAAGAAAAAGAACATTTTAGAATGTTGCAATTAAAGTTTTACTTCAAAAACTAAACATAGTGTTTTAATTTATTTCCCTATACGTCGTTTTGACTTTTTGTAATATTTTTGGTGTGTATTGAGAGGAGCAGCAAACTCAGGGGCCTCCCCAAGCGGCAAAAGCTTAGCTACACCACTGGTCCCACGAGTGTGCTTTAGTGTGTGAGAATTACCATTGAAGTTGCCTTAACGGGAAAATGTTGTTTCGCATTTTCTTTTAATAGATGTTACTGATGCGCCAAAAACTATGAGTGGTGAAACATTATCTAATGTTATTTAAAGGATTCTAATATAGATTGTTTCACAGTCGCCAGAACCACCGCAAAAAGACTAATGGAAAATATATTTAAAAAATTATATTTTAAGAACGTAGTTCATGTTAGTGATCAATTCCGGATTTTTGGCTGGTAGAGCTGTCTTCGACCTGGATTGCCGTGTTTATGGAAAAGAAAATAAGCAGAAAATTAATTCATTGAGCTTATAATCTACTGGATTAACTGAGGCAAACTGCATTGCCACCACTACCACTGACAAAACTGTATTTGCCACAACCTACAGTTTGATTTTGAACCCTCTAGAAGGAGCGGTTGAGACTAAAAAATATTCGATACTCCAGGAATAATGTTTCCGGTACAATACTTTCTACAAAATAGTCTACAATTGAAAATAAATTCATATGCCCTCACAGAAAAGCAAATCTCTTCTATCTATGTGAGCCACCAAACCAAAACAGAAACGCCCTTCCTTCGAATTAAAAGAATTTTCCAGTATTCTATCTAATAAATTCCCCATGGGGCTTGCAGGCACAGACATGGCTAACCGTGATCCCTAAGCTAATATGATCTATTTCAAAGCAACTTCCTATCTGTCTCTTTTCTTGCATACTAACCCCCCGGAGGAGGTCCGCCATGAAGCTATTGGAGTAATCGAGAGCTAAGGGTGTTTCAACCTATTAGTAGTGGATAGCAGCACTACTTATATTAACCTCTTGTGGCATACACGCTACAACACTGCGATGTGGAAGGCAAGAGGAAACCACCACATTACATTCTCAAATAAAAGCAGCAATGGAAGTTAAAAATGTAGTCAAGATCGGCGATGGAGCCTTCACTGAAGGAGTCATGCCTGGCAGGAGAAATAACCAGGCTTCTCATGTCGACCAACGAAATTCTGGTACTTATTCAAAAACGAAGACAAGAAAATTAGTGAGACGAGATGGGAGGGACAGGGTGATTTCTGGAGTGGAGAATTTCGGATAATATATTCAGGACAAAAGAAGGGAGAATCAAGCATTGCAATGATGCTTCAGAAAAAAGTTGGAAATTTAATCACTACAATAATTAACCACAGTGATAGAATCATGGTTCTAAGTATTCAAAATGAACTAGTAAATCTCAATATTATAATGGTCTACATGCCAATATCACAAACGTAACAATGAAGAAATATAAGAAATTTATGAACAAATAGAAGAAATCTGGACCAGCTTTAAAGACAGAGATAATACTACAATAATGGGAGATTGGAACGCTGTAGTGGGAGAAGAGATCAACGATAATGTTTCAAGAAGATTTGGTCTAGGACGTAGGAATGAAAGAGGAAAACAATTAAGAGAATTTTGTACATAAAAACAGTTAGTTGTCGCAAATACGCTATTTCAAGTTCCAAAAAGAAGAAGAAGATGCACCTAGAAATGGATTCAAATAGATATCAAATAATATATTGGTCAAGAAAAGATACAGAAACCAAATAAAAAATTGCAAAAGCTATCCGGGTGCTGACATCAGTAGCGATCATAACCCTGTCTTAATGAAAATAGAACTGAAACAAATCCAAAGAGACAAACCAATAAGATGGAACCTTGAAAAATTAAAGAGTAAAGAAGTAAAGAGAAGATACCAAGAGGCAACTGATCACAACATTCCAGAAGACATAAACAGTAAGAATAACATTGAAAACCAATGGAATATGATTAAAGAGTCTATTACAAATGCATCAATCAATTATTGAAAAATGCAAAAAAAGGGGGAAAAAAGAAACATTGGATAACAGATGAAATACTTGGCCTTATGGATGAAAGAAGAAAATATGAAAATGCTGTTAAAGAAAAAGATGTGGACAAAAATACAAATATCTTAAAAATCAAATTACAAGAAAATGTAGACAAGCCAAAAACGAATATCTGGAAGAATAACTTGGATGGATTACTTAAAAAAGAAACCATAGAGAGATCCTATAAAGAAATTAACAAATTGGCTTTCAAATTTAATAAGAATAGCAAAAGCAATGCCATCAAAGATGAAAATGGAAAATTACTCATAGAATCTGAGGATATACATGTATTAATGGAATGGAAGAATTATCTTGAAAATCTCTATAATGGCGATGAACTAGATGTCGATATTAGTATAGCAAATCAAAATAAAGATAACCTAGGACCCCCAATAATGCGAGAAGAATTTGATAAAGCACTATCCGAAATGAGTAAGGGAAAAGCACAGGTGTAGATCATATCCTTATAGAACTACTACAAAATTTAGGCGATGAGGCAAAAACCTTACTCTGTCAATTAATAGCCCAAATGTATGATAGAAGAGAAATGCCAAAGGAGTTTATGAAATCAACTGTAATACCAATACCAAAAAAGAATAATGCTAATAAATGCAGCCAATTTAGAACGATAGTTTTAATCCCACATGCTAGCAAAATTCTGCCAACAGTTATTCAAAATAGAATTTATTCAAAAATAGATTGTCCACTGGATGAAGACCAATTTGGATTCAGAAAGAATAAAGGAACAAGAGAGGCAATACTCTGTTTAAGAACAATAATAGAGAGAAGATTAGACCTTAGTCAAAATACTTACATTTGCTTCCTTGATTTAGAGAAAGCGTTTGATAAAGTAAATCAGCAAATACTCCTAAATTGTCTAACTAATATCGGCATAGTCTTGAGGGATAGGAAAATAATTTATATTTTTACTTTTATATTGCTAATTATAGCGCGATTTCTGAATCATGAAAGGTAAGAATTTTACAGTGCTGCCCCCTCCTTGTTCTACTAGAAACTGTAAAGCAACTGACCTACAATAATATAGAAGAAGCTTACGAAATATATCATACGAGAAATGGACTTGTGTTTAATATGTGACACTTAAACACCGATATCAATAAGGAACTGTAATGCTCTCGACATCAACGACGGAAAATTTTCGTTTGTTTGTGACGCCACACCGTATATTAATTTACGACTTGAACTCTTTGGAACGATTTGTCATACTAATGCTCATTTGAAGCTTCAACATCAGCACATTTAGCGGATAATATCTGCGCACCTCATTTTAGAGCTACATTTATCACGACGGCCAAATTTTGTCTCGAAGAAGGTCGATACTAAGTCTTGACGACTCTGTGTCGATTTATACTTTCGACTAAAATTCGTTATGAAAATGCGGATGCTGTAAACAAAAAAGTGGCGTCTCGATGTCTACGAAGTAACCTTTGTCATTCGAATACTAATATTTTTTTTATTATTTCGAATATATTTCAATCCAGGAGATTCAATAGTTTTTAAAAACCGGAAATGAGACATTTTTCAACCTGTAAGATTCTGTGGATAAGATTTAGCAACCCTGCTGTTCGTCTAAGAGCAGCTTCAGGTTTCATTAAATTGATACCATATAAGATCGGAAAAATTCTCGTGATCTCTGAGAGCAATATATATTTTACTATTAATTCATGAAGCAAGATATCTTAATCGCAAAATATTTATACAATGCTACATCGTACACTTTTTTCTAACGTGTTTTTATTATTATCATGAGATAATACTCTTACTTTAAAAAGGCACGTTCACTGACTGGCTTAATAAAAATGGGACCGAAGTTTTCAAGTATAGTACGTAAAACAAAGGGTTCAATCATTAGTGGCTCTAACAGACACTTAAGACTAACGACCTTCCAAGTATCCTTGGATTTCGTAACCATAGTTCCAGGATAAGGTGGATAGTCCTATGTCTATAAGTATTCTTTGTCAACAATCTTTAGTGAGTGGAAGCCATACATAAAAGTCACAGATTAATGACTATGTTAATCATTAATTGCATTATTTGTACACTATGTACATTATTTCTGAATAGAGGATTTAAGAACCAATCTGAAAAGTTCACTTTTTTGGCTCAGTAGCATGCGCATAGAAATTTACTGTAGAGGCAGTTAGAAATAACTGGAAGCACAAACTGTTGTGGCTCAAGCTACCGTAGACGTGGTTTACAAGGCTATTAAATGAGCCGACTCTGTAAATGTTGAAACTAATGCAGCACGCTGCAAGCAGGTGTGCGCTCAGCTCTTGCAGTTACTGGTAATTAGAAGTCACCAGTTAAGTAGAGAGTACGTGTGGCATCTCAGCGAAAGCAGTTACTTGGCTATCATAAATCACAATTATGGACAGGTGACGAGAACAAAATGACGTTGCCATTTTTAAATTTTCAAACATTGCTGAGATTAATGAATTGTTAGATTAACAACGATACGGTTTTGTTTGGAGGAAGACGCAAATGTCCTGTATACAGTGACATCATTCGCGAACATGCCGATTATTTTATTTATCCTAAGGGAAGACAAAGGCAAACATGTATCAAAATCAATGTCGGCTCGTAGCTTGAAATCGTGGGGGTGCTGCAACTTTCGAAATATACATACACACTGCAAGTATTTTGGATAAAATATCAAATATGGTAAAAATAAAAATAATAAATAAACATGAAAAAATATTGTTTATTATCGATAAAATTATACAGTTTAGTATAATTCAAAATTACTTAAAAATAAAATCCATTATCATAACCCCACTAATGTTCTAAAATCAAAACTATAACAAATGTCTTTAATTGTAATGTCCAAATATTTAAAGAGACGGAGTAAGCACTATAAGCACTACAAACATTACTATTGGCGCAAACTGCATATAAACAACAGTGGAACTGCGCAACGGACAGTGCCGCATTACGCTAATAGCTTGCATCTCACTATGACGTGCATATGCTTGCGCGCGTAGCAATATGACACTGTGGTAAACACAGTGCTGCTAGCGCCCTCCTAAGTGCTACGAGATGAATTTTTATTATTTTTTATACAAAATAAGAGAATTGTGTAGGATTGTTGATGATAAAATTAAATATTACAAGCAAATATTAATAAATTAATAAATATATTTATATATCGAGAAAAATTGAGTCTGCTGCAGTTCCGCAGTGCCTATGCACGAGACGCTCCTGATCAAAATATATCTTTATTTAGGAACAATAAATTAAAAATAATAAAATTAAACAGTCAGAATAGCTCATATAATGTCAATTATCAATTATGATAATTTACACCCCTCCATCTACAACATGGTTTTGTTCTAACAAGGTTATAAAATTGCAGAAGGTCGTTTTAAACTTCTGTGTGGAGGGAAACCCTACTATTATGTTGGGGGGGGGGGGAAATCCCTGTATTAGGTTCTATGGAACAGAACTTGTGGTTGTTTGAGACATTCAAAATTGTTAGTTTTTAAAATTTAAAACCCGTTTCTCAATACAAGGGGAAAAGTGCATCGGCTCATAATGAAGCTGCCAAAAAAATGTCCAGAGGAATTTTTAAAAAAAAATATTGAAAAGCTCGAATACACAAAGTTTTCAATGTTCGATGAGAAAGATCTTTGGTGGAAAAATGTCCAACAGAACGTTTGTTTCAAACAAAAGGGCAACATACACCAGATTTTAATGCATCAAAAGATCTTATCTGCAATAATACATTAGGAGATGACTTGATAAAACCTATGCTAGTTTGTAGATCCTCGTGTCCAAACTGGGATTACGTGTCATCTGACACGTAATCACAGTTTGTACGACGTATGTTTTGTTATTACTATTTTTAATAAAAATTAAGTTTCCGATCGCTATTAAAATAAAATAGTGAATTTTTGTCAATGAATTTTGTACTGGTTCTAGTGTCCGGTATAACACAGTTCTGCACCACAGGAGATCTTAGAGGATCCAAACTACCTTGTTATAAAGTTAACCTGTATCTGTATAAAATGAATTATTTTCATAAAACTATCAATATACATGATTGTGGACTTTGGCTTTAGCGTTGCTTAATTTGTACAGTCTTATTTTCTAAACTTAAACTTAAACTTAAACCTGCCGGTAAAAGTTGGTTTGAGCGATTTAAAACCCGTTTTGCAAGGAAGTTTAGGCTGCTTAGTTTAAGAACAAAATTTAATTGTCAAAGAGTAATTTAGTTTAGATTTTAAGTTTAGATTTTACGTTGAGAAACGTAAATAATATCTGATAAATCTCCAATGTCCCATTTTTATCTCAAAATACCTAACAGTTAGTTATTCAGTCACACTTACGAAGATAAATGTGAATGAGATCACAATACAAAACAAAAGTTGTTGATTTCTGTTCTACATACTTAGAAAAATATTAAAAATGATGCTGGGAAATGTCATAAATTGAAAATAATTAATTAACGAGTTAGGGTAATCCTAAATATCGCTTGAAACTGTGCACAAAATATACTTCGCTTCCGATTTTTTTCAATAACTTAACATGCATCTCCACTTTGATAGATAACATAAAGCAATCCGGGGAGGAAATGAGTGCTTCTTACATTACGTCACAACTAACTTTAAACTAAACAAACATCTGAATAGAATGAATCGATCAACTTCACTGGATAGAAATCATAAAATGTGGCGGTAAGCCATCATTGTCAATGCAGCATGAAAGTTAAGTCATATCCTATTACCCATCTTAGCTTACCTAGTGCAGGGCTTAATTTCCCAAGCTGATGCTACACCATATAATATTCTCAATAAACGAACTGGATGCTTCTCACAAAATTAGTAGCATATCGATAATGTATCATAAAATATTCAGTGGCTATTTCTCGCTGTTAATTCACCATTTCAAAAGAAGTGTCAAACTCCTTATCACCAATCAACGTTTACCTTCTCTTCTTGTCAAAAAGATGCTAAGCTTTAGGAGTTTGACTCAACTGATAACAACTACTATCAGTAATTAAAAATGCAGCTAAAACCAAGCAAATGGTAATAAGCAAAAAACAACGCAAATTTATAAGTATCAACCGGATTCCACCCAAAAGTAAAAGCTTATAAGTATTTAGAAGTAGATTACAAAAGAGGAACAACAGTTACGATAAAATCAAGAATAGCTAAAGCCAAAGAAGCATTTTGTATTAATAAATTACTAATGATAGCAGGAATAAATAAACCGACCAAATTAAATATAATAAAAATCCTACATGTGGTCCACATTGAATTATGTGGAGATATGATGCCATTGAAGATTTCTTGGAAGGATAAAGAAAAATTAACGAAGAAGTTTTGAAGTTAATGGGAACTAAAAGAGCGCTTGTAGAAGACCTTATAAAGTACAAGATGGCAGGGCACGTACGAGTATTAAGAGGGTCAGCTGGGTTGGGGAAAAGTCTCTGGAAACACTGGAGGAAAATCAGAGGGAAGACGATCTCTTGGTAGAGCAAGAAATTCTTGGGTTGATGATTTAAAGAAGGGGTGAATTAAAAGAGCTATTACCAGATTAAAAGGATAGCAGAGGAACGAACATTCTGGCGTACAAATTGGAGAAGCTTCTGCAATTTGAAGGTTAGGAAGAAGAAAAAGAACGTATCCGCTCTCCAACCAATGAACCAATTGACTGCGGGTTGGAATTAAGTTCATCGGATTACTGAGACCGCTTCCAAAAGTATCCTTTGTGATGCTAGGTCTGGAATAAACGACAGTAGCTCGAAACTAGTAACAACAAAACGCAATGAAAGCTGTAAATTATTTACATGATAATTATTATAAGAGATGATTCTATAATGACCATTAAGTCCAAATATTCTTTTCTCATAAATCATTCAATGAATTTGAAATCTTCCATATTGAGGTCTTTATTATTTGCTTGTTCATGTGAGCTCTTGGAAAGTCCTTGATCATAATCCAAGCGTTTTGTAACCAATCCTTCCCCGCTTCGTACTCATAGATTTCGATCACACCAAACAGTTTCAATAATATGATCGGACGTCATTTATTGAAAATTACCAGTAGGAATCGCCATGTTCATCGAGATGTAAACCCTCTACGGTCTATTCAAAACAGTTAAGTATTCAGCCTCCTAAATATCTAAGTGACGTAATGTCTCCGTTAGAAATACTATCTGGTTTCTTACTTCTGATCTTTGGCTCAACCTTAATAAGTTTATAAATTCTTATTCCAATTAGAAAGCTATTTGTAAACGTTGCACAATTCCTCAGACACACATTGAAAGAAGTACTGCAGTAACAACTACAATACTTAGCATAAGATAAATATATCCCAATTAAATAAATTCTGGTATGAATTGAAGAGCCGTCCGAGCATCTGTAAGGATTTGTAAAATCTCCTTAAGTATGTATATATATTTAAATTAGTGTTCATATTTTTGTACAAAGTGATATCAGTGTGAGAGAAGTATTAATCCAAATTTCAAGTCTTTCTCAAACTTAGAAAATTCCTAGAAAATATATTCGTAAGGTACATTAGGCTGTCCTATTCCACAGCTCATGTTTTTTTAATACACATTTCGTACCCTATGAAACGAAAGATTTGAAATTGACTCTAGCAGACCACAAGATAAATAATTTTAGAAAAAATTCTTTTTATTGGCACATGAAGAGATGAAAGATGGGGCTCATACTGAATTTGAAATCTTTCCGACTCATGCAAAATCCATTAGGGAGTGTCTGAACCGTACAAATTGGAAGCCGTCACCCCCCCCCCCCACACACACACACAGGGAAAAAGGACACCGCGATCATTGATGACTTCGACAGGGTTGCCAATTTGCTGCAAAAACTACCAAGTAAGATGATACCCAGTATCATCATCATCAAATTCCTGAGATGGAATTTGATGATGGGTGCACAGGATATGATAGTATACTACATGAAAAACATCAAAGGTGGTGTCTTGAATGCCTTGTTGAGCAAAATATATTGATTATTAAAGTTTTGATACAAATTACATTACCATACATTTGGGAACTGATAACACCGAACGGTGGCGCTCGTTACATTTCGTTAGCACAATTGTAGTACACTCGTAATCTCAGTAAACGTAGAAGTAACTGATTTCTTCATGGAAAATATGTGTATTATGGAAGATGGCTTTTGGTTCTGAATCGTCTATTTCAAGAAACCTGTTGAATTAAAATAAATTGTGGTTGGGGTGCATTCATATACAGAGACCACAATAGTTATCTCGTTAATGTTTGAAATAATGTCATTTCATGCTCGCATGTTCTTTGATGGTACATCATCATGGAGCATCTTTTCCAAGGTCCATTTATTGCCGTTTCTGACAATAAGTTAGTGATGGTGTTATTTATATCAGTACAGTATTATCATTTAACAACATTATTAGGTAGCTGTCTATGCTACTATGCTGTAACTTTCATGACGCATTTCGTCGACTTATACATTATTTGATTGTGAGTGAGTGCGTGTATAGGTGGATGTGTGGGTTATAATGAACAAAGTATACGACCTCAACGACTTCGAAAGAGAATATCGCTGTTTCAGAAACTGCTGTCCTTATAGGTGTCGATGTGCGACGGAGAGAATAAAATAATAAACAGGAAACATCACAAATGCCAGACTTGCTGCCCGAAACAGCTGATCGATGCAAAAACGCACACAAAGAATCGACAGGATCGTAAATTACAGATAATAGTCACATGACAGCGTATCTGAACGTACCATAGATCAGACGCTGACCCAAACGGAGTAAAATGATCACTGAATGTATCAATCCAGACATAAAAGCTAAGGCAGAGGTAAAATTAGCAAATGTCACATGAGTGATGATGAATCCCATTTCCTTTTTTTTTTTACGTATGGACGTCCGAAAGGACAAAGATATGGCGTAATAAACGAGCCATAGACATCCATCGCACTTTTTCTTTGCAAATTCAAAGCGGTGGCGGCAACGGAATCTAGGGTGTGTTTTACTGCTTCCTTAAGTTCCTGGATATTAGGAAAGCAGGACTGACTGGTACAGCCCGTGTGAACAAGGGGGTTGCAAGAATAGGACAGTGACAATTTCAATTTGAAAGATCTCATAGTTCCCTTGACTCCTAGACTGCATTCGATTCGAACCAAAAGAGGTTGGAAAGGTATGGAAAGAAAGAAAAGTTTACTCTGCGATCCAAAGTGCATACCATCTAAGCAGACAAACGCTGATTGATAAATATATGCTTCCCAAAAACTACAAACAGTAAAAGATAAAAAACAAAATAAAACTAAAAAATTTGTGCAATAAAATATTTACAAATGACATGAAATAGAATGCATTCCAATTCAGGTACAGACGCTATAAGAATTAGAATTATTTGGTACAACTAGGACACATAGACTTTGGATACTAGTCTCTGGAAGAAGAGGCTATTATAATATATAAGAGGATTATGAGATAGAAATGGCCAAATTATCTAGACCACCCTATTCTAAAATTCTGTCTCTTCAGGACACCTGAGACAAAGATTTATAAACGAAAGAGATACGATGCAATGGGAGGTGAATAGCTCAATGTTTTCACTGTAAATTTACGTGAAACAAGGAGTTTTGTAGTCCACGAACAGCGAGCATAAATGATACAGAAGAGATAAATGAACGATGTATTGGCTGAAAGACAACAATGGACCATCCATCAACAAGCGTTTCTTACACATCTCAACAGCACATATCCAAGCACCACTCGATTTACCGCGGAAGAATGATACATAGAATCACTTCTGCTCTTAGATCTCCTCACCCGTAAAGGGACAAATCAGTCAACAGAAAAAGGAAGATACACGACTCATACTTGCGAAAGCTGGGGAAGCAATCAATTCATGTACGAGGCCTGGTTAAATCGCATCCATTTTCTAAAACGGAAGAATGTACAGGAAGCAAACAGGACAATGCAGATAGCAAGATAACCAAAGCCTGCTGAGCAACAATTCACGCAAGAAATCTGGATAAAAAAGTATCCGGACTGGATGAATATTTCGATGTCAGCTGCACGCTTGGTATTTGAACAGTACAGAACATATCAGTGTACGTTTAGATAAGTAGGTCACTACAGCTCTCAGTACTTTAACTATCAGTACTTAGTTTTTTTAAATACTTTTTTAAATCTAAATAAAAGTGCCGTGAGCCTTCTCTGGCAAGCAAATAAATTTTCTTATCAGCTGTAGATAAGTGACGTCATTGATCTGAAGTACAGGGTGTTCGGGATAAATTTGACAGTTTCGTAAGGAAAAAGAAAATCTTCTTTGTATCTATTAAATTTAATGAATTGACAAAAAAACATTACAGGCAGAGTTAATTACAATACTATCAACAAGATTTACTCAAAATAACCACCATTAGCATCGATCACAGCTTCAATTCTGCTTCGGAACCTCGAACAAGCTGATGCTACAGTCTCCCTGGGAAGGGCCGCAAAAACTGTTTTAATTTTATCCATTAACTGGGCTTTTGTATTACTGGAAGTGCGATTGGTGTCTTTTTCAACTGCGCCCCATACAAAATAATCCATGGGGTTAAGGTCTAGGGAGTTTGGAGGCCAAACATTTGGACTGGTGAAGTCGTAGAAATTTTCAGACAACCATTTTTGACTTTTCCCAGAGGTGTGGCAAGGGGCCGAATCCTGCTGCCATACATACGGCCTACCATTGGCTACCCTTGTTATCCAGGGCTTGACTACAGTTAGCAACTCCACGAACAAAGCCCGAATTCCAATGCCAGGGTTCTTCAACACCTGTTCCTGCAGATTTGAGAGGAATTCTGCTGTACGAACGCAATCAGATCGTCTGCTAGGGATCTTTCTTCTTGCTACATCCTCGTAGTCACCATTGCAAGTCTCTAGTTCATGCCTGATTGTTTTACTGTATTCAGGGAGCATTGGGCAGCAGTCGTAATATCCTTATTTTGATGGCGGGCACAAATCATCATGATACAAGTTATTCTCTTCCATGATTCAGGTGGGTTCCAGCTATCCATCCTTTCTGACATCTTGTATATGAATGAAGAAGGGTCCAAACTTTTAAATGAAGAGAAGTGTGTGTTAATACATGTAACTTACGGAAAAATATAATTAATTATAAATATGTCAAATTTATCCCGAACACCCTGTAGATAAGTGAAGTCATTATCGAGATGTAGTTTCATGACGTCATCTGTATCCTGGATGCATGAGTTGTGCGAGCGCCCTCTTTTTGTTTGGTTGTAGTGGTGCATTATGGGTAATGGTTCGAGTATCACTGAAAACCAAATAGAGGTAGGGCAAATTGGGAGGATGTGACGATGTCACTTATCTACATCTCATAAGAACAGACAGGGATGATAATGACGTCACATCCCCCATTGGCCCTGTCCCTATTAGGTTCTTAGTGACTGGTAATATGCGAACATACCATTCAATTATATTAAAAATGTAACAGAGAGATCGGCTTTAGGCGGTACACAAAATAAGCATCAGGAACAGAGACGCAACTAAAGGAAAGGGTTGAACATTTTGAAGAAATCTGTAGCTAACCATGTTTGTAAGCTAAACACATGAATTAAAAACGATTACAACTATAACTTATAACCATATAACAATTTAAACTGAAGCCTTTTGGAGAGCATGATATGCATGTTTTCTGAATACAAGGGAAAAATATCCTTGCGTTTATTTTAATGCAAAGGTTTTATTGAAAACATTCTCCCGATTTTAAAAATAAAATGCAAAAATTGACCACATTAAAGGTCATTTACTGAAAATCAAAATAATGGTTGAATTGTGATTTACATCATCTAAATTTTATGGAAGAAAAAGTGCTTAAAAAGACTTCGTCTGTATACTGAAACACATCCAAAAAGAAGGATAAAAATATCCACATTTTTATCTTTCTTTTTTGGATACTTTTCGAACTGGAGACATAAAAAGTTCTAAAGAAGTTTCGAAAGCGATCAACATTTTACAGAGCTCCGCAGACTATACTTTGCATCGGCATTAAAAACATGGTTATTTTATACTTATTTTTTTACGAAATGTCCTAGTTTATTACATTCTCTTTGGCTCAAATTACATTAGAAGTTCCCTTTTCTAATTGTATGTGAGAAGTTCATCTTAAGTTTTCTGCGGCAGGTATAACAAAATTCTATTTATTATTTCTTTCCCAGTTGAATGCGATGAAACCACATGTTTCCTGTTCAGGCGCCCTCTTGTGCTTCCACTGAGTATTTAGACGTAAGTTAAGAAGCAACGTGTGCGCTAGTCGCTTCAGTGGCGCGAGACTCCTGTAAGCATTCGGATGTCTGAGCTCAGATGTCAATGCTACCTTTAGCTAAGCGAGAGAGAGTTATATAATATTATATAAATAACATCAGTGACTCCTGCTTTGGGGAAAACAGATGGAACCAACTCTAAGAAAAAGTGCAGGTCGCATATCGTTCTACTACAAAAATTATTTCGTCTAAGTCAGCAATGTCTGCAGAATCATAGGATCGTCAACGTCTGTGTAGCATTCTTTAATTGCTAAGATCATCAGGTAAGCGTTTGCTGTTTACTCAATTATTATTATATGACATCAGACGATGTGGGTCGTCTAGCTCGAACTGTAAAGTAATTCGTATCCTAGATACGGCAGTTATATACACGATATAAATAAATTAAATGGGCTGGACATCTAGTTATTTTGGCCCAAACAAGTCTTAAAATATCTTTATTCTCTGTTTTGTGTTAAAAGACGATCCAGAACTGTTATTTATCGTATACCTATATCGATTACATCTAAAACAAATTTAGATGCAATCCTAGAATGGGAAAGTGAATCTTTCTTTGCAGAATAGTGGAAGAGTTACGACCAAAGTTGTCATCATTACACGTTTATCAATGGGTTATGATGACAACTGATGCTTCAGAAATTGGCGGGCTTAATGAACTACTGGAACTTGACGCTTTTCATTGGTTGTTATAACAGCAATGAAAACAACACTTATTTTCGTCAGTTATAAGGTTTCCAGGATCTGCTTTAACTGCGTTATCAGAATTCGTATTATTTTCATCATGTGCATCATGGTCTATATCTCCAATTTCTTTTTTTCGAGTCAGTAACTTTGACTTTCCAAATTGAGTTTTCTTAAAATCCATCACAGTTAAGCGTACCAAGATTTCTAACATTTTGGATTAATTTTAAATTGTTTTCGTTTTGTTTCAATAAATCACATAAACAAGTGTCTATATGACAAAGTACTGTGTGTTGGTTTGCCAAACATGGGTTTCCTCAAACTGTCATTTGCCGATGCGAAATTTGCACTAATGCCAGTGGTTGGTCATCGCTGACCCAGAGCGTTATTGTCCGGTTAGTCTCATTAAGTTTGATTATATTAATTATATTGTGCCTGTCAATTAACTGCTTATATCCTACACCTGGTATGACTCAATTGTCAGAGTAACAACAAGAGTTAGCGGAGGAAACGCTATTGCCATACGAGGCTGGTTAAATGGTCTCTGACCATTTAACCAGCCTCGTATAAGAAAGTCGTTCCCATTTGCATAGTCAAAAGACTGAATGCTTATTTAGATGACAGATGTCCATCTCTCACTTTGAGACTGACATATCTCGTTTACTGGGAGACAGTAAATGCTAATTTCTCCAAAGACTATGCTAATTTCTTCCCAGCAAGATTTTCGATTTATCCAATTTTTAACAATAGAATCAATGTCGTTTTATAGACGTGTCAAAAATGATTTATGAAACAGCGAATGATACTGTATTTTTATTTTATTCCAGTATTATTCGGATTGTATTAATCTATCCATTAATGGATACATTAAGAAGTGCATTCTTCTTAAACAGATTAGAACACTAAAGATGGGTCAGACCTAGAAAACCCAGTCAAAGCGTACATTTATATTATAAAAGTGAGAATTTACGTTAATTCTATCCACTTTTTATTAATAACTCAAGAAACATTATACAAAATATCAATAAGATGTGTTTGATAACAGCTCATAAAGCACATCTCATATTTAGATTTAAAAAAGTATTTAAAAAAACTAAGTACTGATAGTTAAAGTACTGAGGGCTGCAGTTTAGAAACGGCCACTTTACTGACATCATTTTGAATAACCAGCGATATTTTTACATAGGCAAAGTGGATATTAAAGATCCAACATTATTTCAAAGCCGATTGTTTGTAGAAAGTATGAAAGTTTCGTAAGTTGACCTAAGAGCTTACGAGAATACAATCCTCGCCATCCCCGAGTTGTCTTAGCTGTACTACTTAAGGTATGAGCTCTGCCCAGGCGTCCATATATTCACCTTTTGTTAGTGCATTTCATAAAGGTTTCACTTGCCTGACAGCTGTTTCGAACTGGTTGGTTGTCTTCAGAGACCAGGCAGAAACCTTAAGAGAGCAAAAACTCTCGTTCAGTACTAACGAAATCGAAAGGTCAGAGAAATGTAGTTTTCGTAAGTGAACTCTCGGCCGGTGCGTAAAAGTAATACTAAAGAAAGAGCCAAACGGCATCATTTCGGCTTTGAAATAATGTTGGATCTTATCCACTTTGCCTATGTAATTTTACAGCCGAAATGAAGTCTTTTGGCTCTTTCTTTAGTAATTACAGTGGTATGCTGTTATGGTACTACTTGAATTTTAAAATGAATTTACATTGTCGACAATTAAAACAATAATGTCAGCCAAACGGCTGCTCTAAATTGCAGTCAACCTCATGCTTTTTCAGTACTTCGTTTACAATAAGATCTGAACTGTGTGAAAATTGTCGCTGGGGGGAGGACTTAAACAACATAAGAAACAACTACGTTCCAAATTTGATCAAGAACGATTGACAAATCGAAGGTGAATTTCTAAGGAGACCTTGAACAATTTCAAAATATCGTAAAGCGGTTGAAGGATCAGACTTTTGTAGGGGTTTTGACATAAGAGATTCTCTGCACCCTTCCCCCACCAAAAAAAACCTTTCATTTTATCCCGATAGCACTGAAATTTTCAGAGAGCCTTAAATAATATCAGAAATAGCGATGTTCCAAAGTCGAAGTCAATTGAACGAGAACTATACAAACCTTCCTTGCAACCGAATTCGTTTTTATTTGATAGAGCTAATTCAGGGGAAATGCAAACTACGTAAGAAATGTATTCCAAATTTGGTTGAAATAGGCTGAATGATGCCATAGAAGAGTATTGAGGACAACGGATCGGTAATATTCAACTTCAAACCAGAATTAACAGCAGATGGAACTTTAGCCCCAACGATTCTTGTAATAACAGTGGTCAATGACTGTTTACAGTGGGGATAAAACTATCACTCTTGAATGCAAGACTCATTTCTTATTTCTTTTAATATGTCAATTAACATAATCGGATTGCAACAAAGTGACGAATTCTAAGCAGAGCAGTAAGATAAAATGTTTTTTTTTAAATTTAGAATGCGTTATGTAAAATCCCATCCCACCAGGAAAAGTTATAAATCTACAGTAGATTAATACTTGGATTTGCAAGTGAATCCATGATTCTGGAACACATGGAATTTCAGGCCTCCACCAAGCAGGGGCTTACACCAAT
The DNA here is from genome assembly GCF_054136105.1 of Typopeltis vanoorti. Classification (NCBI taxonomy): domain Eukaryota; kingdom Metazoa; phylum Arthropoda; class Arachnida; order Uropygi; family Thelyphonidae; genus Typopeltis; species Typopeltis vanoorti. The sequence goes on from NC_143564.1 coordinate 23,238,151, forward strand.
GAATGAATTCATCTCCAACCTAAAAATATTGACCACTGTTATTGACTCAAATCATTAAGTCAAGCAAATAAATACAGATTCCGTAAATGTAAACCTCCCGAACAGTTCTAAATTTAATTTCACATATATAAAGGATTTTAATTCCAAACTCAGGCTTGTCAATTTTAATCTTCCAAGCCACAACTACAATCCTGAAAGACCTCTATCAACTCATCAGTTTTCATTTCACTTGCTCCCAATTACATACTCTTCGAATTATTTCATGTCAAGGGTGAAATTTGTGTTCACGCTCATATTCCATATCGGAAAGTACTCGATCTAGAACTACTGCATTTTGATCTTCTTTGTCTAAAAAAATCTTGACATTCCATTGAACTGTTTGTTGTATCAACTATTCTATTCGCCAAACTACTAACCATTCTTAATTGTTCTAGTTTTCTTTCCTAAGAGAAAAGTAATCTCCCTTGGATATTTTAATGTTTGTTAATTCAGCAGTAGAGATATGTCCAAGCATTTTCTGTCACCAACAATTGCAAGCTATTGTTCTTATGCTTACCAGAATACCAAATAATAACCGTTCAAGTATGAACAGTTGTATACCGACAATAGATTAGCACCGTTAGCAGGTTAGAAAATCTGGAAACAACAGTCCAGAGACCAAACACAAACACGGAACGTTTTAAAAACACTCCAAACCATCAATGAGCAGGTTCTGGTCTTACCGATCAGTATAAATTATCTATCACCCAAAGATTTTTCACAAACTGTCCATGTTACAGTGACATTCGTATTCATGGTATGAGAGTGGAGACTTGAGACGCTTATCCTCAGCCATCCAGGCCGGCAAAGTAAGATGATCATCATGATTTCTGTGATTCGTTTCCTTGATTGGATTATTGCTCTCAGTGATGCATTCTGTTTGGTCCGCGCGGTTAGCCTAGTGGCTTTGCGCTTCGCAACCATATGACTGGGGAAGGAGTGTCCTAGGTTCGATTCCCATCGAAGACGTGAGGAGCTGAAGGATCTTCCTCAGCCATAGCCAAGTTAGCCGGTCTTGGGCGCGGGCAGTAGGGTTTTTTCCGCCAGTTTATCTGGTGTTTTTCATCCTGCAAGCAGGCAAACTGGCCCCGTGAACACACAGGGATACAGCCAAGAATACTTTGAGGCATAGGAGTGACCATTCTATCCTCGTATTTCGGTTACGAAATCCAAGCATGCTTGGAAGGTTGTGGGCCTTAAAGGCCTGTTAAAGCCATTGGGATAGATAGATGCATTCTGTTTACAGAGAACGTGTAGTTGCAAGACAATTTATTAACTTTATTACCACATCCAAAACTAAATTTGAAAGAGTCAAAAGCAATCGACGAGCACCGTGTCCAAATGACAGCCACACTTTCTGACCTTTTGACAGAATTGTCGCACGTAAGTCTTGTCCAACCCTGTTTCTAATTTTTTTCCAATCGGGTGGTCTGTCGTACCATAACCCAAAGAAAAAGTCAATATTTTGTGTTCTTACTTTTCTTCTAACTATTGTCTAATGTTCTTGGTAAATATCCCTGTATCATTTCAAATTCCAAATGTCCCTTTGATTTTCTGACAAAAGCCGAATCTTTTCTCGTCTGGATACCAAAACAACCCTTAATCCTGATGGCGTTTCTCCGATTGTGAAGGGTTCATGTTCACGATCTGAGGAATTTTGAGAAAAACATACCGCACCTTATACATCTATATACTTCACCTAATACTTAAATTTTAATTACAAGTGTTATAATTAGAGACAGTTGAACAAGATTTATCAGTGTTTGCTTTCCTAGCCATAAAACCTCAATGAAAGACATCTCAGACAATATAAGTAACCAATTTGAGTTCATATCTTAATCAAAATGTAGAAATAATCCTTCAACCACTTTGGAACTTCTTTATCAGACAATTTTGAAATGGAGATATGCTGTTCGATAAACACAGATGAGTTTATCATACTGCCTATACTTAATGTTCTGCAATGCAGAGCTTCAAAATACATTTCAGTTTTCAAAGGAATTATATTGGACACTGCGCAACCTAAAGTAAAATTTCGGAATCAAAAACTTACACGTAGGGATTTAACAACTATTCCGATTATACTAATGCCTAGAGTGTCTAAAAATCCCCACCGACTTCGAACCCACTTCAAAGGAATATTTTCGTTGAAAAACAGCCATCGCAATTTTTAAACGATGTATTTTTATCTGTATCATTGTAAATTTTAACCATTTAGTTCTTCGTTATTTTTAAAACATCGTCTGTACCCGTTTTTAACCACTAATAACGCATCCATTAGAAGACATTAGTAAAGAATGTCCCAGTCGTTCAGCACTAGTGCGAGGATCAAATGTGCGCAGTGATAACACTAAGGAGAATAGACGTGCAATTTGTTAGAGTTGCTAGGTGTGACGCCGTTACTGATTCACTGTCTCCCTGTTATTACGCTGCTGTCATCTTTCATTGTGCGTCGTCTGGTCCGAATACTCATCTAAAAGCGACACTGCCTATTTGCCATTATCTATTCGCATTAAAAAGAGACAGTTGAACCTTCCTCCTCTTCTTTATCTCCTAATTCCACTCTAGAGGATTTCTTGAAGTGTGTGTGTGTGCTAAAAATGCTTCTAAGATGTTTTAAGAACAAAGAGAGATCTCTCTGAATAAATTAATATTAGAGAGGATCGGAAATAAAGCAAGGTGGAGGCATTTGTGAAAAACCTATGCAAAAAGGCAGCATATCGATTTGAACCGCAGTTAAATTGGGCTAAGCCAACACTTCCATTCATTCGGAAACCAATAAAGGTTACTGGCGTAATATATTTTGCATTTGATATAACTTCGCTCTGCTAATGTTGGCTTATAGCTAATATCATTGGATCAGGAGATCAAATAGATCAAAGTTCGTAGCGAATTCTTACAAGGGCGTTATTAAACAGAGAAATAAATAAAGAATATTAAATCGATAAGGCTGTGATTAAACAGACTCTTTGGAAGTGTTATGTCATTGTATATGGCTTGTGAACTCATTGAGTAAGAGATAATATTTTCATTTGTAATTTTGAGTTTAAAAAAAGGTTGGCGATATCAGCAGAAGAGCTTAAAATCGCAAAGGAAATATATAAGAAATTAATGTCTGGGCAACTGTCCGGATGTAATGAGCTTAAGGATCTTTCTCAGCCATAGCCAAGTTAGTCGGTCTTGGGCGTGGACAGCAGGGTTTTTCTCTCCCAGTTTATCTGGGAGTTTTTCATCCCGCAAGCAGGCAAACTGCCCCCGTGAATACACGAAATACAGCCATAGGATAAACCGGGAGGTATAGGGCTAGTCACCTTATCTTCGGGACGGATACGACATAGAAGAGCTCAAGTCAGCTCTGTAACAGGCCAGTAGGCCTAACACGTAGTAGGGAGAAGACAGAAGATGTCTGGGCATTAAAAGTGGACAGATGACAAAATTTCCAAATACCGGAAGCAGGATGTTTTGCTGATGTGGTGACAATAACTGTGAAAGGAATAATATTGCCAAATTCAGAATGCAACATTCTATTACAGGAGTGTCATAACACTGACTTGTTAGAGAAGATTCAATGGAGAAAGACAAAAACATAATGTAATTAGAAATGTACTCATAACGTATCACGACAGAGTAGAGGATTGGCGGGGATAGCTAATAGAAGCAAAACATCCTTTTGGAAACGTATTATTGGTGTATAAGTTAACGAACAAACCAAATTTGAACAGTTAAGTTGGGAAGCTTTTTAATATGTTTAAGACCAATCCACAAGAGACGAAGCTTATTATATCAAGTAGTAAAATAATACTAGTAATAAAATATTGATAGTTGTAGCTGGAATAACTGCCAAACGAAGTAGCAAATATCTACAAAGTTAGGCAACAAGTGCTTTATCTATCTGGTCGCTGAGGAGGACCCATAGTTCGAAACAGCGATGTCGAGTCAGTGCGTGCGTAATACAGTTTCCTAACAGCCCGTAGTATATTCATCTTTTTTTAAGCTCATTACATTATGAGTATATTTATATAAAAATATAAATATTTTATCCTTATTTTGATCTTTCAATACAAGTAAAGCAATTTTAAGGTCCATTCAATAATTACAGTTAAATCCCAATTCAACTGGAAAAACGAAGGCTACTGAAATGCTTGATACGCGAAGGATGTTGCTTGTTCATTGGTTGACGTTCTTTATATAAAGATGTCATAAAGAATGAGCCCTCATAAATAAGTTACACCGGTCGTCAAATACTAAGGAAAGGTATTTAATAAAATTGGAAGTACTCAGCTAAGATGAATCACTGGGATAGGAGGAAAAGCTTTTTTTATGTCGTTCGCGTCTGTCGTTGGATGTTTTTATTGTGTAATATGTCGCTTACTAGTTTTAATACAACATTATTGCTTCCAAAAGTAGGACTAATAAGTATACAACGTAGGTTATAAAACTGAATGTTATACTGGAATTTGAGCACTAGTGAGAAAAAGGATAAACAGAATAAAATAACTGTGATCGCATAAGGTTTGAAGTTTCTCTTTAGATATTTGATAGCACCTTTTGCACTGTCAATACCTCTTCTTACATCACAACAGCTCAATCTATAAAAACGTTGAACTGTCGAACGTAGTGATTGGAGGAGGTTACACCTGTATTGGACTTTCAGATAACGTTTTATGAATTAATATAAATTTATCATCCTATTAAGAGTTATTTGTGTATGTCTCCCGATGCTAAGGCCTAACATATATAGCACTGAAACCGAACAAAAGATGACCTTCAATGCACGAATGTCTTATCTCTATTTCTTTTATTGTGCACATGTCCATCACGTTCATAAAAGTCGTAATCGCTTTTCAATTCGAAGTCTATTTAACGAAAATATAGCCTGAGGGAAGCAATATAATTGAAATCAGGACATACTTGAAGGAAAAGATGAAATAGAATGCTATAGTATATTATAGTTTATTGACCATTGCTTTCACCTTAACGTATAAACGAAGCTTACCGCTATTCGGCGTCTCTGGTTTGAGGTTAGGATTAGCGGTTAATAAGAAAAAGTTGACCAAGCGCGCTTTTGCTTCACTGGCGATATTTCAAGATAGATGACCGGAAGGTTTGCCATTATGGCATTGTGAAAGATTTCAGTTAAAGAAATCGATCAATTCCTATTTTCGTTTAATTAACTGAAAATAAAAGAAATTTTAATAAAAATAAAATGAAATAAAAGAAAGTATTTCTTTCCTGAAAAAAAAAAATCAGGACAGAATAGGCATAACTATTCTATTACAGTATTATTATTCATATACTGTATGAGTGAAGTTACTCGACCGCTAGAGGTCACTGAGCATACATTAAGCAGAAGACATGAGAAAAGACCCAGATTTCTAAAAAAAATGTACAAATAATTAATAATGGCAAATGTTTCCTGAGCTAGCTAATTTTTTTTTACTTATTAAAATGAGGCGTGTGGTGAAATAAAAAAGAGGAAAATATTAAAATGAAAGTTAACAGTGATGAATAAATATCTAGGGTTTTTTTTTTTTTTTCATTTTATTAATGAGCGCCTCTACTTTTGTAGCTGTTCCTGTGTCCGAACTGTTTTTTTTTTTTTGTTAAGTGAGTGTCGAAAATACAAGTACAGCATAAAGGTGATAATAAAAATAGTAAAAAAAATGTATTATTCGACGGGAACAATAATTTATTCATTTATTTTTTTCTATTTAATTTGAATTCGAATATGATCGTGTCTCTTGCATAGACTGTAAAGTTCTATGTTTACGTTTCTAGTTCTTTCATAGTTCTTTTATCTTTCTTGTCTGGCCTTTCACAGGACTTCAACATCTTGAAACGGCAGCATCCGCTGCCACAAATAAAATACCGTAATGGTAAACTTTTCTTTATCATCTTTATTCTCACCTTTATTTTTATCTTTATTTGCATTTTGCATGCACTTTCCTTTAAGCATTTAACAAACAAACAAAAAAGTTAAGAAAAATCGAAAAAGTTGAAGGAAAAGAAATGCAATTAAAATCTGATTATAATCTTGCCATCTGTTTAATAATAATCATTTGAGCAACATGCACAAAAGATAGACTCCCAATTACTAAAATTAACGGATTGCGAATATTAAATTTGCTCTCTTAAATGTGTGACATTTAAATTGCAGGAGCATTACAACAGCAGTATCTTAGAGATGGAACTAGAGCCCTACGAACGTTTTAACATGATTGCATTGCTCCAACTGTAATGAAAGTACTATGTTATGCTTTCCAACGTGAGGTATTAGGACCGCATCATGCTGGAACATCTAGATAGGACTATGCACTACCTGCAGTGACGTAATTCTATGGCGAAGTAACCTTTAAAACGAATTATTCTTCCTATTCCGGTGAAAAGATGTGTGATAAGTTTGAGGATTCGTGCTAGTCAAAGTAAACATATGTAGAATGCATTTGAAAGGCATCTATACAAAACGTGCCAAGGCTGTATTGTATTGTTGACCTAGGGCGTATTATAAATGTTTTAAGTTATGCTTCTGTGTGTTTCCTATGTGTACCAATACGTTTGGAAAGGTAATATACACATAATGACACCCTCTCCGTTAAATATATTTATATTGTATGTATATGCGAGTTTCACCGATAAATGTATTTCGGTTGAGCAGGCTGGTTCACCGAACCAAATAATCTACTGTTAGTGTAGACAGAATTATCACACATGATAAGAATCCGCCAGACATTGTCACGCACGCAGATCATTAAACATACTTCTCTGGGCAATATCTGTCTCTTCCAATCCGCGTCTTAGGATTAATAAACTGAGCCTTACGTCAAGACAAAATTAATGAAGATTAGTTGACAAGGAAACGGTTGTAATTATAGAACAAAGGAAGTATCTACAATCAGACAACGCTATTATTCGAGAAGTTTAACATTTTTGTTTTCACTATATTCTAAGTTGGATACTGTTGGATTCATTTGTTTCATAAGTGTAATGGATTAAACTTTCATCCGTGGAGAGATTAGAAAAGATGATGTCTGATTGGATATTAGTGATTACTGGTTGCTTTAGTTACATTAATGCTTGGCATTCAAAGGATAAGAGTAAGATTTACTGGATAAGATCAAATCTGATTGGCACGCGCACTTTTTATGAGAATCCTACAACGAAATGTTGTGAACTTATAACGTTTAATACTACACGTGGGATAAAATCCAACAACTCTGCTTTAGAGAGAGAGTAAACGCAAGTTTTTCAAGTCATTTGTGACCTCCAATTAACAGAATGGTAGCCTCGTTCGCAGTGATGAAAACCATCTACCTCTTAAAGACATTTACAAACTTCCGTGCCATACTAGCATTCGAATCAACAGCCTACCATCTGGAAAGCGAAGATATCCTCTGCTCTCAACCAGACCGGCAACGTCTAATGAAAACTGTAATAAATGACATTTCTAATCCCAAAGAGCTTGCAAGTTTTGTTTTCTTCTTCAAATGAATCACCTTGAAATCATGCTGTTGCTATCTTATTGCGCAATACTACGCAACAGGACGTAATCTATAGTTTTTCATTTGTTGGCTTAGCGTACAGCACATATTAATATGTAATAGCGGACAAATTACAATTATTATCTAAAATGCATATAATTTTACAAGGGTGAGTACAGAGACTCACTGCTGATTGTACATATAGTTGAATGATACTTTATAAGTAGAGTTTAATATTACAAAAAGAACTAATCCCTTAAAAAGATCTTTAGACTTAACTAAAGAGGTGACTTCGTCTATCTTATCGTAAATATGAATATTAAGTTCTACAAATAATTGAGATAAATTTCTAAACCAATGAGTTGAGAGTAACCTTTCACTGGTTCCCTTTTTTGTTCTCTCAGTCACGGTAAAAGTCAATTTGTTTAGAGCCCAAGAACAATTTATCTCCTGTCTACCTTAAATAGACTGGTAATGAAAGTAATCTGGGGCTCAGGCTAGTTTATTGAGAATTCTCCCACGCCATTGGTCACACGCTGATGTTTAATTAGTGTTCAATTTAGATCTTAAGAGATGGGCTACCTAAAGAAGGCTTTGTAATTAGGGGAGGGGAAAGAGCTGGGTAAGTGTATTGTGATAACACAAAAGGAGCGTTAGTGTGTGTAATGTCACCTTAGATACTACTTTTTAAATGAAGGGATCCTAGCCGGAAGCCTTCTTTGAATAACTGACAAGTCAGTTTGAAGTTTCAACGTGATCTACTCTTATTTTTTTTTTAAAGTTCTCGCATTCTTTTTTCCCTCAAATTGTCCAGTAAATGGACAGGACAGTCAATCAATGATTCTTCTAATCAAAATGCGCAAATAATGCTTCCCAAATTCAACATTAAGAAATTAATTGTAATATTATTAACGATGCATGTAATACTGATTTCATAGCGTCTGGGTAAAGAGACTATTTTAGTATTAATTTTTCAATAACCTTTTGACTTGCTGGCATCTTCGCACATAAAAAAAGTGTACATCCTTACTTCCGCATATGAAGGAGTGCATTCACTCTGTATCCATCTCCAGTAATGAGGGTGCAACTGAGGTATTCTGTTTCCATCATATTACCAAACAGGTGAACGCATGGAAAAACTAGAACGTGTAAGTGCCTGGCTGACTTTGCTGGAGAAACGGTAGTTAATGATGAAAAAATTTTAAGTGACTGAGTAGGCTGGCACCCACCCGTGATATCGCATTAAGGTTACCTAATGGATACGGCGGGAGCAATCTGCAAAGTACGGAACCGTAACACGAAAGTCTCCCGAAATTAAAATTGCGTTTAATGTTTAAGGCAACTGCGTGCATCTACCACAGATGAATCCCATTAATATTCAATACCCGTCAGATGCCCGGTCTTGAAACTATTTTAAGTTTACGCAGTTGTTCTTTGAATTCAATTAGAAATTGAGTTTAAAATCGATTTGTAAAGAATGAACAAGATTAGTTATGAGAGAAGCTCGGAGTGTATTAGCCGAGAATCAAGGGAAGAGCAAGGAGTAACGGCACTTAAAAATTATAATTATATTCTAAAAGCTGGAAATTCGTGATAAACAACTCCAATATTTCAAAAACATTTCAGATAGAGTGCCTGCCCTTACTGTGAATATATGCTGAATCAAGTATGTACTGTAGACACGCCAGTTTTAATCCCTGATAACAGCGCCACCACACAAGAATGATAGCGCAGAAAATTCGTTTTTTATGGTTATCTGCATGGGAAGAATATTTTAGTACATTTTTTGTATTATGCGAATGAAGAAAAAATAATTTTACCTTAAAACCTGAAAGATGAAGAAGATTTAGAAATAATATCACAAACAAAAAACATTTTAAGAAACATTTGAAACAGGAAAGCCAGAAAAGAGAAAACTGGCAAAATATAGAAATGGAAATAGAAAAAAATCTTGTGATTACAATCAGTAAATCCATGGGGGGAGCAAAGAAGAAAAAGGAATGACCGAAGCATGCTAGCAGAATGCCAAAGACAGAATCATCAGAATACAAAACTGCAATTAAGAACCAGTCGGAGGACTATACAAACAATGGAAAGAAGGATTACATTGAACATGTAACAGGTCTACAACATCAGGTGGAAGAAAAAAAACGATTTTACCAATCTTTAGTGATAAATATTTTTTTCAGTACCAGTGGCAGACAAGACTTTCGCTTACATCCGGCAGCATCTTGTTGATCTGAAGACAACATAACGACCTTCCATCGCTCAGAGCTGCTTTAACAACCCAGAGAAAGTAACAGAGTGAGGAGGATGTCCGTTGATGTTATCGAATGACTGTAACGCTTGCTCGGTTCCCAACAAGTCTCCTAATCCATTGTAGTAGTTGATGTGGTCATCTATCTTTTCCATCCATGTGTGTGTGTTACTAATAGCAGAGTGTAGAGGACGAGATATAGAGAGAAGAGAAAGTATAATATCTGCGGATGCTCATGATCTTGACAACTTTCTTTACCCTTTTTAAATAACCACACACACACACACACACACACACACACACACACACACACACACACACACACACACACACACACACACACACACACACACACACACACACACACACACACACACACACACACACACACACACACACTGCAGCATAGTGAATCTGCTCTCCGACCAATAAGTCGTGCGGTTAAATCCCACTAACAGACGTGGGAGTTTGTGAAAATCTTTAAAAGAGAGATGAGTTTCAGTGCCCCATGTGAGACGACCCCCTGCTTACCGAAGGTCTTAAGTGAATTGAAAAAGATCCATGTTTGAATCTATAGGTTTCCGGAGTATTTGACCCTTAGTTCATTCACAGTACTAATGTACAACAGTGTATACAAATTTTCTTGGACGGAATTCGCATGCGCGCGAGCGCGTAAACACACACACACACACACGTTATCGTTGGATAACTATATTATCTTTTATTATTTTAATGTATTTGTAATTAATTTCCATTATTTTTTGTTACTGAAAGTTTATATATGGTTATTATATTCATTGCTTTTATTCTTTTGTAAGTATGAACATCCAAACCGACTCCTTACGCTCAGCTGTTGAGCATGTCGCACACCGGATGCAATTTGTTGTACACAAGAAAGGTCAGCACATTGAAAATCGTGTATGTGGTTCAGGGGACCCTGATTCTGATGAATAAAACATTATTTCCTGCCAGTTCAATCCCTTCATTAATTTCTGTGTCTCTCGCAAGTCGTTGTTTTAGTTTAATTATTATTATTATTATTATTATTATTATTATCATTGTTACGCGCCACATATCCAGCGTCGAAATGTTATTATTCCATTTTGTCTGCCTTTAATGTAATTATCCGCTTGTTTTCGGCTCAGCCAGCGCCAACATTTCCCCTATCGGTGCTTTTTGGTACTAAATATTGTTTTCATGGAAATCATCTCCCCATGCCTTCAAAAATCTCAATATAGAATTTGGTCTCATTCCATTTATTGGTGATTTTAAAGAAACATTAGTGTGGGTCATAGTTATAACTGTTAGTTATTAGAATGATGTATCAAAATATCGTTTGTATTAGAATAATTTATAAAATATTATATCGCTTTAAAACTCACTCTTAAGTTCCCAAATCACTCACTTTAAAATGAACTTCGATAAAGCTACCATAATAGATTCTAGTTTGGATTCTAGATTCTCCTAGTTTGGATATACATTTCCATGCGTCGTAATAATGCCGATTTATTCTCTCTGTTGTTAATGGTTATTTCAAATGTAATATCCAGCGTTCAGAATTTGCCAATACAGTGCATCCCGATCGTGATCTTTTTGTACGCACAATAAGGCTTCCATAAAACCTCAGTTGTGTTTAGTTTACAGGATTAAGGTAGGGAGATGTAGCTTCGAGCCGTATTCAACGTGGATTCATTTTCTCCATAGCTTTCCACGGAAACCTATGGGGAAAATGAATTGAACTCCATTACGATGGAAATACATATCCTTCAATCGAGCAACGTACTCCAAATGAGTGGGTCGTGAAAAATTGGTCAATTTATAAGGAGCTGAAAATTCCTCCTAGATATCTTGTTAATGGTTTAAAATTGTTGATGATAGCAGAATCTTATGTAACATAATCATGTTTATTTTTATCTTTAATTTAATAAATTAACTTGACAGATTTTTTTTACAAAAAGGAGCAGCAACATCATAACCAAGATCAGGATACTCGTTTGCGTAAATATTAACATCTTAACGGTCATAATTTTTTTTTATTCCAGTAATATCACCTGGCAAAATTGCACCTGGCTGTTGAAACAAATAGTTGAAAGTTTCTGAAGAGAATGTACTGGCCAACACCCAAACGTTACCGTAATGAGATAAATTGTTATAAGTTCAAGGCTATACTTTAACCAAAGGTATAGCTTGTCTGTTCTTCATTATAACAGAATCGTTTCTCGAGCTGGGACATAACTACTGTTCGTGAAGCCAAAACATCTTCATACACGCAAAAGAAGGGATGATCCGGACTTATTTCTGAGATCGGTAATACCTCAGCGTGAACTAAGGCGACACTAGTCTCCTTTATAGCCATTAGGTGAACTGTGCTATTCCAATATTTCCCAAGCACTCCCTTTGGCGATCACTTTCTTTCTGCTGTTTATTACCTTTAATTTTCTTCATCAAGGTTATACTTCGCTTATCAAAAGCAAAAGAGAAAAAAAAATGAAGGATTACGTAAGTGCTTAATCCCCGAAAATTAAGGCAGTGAACATGAAACCATTTATATCGGTAACTATAGCAATGTATTCATGTGTGGATAACATCAAGACATCAGCTAACTGTACTCTGGGAAAATGCCAGGTTGGTTCTGGCTATCACTTTTCACATCTTACACTACCTACTCTGCTTCGATGTGTTCATATGACCAACATCCATGAAAGGTGATCAATCTATAGTACGGTGAGTTGAATAAGGAATTTTTTTATTTATTAACTAATAGGTAATTAGTTAATTTTTTAACGAATAGGGTAAAAACCCTGCTCTAGAGATCGAACTCTTTTCAAGCCTCCTGAGGTCTCACAAACGTATCGATGGTCTCAAGCTGGACGATGAAATGCATCTCTCACATAAATACACATATCCGCCACTAAATTATAGATTATTAATACCCTGTTAGAAATCCTGTAACCCGAATTACAGAGCATATGTGGTTTGGCATTGATTCCATAAGGTGTTGGATTGCATCCACGTCTATAATACCAGGCGTTCACCAGACAGTGCTTTAACTGGCTCAGATTTGACGGAAGAGGACTTTGCACCCCGATCTGTTTTTCTAACAGGTCCCATACATTCTTGATTGGGTTCAGATCCAGGCTTTGTGGTGGCCAGGGAAGATGGTGAAAGTCGCTGCCACTGCTGAAAAATTCTTGCGCGATGGACAGAAGTACTCGCGTCTACGATACAACCGAGGAGGTTGTATCGTAGGAGGACACCTTGGAGGACACCCGACCTTTCAGCAATGCTTCGATCAACTGCTGCACTCGACCAACCAGCTTGCTCGAGCATTAAATGAAATTGGAAAAGTTCTCATCATATGCTTATTTTAATACACCGCTGTTGATATTGCATAATAATGGCTATTTCACTTTTTATTCTTCTTGCATTCCTGCCCACGAAAGTATGACTTATATAGGATGTTAGTGTGAGCGGTACTGATAGGAAAGGCAAGAAAAAATTGCCTATTTTATTCTTGAATGAATGAATGTAGATTCTAGTTCCTCGGAAACACTGATGCAGGAAGCCAAATCCACAGCACAGCAACAAGAGAGTTAAATGAACAAAGGTGATCTAAATTCGAAAATAGAGTACAAATTAATGGGATTGGGTTGTAGCTGAATATTTATGTTTGGAAAGGGTATCGGAACTATAGGAACAAGAGAAAAGGCACAAAAGAGTGAACGATTCTGCAATAGATTCAAACTGTTAATCAGGCTCACTGCTTTCCGTCAGACGCAACTATGATTCTGAGGCGGTGATCTGGTTTGACCGAGAGTAGTCTAAAGCAGAATCAGAATTTTAACTTTTTAGATGCTGGAGCCACCATATATACAATATATTTAAGTCGGCTTCTCGAAGAAAAGGCTGTAATAAGATTAGAATATACTGTATATCTTATAATGGAAATTTGCTTCTGTTGTATGACACTCGAGTGCATTAATACATATGTCTATTATGTGATTTTCTTTAAACTGAAATATCCATCATGAGATATTCAGTGGCCAGGTTGGGGGAGTGGATAGTGTCTCTACTCTCCAACCATAAACAAGCTATGAGCTCAAACACCACAGTGAGCAAGGCTGTTGTGCATAAATTAGGTGTATTATGATTGTCAATGACATCAATTCCTTGCTTATTAGAAGCCAGAAGTGGCTCCAAAAGTTCCATATTTGGTCTCTAGGGAAGGATTTCTGGTTATCTAACTTAGCCCAAACTCGATGATAATAGTATAATTTTGTAGCCTTTCGCGGATGGAATTCACATATACAATGCACCTTCTTTATATTACGTTTCGTTATCTTTTTTGGTTTAAAATATAGCATAAATTTTTGCATTCGACATGGTTGGATAATAATTAATCAATTGTGGAAGTCTTCGTTTAGGTGAGAGACGATTTTCGTTTATCACAACAAGCTTTTGTTGATCCCACCGATGAGTGGCTCTAGCTTTTCATCAGGCTTTTTGGAGATCTTCACAGTGGCTTCCTTACTCTCCCATTAATATCATCCAGCGAAACCGAAATTCCAAGCTGTACGTTAATGGAATGATTTATGATCTAGAAATTTTGTTAATGGTTACACAGTACTAAACTGTTATTTTTTTTAAAAAAAATTAAGTGGATATTAAATCCAACATTATTTCAAAGCCGAATACAGAAACTATAAAAGTTTCGTATGAAATTTGACCAGAGAGCTTACGGGAATACATTCGCCGGCGTGTACGAGTTCTCCTAGCCGGATTTAATGGTGACGACGACCGCTACCAAGCCGTATATTCGTCTCCTATTTGTCCATTTTGATAAGGTTTCACTGAATTAATTTTGTATAAATTTTGCATTGTCGAACTGAAGCCTTTTGGCTCTTTATTTTTGTGTTATTTAACTCTATAAGCATTACTCTATTAATCTTTAAAAAAGAACACGAATCTGTGAATTAACTCTTAACATTACCAGTTGATAACAATTCGAGGTCAAATCAATATTGTTATCGATTCGACGTGGAAGTGATATGAATTCGCGGTCGAAGTGTTATCAATTCGTGGTAGAAGTGATAACGAATCCAAGTGATCTATTGTTAGCAATTCACGGTCAAAGTGATAACCAATCGAAATGACCAATTGTTATTGAAAAGTGACCAATTGTTAATTCGCGGTCGAAGTAACAAGTTGAAGTGATCTATTGTTAGCAATTCGCGGTCGAAGTGATTAATTGTTAGCAATTCGCGATCGAAGCGATTAATTGTTAGCAATTCGCGGTCGAAGTGATCAATTGTTATCTAAAAGTGATCAATTGTTGTTAATTCGCGGTCGAAGTGATAAATGATAATTCAATTTATCACTGTAAACCATCTTCTTACTTATTAGGGGTCTGAATTGGCTTGAAAAAAAGTTCCATGTTTGGTCTATAAAGCAGGGCTTGCAGTTACGCAAAAAATAATTTCAAAAAAGCATTATACCCCTATTAGACATACAACGTACTAATGTACTATAGATTTATAACTTTTCGTGGTGGTAGTCGCACTGGAAAAAAAAATGTATTAAGATAAAGCAGCAGCCACAGTTGAAATCAGAAAATAGCATCGCATTCAGTAATGTCATGTGAACAATACCTAGAATAGTTTCTCTTTGAAGTGGACCATTTATATCGGAAATTTCCTCCGAACTATTCAGCATTTGACAGCTTTTAATTTTAAAAGCTATCAAGAGGAAAAATTACTTCTTTAAAAAAATTCGTCGAATATATCAAGATTCTAAATTTGTTCTCGTTTTTTCCTTGGTGTTTAGATTCAGGTGCGCAGATTTTAGAATTAAATGAATAAGAAGCACATTCTTCGCATGTTTCTAACAATTTATAGTAATAATAAGTGGTCGCTAAAGACCATGAATTTTTTTTTTTTCTTTCGCTTTTCTACAAGCAGTGAGGAATATGATCGCGCACGAGAGGAGGTTCAGAAGTTATTACGCAAAGCCAGATAAATAAACATGGTTAAGACCGTTCATAAGAGTCTCCGAGAGCGCATTAGTCTTTGCCAGCCTCGAAGGTAGTTTAAGTTGATTTATGAGCAAGCACGTCAACTCTTATTTCTCTTGCTCTTTCCTTTCATTCACTGCAGCTCAGATTTAATAGCACTGTAGTGGAAGCATCCAAAAGAAAGCAGGAAATATAGAAAACTCAAATTTCAGATAGCGTAAGGGTTTGCAATTAATGAAGTTGGAGTTGGCGAACAGTCACGCATTTTTCAGAATGAATGGTACCAACAACGTTTGTAACCCCTTAGATTTAAACATTATTTAGAAGTTTTTTTCGCTTATAAAACAAGACAAATTTCGCTGTAAGTTTGACAACACTTTACGCTGCTCTCAACTTATTTGTGGCTCAATTACTGAATTAATTTTTCAGTAAATTAGATAATATAAGGTTGAACTTAAAAGTAAAATTTAAACCCACAATTCACGTTCTGCATTCATTTCAGATATGATTAGTAGTTTTACCTAGGTTGAATGACAAAGTATTAGTCTAAATAGAAAAGCCATTGTCAAAATTTTTACTTGATACTGTATGCAGTATTATGAACATTTAGAACATGCAAACGAAAGATAAATCCTTAATACATATTTTACAGATGAAAAAGATGAAAAAATTTCAGATGAAAAAATTTTCCAGATGTGATTGTCTGTGGAAAATGGTGGTAGCGGTCAGTTGGTGGATTGAGAGTGGTGGAGACAGAGTTGTAGAGATGAGTCTTTGGACTTCCTGGAGATGTTAAATAATAATAATAATAATAATAATAATAATAATAATAATAATAATAATAATAATAATAATAATAATAAAACTGCATTGTCTGGTATAATTCCAAATACAGTTTCCTTCTCTCTCTCTCTTTTGTCCACGTCAGAGAAAAAGCAGTGTTGTGCAAATTTTGTAAGTTCAGAACGTCACATTACCTGACATGTATCAGAAATGGCTCCTCTATATGAGAAGAAATATTAGTTAGCCAGATGAAAAACCGATACTCTAAGCCAGGGGTTCCCAGCCTTTTTGTTTCCTAGAGCACATTCTAAAATACCGGTAGGGCGACGGGCACCATCTCTTTTTTGAAGCAATTTTTTTGAATTCTTTTTGTTAAATGAATACATACAAAATTTACATTATAATCAAATGTTTTATTATTTAAAAGTTTATATCATATAAAAATTTAAATATATATATGTAAGCTAGTGTGATCTTTGGCATTGCATTTCATTGGCCAGTGCTTCGTAATTAGGAGAATATGATGATATTCCAGTTCTTAAACTGGAATGAACAACTTCGAATGCGCGTCTACTTTACATGGTATGCGTTTAATACTCGTCATGTGTCATTAACGCATGCGTCATATACCATGCCATGAATTGTTGCGTGATTATTTCAAACTATACGACACACGGTTGAACAGCGGCGGGCACACACAAATTGGTCAACGGGCGCCATGGTGCCCGCGGGCATAGGGTTGGGAAACCCCTGCTCTAAGCAATATTCAAACATCAACAGATCGATATCTAGGATGCATAAAAAGTTCTGTTGACAAAAATTTGAATGGCGGAGTTGGAGAACTCTGCCATTCAAATCAAAGGAAACTGCTAATGATTGCAGTTCGTAGATAACTATTTACCAATGCCTGCATTACAAGAAAATGTGGTAGCATAGCGAATACCAAAACCACTGAGAACCAAATGGCTATCCATGAAGCATTCAACCTGGAACATATATAGCAAATTGAGGATGAAGTTTTGGACTGCATCGTCCCCCGAAGAATGTTGGTTCCACCATTACGCTTCAAAGAGGAAGACGTAGAATGCAGACTATAATTGTCATTATACGGCAAAAACTCATGAACTTAATGAAATATTAAGCTAACTATTATACTCTGAAGTGTAAAATTGTATTGATTTAAATTCCTGGATTTCAATTAATATTTTCGCGGAAATAGAAAGGACAGAACTCTCGTGACGATAAGCTATTTTCCTTTCATGCAAACTTTCTTTCTCAGTATCTTAAGCTACCATCACGAGTCATTTAACGTTCTGGAAATTTGTGTTATTTAATATGCGGCAAGTTAGTTGCCAAATATTTCTCCAGCTAGTTTGTCTGTTTTTCGTGGAGAGAGAGAATTTCTGGATGACCTTCAGTCAAAAAAAAGTCTTTATAAATGTTAAGTCGTTGATGTTATGGAAAACAATTTAAGAAGAAAAGAACGGTAATAGCATTTGCACGTTCTTCTCTAGCTTTCCCGCCTTACACACAAACACTTTTTCTGTTTATTTCAAAGAATTCTACATCAATGCCTTTATATGTGCTTTGAAGCTCGTTCCATATTTCTCACTGTTGACAAATATTTCGGTTCAATTCAACTCTCGATCTTAAAAGCACGGGAAAAAAATTATATTCTGGTATTCTTTTGTGTATTATTGACGATTTAGAAAAGTGGTAAATGATAGGCTTTTAGTGGGAACCAACGAAAAGGGTAAAAGCCAGAGGGTAAAGAGCGGCACATTCCAACCAAAATCAATCAAGTAAACGATGAATCTTACTGCTCAGATCACAGATTCGTAGTGAGAAATAATTTCAGTGCCCACCTTCATATAATAGTAACTGATATGAAAATTAATACGATTAAACTAAAACTTATAAATTTTTCAAGAGAGAAATTAAAAAATGTCCTAATTGGCTGTATACGTGTTTAAAACCAACCATATTTCCATATACACATTTATAATTATTAAAGTTGAATTCAAAATTATTTTTATAATTAAATTGTTAATTACATATTAAGTAAACATTAAAAAGACGAAATTGCTTGATTTCAAAGGTAAATGGAAGACAAAACAAACGATAAAAGGTATGTCGGGGGGGGGGGTACAAGCCCTTATGGTAGGCTGTAGCCACATCTAAGGTCTTCATCCTCAAGTCCTCCTCCACCACCATCTCACTCCATCTCTTCTTTGGCCGTCCCCACTTCCTCCTCCCCTGCACATCCATCTGCATGACTTTCTTTCCACATACTCTTCCTTCTTCATCACATGAACAAACCATCTCAACCTTGCCTCCTGTATCTTTGCTCCTAAGTTCGTAACTTTCACCGTTCCCGTTACATAGTCATTTCTCAGACAGCACGATGTCATCTGCATACAACATAGTCCAAAGCGCGTCTTATCTCACCTCCTCCGTCACCACCTCCATCACAATATTAAACAGAAACGGACTTAATGCTGACCCTTGATGCAAGCCAACTGTCACTGGAAAACTTTCTGTCTCTTCCAGGCAGGTTCGAACTCTTGTCTTCACATTTCTGTACATCTCCTGCACCAACCTGACATATTTCTCCGGTATCTTCTTCTCCCTCAGACACCTCCAGACTTCTTGCCTTGGCACTCTATCATATGCTTTCTCCAAATCAATAAATACTAGATGTAGCTCCCGTTGCTTCTCTCGAAACTTTTACATGATCTGTCGTAACCCAAAGATAGCATCTGTCGTCGATCGACCAGGCATGAAGTCAAATTGTTCCTTTGCAATCTCCACCTTATGGTAGGCATCCTGCAAAAATGCACATCTCAAAAGAATACCTCATTGACAACGCCTTTGAGGTATTCTAAGTCGCCTTTTTTTTTATTAATTCTTGCTCAATGTGGCTTTGGGTTTATGGCAGAACCCATGACTTGTCTCATGTAACGAGGTCACCTATCTTCTTTGCGTGTATGCCTGTCTGAGTTTCTTGAATACGTTTTGGTCCAGTTCGCTAACTTACGCTTAGCGATGCAGCCACTTTAACATTCAGAGCAATAGCATCAGTGGAGGCTGCTCACAAACGTATTAGCTGACAGTGAGATACTGCATCGTCCCAATAATGAGTGTAAAGGAACATGTCTTGTCCCATGCAAAGATATTTGTTGCATAGTGACTTTTTGGACAACTCCAAAGCTGTAATATTTCGATAACAGTGGCTATTCTCCGAAAATATCCTCCAAGTACTGAGGATGAACGACCATCTCCTTGGAACACCAAGGAGAAGGTTTCCAAATCTTTTTTTTAAACTATACCCTTTGTTTCTCTCAATGTTCCATCAGAAATTTTATGGCAGTATTGGATGTAAATCGAAAAGTGTCGAAAATTTGTCAATATTTGGCTCACTCATCTCTGACTGCAGCTTAATTTCGAATACCACATATCTGTTTAAGTATATATATATTTGTGCAAATACATTAGCAAGGTCAGTTAAAAGTTAAGAGACAGAGCCTGTGTTGTTGGTAACGTTTTCGCACCATAATAGAAGGGACTGGAACCCAGGTCTCATCTAGGATACGAAGAACCTTTTTCAGGACTTAAGCTTTTCCTAGGCCTTCTGTCAGTAGATTCCCGAGTGAGTCAATCTAAAGTAGGCAAGCAGATTTATAACCTGCATTTTAGAAAAACTGCCAAGGAAATACACAATATTACAAACAACAATACAAGTATTAGGTCTAGAATAAAGACAGGTCTTCCCCCGATTTTCCAAAAGTTAATCAGGGCTAAAAGAGCTCCACCTTTATTTTGCTACTGCAAGAACTTTTTTGCTACACCTAGATATCGTACCTATTAATTATTTGCCTGTAAGTCCTGAATTTTGGAATTATCGAATGTTTAACTCTCCTTTTCATTATTCTAATATTTTTAAATGTGTATAAAGTAAGATTCTTTTAAATCTATAAAAACTTACGTGTAACATTTATTTTCATTTAAAAAAAAAACACTAGAAGGGTATTGTGCGGAATTTGCTATCTACAGTTGAGAACATAAAAGCACTAAATAGGAATGTAAAATAATTTTTAAGTGTACACAATGTTGTACAAAAATATCCGACAGTTCCAGTAGGATTAATGAACTTAAGCTCATTAATCCTTCTGGAACTGTCGGATATTTTTGTACAACATTGTGTACACTTAAAAATTATTTATGAACTTTAGTGGAAATACGGCGCTGTGAGCTAGAAAAGATTGTGAATTTTGCATACCACGTGAGCAAAATGCTACAGCAACAGCATTTCGCGAGTACAGACGCCTAAAAGCTTTGCGGAAAGGTCCAATGTCACCAAATGTAGTACGACGCATGCTTCGTCGATTTGAAGAGACAGGCAGTTTGACAATCCCACCAGGAGGCAGGTGTAAATCTGAAAATTCTCAAAAGAATGAAGGTGTTGCAACTGCAGTTGCTGAGCAGTCAAATAAGAATGCTGTAGGTTCATGCAGTGCACGAAGTTCTCCATAGAAGGGTATGGAGAACTTCGCTTAAAGCGCCCAAAGCTATCCGTATATACACAGCCACAGCCAAGACTTGCAAATGGTAGATTTGTCTCAGTCGTTTGTCACGTTCAAAAAACGTTTGCGTTGACATTTCTGCCACGCATGGAGGTGGACGAGGATTCGCCTTGAAACATTCTGTGGAGTGATGAAGAATATTTTCATGTTTGTGGAGCAGTAAACACTCAAAATTGGATTACATCCGCATCTGGACTACAGAGACCCCCCCCCATGCATTTTACAAGTTCCCTTACATTCGCTAAAGGTCACAGTATGGAATGGATTTTCGGAAAGTTCGCTATCGGGCCGTGTTTCTTCGAAGAAATCCATCGAACAGAATCTGTGACCTGCACGGTCACGGAGTTGACGAAACTGCATCGTGTTGAGCAGTTTCGTCATGTCGATGCAAGATGGAGTACCTTGATGTTCAACAATATTGCACCAACATTTCACAGAGGATAGAGTAATCAGTCGTCCATTTTCTATGAAATGGCCACTGCGTTCACCAGACCATAACCCCCCTGTGACTTTTGGCTTTGGGGATACTTCAAAGCATGGTGTATCGTAGCAAAGTTCTTCACCTGGCAAATTTGAAAAACAAAATCGCACATCACGTGAAAAACCATCTGACAAGATCAGTTGCTTTCCACTGTATGACGGTATCGACTATTGGTCCTGCACAAAGACCGACACATTAAACATCACTTCCATTGACCATCCGGGTCTCACTGGCAGCTCCTTGAAGCATGTTCTGCTCTGTGTGAAATACTTTTTTGGTATCAAATTTTATGAAATGAGCCAAATAATCATCATCAAATAACTTCGTTTGTCACTGACTTTGAATCATTTCATACTTACATACCGTCCGATTCACATTAAGGCAATTTTGTCCTACTCACAGCGCCATATTTCCCCTATCGGTAATTTTTGAATTTTTTTTTATTGTCAAAATCTCTTCCCCATGATCCGGTTAGGGGGTTCTCTCTACAAATTGCTATGAATTAGGATATACTTTAATTTGAACAGCTAGTGAAATGTATTTAATTAAAGTTTTTCTCTTTTATTTATAAAACACAGAATAATGACATTAATTACAGAAATTTATAAAGAGTACATTTATTACTCAGATATTAAATAATTAAATATTAAAAATTAAATGTAGTAACATTAACAATCGGTCACATTAAAGAGACGATTTGCTTTAAATAATTCTGAAAAATGTCCGCTATGTGCATATTATGTAGAAATCTTAATACCAACTAGTAGTGGTATTTTGGTTTTAAGTCTTTACAGCTACTCAAGTTATTTTCGTGTATGAATTAAAACCATTTACAATGTTCGGACAAATCGTAACGTCGGTGCCCTTTGGCGACACACCAAACTTCAACGTAGATATTAATCAGAAATCTCCCAGTAAAATAAACGTATCATTCCAATGAGGAAAAACTCAAAATCGTATCATGAGGAAGTCTAAAGGTTGATTTAAGTCTATTGTCACATAAAAATCAACATTGATTTAAAAGTAGGAATTCAAGACAAAAAACGTCGAATGCTATTCAACATAATTATAAGAAATGTGGAGTTATCCTTTACAAAATGAAATTTTTAACATATGAAACGGAAATTCAATATTGAAAAACTATTTAAAAGAAATTACCATGTCAGCGCACTGTCCATTGAGGAAAAATATTACTAAAATGCGATTAATTATTTACAAATTTACAAATTACTTTTCTAAAGAACTAAGAATACCTGAAAGACACGCTAACAATGCAGATATAGTGTCCCCGCTTTTTATTTCCAAATAGGAACTTGTATTGGCTGTACGTTAGTTAACCACAAGATCGACTCAGATTCTTAAAGAAAGACGTGTGTTTCTTTCTTTGTAGCTCCTTCATTTACCAGAGTTCGTGACAAACTGTCAACGACACTTGACCTTGCTGTTGGTGACAGTCGGTTTCGGCGTAACTTCGTTGTATTTCTTGACTATTGCGACTGCCGTAGTCGCTCCACGAGATCGGCTTCCATCCCACAAGGGTGGAGAGGAAGTAATTTATTTACTCATGACGACCGACACAAGAACCGCTCAGATGATGGGCAATTATCTGATCACCGACTAACGTTCTTTGAATCTTTTTCAAAGCAGACGCCAAAAGATGCGTTGTTATTGGAAGACGTCCTTGAACACGCACAGCCCCATAGAATGGTTACTTATGTATTGCGCACTCAATGTTTGCGGTAGTTTGTCTGGATAAACTCTAGATATCTGTTAGAAAGGGATTATATCAGACAATTCAGTGCTCAAAAAAAAAAGTTTACTTTCCAAATGACTGATACAATGTCTTCACATTTCACAGTGTAAATCACAGTTACTTACGTTACTGCATTTCACACGACAATAAAAGATGGCTTAATCGACTAACTCGAGATTCCCTTTTAAATGCTTAGAAAAAAAAGTCTGTTGTATGTAAGCATGCATGAGGCAGCACCTTCGAATCAATGTAATCATAGTGCTTTAGGATGAAGTCTCTACAATATTACTGGATTTAATCTTCAATTTTATTCTGACTTTCACTGACATTTTCAATGAACACTCGAATACATATACGACCATATACTACCATTGTTTAGCGAAGGGATGACGGACTTCGCTAAATCTGAAGACACCTTCCTTGACTGGGAATGATTAGGGTTCTTCTTAACAATAAAGCTTCGTGTTTCAATAATAATCCAGAGGTTTAGTTGGTATTCTTGTGAAGATCCAAAATGTTCTATTGCGGTTCTAACATGAATGCAATTGGCTGAAATAAGATGGGTGTATGACACAAAACAAACAAAAGGTTGTTTGTTTTGTTAATGCCTACATTTTTTTCGATGCAGAATTTTGTTTTCATAAACATCTAATAAACGTTATCAATCGATTTTTTTTTTTTTTTTTTTTGCCAAATGAAGGATGGGAGAAATAGGAATCTAATCGCCAATCTTTGTTTCTTTCTTTCATTGAATATATTTTACCACTTCACGTGAAGAAACTTCAAGCGGTGGAAGGGATGGGGGGTTGCTACATGTGTGTGTGTGTGTGTGTGAGGGGGGGACAAAAATTTTGGAAGGCAAAATGTTATCTTTACATTCACAATTATTTTTCCCTTGAATAAAAAATTTCAACACATGTGCTTTCCTAAGCCTACGATCAGACATGATTTTCGTAATTCACATTCAAAAGGTAAAAAATATTCACAATCAATCCCCCTTTTAAATGCAGATTTGAATGAAAATCTGAGCAAAATAATAAAGTATTCAAAATACAAATTTTAGTTAAGACTCGCGCAGTATTTTCTTAAATATCAAACCTGTTGTCGCATCGTGATTTTATTGATCAATATAATAAAAGTGTATTTATTTCGAATACTCTTAAGTACTTAGGTATGGGAGGCTTACCGAAATATTAAAATGCGAGAGAAAATATTCGCAAAACGATATCTAATTATGGCGATTAATTTCCGATTACATCTTTCGAGTGGGGAGTGAATTCAACTGATCATGTAAAGGTACTGAATCCTCAGAAACATCGTCATTGGACGTGACCAGAGCATCATCCTTTTAAATAGCGTGTAATGTGACAAAAATTACACGTTTAATGACTGACTTATTTTTTAATCTTTTAAAAGTTCCAGTAACAACGAACTTTAGCCTTTTTTTTATTAGGGCAGCTTTTTGAAATGAGCTTCCCATAGTCATATGAGAAACTAACGTTAGTCTTCTATAGTTATTATGATCTAGTTGCATCCGGAAGAATCAAGATTACAGTAAAGAAAATAAAAGTCTTCTACGTTCTTCAAGTCTTGTTCAGGCTGAATGGTCCGCTGGTTGCATCTACACGTCATGTCTTGTGTAAGAACAGACTAAACTGACAGATACACTTTGCAGAATTCAGGGTCTGCCGTCGTTAATATGAAATCAGTAAGAAAGAAAGCAACTCAGTGCACCCGCTTGTCAAATGCACAGACTACTTGATCAGTTCTGCTTAAAAAATGATTGATGATTTTTATATAAAAGTGGATAAACTATTCTATTTGTCATAGTATAGATTTACAACAAACTAAAAAAAAAACGTTACTTCCACAATTCCACCCCTCCTGCTAAGGAGCATTGAGTCGGTTTTTGCCATGTTTAATTTGATATCTGTATTACAATAATAACAAATCCTAATATTAAATAATATGGTAGGATATGTTAATATACTTACTAGCCATGTGGGTGTGCGTGCAAACACTGAATGAAAGGTATCGATATCTGTTGTGACTATCGGAAAAAAAGAAAACTAAATTAAATAAATTTCAAGTTAAATATATAGAAGGAAAAAAAATTAAATCAGTGCTAAATAGTCAAATGCGTTTTTTATTATATACAAAATGTTGCAACAATTATCAGTTTTTTCTTAGTATTTCACAAGCTGTGCATATCCACAAAGCTCAATATATCGTTGGTTAACATTCAGTTCTGCCAGGTGGCGTCCAGGTGTACCTGGTAGAACAGAGGCAGAAGATTATGCTTTAGCAGATCTGAAAGTCTCCTAAACTACTACCACTAGATGCTGCCAATGTACACTATTTTGGCAGAGACCCAATCTTTCTTCTTTAAGATCGTCTCGTAAAGAAGAAATATTAGGTCTTCTTTACACGATGTTAGATATGGTTCTTAAAATATTTCGCTGAGAATAATTCTCATAATTATTTTTCAGAATTCAGAATTGGTGTAATGTTTTTTCTCTTTGCAAACGACATCCAAACTTTGTTAACTAGAAATAAACAAAGTTTGTGTCCATTTTCATTACGCAATTGACATATTTTGCATTAAGCGCCAGCAACTTTTGTTCAGAAAAACATGTATCAAAAGCACATTTGGATAAATTTGTGTGCGTTTTCCAGGTTAAACGTTTTTTAAGCCGAAATACTGTTATCCATATGATATGATGGGTAACAATATTTTTTAATTTTTATATAAATAAATGCCTTTCGGGGCCACTTCTTAACACCAATCTTGTCTCTCGGCGTTCAATTAAGGGTTTTCTTGTTGGTAAGCGAACAAGAAACGAAAGAAATTACTCAGACCATTCGCCCGCACTACTTTAATAAGTTCGTAGGAAAGAAATCCCAGTAATGGGTTTAGTGAACTGATTAATTATATTTCTGTAATTCTCAATGCTGTTCTAGATCGCCTAACACTATCAACGTGTTCCTTATTTAGAAACGTAACAGGAATTTCTCTGGGAAAAAAAAAAACTCAAGTGGGTATCAAAATTTCAGGTATAAAATTGGAAATAAATCCACTAGCATAATCTGAAAAGACCTGAAGGGATTCCAAAATGCTCGATTCAGCTGATATATTTTCGTTACGGATTGTATCCGCCTTAAGTGGAATGTAAATAAGACAAAACGTATTTAATAAAACATTAACATGGAGTATAAAATACCAACAAGTAAATACAAGTTTCATTCACACAAGACGTACTTTAGAGGAAAATTCCAGATACTTTTAGTCGAAATATAGAAGAGGGCGTCAGCTAGGTTGGCGGAGAGATTAGCATGCCCGTTCTCAGCCAAAAAGCTGCGGGTTTGAACCAGGCATGAATGTTGGTGATGTCCATCATTCATCCATATATATACAATATATGCACTGTCAGTATTTTTCAAAATTCATGTTCTTTAGACTTTACTTTCAGCGTTTTTAAAGCATATACAGATTGCTGTATATGAGACGGTGCAAACTAAGAATTATGGTAAGTACTAAGGTTTTTTTGTGATCAAATTCCATCAACTTCTGGGTAGCACCTCGTATGCGAAACATACCAGCAGAACAAATACGTTATGTTAAATATATAGATGTTTGTTAATGACTATGGGTAGCAAATGAATTTCATCTTTCGGTGTGAGACCATAAGCTGTTGGAACAAAAAAATAGCAAAAAAAAGTTTAAATTGGTTCTAAAGCAAGGTTTTACCGACTTATCTAACCCTCAACACACCCACAGTAATCAATACTATGGATGTATCTGTTGTGCATGGGATTCACATAAAAAACTTAAGGCAGTCTGATGGTTTTATTAATGGCAACATCAAGAAATTTTATGAACTCGATGGCGCTTATCTTCCACTTCAGACCTGTCAGAAATTAACCAATAGAATCGCCTTTCTATATACTCCTATCCTAACATTTATCCTCTAGTCTTTTCCTATTCACTTATTTTTCTTCAGCTTACTTGAATAATTTCCAAATGGAGTTAGCGCTTTTTTTATGACAATCCCCCCAAACCTATAGCACATTTATACACTGGGATGCTTAGGATTAAATAATCCAATTAAGAGTCTAAAGATAGCCTATTCAAGCCAAGCAAGGTCTCCTAGTTCATAAGCATCTGCTATCTAAAGACATTCATAAACATAAAAGCTCCAGTTGACTCTCAAGACTGGTGTAGTTGAATGACTTGAAGCATCTTGCCGACTAGAAACGAACAGTGTGAGCTCCTCATTCCAAAGCAAGCAGGATATGCTTTCTTAAATCACGAATAATCTTTGGACGTATCAAAGGCAGTTTTACGAAGCCCAAATAGTTACTGCAAGCATTTCGAAGACTTTTGACAGATATGAAAGTCATTCATTCATTACGGTCACTCCGATGCTCGGTGATGTGCCACACTAGGCCTCTCCATGTAGTCCTGTTGTTTGCTTTTCTGGCGGCCTCAACTCTCTGAAGATCAGTCACTCCGCCCACACCATCCATCCATCTCATTGATGGTCTACCACTGCCTCTTTTTCCAGGAACTTTACCTTATATTACTCTTCTGAGAAGTCTCTCTTCCACCCTTTCTATGTGTCCAAAATATTTTGACTTTCTTCTGTCAATATCCTTAAGGAGCCTTAAAGTTCTGATCTTTTCTAACACCCATTCATTTGTACGCCTTTCAGTATATGATATACTCAACAGCCTTCTGTAACACCACATCTCAAAAGCAGATATCCGTTTCTTATCTGACTTCTTTAGGTTCCATAAATCGCTGTTGGAAAAACAACTGCATCCAAAATCCTCAACTTTGTTCCCATGGAGATATATCGATCCTTCCATATTTTAGACAGGTTTCTGACTGTTGTTTTAGCCATTCCTAACCTTTTTCTGGCGTCTTCTGAACAGCAATTATTCACATTAATAATGGATCCCAGGTACTCAAACTTGCTGACTTCCTCAATTCCTTCTCCATTAGAGTATACACTTGTTTCTCAAGAGCTTCTCTTTGCATTTCCTTTGAGAACCATAATCTTTGTCTTGCTAGGATTGAGTTGAAATCCTCTGTTATTACTGATCTTGTTAACTTTGTCAATAATTAGTCCTAGTTCTTCCATGTCATTACAAAGGAGTACAGTATCATCAGCATACCTCAGATTACTGATCAATCTACCTCCTATTCTAATTCCTGTCCTGGGCTCATCCGTTGCTTCACGCATGATGTCCTCCGCATATATACTAAACAACTGAGGAGAAAGTAAACATCCTTGCCTAACTCCTTTTCCAACTTGAAGCCAGTCAGTCAATCCAACACCTGTTCTTACTGTGGCTTCTTGCTCCTTATACAAATTGGCTATCAACCTGATAGTGTGTTGAGGTAAACCCATTCTTTTCATTACTTCCCACAGTTTCACATGCTCAACACAGTCAAAAGCTTTAGAGTAGTCTAAGAAACACATTACAAGAGGGAGTCTCAAATCTTTATATTATTCTATGATCTGTCTAAGGCAAAGGATCTGATCTCTGGTGCCCTTACCTTTCCTAAAACCTGCTTGTTCCTTGGAAATCTCTGCCTCAATCCTATTTAGCATGATCTTCAATCAAATTTCGCTTGCATGAGATATCAAACTAACAGTTCTATAATTCTTACACGCCTTTATATCACCTTTCTTATGTAGTGGTATGAAAACTGACTTCTTCCAGTCTCTAGGCCATGATCCTGTCTCCCATATCCTTATAATCAATCTATGAAGCACTCTTATCCCTCCATCCCCTGTGATATGAAAAATAATAAATAAACAAATAAAAATAAAAGCTTTCTAAGAACCGTAACTTACATATCCAAGTGTACAGTGAGTATCAATCCCCTACAGTACAAAAGCTAAATTAGACACTTTGATAACAATACTTTATGTCAGGGGTGTTCCACCAGTCGATCGCGATCGACCGGTCGATCGCGGAGAGATTTTTGGTCGATCTCTTGTGTATTCCTCCTTACTTACAAATTTAATTAAAACTGAAAACATAATATTTTATTTATCATTATTTTGTATTATTTTTAATTCGCTTTAAGTGTATTGCTATTGTTTATTTATTTTTCGTTAAAATTGTCAAATCAGTAATTTTCTTATGAATCCGGGTAAAGGAATTAATTTGGATCAGTGGAAGTCAAACAGCGAGCCGAATGAATACGACTATAAGCAACGTGTAAAAACTCGATTTTAACTTAAATATTAAATATTCCAAAGCACATTACATCGATTTTTTTACTTAGGTTAAGTCCCATGTGAATATTGTAAAAAAATAAACTTTGTTTGTCTCGGTGTAGTTTGTATTAGATGTTTTTGTAAATAACTCTTTTGAAGCTAACTGTATATACTGCTTTAATAAGAATATGTTAGAGTGTTAAAAACAAAGGCAATGTGTTTGTCGCCGAAGCTGTACATGGCGGCATTAGAAAGATTGTTATTGAAACTTGTATGTATGAGAAAGGCTTGCAGGCTCTAAGTGTAAATATTTGCTAAGTCAGTCAGAAAGAGTTCAAACAACTTTCCGATGGCTGGCAACTTACAATCAAAAGAAAGCGGAGGAGAACCAAAGGCGTGCCGAACTTGAAACTTAAAATGAAAGACTCATACCGATTCTTTGGGGGTTGCCAAACTTCATACGAGGTCTCAGAGGAGGCCTCCCGGTCCGGAGTCGCCATTAGAGAGGCTGCCCGGATCCACGTTGCTTGAGAGAGGAGTTTCCCGCTTCCAGAAAGGAGCTTCTCGGTTCGAGACGTCGCTAGAGAGAGAGAGAGAGAGAGAGAGAGAGAGAGAGACTACTTCTAAGCAGCAGACAAGGTTTCAAATTGCCGAAAAGAAAAGGAAGAGTTCCAATTGCCGGAGAAAAGTTTCCAGGCCAGGTTAATGTCAGACATTCACCAGGGTGTTGCGTTTTCATTACAATTTGATGAATCAAACGACTTCACTGATATTGCTCAGTTAATTGTATTTATTCGCATGATATTTCAAGATTATTCAAGTAAAGAAGAACTTTTGAAAATTATACCATTATTGGGAAGGACTAGGGGAGAAGACATTTTTTCAGCATTTGATGAATTTGTGAAACAACACAAAACTTCCGCTTTTTAAATTTATGTCTATTACTACTGATGGTGCTCCTGCAATGATAGGTAATAAATCAGGCTTCATTTCATTATGTAAAAATGATGCCAAATATCCAGATCTTTTAACGTACCACTGTATTATTCACCGACAAGTACTGTGTAGTAAAAGATTAAACACAAACGATGTTTTGGATATTACATTTAAAATTGTAAATTCCGTTTGAGGAAAAGCCCTGCAATGGCGGTTATTTAAATTACAGACAGATGATGATACGGAACTTCTGTTGTACAATAATGTTTGCTGGCTCAGCAGAAGTCAATTTTTAGAAAGATTTCTTATATTAATTAATGATATAAAAATTTTTCTTGATGAAAATATCTACAATTGAGTGATAAAAGATGGTTGTTACACTTATCATTTTTAGTAGATTTCTGTACGAAATTAAGCAATTTAAATTTAGAGTTACAACGTAGAGATAAAAATTTAATTGACATGTTAAGTTCAATAAAAACTTTCCAACAATACTTACTTTTATTAAAAAAAAATATAAATGACCACGAATTTAGACATCTCCCTTATTTATTAAACATTTTTGAACAAAATCAAGAAATGCTTCACTATGATTTAAAAGAATTTATTCGTGAAATAGAATTAGTTGAGGAAGAAATAAATTCTAGATTTAAAAATTTTAATAAAACAGAAATGATTGTATCTTTTATCGATAATCCATTTCAAGAAAACTTGAACATCACAGAAATTTCAAATAAAATGAGTGGGCTGTTTGCTATAAACCAAGCTGAAGTATAAACTTGAGATAATAAACATTCAGAATAGTTTACATTTAAAATCAATAAACAATGAAGTCATTTGGAAGTATGCGCATGAAAAATGCCCAATATTAACTGATATTGCGGGAAAAATTCTGTCGTGTTTTGGATCGACATACTTGTCAGAATCCTCTTTTTCAAATATGACCGTCATAAAAATCAATTAAGAAACCAAATTACAAATGATCATTTGGATGATTGTCTGCGATTGGCCACTTCATATCCACTTGACTATGAAAATATTGCGAGGTCCAAACAATGCCAAATTTCACATTAACTTCTTTTTTTTTTTTAATCAACCAGCATTCCCTGTAACTTGTGAGTTTGTAATCAATCTGTTGTTTTTTCTAACTTTGGTTTTCCAAAATAGAGAAATAAATATTTTATTCCAATATATTTGTTTTGTTTTTTGTTGTATTAAAATAATTAAAAGTGATAAATAAATTTTTAAATACACAAATAAAGTTTTTAGTTGTGTATTTTTTTTTAGTTGTTTATTTGTGCGTAATCAGATATCAGGTTGGGGGAACGTGATCTATATAAGGGAGTAGACCGCTGAATAACTTATGTATAAGAGAGTAGATCGCCGAATAACTTTTTATAAAAAAGTAGCTCGCGTAGTAAAAAAGGTTGAACACCGCTGCTTTATGTCAATCCCACCCAACAAAGGTTAGTGAACGTTTATAGTATTACATGAGTGGACCTGATCTTCCCTTTCGGTCGTTTCCGACCGTGATTTTGTAGGCATTGCCCACAAAGTATTCGTGGTGAGATTTTTAGAGGGTAGTTCACCGTTGCTTTCCCCAACGTCCCCAATTTTATCCGCCTCGGGAC
Organism: Typopeltis vanoorti; assembly: GCF_054136105.1. Taxonomy (NCBI): domain Eukaryota; kingdom Metazoa; phylum Arthropoda; class Arachnida; order Uropygi; family Thelyphonidae; genus Typopeltis; species Typopeltis vanoorti. The sequence goes on from NC_143564.1 coordinate 23,270,335, forward strand.
CTGCATATGGCTGGGACGTATTCATGATTGTAACCCATGTGTGTTCACGCCTAACTCACCTTTCGTCGAAATAGACCAAATAAAAGTTCCTCAGATCACTGATGGGAATCGAACCTAGATCTTTACAACCAAAGGGTTTCGCCTATAGTAACTGAGCTACGGAGGCTCCGTGAGTGGACCAAGTAATCAAAAAATAGTTTTAAAATAGTAGTCCTGTCAGCTTTCATGAAATCACCACTACTTTTTATGTATAATTCAAGGATAATTCCTATTATTCCATGAGCAGTTATAAGATGTATTATTCCATTAACACGTATTGTTTATTGCAAATTTTCTAAGCATCAAGCAATATTAAACCAAAGAATGGCAATTTATTAAGCGATGTGTTAACTGATTGATCCACTAAATATTCTTACAAAACGAAATATATTTTAAGTGTCTCATTTTATTTCAATCTTCTATTAAAGCACTTTGAAAAAATCAGACTAATTTTAGTGTTTCGTTCGAACAGCTGTCTACCTTTATGATGCGTTGGCACCTCCGTAGAGCGCTCGACTAGACGCCTTGCTAATTCTCAAGGTGCTGGATTTAATTTTGAAGTGACAGGTTCATTAGACATGGTCAAATTGAATTACAGTTTAATAATTACATGGGCTCCCTTGCGCACGCATTACACGAAATTTAACTGCTAATTAACAGAAAAGTAAAAGCGAATTGCTTTTAATGTGTTCGTTGATTGTTTTCAGATGGCTCAGTTTTGATAAAGGTGCAAATTAACAAACACCGTATGAAGTCCGTAAAAATTTCTTTTCCCTCTGAAATATCTACACTTCGAAAAAAAAGTTGACTTTATTCTCCTTTCTAAGTACAGTACGTAAAGTTAGCAACGCGTTTCAAAATTTTAGCTTACAGCTTATTCCAATTTTCTAAAATGCTTTAAGGCATCGTTTAGGGTAGGCTAGGATGTTGACTAACCTTTCCATTGCCCTTAGCATTACAGCCCGGCCATTTTGTTACTGTTCTATTTAATATATGCAAATCGCTTGGAATTATGTCAAATATTTCAATGCACATCTCAAGCAGCAATGCGTGTCTTTAACTTGGTGCTTAGATAATCTCGTTACACTTACACTGGTTAACAGGAATTCGGTAACTGGGATTAAAACAGGTATATTTTAGGATGTACAATTTAAAAATGAGTTTCTATTGCTTTTCCAGCACGTTACAGTTCTTTATTATAAATATACCAAAACATAAGCCTAGATGAGTACTGTCCACTGTTAAAAAAATTGCTAATTTTTTTAAATGATTATAAACAGCCAAAATTTAAATATTTGTATGCTGTACTATAGTTCAAAATGTCATATACAGGGTGTTCGGGATAAATTTGACATATTTATAATTAATTATATTTTTCCGTAAGTTACATGTATTAACACACACTTCTCTTCATTTAAAAGTTTGGACCCTTCTTCATTCATATACAAGATGTCAGAAAGGATGGATAGCTGGAACCCACCTGAATCATGGAAGAGAATAACTTGTATCATGATGATTCGTGCCCGCCATCAAAATAAGGATATTACGACTGCTGCCCAATGCTCCCTGAATACAGTAAAAACAATCAGGCATGAACTAGAGACTTGCAATGGTGACTACGAGGATGTAGCAAGAAGAAAGATCCCTAGCAGACGATCTGATTGCGTTCGTACAGCAGAATTCCTCGCAAATCTGCAGGAACAGGTGTTGAAGAACCCTGGCATTGGAATTCGGGCTTTGTTCGTGGAGTTGCTAACTGTAGTCAAGCCCTGGATAACAAGGGTAGCCAATGGTAGGCCGTATGTATGGCAGCAGGATTCGGCCCCTTGCCACACCTCTGGGAAAAGTCAAAAATGGTTGTCTGAAAATTTCTACGACTTCACCAGTCCAAATGTTTGGCCTCCAAACTCCCCAGACCTTAACCCCATGGATTATTTTGTATGGGGCGCAGTTGAAAAAGACACCAATCGCACTTCCAGTAATACAAAAGCCCAGTTAATGGATAAAATTAAAACAGTTTTTGCGGCCCTTCCCAGGGAGACTGTAGCATCAGCTTGTTCGAGGTTCCGAAGCAGAATTGAAGCTGTGATCGATGCTAATGGTGGTTATTTTGAGTAAATCTTGTTGATAGTATTGTAATTAACTCTGCCTGTAATGTTTTTTTGTCAATTCATTAAATTTAATAGATACAAAGAAGATTTTCTTTTTCCTTACGAAACTGTCAAATTTATCCCGAACACCCTGTAAATATTATTTAAATCCTATACAAGATTCAAATCTTCTAAGTTTTCATAACGAAGGGTACCGTTATAACCAAACGAATGCACTTCAGATAACAAGTTTAGAATTACATACGTAAACATAAATCTGTGTATAGAGAGCATCGAATGTGGACAACTCTGCCATTTCTTAATTATTCTTAGATTTACAATTTCTGTAAAAGTAACAATTGCCAACTTTCCAAATTGATTCAGTAATCTCCAGGTAGCTATAGTCGACGTTAATTTAGATCTCCGTCGCAAGAGGACAGCTTTAACTTCGTAGTGCCATTTAATGAAGCCATAAACATAGGCTTTGTCAAAGATATAGCTATTTACTGTGAACAGTATGCGACGGCTATCATTGGATTTCTAGCTATTAGAAAATTGCGTTTTCGGATAGTACTGTACTCAGCGTCATTTCTATGCAACATGAGATTGACATGCAAGCGGATATTGAAGAGGAAACTGCTGGTAATTCGCATATAGCGTGGGTAAATAAAAGTGAATGTTCCCTATCTCTATATGCATTCTGTTCTTAGCTAATTAAATATAATTTACAAGGCAAGAAACATTTTAATTGGCATTCCTATTTTAGTTGTTTCGTAATGTGTCTGCGTAGTCTGTTGTAAAATTTTAATTACTCACTAGTCTAGTTTTATTTTATTTAAACAAGAACTTTCGCCCGTAATGTTCCTATACCAAATATTTCAATTACCCAAGACTCAACATACGTCTATCCCTTTCGTCCTGAATCACTACTATTTCATTTGACACCAAAAACTCTTGAGACGTGACAGGATCACAGTCCAAGTCAGCTTCACGTAATTTCTTCTGAATTAAGGTATGTTTTTAATTCTAATTCAGAATATAGGGTGTAACAATTTTTGGAATCTGGAATAAGTATTTCGTTGTTTTCTGTTAGATCTATATTCATACGTTTGCAGTGATCATTAAGCAGATAAACTGATGAAGATAGCATATTTAAGAGAAGTCTAGAAAGTTCCGATAAACACCTAGAACAAAAATTAATTAATTTTATGTCTTCTTATACAGCTGGTTCAAAATTCGACGTACAAACTTTGAGGGGAGGTAGAGAACATCAAAATCAACCATATTCACATAGGAAAGCATTCCCCAAAACGTCATCGGAAGGTACTAACAAGGACACAAAGATACAGAAATAACACAAGGCAGTAAGTAGTGTAAAAAACTTTATTAGGCGTAACTGAACAGTTCAATAGTAGTTGGATACATAATATGGTAAACGAGGTGCATGTCTGCCATCTCAGCGTTCGTAAAACGACGCATGTTCTTCGTATGACGTCGAAAGCTTGAATGAGGAAGCCCCAATTGCTCACCTGGAGCGCTGGCGAACAGCGCCACCTATCATTTTCGGGTGGCATTTCCGGTCATGCTTTTCTATGTGAATATGGTTGAGTTTGATGTTCTCTACCTCCCCTCAAAGTTTGAACGTGGAATTTGGAACCACCCTGTATATCCTAAAAGAAAAACAATTTGATGAAACATGGGGATTACAGGGTTTTAAGATATATTATTTCTTGTGGTTATAGCAGTTGTTTTAATATCATTTTCATTCCAGGTGTTTATCAGAACTTTTCAGACCCCACCCCTCGTATATCTATAATAAAATAATTGCAAAAACTGCAAGGCGAAATAGTTGGTCGCATGTGCAAGTGGTATAGGGCTTTTCCTACCACCTCCATATCAGAAGAACTAGCGCGATTAACAGATGTAATACTCGAGCCTTATTAACTTTAATTGCTCGAATGTATTTCCAACCAAACTGACCCAATCTTAACTAAATTCGGTAAATCATGCCAAAGAGAAGCGTGAACAGAATATTTTAAACTTGTTCCTGAAAGTCAGTGTAAGTTCAGAGAGCACAGTTTAATTAACAGAATTGTTTCAATCACCATATAGCTTTTACTTCTATAGACTGTGTTTGATCACCAAAATACCGTATGGTGAACGATCCAGTATGTTAAAACTGACAATTTCAAGGACATAAACTATTTCTTCAAGTTTTGCATAACCACAAAATTAAATCAAACTTAGATTATCTCCTTTTTTACCTTTAAATCAGTTCCAACGTATTTCGGCGTAGCTGATACATGTCATTGTGATCCCATCGTAGCAACGATTAAACAGTGGAATCCAAGAGATCCTTATTCTCACCAATTCGATTCTATTTCGGACAATCTCCGCTGAATATGTAGGTAATTATAACGAGAAGCAAGCATTCCTCAGCTACGCGTTTTCCAAGTCAGTGCTGTTAATTAAATTTCAAATCAACTACTTCAAGTGTGCGTGTTGGGTCATCACTCATTCGGGATGAGTTAATACAATTTGCCTTACGAGATCTAATAAGAAAGGTTACACTTAGAAGAATTTGAAAGATCGAATAAGACTTTCTCTCCCTCTGTGTATAGTGACTTTTTTAATAAAATGGAAGCGTAAAATTTTTCTCTCAGGCGTACATTTTTGCAATGTTGAACGATGGTAGAAACACGTTTAACTTACTTCGTTATTTTCAAACATACACCCTCTGTCCAAAAAGAAAATGAACTGTTCGAAAATAGAACAAACTAGTGGCGCCACCTGTTGTATCTTTTTGTTGTCGAAAGCGGCAACCTTCATTAGTGTTGTGTCAACTGTTTATGACATTTGTTTCATTAAAAGCCGAGTTATAGTGCAAAGGTGACAGTGTGCTTTGACGACGGTCGGTCGTCACGATATTCAAGCCATAAGCGATGAATTCTCGCTATCAATCGCTTCAGAACTTCGAGATAAAACTCACCATTGACCGTTTGGCCAAGCGGAACGAATTATTTGTGGATAATGCCCTTGGAATCGTAGAAAATAATCATCATTGTCTTTACTTTTGACTTCTCCAAGCGACTTTTTTTCGGATGCTCCTCTTCTGGTGGTCTCCACTCAGTACTCTGGTGCTTTGTTTCGGGCTCGTACTCAAAACATCACGTTTTGTCACCAGTAACAATCGTTTCAAGGAAGTTTGAGTCCTTACGAGCGGTTTTAATAAGGTCCTTGCAGTGTTCAATTCGATGCATTTTTTGGTCGTCGGTCAACTTGTGGGGAACAAATCGCGAATTCAATTTACGAATGCCCAAACTCTGGGTCAAAATGTTGTGCAAAGTTGATTTTGGAATCCCCAATTCATCTTCAATCAATCTCACGGACGATTTCGGGTTTTCTTTGATAAAATCACGCACTTTTTGGATGTTAACTTCGCTCAGTCCAGTTTTTGGACGGCCCAGCTTTTCGTCGTCCTCAAACGTCTCACGACCACTTTGAAATCGTTTATACCACTCGTAAAAATGAGTACGGGATACGCATTCATCACCGTATGCTTTTTGAAGCAGTTGATGCGTTTCAGTAAAACGTTTACCAAGTTTAACACAAAAGTCAATCGAAGCTCTCTGTTTGAAACTCATTTTCCGACAGTTCGTCAAAACACACTGTCACTCTTGGCACTATAACTCGGCTTCTAATGAAACAAATGTCATAAACAGTTGACACAACACTAATAATGGTTGCCGCTTTCGACTACAAAAAGATACAACAGATCGCGCCACTAGTTTGTTCTATTTTCGAACAGTTCGTTTTCTTTTTGGACAGAGGGTGTAAATCAGGAGAGGCAATTTTAATCTCACTACCTAACGGCCATAGGAATCTTCATATCTAAGCTGACAAAGATGACCACGTAAGTGAGGTGAGTTAGCCAGTCTCGTATAAAGGTGGTAGGGTTTTTCGCTACAGAAATTCGGACTTCTCATTCTGCAAAAGAGAAACCGGTCAGAATAGTCCACATAATACAGTGGACTCATACCCTTAGATGCTTCAGTAGAAATTTCAAATAATATTACATTACCGTCATCAAAAGATCAGGCGTTTTGTTAATACCACGTTACAATGTTTACAAACACATGCGCTCAGTATGTGTTTGTAAACACATGCACAATGCATTACCAATGAATAGATTACACCTTTCTATATTTCCTTGCCAAGCATTCGTCACAGATGCTTTACTGACAAGTCTAATCATGACTGGCGATAGAATTCACGATTCTTATTTCTTCTCGTGTCAGGTGCAATAGGAGTTATAAATTAACTTATCCTGAATAAAGTGAAAATTTCGCAGCAGTGAGGAATTGTATTTCTTCAAATAGTCATGTTGAAAACGGGAACCTCGCGTCTCTCAACAACTACAAGCTTGGCTTCAACTATTCTGATTGGCAAAATCAGAAAGGAAAAAAAGAGAGAAAGAAGAATAAACGAGCACCCAGCTATCACGCAGTCAGCTCTTGAAGAGAAACACGCCCATTTGTTTCTATCACCATCTTTTTCTAATGACCCCGTAACCTGCGATCTCTGTATTCATTCTTTCACAGTTGAAGCTTCACATTAAGTTGCCTCAATATCCCATAATGCCCAGCACGCTTCACAATGGCGTGCACACTGCCATATATTATGCTGTTGGTCACTACCTAGCCGGCGTCGGCCTTTATTAAAGTGAAATACTTTGTTTAAAAGTTCCAGAGGTTTAACAACTATTAGAAGTCTATAGAACTGTCATTACTCTATGGATGAACTGAAATAGATTACCACGCTAGAGGGATTATACCAGGATTCTTGATTCTGCCGCCGGATCTCCACTAAATCTCTAACGTTTGGGTAAAATAAGAATAAAACAAGCATATCATTTCTCTCATTCAATCCAGAGATTGTCTTCACACAGAACATTAAAAAACAGCCCACTTAAAATGTTCATCAAAAATATCAGAGACAGTACGAGGCTTTCGAAAAAAAAAAAGAATAAGGAAAACTATAAAGGAACATCGATTGATCGAAAACTTTTATATTGCCTTTAATTTTAATTTAGATTCATTTACAATCTGCTGCTTGTTTTCTTGTGCAACTTATAAACTACAATTCATGGAATACAAAAGAATGATATTGAAAAAAATCTGTCCCGTATAAATGAGGAGTGCAAAATATTTAAAAGAATAGGAAGTTATTTAAATTACAGTGCGTAAATTATTCCATTTATGTACTTTAATTAGAACTAATTAGAACCATGTCCATAATATTGAACCAACCATTTTTTCGAACAATTAGTAAAATTAATTAAATTAACTAATTAATTTTAATATGCCTCGATGAGAACACCTTACTGTGTTTCTACTGATGTTGAATCAGGCGACGTCTTCAGTAATTATGTAGATCAGGGTTTCTCAAATCTTTCCTACGACGGAACACTTCACAAATCCTGAAATTTTAAAGTCGATGATACTCGACTCTAACACCTGGGTTAGAGTCGAGTATCATCGGTCTCGTATTCAATGTAAAGCTAAGCGCACACTATCGCCTAAGCAGGCTGTATCGCATCGCAAAAATGCGACAGCGCACACTACAGGCGTGCCGGGCCGCATCGCATCACATTGACCTTGCTTGTGACCGCACGTTTCCTAGAATAGATACCTCTGTACTTCACTCGCGCTCGGGGGTGTCGACAACCGCGGGCGACTGAGTCAAGGCCAGCGTACGCTGTCCTTAATAGCACAATTCCACACGCAAAGTGAGGAACGTCTGATTTTCAAACATGTTTGAACTTGTCGCAGCTTTTAAGATCATTTCAAGCTCATATTAATTTTGATAATTTTTCACGGAACACTTATTCACTTTTCGCAGAACACTGGTGTTCCACGGAACATAGTTTGAGAAACGCTGATTTAGATTATGTAAATTCAAAGACATTTAAAAAACAAATAATATAACATGCATCATTAAAATGAAGATAAGATATTATAAATATAATATAAGTGGATAAGGTAATGGTCGCACATCAACATTGTATCTGATTCTTAGCTGTTAAGAAAAGATAACTGGTGGCATAAAAAAAATCTGTCGTTCCTCTCTGTAGAGTAAACCCAAGTACAGTATAAATATCATTTACACTGAATATTGCTGAGTGAAATAATCAACTCGCACATCATTGGACTGTTACACGGGAAGGAAAGTAATAAATTCATTTTATGAGGAAATATTAATGCACTTCATCTAACGGCGTTATAAATTTATTCGTAATTTTCTCAATAAAATCCAAAGTGAAATTACAAAAAACAAAAAACTTATATTGTAATCATAATTAGGTTACTGTAATTGGATAAATGGTTAATAGGACATTTATAGTTGTAATCGCTAAAGACGAATGACGGCTGTCGAGTGTCTGGTAAGGAAGCTCGTCATTCGACAATCTAATTTATTAGTCTGGGATTCGCTGATAAATGTCATTCATCCCTGGTGGAAGAGAAAGGACAGTAATCATTACCAACTATGGGCATCATCGCCTTTCACTGTTAGCGAAAAGGAGGACCAAGATAGATGGAAAGAACCCACTTTCATTACTCCATTAACACCAATGTTAACCCATCAGACCATATTTCATCCAATCAAGTTGTGCCTTTTTTTGAATATATACTGATGGAGTGGCAGGCGAAACGAAACTCTACATAATTATTAGATGAAATGCACTGAAGTGTGGTTTAGTGGTAGAACCTTAACGAGTGAATCCAATCTGACCAATCAACAATATCATACGAAATCTCCTACTAGGGATGACATTAAGAGATATATTACTACGAGCGAAATATTTTGATATTAAACACTGCTATTTGGTTTCTGTCATCAGAAGACTAAGAACTAATATTTATACTTTCAATATAAAGTAATCCTTTATTGGTATATTTCGGTTCTCTTCTAACTGCATCAATCCACTTACATCTAGCTGGGGCTTTTTCCTGCCATCTTGGCATCAAACACCTGTTTTACTAGCTCCAGTCTCTCCTTTCTGTTTAAGTAACCAGACCAGCTGAGTTTAACTCTGCTCACACCATTTTGAATGCTAACGAATGTCAAATTTCATCCTAAACAGGGGCGGCTCGTGCATGGGCACTGGCACATAATATTTCCTCATAGGAACTGCAACACCCCCAATTTTTCTCGATGTATAAATATATTTATTAATTTATTTATAATATATAATTTTATCATCAACAATCCCATACAATTCTCTTATTTTCTATAAAAAATAATAAAAATCCATCTTGTAGCACTTAGGAGAGCGAAGGACGCTAGCAGCACTGTGTTTACCACAGTGTCATATTGCTAGTATTTGCTACGCGCACAAGCATGTGCACGTCATAGTGAGATGGCAATTAGCGTAATGGGCCTGTCCGTCGCGCAGTTCCACTGTTGTTTATATGCAGTTTGCGCCAGTAGTAGAGTGTTCGTAGTGCTTATCGTGTTAACTTTATCTCTTTAAATATTTGGACATTACAATTAAATCCTTTAATTGTAATGTCCAAAAATTGTAAATCCATTCCTTTAATTACAATTAAAGGAATGGATTTTATTTTTAAGTAATTTTGAATTGTAATAAACTGTATAATTTTATCGATAATAAACAATATTTTTTCATATTTAATTTTTTTTTATAATTTTTTACCATAATTCTGATATTTTATTCAAACACGTATACACTGCACTTATAGTGTGTATGTATATTTCGAAAGTTGCAGCACCCCCACGATTTCAAGCCACGAGCCGCTATTGATCCTATGAATTTTGTTTTTCGCATGATTCTACCACGGATGTCATCTTCACTCCCCAATGTTCTCTCAAAACTCAAAAGGTGTGTTAATTTTTAACCCATCTCTTAGATGGATAAGTTAAAATCTGGTCTGAACACTGATTATTCTATATTACTAGTCTGGCGTTTTGGATAATTTCTCTTATCCCATATAAATTTATTCAACTTGCTCCCCACGATGTCAGTTTTTCTTATTAAATTGTCTATTTCCAGATTTAAATTTTTCATCTTCACTAAACATTGCGAACTTATTTATTGATATGGGATTCACCTCTTTCTCCTCCGTCCCTTTGGGAAAGAGGGTTGAGCCCTCCTAACGAAGAATTAGGTTTATGCATCTTATGGCCGTAAGTCCGTGTATTGAGGGGGCCGGTTTGCCTGTTGTGAGGGACGACAAAACAAAGTTTCCAAGTAAAAATCCTCTACCTCCGTATGAGACCGCCTAATTCCTCTTTAGTTTGAAAGAGACCAGATAAATGTTCCTCACATCATGGACGGGAATCGAATCCAGGTCATTCCAACCAAACAGCTTCATCTATACTGACTGAGCTATGGAGGCTCTAACATTGTACAGAAATTACCTCAATTACTTTATTTGTTCTCTTCTGTAGGTGGTGTTTTCCATTTTCCTGCATCACGCAGATTCATTACAAGAGTTATTCGCTTTAGTTAAAGAATACTGAAGACATATTTTAGATTTATTTACGTGTATAACATAACATGCATTTTATGTTTTGTTATAACATAATGCATGTTATCATTATGTTATGTTATGTTATGTTATGTTATCATTATGTTATATTATTATGGTAATGATTAAATCCTTTAATCATTACCTCAAGGGCTCATTTAGTGAGTACGGGCATGGCAAACCCGAGGTACCTGATGCTGGACCATGCGTTACTTAATGTAATATATATCTGTTATATTATTCTATAGACTGGTCCCTCCTCTCCTTGCTCCTTCCCCCTGATGCTCTTAGAGTATTCGAGGGCTAGGGGTGAGTCTTTCCTATCTTGCTAAGTCATTTCGTTTTATGCAGCCACCGAAAGAGGCAAGCTAGCCTCAATAGGTGCCGGTCCCAAGCCCGGATAAATGCGAGGGTTGATGTCAGGAAGGGCATCCGGTCGGAAAACTTCAGTGCCAACTCAAACTATGATTATGAGTCAAAGAGAAAATGATATAAGGGCTAGGGTGTACCCCTTAAGCGACGCGCAGCCACATCGCCCTAAAGCTGCGAGAAGTGGATGAGGGCTACTGCATCAAGGGCGGGTGCGGTTAAAGAAGCGAGCCCAGCAGGTGGAGAGGATGTTGCGAGTGGGAACACTGAATGTTGGAAGCATGACTGGAAGGGGAAGAGAGGTGGCAGACATGATAAGGAAGAGGAAGTTGGACATTTTATGTGTGCAGGAGACAAGGTGGAAAGGAGGAAAGGCAAAGGCACTGGGAGATGGATATAAATTGCTCTACTCTGGAGCGAATAACAAGGGAAGAAATGGTGTAGGAATTGTGGTGTGTGGCAGAATGAAGGGTGAAGTACTGGACGTGGGTAGAAGGAACGACAGGATCATGCGAATGAAATTGGGTCTTGGAGAAGAGCGGGTGGTCGTATTATGTGTATATGCCCCGCAAGTTGGTTGTACAGCAGAGGGAAAAGATGAGTTCTGAAACGTGTTAGATGAAGAAATTGGAAGAAAATGAGATGGTGATTGTCGGAGGAGACTTGAACGGGCACATAGGAAGACAGAATAGAGACTGTGAAAGGGTGCATGGTAGCCACGGAGTGGGAATGATGAACCAGGAAGGAGAGAGGTTTGTGGACTTTGCAGTAGCGTTTGATCTGGCAATTGTGAACTCGTTTTTCTACAAGAGGGAAGAACATTTGATAACATTTAGGAGTGGTAACAACAGCTCACAAATTGACTACATTTTGACTAGAAGAAAACATCTTAAGGTTGTGACAAATTGTAAAGTAATTCAGACTTTAAAATAAGATTGAAGATAAGAACTTCTGGATGCCATGGGATGAAGACAATTAAGTGGTTTCGCTTAAAATAGGAGAGTGTGAGGAATCGTTTTAGGGAGAGGGTGTTAGAGAGGATTTCAGATGGACTGGAAAGTGTACAAGATTGGTGGAAACATAATTCAAAAGTAATCCTGAGCTGTGCAATCGAGGTGCTTGGTGAGACATCTGGAAAGATTAGAGAGCAGAAGGAGGGTTGGTGGTGGAATAATGATGTACAAGTGGCAGTGACAGCTAAGAGGAAGGCAAAGCAGAAGTGGGATGAGTCAAGAGTGGAAGAGGACAGAGAGGTGTACAAAGAAAGAAAGCAAGAAGCCAAGAGAGTTGTGGCACAGGCGAAGGCCATGGCATATCAAGATCTGTATGATCAATTAGAAACAAAGGAAGGATAGAAAAAAATTTACCAACTAGCGAAATGTAGAAATAAAGCAGCAAAGGACATCTTACATGTGAGGCAGATCAAAGATGCTGAAGGAAGAGTATTATAGAGGGATGTGGACATAAGAAACAGATGGAAAATATACTTTGAGGGACTTTTGAATGAGGAAAATGCAAGGACTCACAGAGGAGATGGGCAGCCTTCTGAGGGGATGGTGCAGAATATCAGTAGAATGGAAGTGACGGAGGCCATGAAGAGGATGAGGAATGGAAAATCGGTGGGCCCCGACAGAATTCCAGTGGAGGCATGGAAGGCACTGGGGGAAGAGGGAATTGACCTGCTGTGGGACCTGTTCATGAAAGTTTGCCAATAGGAAAATATACCAGAGGAATGGAGGGAGAGTACTCTTGTTCCCATCTACAAGGGTTAAGGGGATGCACAAGACTGTAAAAATTACAGAGGAATAAAGTTGATGTCCCACACAATGAAGATCCTAGAAAGGGTTCTTGATGGTAGATTGAGGAAGGAGGTGGAGATTGCAAAGGAACAATTTGGCTTCATGCCTGGTAGATCAACAACAGATGCTATCTTTGGGTTACGACAGATGATGGAAAAATATCGAGAGAAACAAAGGGAGCTACATCTGGTATTTATTGATCTGGAGAAAGCATACGACAGAGTGCCAAGGCAAGAAGTCTGGAGGGTCTGAGGGAGAAGAAGGTGCTGGAGAAATATGTCAGGTTGGTGCGGGAAATGTACAGAAATGTGAAGACAAGTGTTCGGACCTGTTTGGGACAGACAGAAAGTTTTCAAGTAACAGTTGGCTTGCATCAAGGGTCAGCATTAAGTCCGTTTCTGTTTAATATTGTGATGGAGGTGGTAACAGAGGATGTGAGAGAAGATGCGCCTTGGACAATGTTGTATGTAGATGACATCTTGCTATGTGTAGATTCAAGAAAAGAAGCGGGAACTAAACTGGAAAGATGGAGAAAAGTACTGGAAGATAGAGGTATGAGACTGAGCAGAAGTAAGACGGAGTATATGTGTTGCGCAGTGGGCGGCGGCGGCCAGGAGACAGATCTGGAGCTGGAAGGAAATGTCATCAGGAAGGTGAGAGACTTTAGATACTTAGGTTCAACAGTGGAAGAAGATGGAGGAGCTGAGAAGGAAGTGGGATGCAGGATACAAGCGGGTTGGAGGAACTGGAGGGAGATGGCTGGAGTGTTATGCGATAAGAGGGTGCCGATCAATCTGAAAGGCAAAATTTATAGGACAGTAGTGAGGCCAGCTATGACATATGCTATAGAAACTGTGGCCCTGAGGAAAAATAACATCAGCAGGATAGAAGTAGCAGAGATGAGAATGCTTAGGTGGATGTGCGGTGTGACCAGAAAGGATCGTCTGAGAAATGACTATGTGAGGGGAACAGTGAAAGTTACGAACTTAGGAGCGAAAATACAGGAGGCAAGGTTGAGATGGTTTGGTCATGTGATGAGGAGGGAGGAAGAATATGTGGGAAGAAGGGTCATGCAGATGGATGTGCAAGGAAGGCGGAAGCGTGGGCGGCCAAAGAAGAGATGGAGGGAGCTGGTAGAAGAGGACTTGAAGATGAAGAACTTGGATGTGGTGACAGCCCAAGACATGAAGGTGTGGAGGAGACTCATTACAAACAGTGACCCCACTTAAGTGGGAGAAGCTGCAGAAGAAGAAGAAGAACATAACATGCATAAATTAGGAGCCAAGTTGAATACGTGATACTTCTGATATTAGCTTTAATGCCACCTTTCTTCGTAATGTCATCCAAATATACTCGTACGATGAATAAGTGGAGACAGCGGGCACTCTTCTATTACACCTCATTTTCCATGCACCCATCTTTCTGCACCTTCTTCACTTACAACTTAAATATATAATTAAGTCGTAACCCGTCTGGGAATTCGTCTAATTCTTATAATTTCTAAGTAATAGACGATTAAATTTTTAGTTAATTATGAGTTTTTATAAAATTATACAATATTATAAAGTCACTGTACTCACATTTTGCATCTCATATTAATATTTAAGGCAAACTGCGTTATATTCGCAGCATATAATTACAAATGAAACAATAAGCGAGACCTTACTTGCTATACCATGTACAAGGGGGGGGGAGCAAGTTTCTCCCCTATCTACGAGTCTTCAATTCGGTTTGGATGATGCCCTTTCTGGTTGGAAAGATCTGCTCTTTGAATCCAGCCAAGAACACAAAGAACCTTTATAAGTGTTTTTGAACTGAAAATGAGTTAGCATGTATAACACAGCGATGGAAAGGTCTCCCCATCCCCTCGGCGAACGAGTACTTTTCGTCCGGAAGCTCGGCAAAATCGACTGTAGAATTCACGTTATTTCATATAATAATATATAATGCAACAGTGTGGGACCGAAAGACTGCTGCAGTTGTATATCGTACTCTCCTCCCGGCATGCCAATTAAAATCACTGATAGTTTTGAGCCAGATATTCTGTAATTAGCTAAGCATGGAGACTGTACCCACTAGTTTTTAAAAGTTCGGATTAAAGAGCCTCGCTTACTCTCTTAGGAGATTAAAACGCTTTAGCAGGTTTTTTTATGATAGTCGACATCTGGAAAAATCCTGAATAATACACTAATGTTAACAGCAGGATAAATTTTAATGAAATTTGGTTTTTAGGATCATTACAGAACACTATAGCAATACGGATTCTAAAATGTACGATAAAATCTAATCCTTATTCGATTTATTTATCTTTAAATGATAATTATCTTCAAATTAAAATTAAAAGAAACACACGTATTAACCACAGTGAAAATTATTTAATTGTAAATATTTCATCCTACGTATGTTAGGACATCATCAGTACAGTAGTTTAAAATAATAATAAGAATAATATACAGTTAGGGCGCATGATTACAATAGAATCTCGTTAAACGTGCGTAAGGTGTTACAAAAAAAATAAAAATGATAATAATAATAATTATTATTATTATTATTATTTAACACAATTTTGTATGACAATTTCCCATACTTTAGGAATAGTAAGAACGTCGTTGCGGTTTAAGTTTGGTCTGCGTAGTAGGGCTTCAGAACTTTTTTTGTATAAACGTTCATGTTTATATAAAGAGCTATATAAAAGTTTAGACTTTTCCCAATGGATCCTATGGTTTGTATTTTCAATTCCGTGTTGAGAGAGGACAGATTTTTGCGGTTTAAAGAGACGAATGTGGTCTTGATGTTCCGAGATGCGTTTCTGAACAGACCTACCTGTCTGTCCAAAATAAGACAATTTGCATGAGCATGGAATTTCATAAACGCCAGGCAACATCAAAGGTGAGAGTTTGTCCTTAGGAGAAGGTAACAAGTTGTAAATTTGGTTGATAGATTTGTAAGAAATGGCAAAATTGTATTTCTTCATAATTTTAGAAAGACGTTCGGAGATGCCTTTGACGTAAGGTATGGGAATCCTATGGACTTCTTCATACGTATGTTTTTTTTAATTATGATCGCACCACAGGTTTCATTATTTAAAAAAAAATAATTCAAATGCTTTATGATTTACTTGTCGGTTAGTAAAGATTAACGTCTCTCCCTGAAATATTCTACTCAACATATATATATCTTCCGCCTAAGTCCAGAAGTTTGTGTCAGGAAACCCACTCCATGAAAAATTGAATTGATATTGAAATCAAACAATACAAGAACGAATGTTTCAGGTGATCTCGGAACTAATTCAACATTTTATAAGAACAGCACAAGTGCCACGAGAACCGAAATTTTATTAAGACATTCCCAGATTGGTCCATAAACTGTATTACGCATCTGTGGGAAAGTAGAAGCAATTGGTCTTCTGTGATAGTACAAGAAATCCATTATATCCGGTATTTTATGACAAGGGTAGGATATAAAACACTAAAAATAGCATAATTTATTGGAAAAAATCTCTTTTGGGGAAAAAAAAACAAAAAACAGAAGACCTAGAGTCACCTGAGATTATAATCGTAAAGGCTGCAGATACAAAACCTTCTCGGACTTGGTAGAAACGTAATGCGCATGCAATGGAATTATAGAACACAGACTACTGTATGTCGCTTTTAATAATCCGGTAAATGTACCAAAGAGATATATCCTATTTAGCTTAATAAGCCTGTGTTCTAGATGGATTTACAGAGTTTCCTAACGATGACAGCGGCAATAAATTACTACCTGGAGGAAAATGTTGTATAGCGTACTGATGTTAATAAAATGTCTTACTTTTTAATAAAGCTATGCATAATATTTTAGCATATCATACCAGAGATATACACTAGTGAACAAATTAATCCGAACATGCAGAATGTTCGTCAAGCTTTGGTTCACAATAATTTTGCTTTATTATTTTGTTTGGTACTGCGTGTTTTGACTGTGTCCACGGTGTTTATCAATAGTGTTGTGGGTTTTTAGCCCTGCGGAGGGTTGCGGCTAATCTGACAGATACAAGCAAATTGTTTAATATAAATATCCTTACACATGTCCAGAGTATAGCTTGGAGGTCATAAATAGCTGCGCGTGTATATATTACGAGTGATATTCCACACTGTTTATGCGGTCAGTTTTGGTTTAACACGCGTTATGTAAAGGTGTGTGATATTTCATAGTAAATTGTATCTGAGGGATACCTTGACCTCCGATGTCAGTATAGTATTGGTTTAGTTGTTGTTGTTGTTTTTATTTACCGTTGAAAATGGCTGAAAAAATATATCTATTGGATAATCCATCAGATGTTGAAGAGATTCAGCGATTTTGTTACTCGAGCCCGACGATGAGAATGATAGAGTCGAATGCGAAAGTGAAAGTAAACTGTATCAACAAGTTGGCAATTTGTCTTAGTCATGGATGTGTGTAGGAAAATAAATGGATACATCTTGGAGGTCGTATTCTCAGATAAGAGCCATTTCTTTGTCCAAATAGAGCAAGTAGCCTATGTTCACAATTCAGCGGCTGAGAATACTTCTCCCACCCACCTTCAACAAGCTCCTAAACACACGGTTAAGAAGATGTTCTGGAGTTGTTTCACACATGATGGTCCAGGATCACTTGTGCCTGTTGACTGCATGATGAAAAGTGACCAATGCATGAAAATATTGGAGAAATGAGTGGTCACACAGATCCAGAAAGACAAAAAAACTCATCTTCCAACAGGATCTCGCTGTATGCCACACTTCAAAAAAAATTAAAAAGTTTCTCAAAAATTACAACATCCAATTGCTTCAGTGGCAAGTAACTCTCCTGACATTAATCCAAAATTTGTGGGCTATGGTGAAAAAGAAACTTGGTAATTGTGATACAAAGGATAACTTAACAATCAATTATAAAAGAATGTTTTTGAGATGCAGAAATAAGAAAAATGTATTCTGCTTTGGTTGAGTCAATGCCTAAGCGAATTAATGAACTTATTCGGAACAGCAGAGCACATTTAAATTATTTGGTAAAGTTGAAGTTCAATTTGTGTACTTATTTTTTTGCAAAATTAAAATTTTTCTTTAAAATGTGAATGTTCGGATTAATTGGTTCACTTCTGTAGTTCGAAATTGAAATACAAATTATTTTAAAATGATGATATTAATTTCACACAGGATTAAAAATGTTGAATGTAGAGCATGTAGAGATAGGAGATTACTTGAATGATGAATTATAGCAAAATGGTGATATTTTTCATTACTTCCCTTCCAATTTCAATTCTACTGAATAGTTCATGTTTGTTTATCTCACTTCAATGTGTAAAAGTAGTCAGAGGTTTATTTCTTCATCACTGATAGTGGGACAGTTTTTTGTAATCCCATCTCCAACTGTAAATTTTGATGTTAGATGGCCGTCCAGCACTTTCTCTAACGTTTACAGGGTTTTTTTTTTCTTTTTTTCTGTTTCACGTCCTTGTTCCTTCCCGAGTCCGAAAGATAATCGCCCTGCTTAATGGAAGCTTGAAAAGTTCCATTTTTGGTCTCAAGAATAGGATTTCTGGATCATCTAACCTCACCCACAGCACTCATATTTGTACTGTAGACTAACAACCTTTCTTGGTGGAATTGACATAAAAAAATAAAAAGAAATATTTCGCATTTTCATTCCACAAAGTGCACGCCGGCCTAATTGGTCGAATGATTAGCGAATCAGCTGTCAAACCAACCGGCTGCGGGTTCCAATCCCGCCATGGGCATGGATGTCTGTGATAGTATTTACGTAGATGAATTTCACCGCTCGGTGTGAGACCACTGTCCTGATTATTGGAGGTCTGAAGTGACTTGAAAGTGTTCCGTTTGTAGTTCTCTAGAGCAGGGTTTCCAGACTACGTAAAAATTTAAATAAAAATAGATAACATTAATAAAATAGAAAAAAATATCCTTAGTCCACACACGGTACTTTTTAAATCTTTCGTGCGGTGGAGAATAACGTTAAAAAATGTAAATTTTTTTCATCCTTTTAATTAAAATCATTCCAGAATATTCTGGAATTAAATTAATTAAAATCATCCCGGAATATTCGCCCCTGATATATATATATATATATATATATATATTAAAATTGAACACAATACACTGTACTAATGCTTCATTGTCCTCTTCAGGAGGGTAATAAAACATTAGTGCTTCATGAAGAGGGCACTTTTCGCCACGTAAACATTGCGTCACATTAGCGTTAATAGCCCTGGTGTGCTTTCGAAATGCATACTTCGAAAAGATGTAAAGAGGGCGCAGTAGATCAAATTCAAATTCTTAGCTTTCTAATATTTTTAAACTACTGAGCAGGCAGGGCTGGGTGAGCTAAAATTTTGAGCACACTCAGCACCTAGCGTCTGTGATTGGTTATTGTGTCAACCAACTCAATTGAATGTAGTCACTTGTCATGAGTTGAGCGCTTTTCGAATCCAATGTATATTACAAACAGTTGTTACGCATGTTTTCTGGAACTGAAAATTTGAAAGTGGATGTTAGGAGAAAAATGCTAATTGTTTTTTTTTTTGTTCGTTTGTTTGTGCAGTATAGCATTTGTTGAGGTTGCAAAGTTTTTTAATGGTATATAGAGACATTTTTATTCTAGTCTTCAGAAACAACAGATAGTAAACATATCTATTCCTGAATAAAAATGAATATTATGTGTATTATAAGACGTTGTTGATCTACAAAAAATACCAGCGTATGTGAGATTGATAAGAGAAGAACCACTGATACTAAAAAAAAAAAACTAATGAATTTAGGATTCCCGAAAGTGTTAATTCCAATAATGATCGGATGTTATGTATACTGAGTCTCAGTAAACAATACAAACCAGAGAAGGACACAAAACATGTGCAACAAATTTTATGAGATGATTTTCTGCTCCATCAAACCATATTTATTCCTGCCATACTCTGTTCATAAGTTTTTTTTTAATTATGCCATCATAAGTTCACTTATTCATGTTTAGAATTTATAGGATCTTGCTATTCGCTCTACCCAGCAACTTATAGGACACACATATCACAAATGATAATTATTAATTATTCTTTACCATTAATGAAAGTGTTTCTACACACACTTATTCTTTCCTGTTCTTACGTCTTATAAATGATGATTCACATATTTTCATCTTTGAGTATTTCAAAAGTACCAACCAAATATAGCATTCTCCTTCATTGTTGTTTTCTAATAAATCCTAAAACAGATCGTTCCCCACTCTATGCATAACTATTCAAAGTTATCCTGCAAGTTATTGCATTGGACCAATTAAGATGAGTGCTGATGCACTATGCCCTCTCAAAACTTTCGTGCATCGATAAAATGCAATCACACAGTTATGGACGCTCGCAACAGTGCACTTCCCCCGAGACCGATTAAAAAATTCCACAAATTATGATCGTAAAATTGATTGAGATATGTAATCTTACACCTCGACCCTGGGAAACCTTTGTCTGTCTTAAAATTTTATTATGGGTTGGCCTGTTTCGGTCCACAGTGCGGTAGCCATAGACCACATGTTTTATTGCAGCAATAAAACACGTGTTCCTGTTTTTGGTTCATCTTTTTCTGATTTGTGAATAGTGACCGGTTAGTTTTCCCTCTGTGTCTAGTGAGTCACTGAGTGAAGTGTGAATTGTAAATTTATAGTGAAACAAATTTAAACAGAAAAATACATTTTTAAAAGGTAAGTGTATGTAATTTAATATTATTTTACTTGTTAGTTTTATGATTTTTTTTGCTTTTAAACTGAAATAATTCGATTTAGGATTTTGGGATTAATTAGTTGATTTTTAATAAAATATGCCAGTCAATTTTTTCATATATGAAAGTGTGCTAAAACTATTAATTCTGAATAGATTTCCCCCCCAAGAATTAAAGATTAAAAGATCATTAAAATCGATGCAGAATGAAAATAATGTATTTATAGTTTACATCGACAAATAATTACATCAAAGCTAAAAGACGTTTATTGATGTAATTATTTGTCTCTAAGCTTTGCCTCCCTCTCCCGGAAAATTTTCTGGGGCGCACGCCTATATGAATATGGTCAAATTGACGTGAAATCTGTAGCGCGGGTTGCATAACCCACACGACAGCACGCCCAATCGAAACGAGCACGCGACGCCACTGATATATATACTCCCCCCCACACACACAATTAAATGTACTACGTACACGAATATTTAGTCAAAGTTCCTTAAAATACCTTAAAAATAAAATGATAAAAAATTAATAATAAAAAGTTATTCACATTTTAAACCCCCTTTGTGATTTATGAGCCATCCTGTATTACGGGTTATGATAATTCTAGACGATGACAGGAAAGTGAACATTGCAAAATAATTATTCCTTCTACTTTTCCCAAGTGCATCAATGAGGCCAAGTATATTATAATGAAAATATCAGATTATTAACTACTGAGATAAAATAGCATCTAATTTCGGGAAAACATTTCCTGAAGTTTTTTTTCTTTTTTAAGAAAACCGATCTACATGTTGAGCGCCACTATCCAACGTTTTTCTAAAAGGTGCATCACTTTAGTCTCTATTTATAGCGCCTTTATAAAATATACTTGCAGGTAATCCATGCCATTATACATATTTAAAATGTATTCCTTCACTCTAACATGAAAATGGACTGTAAAAAAAAATTTTACCCAGAAGCGAGGCTACGAGTGATAGACAAGACCCTCTTTGTGTTCTGAGTTGGCAACTGCAAATTGAAAACTGATTACGTTGATTTTCAAAAAATGGCCTCTCTCGGGTTTTTTTACTCTGAATACTGCTCTTCCGTCAAAAGAGTAAAGCTTAAAAAGCCTTTTAGCTAAACTGAAAGTCTTCTGCAGTTGAGTAAGTAGATCACGCAGAGAAGTGCAAAGTTTATTTAGCATCGCGTAAACAGAGGTCTTGCTCTTTGGTGACGCATTTCCAAAGTCCCATAATAGTCTAGTCTAGTCCTCCTTTCACGTACCATAATCATTCTTCGCAAACGAATCACTTTGATATGATACCAAAAAGATACAAGTGACCTTCACAGTATGTAAGAAACTGAGCAAAACAAGATACCCAAAACATAGCGGATGTGTATTCTTCATGTGCATATTCGTTATCTTAAAAACGTAGAGAGAAGTTCTGTATGTAAGGAATAAGCATTATTTTAAGTGTCTTAATTTTTTAATTTGAGTGACATAAATTTAAAATAAATGAAATAATAATAAAAGGAGAGCAGTAAATCAAAAGTTAGAGATTTAAAGCCATAAATTCAGAGAATTATCACAATGAAAATGAATTACTTGCCCGTAATAATAAGATGATCTTAAGTAATTATTCAAATTAAGTGGATATTGAATCCAACAGTATTTCAAAGTCGAATAGAGAAACTACAAGAGTTTCATGGCGAATATAGAAATTATAAAAGTTTCAGCGGATCCAAGCGTAAGCAAACCTTTCATGACAGGGGCAACTTGTAGTAAAGGTGGAGTAAGCTCCGATCACTATCCCTAATATTTCCCATAATGTAAAACACATCTCCTAGAGGATGTATGATGTTATACATTATGGGGAGGTTACTAGTATAAGTTCTGCATCACTTCAACCTGAATATTTATTTACATTTAGGTCGGGCTCCCACTGATGAGACCTCAATAAAGGTCGAAACCGGTCTGAGTAGTGACCCCCCCCCCATAATGTCATCATACATGCCCGCTAGGAGATATGTTTACATTATGGGAAATACTAAGAACAGTGATCAGAGCTGACTCCACCTTTACTACTAGTTGTCCCTGTCATAGAAGGTTTGCTTACGCTTGGATCCGCCGAAACTTGTATGATTGCTATATTCGGTATGAAACTCTTGTAGTTTCTCTATTCAGCTTTGAAATACTGTTGGATTCAATATCCACTTAATTTGAATAGTTTTGCATCACCGAAGTGAAGCATTTTGGCTCTCTTTTTCAGTGATCTTAAGTAACATGGATTTGAATGTCTAGATACTCTCCTAATTGTCTGGAACTAGACAATTAGGGAGATTCACAGAATGTCAGTGCAGTCCCGATCTATACGAATTATAATAAAATGCGCTGCTTGGAAAGAAGTCAATGCATCGTGCAATGTAACGAGTCATGTATAAATTGGAGGAATATGATGCTCCCAAGTCAGTGCAATTGTGGTCAAGTGAAATGGCTGCAAAAAGGGAATTGATGCAGTTTGAAAGAGGCATTACGATAGGATGTCATGTTAAAGTTTTATCTGTTCGGCAAATTGTACCACAGATCAACAATCAGTGTTATCATACTGAAATGGAAGCGAAGGGAGTCAACTGCAAGCACTACCTGCAGTGGACGACTCACCACACTCACCAAAAGATGTAAAAACCACTATTCGGCCGACACGTTGGTGTGGAGTTCACAATTCTACACAAAAACATTCCGAACCGAAGCTCACAACAAGGATTTCCATGGTAGGAACACAATATGCAAGCCCCACATTACCCGAACCAACATGCAGTGTCATCTTCAGTGGTGCAAAGAACGTGTACAGTGGAACATGGAAGCGTTGAAAGCTGTGTTATGGAGCGACGAATCACGCTACACCCTCTACTGAGCAGATGGACAGTTGTAGGTGTGGCGGATGACTGGTAAACGTCTCTTACCAGAATGCCTAGCCGCAGCTGTGAAATTCGCAGGTGGAAGTGAGAGAAGTTGGTCTCGGGCCTCTGTTTGTGGTGCCACAAACATTGAACTCCGAGAGTATCTGAACATTCTGGACAATGCAATACTTCCTACTTTGTGACTCTACGGAACTGACATTGTCTCTTTCAGTAAGATAATGCAGTCATAAGCTGTAACTGCGTGGTTTGTGGACATGAACGTCATCACAATTGGCCTAGCCTCCACAGAGTCCTGATATCAACCCTATTGAACATCTGTGGATGAACTGGAGCGTCGGGTGAGGTCAAGATACGTCCGTCCCGCAACAATCCAGGACCTCATTACATGCCTACAGGATGAATGGTCCAAAATTCCCATTGAGCGCTCTCGTATTGTGGAAAGTATGGCCATAGGATTGCTGCAGTCATCGCAGTGAAAGGAGGTCTTACATCTTATTAAGGTGGGGTTCGTGGTTGTTTGTTCTTCACAATATAGCGTCAGTTGACTTCTTTTCAAGCAGTGTACAT
Source organism: Typopeltis vanoorti (assembly GCF_054136105.1). Lineage (NCBI taxonomy): Eukaryota > Metazoa > Arthropoda > Arachnida > Uropygi > Thelyphonidae > Typopeltis > Typopeltis vanoorti. The sequence goes on from NC_143564.1 coordinate 23,294,391, forward strand.
CAGCATAATGGTGACCTCCCTCCAGCTGCACGAATATGCTCTACTCTGTAGACCATCTCCATTATATTCAAATATCACATATATTATTGTTAATTGATATCAACGATATTTTTTCAGGAATTTCTTTCATATTCTCTCTCTTTAGCAACAACTGTTCCAACACAGAAACTGTTAGATCAGACAAATCAAATCTCTCCATTTCTTTCTATCTTCGCAAATTCTTCCTTATGAACACTGTGCCAGTTCATGTTTCTTTTTTTCTAGATCTTCTCTTATCTGGTCTCGCCACTTTTCCCGTGGTATTCCTCCATTTGTTTGGTAAATTTCACTGTTCTCCGAATGCTACAGTAATAAAAACAACTCTTCATCCAACAAGCAGAGTATATTTTTCAGAAATCAAAAGGGCTGTTAAAGTTCTACCTATGGAAACTTATTATGATGGCATACTTGAAAGAGATTCACTTAAAAGGGGAAGTTCCTTTAACCGAATTGTCATTTCTTCTGGAGATATCGATTTGGAATGGATAAGAACCATGTTAGAGAACCTGCGTCGTCTATTTTCATAATCCGATGCATAATCTTTGTGTGGGGGGGGGAGTAGAAAAGATCAAGATTCGAATCCTATCTAGTACCCCAAGAACTTTTAAAAATGGTTTCTCACTAAAGATATGATGAAAAACCTTCACATAACCAAATTTAAAAGTTCAACAAATATGGCGATCAACCTTCAAGAATATTCAGGTATGTTTTAGTTAATACTTTCTTAAAAGAAATTTTAACCAGTATTGTTAACCATTTAAGCCATTAACCGGTGATTACAGAGTCAATTCCTTGTCCATAAAGCTCAACTTACGCTACTGTGCACACTTGAGAGGAAAAACAGTAATAATCTATATAATACACACCTATAAAACTGACACTCCTGTTTCGAAATTAAAAAAAGGTGCGTGTAACATGCACCACAAACAGTATCCTTGTATTAATGTATCGCAATTTAAAAAAAAATGGAGGGAAGGTCTGAACCTCTAAATTTAAATGCGTATTTATATGTTCCTATCTGTTATTTCATATATTTCTATATCAATTTTACCACACTAATAACATATCGCAGAAAAGTAAAAATTCCTTAAGTTAATTATTACTTTTAATATATTATTTAAATGTGTTTGACTATCAGTTGAAAAATACATATATTTATATGTGCTGTAAATGCAGTAGTATTGAAATGCCACTAAATATCAGTTTCCCATAGTGTGGCACTCGTAACTACAGGGGTTCACGAAAAGTCTTTAGGGGATAGGAGGTACTTTTTTTATTTTTTTTATTTATAATCAGGTTTTCAACCGGTAATAGAAAAATTCTCATTTGTCAAGGGTCAAGTGCATGTCTAGGATAGGCTAGATAAAAAGTGACGCATCACATCCTGATCCTTAAAAAAAAAGTTTATTTGTATGTACTTGTATGTGTTTTTCGGTCAATGTTCCAAAGATGGACTAAACTCTCCCTCTGAAGAAACAAAGACAGTTCGCTGATGACCAGAAGGTATAATGTTAAGGCTTCCCATATATTAACCATATTTTCTCAACTTCTTTCAAGTCCTTAGAGCAACTTTGCCGACTTGCCTTATACTATTTTTTCTGGTTAGCGAGTTACAAATGAAAGCTTTCTCCTAGTGTTATTTGTTTAGTAAGATGTGGATAATGGAAAAGTGGGAAAGCCCATACGGTAACTTTGATGTTGACATCCGTTTCGGTGGTGAGTTTTCTGGGAAATTCCATTTTACGAGATAATTACCATTGGTGTCCGTTATCCCAAAATTCCATCTTGTATCATGTCTGTCGTTGCTGATATAATAAACTAACAAATGAAGTGATATGAAAATCTCTCTGACTCTTAAAGCTTTGTTCATTCAAATATTTTGATAAGTCAGCGCTGGAGAAATAAAACATTTCCTGAATGTATGGCATACTGTTTGACATGGGCCTAAACATAATACACAAATATGCAAGAGAAAAATGGAAACAGCTTACAACCAACATGACACAAATCTGACTCCAACTTTATTTCCATGCTATGATATTTTTCTATGGTTTCTTAGGTTGTTTCCCATTTCTGGAAATGTGTATACTGTTTCAGTAATTGGACCTTTATTATTTCTTATCACTCTGACAAGCAAGAAAAGTTCTTCCCACCTTTTTTGTGAAAAAGATCAATTTTTGGAGAAATAGTCAAGTGGACAGTGTTTTCAGTCACTCAAACGTTTTCCTACATTACTGGTTATTGGCGTCCAAGAGTAGGACAATTTTACAGAAATCAGCCTATGTCCTAAACATAAGGAAAGAATTCTAGGAGTTTTTGCTTCACCCATCTGAAACTAGAGAATGATACCACTCTAGCAGTGACACGATCTAAATATGAAGATTTTCTGGGCTGAATCAATGTATCGCTATTCCGTACAGTGACATTTATTACTTGGAGAATTTTAGAATTTCCTCAACCTCATTCTAATATATGAAAAATAAGAGACATTCTCTTAATAGATAGATAGAAGAACCACCTGAAATGTTTAAAGATGTACAGGTACAGAGAATGGAAAGGCAAAAGAAACATGCGATCAAGACAGACCAAATACTACGTCACTTGAGGTCAAAAGCGTTTGAAACTGCTGTGTGAGTGGAAGTATTATTTATACTGGAAAACAAGTCTCACGTAAGAGAAGATATGGTTTATCGATGAATCTATATAATGTAAAATCGTTCGGATTGAAGGAGAATTCAAAGCTGTGTCAACGCTGTCATTCATTAAAAGAGCGGATCGGCCAGTCCAGGAATATACTTTTACACAATTGTGACATAACTTTTTAACTGCCCGAATCAGCCACTCGAGGTTGTACAGCATATTTGATTGTTGCGAAACGTGTTCTATTCGCAGCAAATTTGAAGGGAAAACATGGCGTATCTCCACTCCAGTCATCCACTGCATTATCAATTATGCAAACGGACTTGGCTAGTTGTAAAAGGTGGCTTGTGTACAAGATGATTATGGTGGTCCACTCTGTCAAGTTCTCCTCAACGGGTTAGACAACGAGGAGGGATTCTAATATTAAACAATGCAGTAGCGCACTCAGGATTTAATCGAGGGGGGGGCGAATTGAGTAGACGATTGAGAATACACACTACGCATCACATACGACCTATGACTGAACATCTGCAATGATCACTAATTCATAAGTAATATAGAAATAGAAGACACGACGCAACATAAATAAAAATAAATAATTTTAATTAGGAAAAGATTGTTGGAATATTTTCTAGTGTTTTTTCCCTTTTTCTTTGAAGGGGCCCATTGGCTTCCCCTCTGGGTGCGCCACTGAAGCAATGCATCCAGTTCATCCCACCGTTGCTCCTGTTTAAGAATTTCTGTTCAGAGCTACTATTCACTCTTGACGCATTTTGCTCTCTTCGTAGAACGATACGAATTTTAAAGCAATTACTGTTCACTTATGAATAATAGTGTGAAGTAACTTTCACCGTTGCTCACCTAAATCTCCAACCACCATCATCTCCACCGGGATGGTTGACCACCACCCTGCTGCGAAGGCCCGTAGCGACATGAAACGTTAAGTTATCAGGGACCATGTTTTGTCCTGATAGCAGAATTTCCAAGTAGTCATGTGCTGTAAATTTCCCACCTACAAAAGAGTGAGACTGTCATTAAAATAATCTGCAGTTAAAGCAACATACCAGCAAGCAAGGGCGAATTCTCCATGCTTGCTATACTTGCTGCGCAAGCTCATTAATTGAGAAAGAACTAATATTTATTTGTTAATAAATGCATGCATTTATAAGCATTCCATTTAGGCTTTTATTTTTGTAGACAGAAGACGTCTTAAGCTTGCGCGGCAATAATTGAGCTTTGCGTTGTGTATCGAAAGCCGATGCTTGCTCGTCCAGTCAAAGCTACCTTGGCTTGCTCGGTTGTCGGAGCTTCCAGGTCCTCGTAGCAGCACTGTGATTTCATGTGCGCGCATAGCCATTTCCGCTCCCTTCACGTCGTCTTAAACATAAAGCTATACGCAGTCAACGTAGCTCTAGCCAGTGAGCTTCAGCAGCCTTTACAAGTGTGCGTGTTGCTTGGGAAAATTAAGTTACAACCAACTTTCTATGACGATGTTATTGACCAGTTCATAAAGAAGAACCGTAGGGTAGAATTTGTATTCAAGTAGCTAAATTGAAAAAGATAGAGTATCATTTGTAAAATAAATGTTGCATTTGTATGATTAAATGTACATAAATTTCTAAATATATAGTTTTAAATGATCAGTAATTCATTATTCCGCTAATGAGACTTCAATCACACCTCTCACTCCCTGAATGATAACAAGAGCAAGCGTGAATTTCAAGACCAGCATTGGCCCCTGCCAGCAAGTGATGTAACTTCATTCAAGGTGGCTGAAATACTTATGATACAGTAATATGACTGCCACGAAGAGATCTATATATTTCTTGTTCTAGCCATACGCTCTTACGTTCCGTACTTTGTAGAGGTTTATATGGCCAAGAATTTCCTTTATTCACCCTCAGTAGTTATGCATTAGCTTCAGTAGCGGCTCAGTCTACATTGAGAACGCATACTCAGCGAGCGTCTTCCCCACCCCACCCCACCCCGCGCGCACACACACAAAGAATGTTTGAAGTTTCCAGGCAGACTTTGTATCCCGAAACTTCCTGAGAATGAAAAGCCTCCTATCAGAAAATGCATTTTTTTTTTTTTTTTACTTTGTTATCCAGCTACTGCTGACATCCATTCTCCAACGCCTCATCGACATCCTCTCAGCCTGACATGAAGGAGTGAAACAAAGAAAAGCGACCCTATATTCCCCCATGTGTCGGCTGCTGAAGTGAGCCTGTTAAGCCTCTAGTCGCTCACAGTAACGAGTTGTGCCAGGTTCGATATGCCATCGAGGTAGAAAATGTTATAGAGCTTAGAATCTTCTGATCAGCCAACATATCAAATTTTAACATCAAAGCTAAGTTAACGCCGTAATTTCGTTAGGGTACCCATCGAAACCACTGTTTTATTTTGCTGTCTTTATAACATTTTTAAATAATGGTGTTTTTACAACTCCAGTTTACTTAAAATCTAAAAACGTATTACTCCATTTATGCATTTAGCAATATCCTAACATTTTAATAATGTCTTCAGTAATTTATTACAACAGTTAATCTTAGTTACTGTTGTTGATTGAACTAATCCTAACTGCACCTTTGCAAGTGTAGATAAATGAATGGGGACACTAAAATGAAACATGTGCACAGATTTCAAGTCCCCCCCCCCCCAAAAAAAAGCTTTTAAAGAAAAAAAAAGTTACGTGAATACCCAAATTTCTTGCGTGTGATGGTCTCACCTGTGCGATCATCGCATAAATGCTGTAAATAATATTTACGACAAAAGTAACAAGACTGACGATAGTTTATTTATGGCTATAAATTCCGTATTTTATGGCTAGTTTCCGTCCAGAAACTGAATCCCCCCTTAACTCGCTACAACTACACAACTCGATGGAATTTTAACAAACCAAATCAAGACGGAAACCATCATCCCAATAAATAACATCCTCGTAATACTAGCTACAATTTACATCTCTTGGGTTTGATTTTTAATTATTTGATGCAAATCTGTGCAATAAATAAATGCACTCACACACACACACACACACACACACACACACACACACACACACACACACACACACACACACACACACACACACACACACACACACACACACACACACACACACACACATAGAGAGAGAGAGACAAAGACACACAGAGAGAATGATGGTACATTACGTCGCTTATAATATGTGCAAGGCATATCGATCTTCTTCCCATACAGCTGTCAAAATGTCCCTTTTAGAAATATTTCTCGATCAAAATCTCCTACAGAGTAATTACGTCCATTTCCCGAGGTCATCTTCTAAATTACCAAACGAGCCTCTATCGTAAACGGGCTGAATATAAATGTTTCCGCTACTCTTAACATATGTAGAACCTCGAGAAACCTGTTTGAAATTTCGTGGCCCTGTCACTGGCAGATGAGTCTCCTTTTCTCTTAGCTGTCGCCAGGTTCCGTAAACAAATTAGAATTAATATACCCTCCTTTGTATTGACGTCGCACCAATCGGTTGGCAGAACAGTGCTATATAATTAGAGCACCTCTTGTGGACATCAGCCTTGCGTTATGCGTTCAAACTGTCTTGTCTTTCTGGAATTAAATGAATGAATACGACGAAACAAGGTCCACGAACAGCTAGCTAACTATCCTACCAGTCGCAATGGGTTGTCAATTTCCTGGTTTTTTTTAAAACTATTAAGGGTCCTTTCTAGTATAAATTTAAAAAAAATTCTAAACGCTGTTCGTTAAGTGAAAATTCGTAAAACGAACAACTTTACCATTAATTTGAAGTTAATAAAGTGAAATATCCTTCGTTAATCTGAACTGAAGGTCCACACGTCCAACGAGAACGCCAAATATCCAATACAATTCATTTTAGCCTGTTTTTAATAAGGTAAAACTTGAATATTACTATTTGATCTAAATGCAGTAAATAACGCAAAACAGTAAAGGTGATGAATCTAATTTCTAGCCAGAATATCATCTTATTACTCTTCCGTTTCCTCTCATAATTTATGATCGGCAGGTCAGGAGTTAGAATACTGTCTATGTATGTGAATCCCACCCAAAAAAGGTTGTGAACTTTTTTTGGTGGGATTCACATTATTACGGCTCTAGTGTCCAAATATGGAAAGTTTCAACCTGTAAATTAAAGATACCAAGAATCCCTTTTCCAAGTGTAAGCAAATAAAGTTTGCGCCTGAAGTATCTTCAGGACTGGGACAACTCGTTCAAACTGTCTTGTTTGAAATATTATGAAATATTATCCCATAATGCAAAGCACATCTCCTTGCGGACATATAATGCTATTCATTATGGGAAGGGTCACTACTCAGACCGGTTTGACCTTTATTAAGGTCTCATCAGTGGAAGCTAGACCCAGAGGTGATACTAAGGGTGAAGGAATGCAGAACTCATATTTTCATATACGAGTACGAGTAGCCAAAAGGTGTCATAACTTATTATTAAAACACTCTGGATTAAAGATATTTATTGGATGTTTTTCCACTTGGTTATACTATAAATTAAAGATACCAAGAAATTATATACTTGGATTAATCCTTTATCCAAATGTAAGCAAACAAAGTTTGCGGATGAGTGTTTTCAGGATTGGAGCAACTCGTGTATAGAAGCTAATGACATCACTTGCCTCCCACTGATGAGACCTCAATAAATGTCAAAACCGATCATAATGCATAGCATTATACATGTCCGTAAGGAGATGTGCTTTGCATTATGGGATATTAAGGCAAGTGATGTGAAATCACGAGCCTCTCTATACGAGTTACCCAGTCCTGAAGATACTTCGGGCGCAAACTTTGTTTGCTTACGCTTGGATAAAGGATTAAACCAAGGATATAATTTCTTGGCATCTTTAATTTATACTACCAAGTGGAAAAACTTCCAAGTTTTCAACCTGCTTGAGTAATAATAAGCAGCATACCATAAGCAGAATGGTGGTCTCACGCCATTCGACGAAATTCATCTTCCGCTCAAGAAGCATTACTTGCTTCAGACATAACTTCAACGAAAAGTGGGGGAAAATCGTTATATCATTTAAGGATCTTTGTGCAAATATATATAATGGGTTGGAAAACGTTTGTGCTGACTTACCGGTCAGATAATAAAGTAGCAATTGTTAGTTTTCATTAACTCCACCTTCTAAATGTCAGTATCCACCATCCTGAATTAACATTATTGGCCTATTTTATTATGTTTTTTAAGTCCATAAGATATTCTTCCACGAGTCCACATTGCTGTAATTTGCAATATTGATGCGAATAGAGCTTTTCCTATGTTACATCATCATTGGTGCTTAGAGGCTCTTGGAGGGGGGGGGGGACGACCTGCGAAGTATCGTTGGCTTCCGTAACCATGACTTTTAATGTTAGTCTCATGCCTTAAAACATTTCTGTATGTAAACTGTGTGTATCTTCCTGGCTGGTTTGCTTGATTGCGGGAGGGAAATCTCCGTATGAGAGCGGCTTACCCACCTTCAGCTGAAACGTCCTTATAAAAATGTATCGCGCAGACAAATCCGGGTGTTTCTATTCAAAAGAAATTGTTGATACTGGCGGAGTGAAGGAGGCAATTTCTAACTCAGGCCGATGTTACAACAGACAGAAAAATAAACAGCTTCATCCCGGTATCACTTACTTCATCCAAATAAGGTTTTCACGTAATACATTCTCTCTCTCTCGTGTATCTGATCAATGTGTGCGAACAAGACTTGCATTTAAGTCCAGTGGAAGTTTCTTATTAATAAAGAGCATTTGGAACATGAGCTTGTAAAAAAAAAAAAAACATCTTAACGAAGAATATAAAAGCGTTTGCTCGGAGCAGACAAATACAAACCTTGTAATATTTCATATCTAACGCATTTGAAAAAGCGTCAAAATTTATCTTAGTAATACCCGACTGTGACAGAAGATGAGAATATATAACTAAATATCGTCGATTTCTTTTCTTTGTCAGCGAGGTTATTTTTCGAGATTTTTACTTGTCAAAGTTGATAAAACGACAGGATTATGGTTGGGTAGCGAGGAGTTTTTGGCACCTGACTAGACTAATGCAAAGCGGTACTGGGAAAAAGAAGCTATACTTCTTTGTCGTGCAGATCAGTAATTTTGTCAGCTGATCATGTTTCACGGATGTCATCCCTGCTACAAAAAAAAAAAAAAAAAAAAAAAAAAAACCTCTTTGTCCTCTCTGGCTAAAACAGGTGACAGGGAGAGAATGCACTTTCGTACTTGCACCATACAATGTTCAAACGCAGAAGATTTTTAAGACTAGATTTAACTTTTATCAGGATATTATGTATTTAAATTATATAAGATTATGTCAGTTTAGTTCGCTTAAACGCATGTCAAGTAATACATTATTTCGATACGAGATTTTAAGAGCACTGAAATTAATTCTTACAATCAGATATTATTTTATTTTTTATTAGACTGAGGAGCGCAAAGCTTCTATTCCTGTAGGACGTTTATTGGTAGGACAAACGATCTTTCTTTTCACTGGAATAAATAAAAAAAATATATAAAAAAACAGCAATGCTTTTTTTTACTTTGACAGCAAAATTTAAGATAACTTTTAGCTGACTGCGCAGTTAACAAATTATGTACGACAAGTTTCAACTAATTCTGATAAATATGTGAATATTTTCATTGAAACTGCTTGTGATATGGCACTTGAAGGTGATGAGTCTTTGGTGTGGCTTAATATTCAATTTAACGCTCAGAAACCACGGCAAAGGACCAATATAAGAAGTTATCGCGTAATTACATTAGTCCCTTCATAGTGCGAAATCTTAGTGTTCGAGAAGGCAGTTAAGAATTGTATAAGAAAATTTATCTTGCTATCGAATGATGAATGATTGCTTAATGGTCTATTCACAAAGGTTCCATTCGCTTTATTAATGTCATTTTTACTTTATATATCTAACTTGGGAATTTTTCTAAGGATTAGTATACATAAAGAATTCCAATAAGGAAGTTTTACATATAATAAATAAATATGCGAGAAGTTAGATACGAGTAATGGTAACTAACTTCTCGCATATTTATTTCTTTGTTTATTTTACTTTTTTTTTCCTTTTAAAAATCAGCTCAATAACTGAACCAAACTTCATTTCAACTTTGTTTTTGTATTCTTATTGAATAAGTGATAATTTTTCGCCAATGAACTCATTATGCAACGTACATACACAGATGTTCTGTATGCTTGTTGATGCTGTTCTGTTATATTCTGCATTACATTTTCTAGCGAAAAACCAATTACAGCCAATGATAAGTATTATAAAACAGACCATCTGTAATGATAGGTGTATGATCCGTGTATGTATGTATGTATACATGGATTTATAAATTGATTTGGATTCATAATAAGGCACGGACTGCGTACAACTTCTAGCGAAAATAATTGTAAAATCCGTCGTAGAAAATACTGCATATGCACATAAAGAGATAAACCACAATTAAACACAGACGATTAAACATAACCAAAGAGAGCAAAAAGACAGAAGAAATAATCTTTTAGAAAAAAAAAAATAATAATTAAAGAATTAAAAACAAATAGTTCGGCATTTTTCGTTCCAAATCACAAATCTCGTCTACAACAAGAGTGGCTGAGGATTTATAAACAAAAGTGAGGAGTGCCTACGCCCTCTAGCGGGGCTAGGTGAAATTTGGTATTTCCAAGTAAGAAGTTGAAGTATTTCTAAATGTCAGATAGGATATGGGGTGGAGTGGGTCTGACATTTATAGCGCTCTCATGGGTGTTGATATGTACATAATGTGGACTGCATTATCGTATGTTTTTTACAAAGTTTTCTTGTACGTAGAGAATATCATCCTGCATGGCTTTCAGATATGGTTTCATTCGTATGTATGTGTTAGATTAGCTTCGCAAATACCTTGGAAGATTGTTTACTGAATAAATATACCCTCTGTCCAAAAAGAAACCGAACTTTTCGAAAATAGAAGAAACTAGTGGCGTCACCTGTTGTATTTTTTTGTTGTCGAAAGCGGCAACCTTCTTTTGTGTTGTGTCAACTGTTTATGACATTTGTTTCATTAGAAGGCGAGTTATAGTGCCAAGAGTGACAGTGTGTTTTAACGAACGGTCGGTCGTCATGATATTTATGCCGTACGCGACGAATTCTCGATATCAATCGCTTCAAAACTTTGAGATAAGACTCACCATTGACCGTTTGGCCAGGCGGACGAATTCTTTGTGGATAATGCCCTTGGAAACGTAGAAACAAATGAGCATTGTCTTTACTTTTGACTTCTCCAAGCGATTTTTTTTCGGATGCTCCTCTTCTGGTGGTCTCCACTCAGCACTCTGGTGCTTTGTTTGGGGCTCGTACTCAAAACACCACGTTTCGTCGCCACACACAACACTAATGAAGGTTACAGCTTTCGACAATAAAAAGACACAACAGGTGGCGCCACTAGTTTCTTCTATTTTCGAAAAGTTCGGTTTCTTTCTGAACATAGGCTGTATGTTCGTCACTGGATAAAAATGTTCAGTTTTTAATGTAAACGCCATTTTGAAGTTCATGAATTAATCTCCTAAGTTGCCTAAGGTTTAGCAGTAGTCGAAATAAGAATTTGTTCAGTTTTCTTGATACAGCTTATGAATAAGCGATTGGATATGAATACTATATCGTTGATATGTTGTTCACAATAGTAAATGTGGAGAAACGTGTTTACCATTATTTGGTTCAAGTGACTGGAGTTGATTTAATTTAGCGACTATGGAAATCAAAGAGAGATTGGAATTCAAAATGTACCTGTACATCAGTGGTGTCCAACCTACACCCGTGAATAATTTTCGTAATAAAACAGCATTTTAATTTTGTTAATTATATCAAAAACCGAGTACATTCGACTCTAAAATAAATCGGAAATAAATGAATTTAAAATACTTATATATTAACCGCAACCAACTGTGGCGCTGTTTGCGGTTAATATATAAGAGTGAAGTTAGGAAGCCACACGTTGGTGTCGTAAATCCGGTTTCTTTTATCTACGTTTTGTTTATGTCGCGCATTTGGTTATTTTCTTCCGGCTTAGCACATCATTTCTGTACCACACGATAGAGTGGCAAAACAGCTCCATGCCATATCTGGATGACGACTACAGACATCGTTTATTCAAGGAAGCCACAATAGTGTTAATAACCGGTGGAAACCTCAACAGAAATAAGGATGCAATCCTAAACAGTTCGTGGAAAAACTTGATCCTCTCTCTAAATCAATCTGAACTACAGCTAGCCAGTAATCACATTACACGCTTACAACAAACATGCATGCGTGATAACGAATAAGAACAATAAGTCCTCTCTGTCACGCGAACGTGTAACCTTAGCTACTAGTTGGTTTACAGCGTTTTTTATGTTCCTTTCAATTTGCATTTACTAGTTTTTATGTCTTTTCATAAACGCCTTGAAAAAGGCAGACAGTTAGCTGGCGAAACTGGTAGGCTCTAATGTAGTTTTGTTTTTCGTAAATGGTCAGTAATTAATAAATAAGTTTGTATTTGAAAGTACTTTCTTACAAAACAAGAGACATACATTTATAATTCAATGAAATCCTAAAACTCAATTGCTGACGTAGATTTGTTGCATAAAAAATGTGGGAAATTTGTATTTTTTATATCTTTTTCCTTTTACGTATTCGTAATAGGCTTCATGGCCTATTACGATTCGAAGGGCCGGTTTGCTTGTTTTGGAGAACGAAAAACCTGAGTTTCGGGGTAAAAAAAAACCCTATCTCGGTATGAGACCGGCTAACTCACCTTTCGTCGAAAGAGACCACATAAAGGTTCTCCATTCTCCCACCACCCTTATGCAGTGGCACTATCTTACCCTCCTTCACTTATAACAGCTATTATAAGAACAGCACGCGCAATATTTCATCTCTTCTATACATCTTCTATATTTGCTCTTTCAGACAATTAATCAGACTTCACTTTATTTAGGTCTATTGACGCACTATGAATGGCGGTGTTTCTTCCGTCCTCGCTGACTAAAGTACGACATAAGAGCTGTTTACATCCGATATCTACTCGAAATTAGACACGCTGTCATTTTAAAAAGAACAAAAACAGTCCACCTAACATAGTAAGCAATGTTAATCACATCTGGAGCAGTCTTTCTGAAGTTATAAGGCAAGAAAATTAACTAAGACAATCTTTTTTCCGTCCATGCAACCAAAATTATGACATCGGAAGTTTGTTATACAATGAATTTAATTATTAGAAGTGCATCCTTTTGAGAACTGTTCATATACTTGGTGACTAATTAAATATTCGTTTAATGTCGAGTTCTCTAAGAGTGGCTTATATTTACCAGTAAGAGAATTCTCGATAACCAAACACAGCAGCCAAAGTAACAGCTACAACAGTGAACTAAATGGTCACTGTGTGGACAGCTAATAATGCCTGGTTTTTCCCTTTCAGTCATTTCCGACAGTAGGTGACTTTGTAGGCATTGCCCACAAAGATTCCTGGTGAGAATTTTTTACTGGGTAGTTCACCACTGCTTTCCCCAACCTTCCAATTTTATCCGGGCTGGTGACCGGCATATGGCTGGGATGTATTCATGACTGTAATCCGTGTGTGTTCACGGGACTGGTATGCCTGTTCTGGGGAACGATAAATCCGAGTTTCTGGGTGAAAAAAAAAAAAAACCTTACCTCCATATGAGACCGACTAACTCACCTTTAGTCTTAACAGACCAGATAAAGGTTCCTCACGTTACTGACGAGAATCGAACTCAAGTCTTTCCGACCAAAGGGCTTCGTCTATACTAGCTGAGCTACGGAGACTAAAATAATCCATCCTAATAATTCGTGCATACAATTCATAGAATATATATTGATGCCCGCTAGTAATCCGATTGTCGATTGGCGACCAAACTGTCGCCAGATGACTGACCAAACCTATAAAAGTTATAAAAAAATGCAAGCAGTTGCTCAGGACATTTGAAAATAATTCACACTGAGTGATACATAAAAGCCGTTCAAGACAAATTGAGTAAGGGGTCGTCTTGTGCAACTGAGGGACCTCCAAATATTCATTTATCCAATCTATTCCAAGCTTCAGTCTGTTTAACGCGATAACTAGTCACAAGAGTCATAGTCTCGAAAACAGCATCTCAAAACGTGAGTTTATACACCAAAAAAAATGGGTACCAAATAGCCTTTGCGCAGTTCCCCACACTGAGACTCGTTAGGATTAACCCCTATTAATTGAATGGGGAGGACAGACCAAAATTCGTTAAGAAGTAATATCGCGAATAAAAAATCCTTAGCAAATAAGTTCTCTTTGTAATCCTTCTAGATTAACATAAATCCAAAATATGTATGATATTAATGCTGATGCAAACGGAAGCAATGTCAAACAATGTCATTCTACCGCTATATCGGGGAGTATAATGATAAAATTAAAACGCCACCGTATTTTCAAAGAAGTTTCAGGTCGTCATACTGGAACTTCAAAGATAGGATGACTGGCTGTATAATTTTATCGAACCAAATAATATTTAAGGATAAGTGGTCTAGCAATGATAAACAGTACTGCGAACAGATGTAATCTAACTTCACGAAACATTTGCAAGCGTTGTAAATGTTCATCTGTGCCTCCTGCAGATTTTATATTGTTCTTTAAATCACTGATCATTAGGCAATCACTTTTCCCGCAGATAAAACATTTGCTGATTTTGTTTAATGGGTTTATTGGGGAACGCACTTTAACGTGAAGCATACACAATACCCGTGATATCAAAAGTAATAAAGCAATATAGGGTAATTGCCTGAGAATAAATGCATCTCTCTCTCTCTCTCTCTCTCTCTCTCTCTCTCTATTGTGTCTCGGAATTCATAATCGCAAAATTTTAACCCAGAAAACCTTGATAATGATACTTTGTCACGCCAGATGGACATTATAGGGGAAAATCGTCTGGACGAAGAAATAAGACCTTTTCTGAGACAGGAAATATCTGATTCTTTGAAAAGAAACAGGTAATACATATTTTTTTAAAAATAATGAAAATCAGGGTTGTGCCGAGAAGAAATTATTGCATGCTGTCTGGCATTGAAAAAATATCTAATTATGGAGTATACGTATTCTTTTTTCAGATTGCGTACTGTTTTCTAATTAACTTTCTCATAGCCTGATATTTTTGAAGGCCGGTTAACAACATTTGGTTATAAATTTGAGTAGCTGTTCGCATGAGTATGGAAAAACACCTTCATTACTAAAATAATTAACGAACGTGTTATATAAATGTCATTTGCATCTTTGTACAGTTGACTCTCACTATAGCAAGCTCATACGGACGCTGAAAATAGTTTGTTATAGTGGACAAGTTGACAAAATGAATTTCCATTGGACATTGTGCCTATGAGACTTTGGTCAGGACTTACAGCTTGTAATAATGGCCTCAATCGTTTGTTTTCAGTACTGTAACTACTATTACGATGCTCAATAAAAAAAAAAACTATTTTGGAGTACGAAATAAAAAAAATAATACTTGGCGATTGACCGAATTCGAATATCGTAACAATTTGTTACATCAAATGTGAAAGCATCGCCTGCCGAAGTTAACATTACACTCTACCTGGATGAATTTGATTTGCCTATAACAATGCTACGGGAAGATACATGGTGAAAGCGACCCAAGAAGAGGCATGCTGAAGATTGGCTTCACCACGACAGTGCAACGTGCTGAGAACCTTAATGTCCATAAAGGGATGGGGGAGGTGTTTAAAGAAGGAATAGATATTACAGAATAGCTGCAAGAATACCAGAAACTCAACACGAGGATAACTAGAATCGCTTCATACAATCATGAAACATAAGAATTATAAGAGTCGACATAAGAAAGACCTCCAAAACATCTTAAACATTAATAAGGAACTATCTTTAATTGTATTTGTAATTTAGTTTATGTAAAGTTTCATATTAAGTTTAATATTTCTAATATTAAGATTCGTGCATATATACTGGTATTGCTGATTACTGAACTTAGCTTGCATTTGAAGTATCTTCATGCTGTCAATAATACATCGCTTGTGGATATTCGATGCTTCACTGCAAACAGACACAGTTATAATTTACAGATGGTAAAACACTGTTTGGAGTAATCCCCTTTTCAATGTTCTATCGCTACGATGTAGTCCTTTAACATATGTATAC
The DNA here is from genome assembly GCF_054136105.1 of Typopeltis vanoorti. Lineage (NCBI taxonomy): Eukaryota > Metazoa > Arthropoda > Arachnida > Uropygi > Thelyphonidae > Typopeltis > Typopeltis vanoorti. Next base: position 23,310,275 of record NC_143564.1, read on the forward strand.
TTCATAGTACATTTACATGCATTTTCTGCATGAGATGCTCTTGTGGTTTCCGCACGGATGCCACAGAGGGGGAATTATTTTTAAGGGTCTTTGTACACTCTAGAAGCGTTTATAATAGACTTTGATGTGAGATATTGTGCACGTAAACGTTCGTGCCACTCTGAACCCCATGCTCTGAAAGCGAAAAATATCTAATCTCGTCTCCTGATCATAGAAAAAGGAAGTGGCTTGCGAAGTGATAGTGTGCATAACAGATGCAAGAATGCGAAAAACGATGCGGTTGAGAGAACTGGTTGCTGTTGTCTGTGAGGCACGACTCTTATATCTGACTAACTGCAACGTGTTTGACAGCGTAGGGAAAGTTTTATACCTCATGTGTCGAAGATATTTATTAAGTAAGAGAAGGCTTAGTTTCTTGTTATAAAACTTGTAACCACAAGCGTAAAAAATGGATTGTCGAGAAATGAAAAACAAAAAGTCTTGGATACCTATGTACAAAAAAAAAAAAAAAAAAAAGCATTTTAGTATAGCAATGGTGTATACTTTAAGGTCCGAAGAAAGTGCCAAAAAGTAGATTTTTGCATAACACACTGCTATTCTTAAATTCGTTCGATACAACTCTCTAATTTCAATGAATAATTATAACTAATTAGTTATAAATAATTGGCTTTTGAAGTTCGCTCGCGGACACACACACACACACACACATTGCATAGCAGCCTTTTGACTAGTAGAATCCGTGTCTGAAGTTTTAATAACCTCAGGAACATTTAGTACCATACCAAAATTGTTCTATTCTACAGATTTGGCTTTTTCGCATTAGATAGAATATGATTTCTACATATTCTTATTATTATACGGGCATCTTCATGGAGTCAGAAGACGTATCGCGGGAGACCCAAACTATCCACATAATATTTATCATACCTCTTCTTGAACTCATTTACAGACGAAGCACTCACAACTGAGTCAGGCAATGCATTCCATTCATTCACCACTCTCCAAGCGAAAAGTCTAGTCCTTACGCCCTTGTTAACCACACTCTTACTTAATTTCCAGGGATGACCTCTTGTTTTTCCACTCTATCCCACTGCTAAAATATTTCTCATGCATCAATATTATAAAAACCTTTTTAGTAACTTAAATGTTTCTATCATATCCCTCTTTCCGCCTATCAACCAACCTCTGCAATCCACAAGCTCTCAATCTATGAATGTAAGAAGCATTCCTTACACCATTCACCAACTTGGTTAATCTCCACTGAATCTTTTCTAACACTTCATCTCCAAGGTATCCAGGTGACTAGACTTGAGCACAGTAATCCAGATGTGGACATATCAACACCTTATAAAGAGGAATAATAACTTCTTTATCTCTGCATGTTAGTGTGTTCTTCAATAACTAAGTAATTCTATGTGCTATCTTGGATAACTTAGCAATATGCCCTCTTAACTTCAACTCTCCATCCACTAACGCACCCAAGTCTCATCAATCTCTTAAAGTGCTGTTCCATCACTGTGGTACACAGCTTGTAATCTTTTAATCCCTAAATGCATAACCTTACACTTTTCCATATTGAATTTGATATCCATTATATTTTGCCCGTATTGCCAGCTTATTTAAATCGTCCTACAAGCTCTCTACATCAGCTTGGTTAGTTATTGCAATTATCCGACTTTGCATCATCAGCAAACAACTGAACATCTCCCTTCAAGTCATTTCCTATATCATTTATGTACAAATTAAACAATAACGACCCAAACGCAGCACCTTGAGGCACACCACTGGTCACCTGCTTCATCCTGGACTCTGCTCCTCCATACACTACTTTTTGGCATCTGTCCATAAGCCATTCTCTTATCCACAACACCAGTTTAGTATCCATCCCCATTTGTTCTAATTTGCGCAACAGTATTCCATGGGGTATTCTGTCAAAAGCCTTAGCAAAATCCAGTGTATCACTGTGTAGACATTTCCCTTGTAAAACTCAACTGTCACTACTATAAAAAGTTAATAAATTACTAAGGCAAGACCGACCTTTAACAAAACCATGTTGGCCCCCACAGAGTATCACATTCTTATCCGCTCATTACCGAATTCTTTCCTTAACCAATTTTTTCAATACTTTTACCACCACTCCCGAGATGGTGATTGGTCTGTAATTAACTACCGCAGTCTTAAAGCCTCCTTTATGATTGTTAAACAGGTCCACAGAATAATATATTGCTATATTTAAACATTATACAGAGCTATATAAAGTGCTAAATATAAATAATAATAATAATAATAAACATGAACAACTACAAAAATGGAATCAGTTAAGTATGCTAAAAAAGCTATAAAATCAGTGTTAACGTATAGCGATTTCTTTTTTATACAACGGTATTCTAAAGTTTTTCTTTTTAAAACTGAAAATTCGTAGGGATAAAAATGAATTTACATTTTAAATTGAGAATAAGATGAGCCTCTAACAGGAAAAAGTTTAGTTTTTAATAAACAACAAATAAACTAAAAATAAGCTAAGTTAAAGAGCAACGTTGAGTAATTTGGCTCTCACTGTACCTTTCATCTGCTGAATACTAATTCCCTGAATATACACATATATTTTAGAGTCTTCGTGGTTCAGTTGGAAGCGACTATGCCTTTGGTTGTAAACATCTCATTGTGAGGATTTTTCAATTGAAGATTAGTTAGTCGGTCAGGGATGTAGCAAGATTTCCCTCCCCCTCCCCCCTTCACAACAGGCCATCTCTATCCAGAGAAAAAGCCGCTGAGAGACAAAGCACACAGAATTAACTTACGTCTCAGTGCATTCATTAGGTGCCTATAAAGTTAAGGTTTCTAGGCTGGGAAAGCCATTAACCGAGTGAAATCCAAATTAAACAACTCGGTACGTTTATATCTCCAAGTTTATTAAATTCCACGAGGTCTAAAATCTTCAGGAATTCGTGGAAACGATAAATGTCAATAAAAATTCATCTAGTCAGAGCCGAGGAAGAACTTCCATATAGACGAGATGAATTTAATGGGCGCTTACGCATATTATGTACTTCAAGCTGTCCTTCAGTAGAAAACGAGACTGTGCAGTGTAGTTCTTGATTGCATCCTACTGTCTATAGTCCGATGGAGAAACCATCAACCAGGAGAGATTTTCGCCGCATCTTTCGTTATTCCAGTATCATTGGATAGCTTCTGGTTCGCTTAATAGGTTGTTCTGTGCATTTTGGGTTGACGTTAAGGTTGCATTGCGTCCTGGCATTTTCATCTACCATATACCAAATATTCCCTGAAGTATCTTGAAAAAAGTTCCATTATTCATGGATTAATTCCGACAGAGTATGCAAAACTAGTAAAGATTTAGTTAATGCTCTCATTATTAGCGTCTAAGACCTGTAAGATATAGCCATAGATCTTATCTGAGTTACTATTTCTTGGCGAGATAGATGAGAAGAAGAATTAATCAAACTCTGGCACATCTCGCAAGCATCATGTGCCCTGTTTATCGATTCTCTTGTCCAGGATAGAGAGATAAGGTCAATTAATTATATTTACTACACAACAGTTGTCTTTTAATGGTAGGAAGTTAGTAACTAGCGGAAGTATAATAGAGATTTTGCGTCTGCGTGGAGAACTGCTCCAATTTTCTCCTTTTCCCACGTGGTTTAAAGCCACTATTCGTTCGGGAAACGATAAACCAGGAAAATCGGCGATGGAAGTGAAGTAGTGGCTTCCCATGCAGTTTACGGCAACAGTTGTTCGATTAGTTTGTGCTGATGTGAATAAATGGAACCCTTCCAGTATTTTGTGGAGCCTCTGGATTTCGTATTCGACAACTGTCAGCCAACGTAGATTAATGCCTTCGTTCTAGAAATGTTGTAAGAGACGGGAATAGCAGTGATCGTCACAAGAACTTCTAAACAAGTAAGTTACACTAACTTTAATTTTAAAAAATGTTATAATAAATATGGAGAAGTTCCTATTTTAAAAAGGGGGTTTAAATAATTCAGAAAAAAATATATCAATAGAGAAAAAGAGAAATAAATGCAATTGAAAGGATGAAACTTTTAAATATGTCATCTATATTCACAACTTCATAATATATTTTCTCGTTGAAATTTATAGAAAAATTGGAGCGAGTAGATCGATAATTGTACACAGTGGAAGAGTTAGCATCATGCAATATTTACAGATGCAGGTTTGCCTGATTGGAGGGGAAAAAAACAGATTTATGGAGGAAAACTGGCATCTTCGCAAGAGATTGGTTAGTATTTGAAGACAGAGAGAGTGATTGGACTTGGTTCAATTGTTTCGCGCAATATTTTCTTGGAAAAGCACGTTCGTTCAAAAGCATAATTTATTGTGGACTATATTATTAGCTGTCTTGGTATCATAAAAATAATATTTTAATGTACTTTTAAAGTTTGTGTTTCTTTCTGTATCCGTCCTTTCTTTTTATACATAATTTTACTCTAGGATCAAGATCTCTAAACATAACTACACTTGGGATTAAGTGTACTGCTCGAGAAGAGAATTTGTCAATATTTAAATGATCAGGATAAATACGTTAAGATTACGTTTCTGTTTAAAAACAGATTAACAAAAATTCGTGAATAAAAAAAAAGGAAAATAAGCATATTGAGATATGTTTAAACCCGAGTGGTCATAATGGTGTAACCGTTATGGATAGCTGTTGAACGGTGCAATTAATAAAGAAGCGAGGAGCACCACTTGAATATTTAATGGCGAACATGCAGCTGGCTTAATAGGATGACTTTAGAATTAAGATAAATTTTGAAAAATCGCTCGTTATCGAGATTAGGAGCATGAAAGCTGCCCAACTTTAATCACTCAGTTGTGAATATTTACAGAGAACATTGAGAAAGATAAGCTAGATATTCGATATTCTTCGAGTATACGATTTTAGAGTTTGTCGACTAATTTTCACACTTTTTCATTGAAGACAGCTGCATTATGGGAATGAAAGAAACGATGGGCTTTCTAATACCTAAGCAGCGACTGCCACAAGGAAGATAAAACAAAAAAGGAGCGATAAACCGTATACGGAAATAAATAACCTTAACCAAAAACTATACTCAGCGGAACATTATACTACTGGATCACACTTTATTTCATTCGTGACATTTTTGATATTCCTACAGCTGATGTCTGCAATAAAAGATGTTTATTATATTATTATTATTACGGGCTCCCCCAAGGAATCCTCAGGCTCATAGAGGGAGGCCCTAAACATCATGTCAAGCACTATACAACATTTGCGCGGTATCTATCATGCAGTGCTTTGAACTCATTCAGTCATGTACCAACAACAGACCCTGGCAACCTGTTTCACTCATTCACCACTCTCCAACCATAAAACCTTAGCTGTTGAAAGGTTATAACACCCTTGCTAACCCAAGGGTGTTAGTTGTAACACTCTTGCTCAGTTTCCAAGGACGGCCCCCTAGTTCTCCCACTATCAGACCTGTTCTGAAAAATTTCCTCTGAATTAATCTTGTAAAAACTCCTCAGTAACTTGTATGTCTCACGTATCACTCACTCACTTTCCACCTATCGACCAGATTATGTAACCCACAAATTTTCAGCCTGTTTTCGTAAGATTCATCCCATAGACCAGCTACCATCTTGGTCACTCATCTCTGGATCCTCTTCACCTCTTCTTCATCGCCAAGAAACCCTGGTGCCCAGATCTGCGCTCAGTAGTCAAGATGGATCTTATCAAGGCTCGATAAAGAGGAACAATAACGTGTTTCTCTCTGCTCGTCAAAGTATTCTTCAGTAACCAAGTGATCTGATGAGCTGCTTTAGCCACTTTTGCTACGTGTCCTTTAAACTTTAATTCCCTGTCCACTAACACTTCCAAAAATTCATATAACAAGAATGTGCCTTAGCGTCAGAACTTCTATGAAGGGCTTAATGTGTCATAAGAATGCTTACCTGGCCAAGACTATTCATTAGTATTTGTGAGCTATAAATGGATTAGAAAAGGTCCATAAAAATATACACGTTTCCTAATCAGAGGCACGAAGTGTTTCTATGATTAGAGCGTAATCAAATAGACTCTCGAAATACTCCTAATCATGAAGAGAACTTTCGTACATCAGCCAGTATCGATAATACCCTTTCGTAGGAAGGATCTCGGATTTGAATCCCATCTAGGACGAGATCTTTATAAGTACTTTTCAAATGAAGATGAGTTAGGTCTCATACAGAACGGAAGGGTTTACCCAGGAAAAGAATTTTTTGCATTCCGAAAAACAACCAAACCGGCCAAAGAACACACAATTAATTGACGTAGTATTTCCCAACACGGAACAACGCATCTAATCAGAGAATGTTCTATGCAAATCCGATTGTACACATCTGGGTTTAAAATTACAGAAAATTCTTTGCTCCAATCAGAGCGCATCACATGAAATAGATACTGGAAGCTGACTGACATCCATTTTCTTTTTTCAATCTGTTTTAATTTATAAAAATAAACATTTCGCTATATATGCCAAGAGTGCGTTAAACTGATGCACATATATATAATGCAATATAGAATCTACTCAAAAAATAAAAAATGGGATCTGTAGATAATATATCTAAGATCACAGAATTTATACTAGTTTAGCACTGATTAGATAGAATGGAACAATCCCAGTATATGACATTATAGAGGTACACCAGCATAGTGAATTGGGTAGACAGTTGCGCAACCCACGTTTTAAAGTTACAGCCATGAGAAAAGGTAACGATAACAAGGAGTTCAGAAGAAGATCCTAAAAATGTATTTTATCAAAATTATTATTATTAACAAATATTATTATTATGTGAGACCTCCAAGGACTCATCGCGGGAGGGCGCTCCACTTCACCACCCACATCTCACCGTCTCCCCTACTACAGTTCTCCTACTATACACAACTACCGTCAACGCCACCTACCGCCCATCACCACCACCACCAACAGTATTTATTCTGTCCGATTTTCTCCCAGAAACCAGGGATGAAAAACTACCACCTCCGTATGAGATCGGCTAACTCACCCTCAATTGAAAAAAGCCCATATAAAGATTCCTCTGGTCACACGACGAGAATCGAACTCAGGCCTTTACCAATCGAAGGGCACGACGTATTTTCGTTCTTCCAATTGCGCTACGGGCATTCCAACTTTGGTAGAGTCACTGGGGCAAAAAACAAACAGGGTAGGTGCTGTTTTTCGATGAATAACTCCATCAATCTAAGCATAATCTATTTTTAATTTGCAGTAAGGGACAAATACAGCCCTTGTCTATCATTACCGTCGACCATGGAAATAAGATAGAATCATATACAATAAGATAAGATGATTTGCCATAGCTAAAACAAACAAGCCAAAGAACACAGTCGTGGTCAGTCATTTCAACAATCCAACCGCCGAAAGTATTTGATCAATCCGGTTAACCAAATGCATAATTTTATAATCTCATATTGCTGGTCATTCAAACGTATTTGTTCTAATCTTCAGATAAAGTAATTAAAGAGAAAAAATAGGGGGAGGGATTCAGGAATAATAATTTTTTTGGACATTTCAGCATAAATTAGATGGTTATGCAATGTACAATCTTTTCAACCTCTGTATTATGCAGCATGGTTTGTCACAGATACTAATTAGCTGTGTTTTATGTCTGTTAAGCCATTTTATTGCTAACTTTATATCTGGTGCAGAAACCAATTACTAATGCCGTGCTGTGTAAATACTTCAAAGTGGTCTGTGCAGCCATTTGGCTGCCAAAGTAGAGATAATATATAAAGGAATTCATTCTTTCGAAGGCCATATAATGCAATGAGCTTAGTTTAATTAACAAAATAGCCTTCATAAGAGGAGGACAGGCGTGAACTTTAGAGCCATTCTTGTCGTAATTCTCTGGCTGTGAAAAGGAGCTGCCAAGAAACACGGGAGATTTTAAAAGAATTAGTACACGTGCTCCCGTGTTAGTTGCTTAAATTATGTCAGGAATACAACTTCCTTGTCTGTGCCAGTGATTTAAGATTAAATCGAGCAGGTGATTATTGGAAAGAGATGAATTTGAAGCTCTTCATATTCAAGTGGATTTGGTGCATCATTAAAGAGATAAAAAAAAAAAAAGAACTGTTTGGCATATCGATTACATGAGGACGAACAAGGTATCGCATTACCACACTGCTTCTATCTCCGGAAACCTGTTTTGCAGTAATTTCTTCTTTATTTTCAGAACCACCAAATATAAAGGGTTAAAAAATCTCTGAAATCATCCAACTCCAATTACAGAAACGCCACAATTTGAAACAGTCATCGGATTTCTACTAATGTCACTAATTCGATACAGCTCCTTGAATAATGTAAAGTTGTCAGAGGCAACATCACAACAATATTTCTCGCGAAAACAACAGAAATATTTACAATGAAAAATTCCAATTTCAAACTGCATCATACGAGAACAGTTTTGGCTACGGAGCCAGTCAACACAGGTAGTCCAGCTCTCCTTCACTGACGTGTAAGAAAAGTACGGTAGATACTGTTGTTAGATCGTATAATCTTAAACTGGTATTCTTGTCTGAAAGAGTGAATTCTATGGTCGATATTTCCGAGTTGCAGGATTAAGAATACGAATGTCAAGGGGAAAAAAATACTTACCTGTGCCAAAGAATTAACTTAGCAAAACAATTTGAAATGATAATAATAATTTCCTTAAATCTAGCTTCATGAAATGTAATGAGGTTTACCATTCGTTTAGTCTTCTTCTTGAGTATTCTGCAATTGAGCAGGTTCTTCTTATAGTAGCAGAAACTTTCCTTCCACTCTCTTCTGTTCTGAGCCTTCTCTTTCAAGGTTGTGTAAGTCTCCATTGAGCAGGTCATCTAGCATTGTTTTCCTTACTCTTCCTCTGGGTCTTTTTCCGTCTATTTTTCCTTCGATGGCATCTCTGATGATTCCATTCCCTCTCAGAATACGTCCGATCCAGTTTCCCTTGCTTCTTTTTATCCTCCTTAACAGACTTCTTTCTTCTTCTACTCTTTTTAAGACCTCTTCATTAGTTATTTTATCTGTCCATTTGATTTTTTCCATCCTTCTCCAAATCCACATCTCAAAGCTTTCCAAAATCTTAATTTCTTCTTTCTTCAATGTCCAAGTTTCAGCTGCATAGAGGGCAACACTCCACGCATAACATTTTATTAGTCTTTTCTTTAAGGTTCTATCCATTTTACTTCTGAATAAATTCCATTTTCTGTTAAAGGCATCTCTTCCCATCGCTATTCTTGCTTTTATGCCACTTTTACATCTTCCATCACTGCTAATCACTTCCGAGATATTTAAATGTCTTTACTTGATTCAATTTTCCCCATTTATTCTGATATCCATATTCGCCTCTTTCCTTGCTATTTTAATCACCTTTGTTTTTCTGATGTTAATTTTCATTCCATAATTGATACAGGATTCCAGTAATCTGTTCAACAGATGTTGTAGTCCTGTTTCAGTGTTTGATAGTTTAGTATCACTACTAAAGTGATACTATCATTCATTTAGTATCACTACTAAAATGTGAATTAGACTATTTTAATAGTACAATTAGGCAAACAAAATTATGCCTATCGTATGTATGAAAATAGCTGTAGGTTAAATTCTGATAATGGATGGTGTCATCTCACTATTTAAGAATGCTAGGGGCAGATTTGTTTTTTTTTTAAATTTCTTACGGTCATTTCCTTACTTGTGTCACACAGGTTCGAGTAGAGGCTACAGCAAACATCGAAAACACGCGACCCAAGCAGAGAAATTCTGAGGTCCGCCGAAGACATTTTGATGCAACGGTAACTTAATAACTACCTTATTTTTAATGACTATGCTTGTGAATTTATTTCTTATCTCCTTTTATACAAAAGTGGTAATAAACGAAGTAAGCATCTCTTCCTGTGTCGTACGGTCTACGATGCTACACATCTCTTCGTGTCCACCCTAAAGCGAGAACTGATGTAGTCATTAAGAGTCTATCATTCAATTGTAAATCCGTAAATGCAAACCGCTCTACTTAGATATTTTTGCATAAATCGATACATTCGAGTATTTATAAATAAAAACGAAGTTCACGTACCGGTCCCAGCTGTTTTTGCATTGATAATTTTTGGTTTCCATAACTTTATCATAATAATGATCATTACATTTTATGATTGTAATTTGAATGTATAGATACACATAAATAGATAACAAAAAAAGAATTGATTTCCTCTTTCATTTCGATGACTACAATAAAAGTTTTAAACTGAGTACTTTCCATAATGACCGTAATCAGACTTTTCACAAAGTTATTTAGATTAGTCATGGAAGAATATTCGAAGCAGCTATGATTCAGATCGCCGACGTTCTCAACTAATACACTACGCAAGTCACTTTTAAACCCATTGTGAATTTGTATTTATTACTGCGATCCTAAGGATACAACATTCATGTATGAAATATCGGGGGAGAGTACAAGATTTCGTGCCACTGCGGAAAAGATTACGTGGAACAAGTTTCGCAGACTGATGAAAATACAATGGTGATGTTTTAATCGTTGAGCAGACAGAACTCGTACCAGTTGAATGGCAAGAGATAGACTGTAATGACATCTGCATCCCGTTTAGAGTTCAGTTAGGCTGTTGGTATTATAACCAAAAGCAAATAAGCTTATAACAGACACAGAATTTTCTGTGTCTGTTAACTGCATGTTTTCCGAAACAGCATGGAATGAAAAACGTGAGTTCTCAGGTGGAAAACTCGTCCATACGACAACGTCTTAGAGGGGAAACTGTCGGCAAATTCCTATTGCCGAAAGTTCCCCGCGTCCTAAACATCATTCGAAAGTCATTCCAACCTAAGAGTAAGTGTATCGTCCCTGCCTTTCAATGGAATATCATTGGTATTGCAATATTAATGAGGACGTCTCATCCATGGCAACCCATGATGGTTACATCGTAGACCAAATTTAAGCTATCCTATAATGTTTTCACATTTTAATTCATATTTGACGTTGCCATTTGAGTACTATCATAGACATGTCAAGTTTAAACGGTATGTAACGTCATCAACTATCACATGCCCTTGTATACCTTCTCTTTCAGATCACATGAACACTCGGTGAAATTTACGATTATTTTTTAATGAAAAACCTACCAAAATGCTTACGGGTAAGAAACTTGGTTTCATATAAACCTAATTCATGCAGTGTGTGCGCGTGCGCGCGCTGATCGGTTTGTCTGTTTTGGGAGTGAAGAAACCATACCACCAGATTAGTACGGCTAAACTCACCTTCAGCTGAAAAGCTTCGTGGTTCCTCGCGTCTTAGAGAAGATTCGAACTCAGTCGATACCAACTGAACTACTGACCCTACCAAGACTTCTTAATTTTCAAATTAAAAAATATATTATTTTTGGAAGTGGTTCAATATATTGCTCTTCTTTACTATAGCGGACAGTGTCAACAGGCAGTGAAGTTTATCTGTTATGAAAGTTGGTTATCTTTTTGTTTCCAATGTCTTTGATGATGATGGTGAACAGCCTATTTTTCTACCCATTGCAAGGTGAAGGCCTCTCCCATTGCGGGAGGGTTGGGTCTACTACTCCCATGGTGACCCAGTCCATATTGGGAGAGAACAATCACAAACATCCATGCCCGCCTGGGATTCGAACCTGCAGCCTCTTGACTGGAGACCGGATACGCTAACCACTCGGCCAACGAGGCAATTAAAAATCCTTTTTTTTGTGTGGGGGGAAGACGACACAATTCGGGACGACTGCCAACCGTCCCGAATGGTGTGGTACACTCTCAATTTTAATGATTCTGTCGTCTAGGTGGTTAAACCATTAAAATATCTAGTCTTAAGATATGTGGCAAATCGCCAATCATAAATAAATGACTTACGTAAGCATGACAATAAAAATATTCCACAAAAGATGGAAACTCGCTGGATGAATAAACATCGCAATTACTCACAAAAAAAGCCACGGCTAAACACTGCCCTTACAAGACATATGTAGGTGTGAGGCTGATATACATATGATTTTTCATGAGTAGATGTTTGCAGTTACTGCAGAAACAGCTAAGGCTATGGGGCCAGTGGGTTTTATCTGTCAAGTACGTGTGATCTTCTGAGCAATCGGCTTGTTTTGTATGATGAAAATCCCAAGTTTCCAAGAGAAAAAACTTCGCAGCCGCCGTATGAGACTGGCTAACTCATTAATTAAAAAGCTGGTCGAAAAGCCAATGAACAGCGGGTTGCATGATATTAATCTGTTAACTTAAAAAAGACATACAGAAATAAATGTCCTTTTAAAATTTATTTCAGTTCAAATATAAATAATCAATAAAAAAAAGTTCTGAAAAATTACACTCCGTATATATAGCTTTATTTTGAAATTCATAAGGAAATAGCTAATTCCGATATCTGTTTGAATTAATTTAGGTGAGAATGAACTTCATCGCTCTTCATCGCTTATTGGAGGTGGTTTCACACAGAGGCGTGAAAATTTTCATGTTTGGTCTCTAGAGCTGGATTTCAAGACCAGATAAAAAAAATAATAAATAAAAACATATCAAATTAATAAAAATCGGAAAAACTCCTTAGCCCACGCACGAACGAATATGCTATGGTTTACAAAAACCTTTCATGGGTGAGAGCCACATAAAAATAAAAAAAAAAACTATTTCACAGTTTTGTAAGCTACCAGAATCGAATGTGGTGCGCCATCGTAAGTTAGCTATGCTAACTCAATCCTTGAAAAATTGGGACACAGATCACGTATTATTCCAATTTTTGATTCAGAAACTGTCACCTGTGCTAATGGAACCCTGAGACATCAAACACAAGGCGCTGATAAACAATGTTAAACCTCCGCGCCAGAATAGAGACTCTATTTACAGGATCATCCACACACTATATACTTCTATAGTTTAATTAGCTTTTCCTCAACCCGTTTGTAATACGGTTTAATTATTTAAAAAAAAAAAAACTGTACTGCTGCAAAGTTATTTCACATAGTTGTACACTGAAACTTCATCCCTCCAAACTAAAAGCCTTTATATTTCAGTTAAACGATCTTACTTAAACCCACAGCATCAAAGACGCATTTGGCTGTTATTGAAAACCAATAGCATCCTAATACCCATGGTTAAAGTTACGGATCATACTAAGATACTGAGTGCAACCCTCACTTTGTTACTTTTCTTTTTTGTCCCAATGTCGTCTACTTCTTTTCGTGTAGCTCGGTCTTTTCACAACTTTGAAAAGTCCTCTTAGCTGTCTGCGATCTTTAGAAAGAAATATTACTCGCAGTCAGGAATGCCGATGTTGCAAGTAACCTTTTTTTTTTTCTTTCTTTCGCTAGGAGATACGAAATAATCCACGTCTTATCTTTGTAGAAACCTAAGGATAGAGAAAGTAAATCATCTTTATTTCATGCCTCAAAAATCTCTTACCTTTTTCGGATTGTAGAAGCAGTACAACATTCCTTATTCTCTGGTTGGCTGCTCTGCAGTGAGCTTTACAGTGAAGGTCGCATATCGGGAGACGAAGAGACCCACGGTTCTGTTAAATTCCTCTCAACACCGTCACACAGAAAAAGTTTAGACAAACCATGTAATTTGTAATTTGTAAGTTATTCTTCTGGAATTACACCTGTTGCGATGAAAGTTTTGTATAAAAATACGTGATTTTTATACAAAACTGTGATTCAGATCTCGTTATAGGCTTCCAGTTCTATGTCCTATTCCCTCTACTTCATTATAAACAGGGGCGGCTCGTGCATAGGCACTGCGGAACTGCAGAACCCTCAATTTTTCTCGATATATAAATATATTTATTAATTTGTTTATAATATTAATTTTATCATCAACAATCCTATACAATTCTCTTATTTTGTAAAAAATAATAAAAATCCATCTCGTAGCACTTAGCAGCACTGTGTTTACCACAGTGCCATATTGCTACGCGCGCAAGCATATGCACGTCATAGTGAGATGCGAGCTATTAGCGTAATCCGGCACTGTCCGTCGCGCAGTTCCACTGTTCTTTATATGCAGTTTGCGCCAGTAGCAGAGTGTTCGTAGTGCTTATCGTGTTTACTCCGTCTCTTTAAATATTTGGACATTACAATTAAAGCAATAACATCTGTTATAGTTTTTGTTTTAGAACATTATTGGGGTTATGATAATGGATTTTATTTTTAAATAATTTTAAATTATACCAAACTGTATAATTTTATCGATAATAAACAATATTTTTTCATGAAACAAAACAAGAAGAATATTTTATTTTTAAGTAATTTTGAATTATATCAAACTGTATAATTTTATCGATAATAAACAATATCTTTTCGTGTTTAATTTTTTTTTTTAATTTTTACCATAATTTTGATATTTTATCCAAACACGTATATTATGTACTTACAGTGTGTATGTATATTTCGAAAGTTGCAGCACCCCCACGATTTCAAGTCACGAGCCGCCATTGATTATAATCATTTAATTATGACATCTTTCGTGAATTTAAGTGAATCATAAGAATTTTTAATCATGATTAATCATTAATTATGGCACGTAATGACTCTTCTAAAGACATGGTTCATATTTGCATTCAAATTGAAGGACGAAGTAGAAATCCATTATTAAAAGAGTTCTGAATGAAGTTTTAAAGAATATACGTGTATTGAAGCCTACATAATTGTTGTAACCGAGTTTACCGCTGGTTCACAAAAGTCGAAAGGTGGTGGTGGTGGGGGGGGAGAATATTTAAACCGAATTGACTACGGCATTCGTTTCCTGGAATGATGTATGTGAACGCAGGAACGTCGACTACACAGTGTATGCAAAAGTGAAAAATGGATTAGGATATATTTGTGCGCAAATTTATACGCTTCCATTGTTCAATGATAACTCGTCCAACAAAGGTTGCAAAGCTATAGGACTCCCGTCCTCAATAGGTTACAAACCGTAGTATATTAGTATTGTGGGTAGAAGTTTTTCATTTCATTTTATTTGTACTTTTTTTGCATGATTCAGAAACCCTCCTCTAGAGACCAAATAAACTTCTTCAAGCCACCTTCAGTTCTCTTATAAGCGAAGCGATGGTCTTACACCGGGCGATGAAATTAATCTCCCACCTGAAGACGATCACAAACATCCATGCTCGTGGCAAGATTTTTTAAAAACAAGAAATTGCCTTTTTTTCAAGCTACAGGCAAGATCTGAAATCCATACAGGGAATTCAATTTCCATTTACAATCTTTCGCAACATGCGTACCACAGCACAATTCAAACCCACAAAGTTGTAAAATAAGTGTAGCTCCGGTTTGGATGGAATTAAAATCGAGACAATTAGTCATACGGACAATATATTACATAGGTCAAGTGTGTGTACGTTCTCCACCTTCGTATGAAGCTGGCTAACTCACCTTCAAATGAAAAAAGTTTTTTTATATATATATAAAAAAAAGCTGCTAGCATCCTAGACTGGATTCGCATCCAGGTTCTTCCAACCGAACAAGGGCGCCTCGTGCATAGGCACTGCGGAACTGCAGCACACTCAATTTTTCTCGATATATAAATATATTTATTAATTTGTTTATATTTGCTTGTAATATTTAATTTTATCATCAACAATCCTATACAATTCTCTTATTTTGTATAAAAAATAATAAAAATCCATCTCGTAGCACTTAGGAGGGCGCTAGCAGCACTGTGTTTAACACAGTGTCATATTGCTACGCGCGCAAGCATATACACGTCATAGTGAGATGCGAGCTATTAGCGTAATGCGGCACTGTCCGTCGCGCAGTTCCACTGTTGTTTATATGCAGTTTGTGCCAGTAGTAGAATGTTCGTAGTGCTTATCGTGTTTATGGAGTAAACACGATATATCCAATGATCAACAAAGAAAAACTTGAAACTGAGCTTCGAGTAGTCTATAGTAGACCCGACATGCATGATTATTATAAATTAATCGACTTGTTAAAATTTATAACAGAAAATAATTTAGATCGTGTTCTTAGTGAAATTAGGGTATTGATAAAAATTCTCTTGACAATTCCTATGACTACATCAGAGCCTGAACGCTGTTTTTTCAACATTAAAGAGAATAAAAACATTTCTGAGGAGCACTATGAATCAGGATAAGTTAAATGCACTTACGATGATTTCAATGGAGAAAAAAATAAAAAATTCTCCAACAGTCAAACAAACATCAAAGAAAAAGTTAGTGACTTTTCGCTCGAAACAAAACAAGAAGAATGGATTTTATTTTTAAGTAATTTTGAATTGTGCCAAACTGTATAATTTTATCGATAATAAACAATATTTTTTCATGTTTAATTTTTTTTTAAATTTTTACCATAATTTTGATATTTTATCCAAACACGTATACACTGCACTTACAGTGTTTATGTATATTTCGAAAGTTGCAGCACCCCCACGATTTCAAGCCACGAGCCGCCACTGCAACCGAAGGAAATGATTGATGTCGCGTCGTTGTGGCCGCACAACAGACTCTCTGTTGGATGTAAATCGAAGACGATACATATCCACTGAGCTTACCGGGACAGCAAATTCAGAGTTAATACAAGGCAATCGGCCATGAATAAGATTGAGGATAAATTTCTCCTCTTAAGCGCGTATGTTCTTCAGGCAGTTTGAATATGTTGGTAAGAAAAGACGAATCCGATTTTCCCAGAGAAACAGACAAAGAAAATCATTTTTCTTTAGTGAACTGTTCCATCTGTGCACGAGACGATTAATTCGACTTAGTTGAAAAGTCTATAGAGGTCTGGTGAGTTCTAAACACCGTTCACCGTCATCACATACAACTTCAAATGTAAATAAGTATGGAGGTTACAGGGCTTCTCCTCCTAGAAACTTGGGTTTTTTTCATCCAGCAAAAGAAGCAAACTGGCCAGAAGAACACACATAGTTAACAAATACAGGATACTGGTCTCATAGCCTTAGCGGCTTCGGCAGTAAATGATTCAATATCTACCAAAATTAAGATGGCGTGATAAAATTTTGTAAAGAACCTGATTCTAAATATCAGCAAACTTGATATCATCAAAGAGGAGTTGCGATGTGAGTACAAGACGGAGACAAAACGAATCCAAAAGATGCATACGTATTATGCAAAGCAAGAAGGCGCACCACACACACACAAATAACTATTTTTTAAAACAAAAATTCTCTGTATCCAGAGGACCATTCTGTATAGCTTGTACTATTAGTTAAATGCGTATTAGATAGTTTAATTCTATCACTAATCGATAATCTCAAGGTTGGTTCTTTCATCTGGTGTTTTTACATCACTCTATACCCACGTGTTTTTCAAATATTAGATGTATCAAAGAAGAGTTCTTATACTGTTTTGTTCGTTCCAACGCGCATGCTCCGGGCACTGGGAACGTGAGCGTGAGATTAATGTTCTTCGTTTGTTCAGTTATCGAGGTTGTGTCGCCGCTGCTCGCCAAATTACTAGATACTCATTGTGATGCAGCCCTCGAATAAATCTTTTTTTTTAAATAAAACATTAAACTAAGTATTTAAATACACTATCTTGCAGTCCACTTGGTTGTGAAGCGCAAAAAGTTAAACAAAATGATTTAAAATCTAGACGAAGTAATTCCGGTTTCCATGTGTTCTCTAGCCAGTTAATATATCTTATGAGAGTCCTCATCTGTCTCCCCCCCCCCGTGTAAAACTGTTAATTCACTTCAACAGAAAGTCCCTTCTAAAGTCCAAGATTAGACTCGAAATCAAGTCATTTCAACCCCAAGGACAACGTGGTCACCTTAGGCCTCATAACGTAATAAAATACGCTGTGGTATTTGCAAAGAAAACTAGAATGCATGCTTTTGAAATTATAGTAACTGGTGGTGTGATTAAACATACGTATATACATGTGGCAACGATTCAGTTAATCACTTTAGGCTTTTAACTCTACCTCGCATCTGCTCATTAACTCACTGGGTTCCATTTTGTTGACACTACATCAAAAATATACAAGTTATTTATGTACTCGAAGAAACATTTTATGAGTTAGGGCAAGACCTCCAAACTTTCACAACTTACTGTTAATCAACTGCGACAACTTTGGTATTCAGTTATTTTTAATGTGTAGTCGAGTGTTCAAAAGGATCGAGCCTCGTGTGCTATTCCAGTCTGCAGGAATATATTTCTACATATCAAATAGCGATTCCATAGTAAGTTTGATTTGATATTTTCAAGGAGAGTCATCGCGTGGCCTTTTTGGAAACGGTCGCATTACATCAGTTTGTTGATACTAGTATCATTCTTAAAATAGTAAGGCCATTTGGAAGACAGCTGAAAGCCACTGTCATCCCCTATCACACCCACCCACACTCTTCTCATACATACGCAGTTGCCTGATTTAGTCTGCCCTTATATTCTTGAAGGATCAAAAATAAGCACTTTGTTTCCCCTTCAAAATGAGACCCAGGTGTTTTAACTCGCCATGCTTAATATACCACATAGAAAGATCTCGTACATTATTTATTTATTTATTTATTTCTGTCTTATCATTTCTTAAAGCCTGGATAGTGTCTTTTCAGTCACTTGCAAGCAGCAACACGACCTTCCTTATCTATGTGTATACACATATTATAATAACGCAAAACAGAGTTATGTCAGAGCAACCTTCTGTTTTAAAGATCAAGTAGCATGAGCTAGTGCAAGGGTTCCATTTATTTTTATGTTTTATTTTTTGGTTGGGGGGGGCTGTATTAGAGGGTAGATGGACGGTAAGCAATTCGTTGTGGCCTAGATCCCATAATAAATATAATGAGATAGCCGATCACTTATTTTCTTTTTGTTTCTCTGTATTTCGCCTCTTTCCTTTTATTAATTATTGCTAAATAATAATTTATAGATAATATCTAAATTACACTGTAAATATAAACATTAACATTTATTAATAATTACTTCATACACAGATTAATAATCTAGGCTGAAATTACCTGCAATCCGAAGAGAAAATAAAAATAAAAGTGCGAAGAGTTACAAACACATATTCATGCTCATGAAAGAAAAAAAAAAAAAAACATAATAATTCAAAAAAGTTGTAGAATTATTGTTGTTTTTTTCTTGTGTTTTTTTTTTTTTCATGAACTTCAGCGTGTGTTAATATCACACATACACACCCTGGTGCAAGAAATCTCAAACTGCAGTCCCCATTCGCGCACCATCAAAGAAATTTTTTATTATTATTTTAAAAATTCATTATAAGATGGAACCGAGAAAAGGTATATTTGCCATTAATTCAAGGTCTTGAATTAACTCACTGATGAACGGAAACAACAGAAGAAATTAGAGATAAAAAAAAAACCTTCTCTAGGAGATCAACAAAATTCTTAAATGATCCTATCTGGAACCAACTGAGATCAAAGATAAGGGAAGACCAGGATAAAACTGGTGTCAAAGGTAAATACTGGTATTTTGGGGAAGGAGTTAAGTTTTAGTGAAGGTCAAAACATTAAGAGTAGGAGGAGTCGGGTGTGTTGTATGGTACAGATTTTATTCGAGCCTAAACTGTTATAAGTTTAGAGATAGAAGCTTAATTACAGGGCAAAGCTAGTACTAATATTAGGCAAATTACTTTAAGGTTGACATATTTGATGCCAAGCCGTCAAATGAATTTAGGCGTTGCCTTTGTCTTATCGGCAATTTGGTGTGTAAGCGTAACGTCACAGCGAATATACATGCGCGTGCAATATTTGCCTTAGAGTCGTCGCGAGTTCATATTTATTGTATCAGGTTTACCGTTATTATTATTATTATAGCGAAATACCAATGAACATTACACCAATGCAGCAAGTATGATAACCCTCCGCGCTGTTCTCCAAACTGACACACGCTCCATAGCAGTCTTTTCTGAGAGAGAGGGTATTCCCGTATTAGTTTATCATAGGGAGTAATAACACCCCATTATAGTTCATGGAATTATGCAAAAAAAAAAAAAAGAATTTATAAGACGCCACATTCCCACAGCTTCAAATCAGTATAATCGTACCATTATATACAGTTCTATTTCTGTATAGCTATGTTATTTACTACTGGCGGCTTTCTCTTCGTGTTTTAAGTTATAATGCAATTTATACATACAAGTCTGGTTGGTAGAGTGGCTAGCATTTCCACTCTCCAACGAAAAAGCTGACGGTTCAAATCTTGCTGTGAACCACGGATGTTTATGATTGTCTTTAAGTAGCAAATGAATATATCGTAGCCCATTCACGGTACCAATGTACTATAGGCTTACAACAAGTCGCGAATGGAAGTCACATTAAAAAAAAAAAAAAAACGTTAATCTGAAGAGGGTGTGTGTGTGTGTTTGCGAGCGTGCATTCGGAGGAGAAGGATTTTGTCTTTGATACAAGTGTACCAATTGAGAGAAAATGATATCTGACGCATCATAAATGTAGAATTTTATTTTCCCACTGTGAAAATATATTTTCAACAAATGCTCACGTGAGTTTTTATAAAATGTTTTACTATATTTT
Organism: Typopeltis vanoorti; assembly: GCF_054136105.1. NCBI lineage: Eukaryota > Metazoa > Arthropoda > Arachnida > Uropygi > Thelyphonidae > Typopeltis > Typopeltis vanoorti. The sequence continues at coordinate 23,330,820 of NC_143564.1, forward strand.
TTTTCTGTAAAAAGGGGCGGGGAACGTCAAATAAGTACTCGAGCATTGCCAAAGAGGTTTAAAGATATTTATATATCGGCAATACACATAATGTATGCAACAGGAGAGTTTATAAAGGTATGACGTCTGAAAGCAAGTGTACTACTGCGTCTCCTATATACACACATACGCACGTATGTCCGACGACTTTTTTTTTAAGTTAAACATGCTGCAAAGACTTACGCCGAGATAAAAAAAAAATGCAGTCAGTCCTAGACTTACGACCAGGTTCGGTTCTGATGATCCTGTGAGTCGGAAATCACTATATGAACATCAAGGATATGTTAACAATTGGCATGCGTGAAATAGGGAAAAAACACATTGCACAAATTATAATATAAAATTATCGTACAGCAGCGTGCTGTAATAAATAACGAAACAGTGTACAGTGCTTCTGGGCGCTTACCAGCAAAACAATTATCTGAAAACACACGGAGTAAAACTAATTCTCCAGAGTTACCGCTTAAAGAATTGAGCAATTCATCGGGAAAACAGCAGGGAAGTCTAGGTAAACGAATTATTCTAATTCGGGAATTGCAACAAAGCGTTATGACACTTCACTGGATGCGTAACATATGGAATGTATGAGCTCATCTTGAGAAAGGTGAAATGACAGGAGGTGGTGCTTCTTTAAAAATTTGTACATTATGTCCAACTTTGTTAAATCTCTCCATGTTGGGGCCTCTTTCCTCAAAAAAGCCGAATTTCCTTATGAACTGAGGCAAATGCCTCCGTCAATTTTTTCACTATAAACTTTTTTGGGGCTCAGCCCCATGTTTTATCTCTCTCCCACCCCCTCTCCTTATTATTACGTGACACCTCCAAGAAGTCCAAAGACTCATCAAGAGAAGGCACCTACTTCCACAACTCTGTCTCCACCACGATTACCAACCATATCGAACCGCCACTACCATCATCTACACCAACGCCATCTACAGCCCATCACCACCACTAGTATTTTTTGTCTGTATGCGGGATGAAAAACCCGAGTTTCCGGAAGGAAAAACCCTGCTACTTCGGTATGAGACTTCTGCAACTTTCTGTGATTCTGGCAATAGGCCTACATTTTAGAACTCGCCAGCTGTTCTGCATCTTCACTCTCAACCTTCAACTCTTCAGTTAGCAGCATTATCTTGTCACACGATTCAACAAAGCAATTCAATTTGTTTTGTTGAGTCATGTGAATATGAACACATCTTTTCAGCAGCTTTTTCCAAACACCATTCATATATTCTGCTATAATTCTGCGTGCTGCATCTACATTCTTTGTACACCGCAAATATTATATTCCTTCCAAAATCTGAGGGGTTTTCTCACCCTCAGTAGTAACGATGGTCTATAAGCAGCTGCATTTCTTAAACAATATTACTTGAAGGCAGGAATAACACCCTGGTCCATTGGTTTTAGAAGTGAGGCAGTCGGCGAACATATTAATGGGATGACCGTCCGAAGTCACATACGTGGTAAGTCGAGGAGTTACTGTAAATATACAAATGGCAGCATTCCTATTTCTTTTGAAGGAGCCTTCTCAGGCGAAGTATTATCAAATACTTGTTACAGTCAACTGAATATGTGGGCTGCAAAACATACTTCAAGATTAGAACTTTAAAGTACTAAAAATTCTCACGAAATTAATCGGTTGTTATTAAGTGTTCCTAATATTTTGGGGAAAATATTAGGAACACTTAATAACAACCGATTAATTTGGGGAGAGAGAGAGAGAGAGAGAGAGAGAGAGAGAGAGAGAGAGAGAGAGAGAGAGATTACTGCTGTTATCTCGTGGCCCTAAACCTAACAGATACACGTCTGAAATGGTGTGCAAGTTCTACGATTGAGATTTGGGCTGCGGAGTTAAAAACCTAAGTTTTCGGAGGAGAAAACCTCCACTTGTGACAAAGATCGACTAAAACTACAAATCAAAATAATAAAAATAATAAATAAAATAATCGAAAATCTTTAAGACATAAATTCTTAACATTAATATACTATACTTTTAATTCGATTTATATTATTTCTTGAATGGGCTGGATAAGAAACTGATCTCACTTTAATAAATTGTGATTTGTCGTAATATTGTTATTCTGTAGTTTTATTTAACTTCATTTGATTTTAATTTTATCCGTATTAAAGCTTTAGAATTTGGTCGCTGATCTGCAAATGTTACCTCATCTAAATTCCTTCTTTCATAGATAAATTAAACTAAAACTCACTTATCGAATGGAACATCCTTAACGAAACGTATATGACCATCAAACCAGATGGGAAGGCACAATTCTCGACATATTGCGCAAGTTCAGCATCGTATAAAGATACTAGGAGGAAATGAAAGAATAAGTTTTATGGATCTTGTTCACAGTACACGTCTTCCTAATAGAGAAAATTATTAGTTCACTTTTTCTACACAGAAGGCCAATACTGTTGAATTGCAATATTCCTACAGGAATATCGTTTTTTTTTGTCGTGCCAACAGTTACATTATCAATTACATGGTATAATTGATTCATAAGAAAGGGGAATGTTTGTATCATATTCAGCTATAGCTACTGTAGAAATTTTAAACCAATTTGTCTTGCATATTTAAGTTAAAATGTTTTTTTTTTCCTTTTCAGGAGGATATACGAAGATTCTCGTCAGTGATTTAATTACCGCAAAGCATTTCAACACATCTACAGAGATTTCAGCCTCTGACTGCATATGTAATGCTTGATAACATTTGTTTAATTGTGAACACACCTTGCCGTCTTTAAAAATAAATATGGAGTCCACATCTTCTAATATTTTCTCAGCGCAGATATCGTACTTCATTGAGGACATCAATGGAACAAATTTCACATCACTCGATCTGCTACCAAATGCCTCAGAAATAAAATCTTTGGTGAATGTGACTAAAGACATGCCATTCAAATATGCTCTTCCTCTCTTTGGTTACATCATGCCTTTTCTTCTGGTCGTTACTATCGTAGCAAACACTCTGATTGTAGTAGTGCTCGCGCAGAGGCATATGAGGACTCCAACCAACCTTGTGCTCTTAGCCATGGCAATCTCTGACCTTCTGACTCTACTCTTTCCAGCGCCGTGGTATTTCTATATGTACACACTCGGAAATCACGCAAAGATTCTCTATCCACCCGCAGCCTGTTATGCCTACCACTGCATGATAGAGATCGTTCCATCATTTTTCCATACCGCTTCTATCTGGTTGACACTTCTATTGGCTATTCAGCGTTACATCTATGTCTGCCATCCGACAGTGGCACGAACATGGTGTACTGTACCCAGGGTTATACGTGCCATATGTTGGGTTTACGTGTTCTCTCTGGTCCATCAATCAACCAGGTTTTTTGACAGAGTCTTTGAGTCCGTTCAGTTCCGGTGGCAGAATGCAATTCACTGGGGATGCCTCCCTCTGACCGCCCGCTGGGTAGGTGAAACGGTGACGGAAAATATCTATTATACATTGTATTATGGATTCAGGATTCTGTTCGTTCATGTTATCCCCTGCACTGCATTGGTGGTGTTAAACCTACTTTTATTTCGAGCACTGAAAGAAGCCCAAAGCAAACGGGAGAAGCTATTTAAAGAAAACAGAAAAAGCGAATGTAAGAAATTGCGAGACAGTAATTGTACCACCTTAATGCTGATCGTTGTCGTCACCGTGTTCTTGGCAGTGGAAATTCCCTTAGCTGTGACAACATTGCTGCACGTGACACAAAACGCCCTCGATCTCAACATCGCAGATTATGACGATTTGAATGCGACCATTCTGTTCACCAATTTCTTCATCATGCTTAGTTATCCTGTGAACTTTGCTATCTATTGTGGCATGAGCAGGCAGTTTCGAGAAACATTTAAAGATCTCTTCATGTTGGGAAATCTTGTCAGCAGAAGAGAAGGCTCTTCTAGGTATTCCTTGGTGAACGGACCACGTACTTCGACCAATGAAACCGTACTGTAGTCCTGCATTTCAGAAATACGTGGATGGAGGTTGGAATTTCTTTGGAGCACTAGTCCATCTAAACAACTTCAAAGAAGAAAAACGTGTTGATTTTGTCATACAATGAATAGTGTAAAGACACCATGACGGCCAGGAATCAAGCACCTTTAATTCATAGCACAGAAATCGCACTTTTCTAATATTTGTAAAGTATACTATTACAAGGATGAAATACTGTGTTACTGCAACTGACTCATTTGTAGCGCTACGCAGTCGAATAATTTTATCATTTCTCTGCTGTGTTCATCATGTTAAAAGCTTTTGTTGTCACTTTAGTTATTTTGTTACCTAAATAACCTGCTTTTATCGTATCACCGTATAAAACATGTATGGAATATGTTTTTGTTTTTCCTTTATAAAATAAAATATAAGTATTTAGCTATTCTAAAAATGAAGAATGATGCTGAACTTAACCTGTGAAAAACAAAAAGAATTCTTCCCACCAATTTTAGAGAAAATAATAATGTAAACTGAAAATAAAGAATATATTCGTTTGTATTTTTAAATAAGGTTTGTTTGTGATCGGGTTCTAATGTAAAGTCTCATTTACTTCATATTTAACTGCATGGATAGGCTTAGGTGTTCGTCATACATGTTGAATTGGATTAAACGGTACTGATGCGAACGCAGATTGATAAGAAAATAACTATTTATTAACTTGAAAGCTAATATTTCGCTGGTATTATATCCAGCATCTTCAGAGCACACAAACAAAGTTTGTTACAAATGCGAGACAACCATAATTCGGTGTAACAGTGGGGGCCAGTATAAGTAATTGCAGTGTGCAACACAAGACTAGTCCGAACACCGCGCCATCTAAGTTGAAAAAAAAAAAAAAAAAACATAGTCCAAAGTTTTGAAAAAAATATAGTAGTCCAAATAGTTTCAAAACTTTCAAAGTAGTCTTTGAAAGTTTTGAAAAATAGTAGTCCAAAGTTTTGAAAAAAATAAAATAGAAATATAAATAAATAAATATTAATTTGGTCTTAGGATGACTATCTCCCAAATCTTTGGTAGATTTATACAGCCATACTTGTTAAGGTTTAGAGCAGTGGTTCTCAACCAGTGTTCCCTGAAACACTGGTGTTCCGCGAGAAGTTCTGGAATTTGTCATTTTTCAATTAATTTGTCAGCACAAATTAATTTAATGATGGTTCAATCGATGTTAATTAATTATCAATTATTGATTATTAATAAAAAAATCAGCTAAATTGCCAATTAATTATTAATTTATACATTACAAAATAGCCAAGGTGTTCCGCGAAAATTTCAGGATTTGTGAAGTGTTCCGTAGTCGAAAAAAGTTTGAGAAACACTGGTTTAGAGTATGTTTTAAGGCTTCTGTTGATTCCAGGAACAACCTCTCTGACTTGTTGAAGCTTCTGTACAGTACTTTTTTTTCCCAATTGATCCTGTGTGCTGGGGTATCTAAAGCATGGTCTGCCAGACCCGACTTGCCATAGCGAAAGTGCCGGATATATTTTTTGTGTTCACTGAGGTGGATGTTCACAGTTCTTCCTGTCCGTACATAGTAGGCTCGATGACATGAACGAGGCATTTCATAGACTCCTGGAGGCGATAAAGGAGAGAATCTGTCATTAGGTGAACGGATCAGCGTTGCAAAATTCTCATAAGGTTTAAATACAGTGCGTAGTTGGTGTTTGTTAAGCACCCTAGATATCTTTTCAGATGTGCCTTTAATGTATGGGATGGTGATAGTTTTGTTGTAGTCTTCTGTGATAGATAGTGGGGGGGATTTCTGGGTAGCATTTAGTATTTTATCTATCTTATGGGGATTATAGCCATTGGTTAGGAGGGTGTGGCGCAGGTGAGAAAGTTCAGCAGTGAGAGCAATGTCATCGGTACAGATTGCTCTAGTTCCATGGGTTGGTGTTTTTAAGATACCATATTGTTGAGAAGGGTGATGGTGTGATTGTTTGTGTAAGTATCTCCCTGTATGTGTGGGTTTTCTATAAACCGAAAATGATAAGGAACCTTCTGGAAGACGTGTGATCAGTGTGTCCAGGAAGGGTAGGCAGTCACTGTCGTCTAGTTCCATTGTAAAGTGGATTTTAGGGTGCTGGCTATTTAGATGAACTAAAAATGTATTCAACGTGTCTGGGCTATGTGACCAAATAGCAAACACATCATCAACATAGCGTAGCCAGAGACTAGAGTGTGTTTGAGTGAGTTTGAGAGTGGCTACTATTTTTTTCAAAACTTTCAAAGATTACTATTTGGACTACTATTTTTTCGAAATTTTGGATTACTGTTTATTTTTTTTAACTTAGATGGCGCCTCATTAGGACCTTAGTCTTGTGTTTCATGCTGCAATTACTTATACTATTCCCACTGTTACACCGGATTGCGGTTGTCTCGCATTTGTAACAAACTTTGTTTGTGTGCTCTTAAGGTGCTGGATATAATACCAGCGAAATATTAGCTTTTAAAGTTAATAAATAGTTATTTTCTTATCAATCTGTGTTCGCATCAATACCGTTTAAATCCAATTCATATGTTGTTATTATTTTAACTAAACTTAGGCTGCAACTTCAAATGCCTGAAATGATCACACAGAATTGATTGCTTACATGGGTGAGCTACAAATATATATATATATAAAATCATCTTTCCTTTTTTACTTAAGAATGCAACTTCGTAAAATTCATGTAAAATATCTATCCAACCTTCCTGTAATTGCAGAGATTTAAAAAAAAAAAGCCAAAAAAAATTTTTAGACTGCTATATTAAAAAAAAATAATAACTCATTTGAATTTACTTTAATCCCTCTATTCATAAAGAGCATAACTCAAGAATTACAACATTCTGGTTACTAATAAAAAAAAATTCGTTCAAAATAAAACCTGTTTACATTTCTTGATCCACATTCTAAGAACTGGAATGTGGATTTTTGAACCTTTGAAGTTTTCATCGAAGCCTCTGTGCTTTCTCTGGTCCCAATAATGTTGCTAGCGACCTCCAGCAATGCCAAGGAGAGGAGGATGGCAAGACTCCATTTAAAGTGTTGATGTGTGTGTGTGGGGGGGGGGGGGGGAATGCGCTCAGAAGGAGACTAACATTTAGCACAAGTGAAGTGGTTTGGATTACTGTTTTGCAAACGCACTAAGGGATCAATGGAATCAATGGAAAGGGGTTCGACTCTATCGAACTGAATTCATTTAACAATAATGCACAATAAACACATAATACACGTAATCAAGTTATTAGATATGATGTTCGATTGGAGGACTCGCCACATATAGATATGGGGCGAGTCCTCCAATTGTAGGACAAGTGAAAGGTACAGGATCGATCGAAATGAAATCCAGCAGCGTTCATAAATGTTCAAGTAGATTCAGACGACCGACCAAAGCCAAATGAAGGGAAGAGAGAGAGAGAGTCAACTTTCTTTCTAGAACCAAATGATTCTGCACTACGTGAGAGCTCTATTGCATGCATTATCTTGCAGGAAGTGACTATTAAAATATCAGTAAGCAAGAGCATTAAGCTCTTCCAGAAGCAATAACACAAGCAATGAAGATTAAAGACCACATAATGCAACTCGAACTTTGTGTATTGGAGACAAACTACAAAAACATTCACGACGTTGAGATGGTTGCAGCGAAAATGCGACACTTTGTGAAAGAGGGGAAGAAAATATATACAAAGGTGTGCTACAGGTATCTACCATTTCGTATGGTCAACTGCCATTTACTTTTTTTTCACGTTTCTCTACCACACACATTGGGTGTGGTAGAGAAACGTTTTTTTTACATCACCAGTTTTTACATTACCAGTGATTACTGGTAATGTAAAAACAATATGAAACTAACTACAGAAATAAGAAATGAACTAAATAAATGCAAAAGGTAGCTAATAGAGATTCATGGATGCGCTAAGTTTTGTAGTACCTGAGGAACAAATGATATCGCAAGTTATAATTTAACATTGATTCAAGCTGAGATCCCAATCATTTATTAATGCGTCCAACTTTTGATTTAAGCACGAAAGGATAAAAATTAAATAATCCTATTTGCGCTGCAAGTCTGAAGTTACAGGTGGAAATATCAGTTTATCAGGTTCGATTCTAGTCACCGACTAGAGGAAATATTTTTTTGCCTTATTTCAGCCAATTCAGGAATTAATCGAACTTCTGCGCTGGCACGTGGGACTCATTTTTGTATGAAGAAATTAAGGAGTTTTTAATTATGCAACTCCATCGTCAAAGTGATGGTGAAAAATGGAGACTGGCTGACTTAACAAATCCCGAAGGGGGAAAAAAAACAAAAAAAACGTGTTTTTCTACTCCTTTTGGGAAGTGGGCTTGCGAAGATTTTTGCGTATATAAAGGCTTGCATATATTTGCATATTACAGCTAAAATGACACGTGATTAAAAACTAACACCGTTTTTATTTATTTTCTAAAAGATATCGTTCTTGTCTTATCCGCATGCTTGTCTTATCACAAACATCCAAGCTTGCAGTGGGATCAAACTCAAGACCTATCGACTAGAAATCTTATCAACTATTCACTTTGCCAATTAGGTGCAACCAATTAGCTTAAGATGGGTATCACAAAGTAAATACAGAGCACAAGTAATTTCTTTAAAAGGAATCCCAAGTCTCTACTAATTAAGATAAAAAAAAAAAACACAAGCCTTAACTGGCATTGTTTTTTTTTTTTTTTCGTAAATGACATCAGAAGTTATAATTTCTGCCGGATGCAAGTTGTCTATGAAAATGTAAATAGTCACCAAACGTCACTTATTCATTTTAGAACTCTGCCTGGCTGTATATTTTGCTTCTATTAAGTAAATACGTGTTTAGGGAATCTCTGTGTTCCGTATTGCGAATCAAAACCACATGAAATAATAAAATATGTATTAATTTTAAATACGCCGAATTTTTACTAATTCGCATAATACGAATCAAGGGGAAGAGGAGGAGGGGATGTTTACGTTATTTATTCGTAGTGAGCCACAGAGAGAAGCACTTACACAAGAAAGCCGTAAGAACCAGTAACAAGAAGAAATCAAAAGCGTTGTGAGTGCACTTCGTTTTCCAGGTTGTTTGATGTTTTCATGCTTTCAAACAGAAAGCTTTTTTTTTTGTTTGTTTGTATCCTTTTCTTTGGAGGGAAAAAAAAATCCCCTTTTCCTTATTTATAAGGGAGTTTCCGGTGTTCTATATCTTATGCAGAGGACTAATTAGTTTTCTTCATGTCGTTTTGGGGGGGGGGGGGGGAGTAACTTTGATCTGAAAACCTCAAAGCGGAAGATAAACAAATCGACGATGTATTTCAAAGTTCGTCGGAATTTTTATTAAACTGAATTTGACTGAACTGAATGTCTGAGAGTTGAGCCATCTATTAGGTAGTCTGCACTCCTCTATATATAATCAAGAATTCTTAGAGACGTTTGGGGATATACCGCCTACAATATGGGAACAATATTCTAAGGTCGTTAGCAATTAGGATTTATAAAGTGGTAAAAATTTGGCAGGAGAGAAGTGGTGTTCGGAATAAAAGAATTCCAAGCTTTTTTTTGGAATATGTTTATGCCACGATAAGCTACGTGAAAGTCGACCCAAGAAGGGAAAACTAACCTTGACAGGAAATTAGAACATTATCAAAAGTAAGAGGGAGTGAAGTATGTACCATCGGCAGAACTATGAATAGAATATATGGGAGGCACGTGAGTGAGAATATGGAACCCTGAGTACTCCAGCATTGATAAAAAAAATCTATATATATATATATATATATATATATAGTCTATATAGTCTATATATATATATATATATATATATAGACTATATCGCTTGTGTAGCTCAGTGGATGTGGCGTTTGCACACCACCGCGCTAGGCCGCACGAAGGAAGTCTTGGTTTCGAGTCTAGTCGGCGACTAGAGGAAATTTTTCTAAGCCTTTTTTCGACCGGTTCCCGAGTTAGTCGATCTCTGGCACGGGCAAGCAGGGTTTTCCTCCCGGAAACTCGGGTTTTTCGTCCTGTAAACTCAAGAAAATCGACCGTAGAACCCACATGATTTCAGACATTAAATATATTGTGTTAGGGTTAGAGACCACGAGATGGCGGCACATTTGAGCCGTCTCTCTTCACTGCGAACCGCTTAATTAGTGATAGCCTTGGGCCATATGTCTCTGATTGGGTACCAGTGGAGATTGAACTGCCCACTCAGTCTCCAAAAGTTAGATAGGGCTAAATGGCCTCGCCTACTCCCGTATATACGGGAATAAAAAGGCGTGAGCTGATTTTTTTTTTTTTATATATATAGACTATATATATATATATATATATATATATAGACTATATATATATATATATATATATATAGTCTATATATATATATATATATATATATATATAGTCTATATATATATATATATATATATTTATAAAAATAAATTTAACTGACTAGAATCCGAGAAAGTATAACAAAAACCTTTAATACATCACAACTGGTTTCATCGGTGATCCGACTTCTTCAGGTGAGAAATAAAAACATAAGACATAAAATAACACGGTAAAAAATGAACTTTACAGTTTAATAAAAAGCAGAATAATTTATTCTGCTTTTTATTAACACGGTAAAAAATGAACTTTACAGTTTAATAAAAAGCAGAATAATTTATTCTGCTTTTTATTAAACTGTAAAGTTCATTTTTTACCGTGTTATTTTATGTCTTATGTTTTTATTTCTCACCTGAAGAAGTCGGATCACCGATGAAACCAGTTGTGATGTATTAAAGGTTTTTGTTATACTTTCTCGGGTTCTAGTCAGTTAAATTTATTTTTATAAATGTATACATCCCGAGTAAATCCTAATTTCAACAATATATATATATATATATATATATATATATATATATATATATATATATATATATATATATATATATAGACTATATATATATATATATATATATATAGACTATATATATATATATATATATATAGACTATATATATATATATATATATATATAGATTATATATATATAAAAAAAATATATATATATATATATATAAAGTGCAGGCAAGCTAGGTAATGCTACATTCCATACATTTGGAGAAAATGGCAGATGAGAACGACACAGCTTATGTAGCTGATATAGGACGTGTTAATTCTGAAGCACAACTGGAGAGATACTATCTAGACCAAGAGACTTTCTATCATCAAAAATAATGAGGATTTTTCAGATATTTTCAGAATATTTTTCATATTCCAGAAAAAGATCAGAGAGGCATGCTAAGAGCAATTCATGGTATTGTAGAGGTGGTGATTTGCCTTGGTCGTCTATACAAAACTAGAGGAAAAAACTGATACCATGAAGTCTGCTTTATACTTGAGTGATGTGGCGTGGTGATATCAGAATGTGAGAGCAGTGGAAACAAGGAAGGGTAGAAGTTAAGTCCAACAGTCATAATGAGGGACCAGAAATCTCGACTGCCAGTTGAGCAGGAAGCAAGGTTATTGCATTTGGCACGTGTGAAATCTTTCTGGGATATGTTGATAATTTTCTTATACATTTTTCGTTCGGTCTGTAGTGTAGGATGAGTAAGCCGCTGGAATTTTTGAACTGAACCATTGAATATACGCTATATTTTTTATCATGAATTGTAAAGGTACATTTTTTAGAGAACCGAAGCTTCGAGAGCTTCAATTATTTGGTCAGACAGATGTTCCATGAGAGCGGAACAAGCGATAGTCAGACCATAACATGGAAAAGAGACAGAAATCTCAGAAGTCATCCCACTTGGAACAGTCGTAGTGGCACAGGGTATGAATCTGAGATTTGTTGGTGTAGGAGATCGATCTGCAGAATGAGAAACACAGATAAGGTTATGGTGAAAGCTGCCAAGAGAGGAAACGTCTATCGTATTTGGTTCAGGGTGTTGGAAGAATGACATCACGACTGATACCGAATTATTCTGTTTCCCTTCAGGCCAGATCTATGAAGTCAGAGAAGGGGGACCAGTTAATGTTGGGAACCGTCTCCGAGGAAGATAATCTCAGCTTGGGTAATTAGGTTGTATAAAATTAGTTAGAGATAAGCAGGGAAAGATAGCATCATGCTCGTCAATAAAGAGAGCAGTAAGGAAGCAAATAAAAGCTATAAAGTAAACTAAGGTAATCTCGAGCCAGAGCAGATCAAAAACCATTGATTCTACATTTGGAAACCTTTGGCAAGAAATAAAACCTCCTTGCAAAGGGATTTTTTGAGCATTTTTATATTTAAAGTTCAGCAAATCAATGTGTGAACTCATTAGCACTAAGTGTTCTATAATAATACAGTTCGTAGCCACAGGCGTACTCATGTTTTGATCCCACTTTATATATATTTAAAACAATATATTCTTGTGGGCTGAACCTGATATTCCTATAAAGGAATATACCTGTATGTTTTGTAAGAGAAATAATGTGTTTGCGCTGATGATCTTTGTTTGTAAACAAAGAGGTTCGGCACCTGCGACGTAACACATCGATTCACAAATCAATTTTGTTTTTTCCACTAAAAAGAGGAAAAGCAAAGATCTCCCCCCCCCTACATTAAATACACAAAGTCCGGCTGCCATAGTAGACATCATAGTTCATCAGACATCTTACTCAGCCGATTGGCGCATAAATTACAGACAAACTAGTAAATAATAATAATAATCAACTATTACCAACTAATTAAGATACTTTTTATTTATTTATTTTTGAACTGACAAAGAAAAAAATTCTCACTAGAATTTAATTTAAAAAAAAAAGTACATTAACGAAAAATAAAAAAATATACGAGTATCATTTCTAAAATTCTTTACAATGTACTCCTGTTGTTTTACCAGACATTTATTTAAATATCAAAATACATTCACAGGCTTCCATTCTACATTATCACTACTACCTCACAGCTGGAATAAGTAGTAGTAATCATTCAGAAAATTTTATTTGTTTATTTTTATTTGTGCACATATTTTTATATGTGCTCGATAAGTCAGGTCATTTCAGCAAAAGTAGAGAAGTGTTTCCTAAAGAGGGATTCTTTCAACTTAGGAAAGAGAATTTGCCTTCCATATTATTCTATAAATCAGATATACCTCCGTGAAGTATGTGACCTCGCACTGACATGCAAAATACGCAATATCCAGCTTAATGGAAGCCTGAAGACACTTATTTAATCTCTAAATGGAGATTTCAAGATTTATGCACTATATAACACTTAGCCTACCTAAAATACATATTTATATAGTCATAGAATATATAAACAAATGCACGAATCGTACTAATTAATTTATCTCAGGTGAAGTCAAAGGTAAATCGATCAATAATTATTTTTGGGACGTGTGCTGGAATAGATCTGTATTTCTGTGGTTTCGGAACACAGCTAAATTAATAAGCTTTTACCGACATTGTTTGGAAATGCACACAGATAATTAAGGTATCAGAAATGTCATGCCTCTTGCGAGGAAAATATTACAGATAGCGCTAATGCTTTCTTCGATATTATTGCGCAGTGCTGAAAGCAAACCCATAATGTAGATTAGCTTCTTCCCTCCCAACACACTATTAAAAATGCACCCTGAATCCGCCATTAATTCGATCCAATATTCAAACTAGTCCAGCCGTCTTATATAACTTATATTGGATGTAGTTTAAAAATAAAAATAAAAACTTCAAGGAATAGGGAAAATACACTATTTTTTTTATTAAACTGATTTCTTTCTAGAACTTATTTTAATTCTAGAGTTTATTATTTGCAATATTATAACGCCGCCCCCCCGAAGTCCTGCTATGCTGCCTCACCGTGGCGGGGGGGGGGGGGGGCTGGGCGGGATGGGTGAAGCACATCGGGAGTATCATTACTCCTGGTAGGGTCTCCCAAGGCGTGAAGACCATCCCACTATGCACAGCTAAATGCTAGCAGGCGAAGACAGAAGAGGAGATTGGCACCATCTTTCTTAATTTACTGCCCATTAGACATTCATGGCGAAGGACTTAACACAGCACACCATGCCGGCTCGGACGTCGCCCGGTTTAACAAGGTCCGCTTGCCATTTGGTAGCAGCTCCAGAGGTGGCAATGAGAAGTTAGCGACTGGCGCTACAATCACCACTATTACTGACAAAAAAAAAAATAATGGAAAAACTGGATCCAGATTCAGACTCCGCAACCATTTAATGGCCGGAACTTGGAATATTAGGACTCTACTACAATCAGGCCAACTCGAATTACTACAGCACGAACTAAAAAGATATAAATGGACTGTTATGGGACTTTGTGAAATTCGATGGCCCAAAACAGGAGAGCTAACAACAGATGAAGGACATTTGCTTCTTTACTCTGGATGTGACTGCAACGGAAAGGAAGGTGTCGGGTTTTTGATACACAAATTATCAAGAAATTCTGTCATGGAATTTAATCCTATCAATAGCAGAATTTCTCTAGTCCGCATAAGAGGAAAACCACTCAATATCACCATCATACACGCCTATGCCCCAACCACAGGCCACGAGGACTCCGAAGTAGAAGAGTTTTATGGTCAACTTAATGTAACAATCACCGGAGTGAATAGAAAAGACCTTTTGATTGTACAGGGCGACTGGAATGCCAGAATTGGAACAGACATCGGCAAGGATTATCTCCCATTTGTCGGACCGTATGGCTATGGGGAGATAAACGAAAGAGGTATTGAATTGATCAGTTTTGCCTCACAAAATGAACTTACCATTACTAACACTCTATTTCCCCATAAACCTTCCAGAAGATGGACATGGACTTCCCCTGATGGTAAAACACACAACCAAATTGACTTTATCCTTGTAAGCAGAAGATTTAAAAACTCCATCAACCTCACAAGAACCAGATCATTTCCTGGAGCCGACATCGGCCACAACTTGGTCATCACAACTGTAAATATGAAAATGAGAGAAATATTACCTACAAAATCAACTCGTAAAAGATATAATATAGAAAAATTAAAAGATCCTCATATAAATATACTATATAAATACAAATAAAAAAAAATTTTGACACAAGCTTCAAGAAATATAATAATATCGAATCTAAAACCAAATACTTCTCACAAAAGATAACTGAGACAGCTGAAGAAATCCTTGGATATAAAAGGAAAATAAATAAACCATGGATAACCAAAAATATTTTGGACCTATGCGACGAAATAAGAAATTTGAAATCTCATATTAAAAGCGGTGACAATAGAGAACAGTATAAAAATATTATTAAGATAATTAAAAAAGAAATCAAACATGCTAGAAACTTATGGATATTGGATGAATGTAAAAATATAGAAGAGAACTTAAATTAAAATAATTCTAAAAGTGCTTTTCAAATTATCAATAAGTTAACCAAACCTTTTACTGCAATTAATTGCAGCATAGAAAATGAAGATGGAACTCCTATCACGGACAATAAGAAAATAGTTGATAGATGGAAATGTTACGCAACCAAGCTTTTTCAAAAGGACCCTCAACTGAGTGACGATATTTTGGACGGAATTTTGCCAGGAGGTTCGGAGGAAGGAGACTACCCGATATTAAAAGAAATCCTTGCAGTAGTTAGCTCCTCAAAAATAGGAATATCACCGGGAATTGATGATGTTACAATGGAACTGATACGCAAAGGAGGTGACATCATCATACACACCTTGCTAAATTTATTCCGGGACGTATGGAACACAGAGACTTGGCCTTCTGATTGGCGGACTTCTGTCCTTGTACCTATTCTTAAAAAAGGAAAACAGCAATAAATGTAGCAACTACAGAATAATAAGCCTTATTAGTCATTCAAGCAAAATCCTGTTAAAAATACTATTGTCAAGAATCGGAAAGAAAATAGAAAGCAGACTATCAGATGAACAAGCGGGTTTTGGGAAGTCCAGAAGTACAATCGACCATATTTTTACAATATACATACTAAGCGAAAAATACATAGAACATAACAAAATAATCTGTCACAAATTTTTAGATCTTCAAAAAGCTTTTTTACTCAATATGGCATGAGGCATTATGGAAAATTTTAGAGCATTATGGTATTGACAACAAAATCATTAGGATTATTAAATCTCTTTATTCCTCATCTGATATGAGAATTGAAAATAAAAATTACAGCACTGAACCGTTCGGCAGAACCGGGGGTAAGACAGGAATGTATCTTGTCCCTTCTTCTTTTTAATTGTTTTCTGGAATATGTCATAGATCAGTGCTTCCCAAACTTCTGGATGTCAGGGCCCCCTTTGCAAAAATTAAAATATTTCACGGCTCCCCTCCAAAAAAAATCCTAATAGAGGTATATATTATTATAATATTTATTGTATTTATATTCAATACAAAACATACACAGCGAATATTGCAAAAATCAAATGCACATATTACATTTTTTGCCTCTTACCGTTTGGTAAGAGGCAAAAAAGTTCGGTTCTGAAGACGATGTGGGCTGTTGTGGTAAAATATGAAATACTGTCCTCTTTTTTTTTTTTTTTCGTCTGTTTCTGCTTCTGATTTTTCGCGGGAATTTTTTTTTAATTTTTTTATCAGCCATTTATCCATTTCAGAGTTAATTTTTTTAATAGATCAAATAATATCACCACTTACCGATACTGGCACACCACACTGGTAACATGAAATTAGTGAATATATTACCTGAATAAGGGAATCCCCGGACGACTGGGAACATTTTTCTCTTTTGTGACTTTTCTCCCTTTACGGTAATTAAGCCTAACACGAAACAGACAGCAAATGCAGGTTATTAAAACGTGCATATGATTGGTGCGGTATTAACAAAAGATCGCGCAACCGAAAGATAAAAGCATAGCTGACAATTGAGTTGAAATGCCAACTCTCTTCAACCGAATTCCATATGTGAAACTGCCATAACATTCATTATATATATATTACTTAGTTTTAACACTTTTACGAATTTTAACATGTTCGGTTGAATTTTATTGCTGCCTTGGGAAATCGAACTCGCACACATCTAATTAATAACAATAGTTTTTAGTTAGATACTGTGTTTTCCCATGCAAAATATGGTTTTGTTTCAGTCTATACAGCATAGTTTCTGCATGAGGGGACATGTGATTCATTAATTAGTGTGTTTTTATCCCAGTTGTCTCTAATTGCACTATTTGTTGAGAAATATATTACACAGACTCCTCATACCTTATTCACTGGCATAATAAAAGTACTTGTTTTTATTGCTCTGCAGTATAGTGGCTATTAGGGAGGGCGTGTTGTTTACCACTGCAAGCCAGTTACTATCTCCCCACATGAACTTGTTTAAGCTTTTTTTCATGTGTGAAGTATATGCGAAACTAGCTCGGATGACAGTGATAATAAAAAACGAGTTTTGATATGTATATAACGTCAATATCAACAGTCCCTGATTATGAACGCATGATGAAAGGGACAGGAAGATTTGGAGCTTCCCTGGAGAGCATTTGAAGTAAATACAATTAACCACTGCTTTTAAATGAAACATATGAATAAGCAATATTTACTAATATTCATTAAGCACCGAAATACGCAGGAAGCAAAGTTTGTGTACCAACACCAATGTGCGAATTTTTCCATTAAAATATAAAAAATAACAAAAAAGAAATAATAAATAATAAAAGTTAAATACGTTTCTTTTAAAATAAAAAAATCTACTTAGTCTTAAAACATTTTAAATTTGTTTTCATTATTTCACGGCCCCCCCTCAACAAAACCTGCGGCCCCCAAGGGGACCGCGGCCCACAGTTTGGGAAGCGCTGTCATAGATGAAGCTCTTCATGAATATGACACTGGAATAGTAGTTGGTGGACTAAGAATAAATAACTTACGTTTTGCAGACGATATCGATCTTCTGGCAGAAAGTGAAGAAGAATTACAAGAGATAACCAGCCGCGTTTTCGGAACATTAAAAAAATATGAATTATACATAAACCTACAAAAAACAAAAACAATGATAACCTCAAAATCAAACAATGAATTCTTAAAGATACAAATTGGCAATAAACAAATTGAGAATGTAAACAAGTTCACTTATCTAGGAAGCATGTGGAGTCAAGATGGTTGTACAAAAACCGACATTAAATACCGAATTGCTAAGGCAACCGTGGTCCTACAGAAGTTAAAACCATTGTGAGGAGATAACACAATTAGCAATCACAACCAGACTACGACTAATTGACACCTTGGTGAATTCTATCCTCTTGTATGGTTGTGAGGCCTGGACTTTACTGAGAGAAGATGAGAGGAGGCTCCTGTCTTTTGAAATGAAAACTTGCAGAAGACTTTTGAGAATTCCCTATACCGCTCACGAAACCAATGAAAATGTTCAAAAACTGATTGATTCAATAGACGGGAGAAGAAGGGGAAATATTCTGACAGTCATCAGAAGAATACAGATGAAATGGTTCGGATATGTGGAGAGGGCTAATGGCATTCCAAAGCAAACAATAGAAGGAATCGTTCCGGGTCCAAGGGTTAGGAGCCGACCTCGATTAAAATGAACTGATAACATCAAAAAATGGACAAATTCCTTCCTTTCTCAACTGACATCAAGAAGAGACCGAGATGATTGGAGGATGCTAACAAAGAATATCACCTACCAGCCATGAATGACCCAACGGTCCATTTAGGACTACGGGAGAGAAGAAGAATATTATGCGTGTTTGATTAAAATATTTTGCAGTAATGGTTCCTTGTCACAGTTCCTTTCCGATAATTTTTATGAAAAAAAGGGTTTCCGAGAAAAAAAAAAAAAATTAGGGATGTTCGGCAATGACAAAATGTTTTACCACACTGCTCTCAATGGCTACATCTAACCATCGATATTTATCATATAATCCCTATAAGTGAAAATCATGACCGGAATTTTTTTTTCACTAAAATAAGTTTGCCATCAGTGATTAAACGTTGCTTCTATATTTGCTGAACATAAATCCACGGCTTACATTTTTAAATTTATGTTCAGAACATTTATAACTGGAAAAGATGACAATAAAGCCATCTGAAAGTATGCTGACCAACCAGTTATTCTAAATTAACGTTATTAAAATAACAAAAAAAAAAAAAGATCAAAGAATCAACAAACTATTTCATGACTACCATGTGAAATCCGTACATCTAAATCACTGACACACATATCTTTGAAACGCAACACAAGCTATACATATATAATTATGTATTGACACCGTACTTACGAAGGTGGTCTGAAAAGTTATCGGCCTAACAATGAAAAAAGGAATTTATAATTTCAAACTTATTTTTATTTTTCAACATAATATCTCTTAAGACTAATACATTTATTCCAGCGATGCTCTAGCGCCATTATCCAGTCAGTAAGATCTGCAAAATACACCACTACAGCTGTAATCACCTCTTGATTAAAAAAAAAAAAAAAAAAAAACGCTGATCAGCAAGGAAGAGTTTTAGTTTCGGGATGAGATAGAAATCAGAGAGAGCCAAATCTGGGGAATAGGGTAGATCTTCCAACAATTCATAGTGCAGATCCCTTAATTTTCCCATTGCCAAAACACTAAAACACTTTTGTGTGCAGGTGCATTGTCCTGATGAAAGATTATTTTTTTCTTCTGCAAACCGGATCTTTTTTCACGAATTTTTTCGTTTAGTCTGGTTAAAAGATCAGAATAATATTCCTCGGCTATTGTGTTAACCTTTTCAAGATAATTAATAAACAATTTAGCATCCTGAAACACCGATGCCATGACCTTTCCTGCTGATGGAACTGACTTTGTCTTCTTTGGCCCTGAACCGGTTTCTGTCCACTGTTTTGGATTCTGGTGAGTAATGGTGAATCCAAGGCCCATCCATAGTAGTAAACTGACGCACAAAATCAGTTTTATTCTTTTTAAAATGCTCCAAGCACTTTTTCATACGAGTGCGTTTTTTACCTGCTGTGAGCAAGCATGGCACCCATCTTGCGCAAAGCTTTTTCATTTGCAATTCTTCGTGCAAAATGTATCCTACACCAGTGGCGGTCCGTACATAAGCACTGTCACACTGCAGACCCCAAGGAAAAAATGAAAAAATTAAATTTTGTTTGTGTTTATAAATAATAACAATGCTTACAACATTATATAAATGCGGTACAACATGTTAAAGGTTACAGCTTATGTTTTGACATTGATTGAATCGTTAATAATTGGAATTGTTCAATTAATGCTTTAGATTACGAAACAAATGCACTGCGATCTAACGCCGATATTCGTTTGCTCTTGTCATTGCACGTTACGTCATTCCCAACTGTAACTGCTCAAACGGCAGTGTATTTTTAGTAAGCTTACGTGCCTTATTTCTGTGAGATATGAAACGTTTATAATCGGCGCGTGTTCGTGGTGAACTATTTTTTTGATTTAGTTACTGATTAGGAAAAAAAGTTTTTTTTTTTTTTTTTTAATATGCAGCACCCCATTTAAAATCCAATACCATATCGTGTACTTGATCAATGATTTCTGGTGTTACACCTTTTGGACGTCCTTCACGAGGATCATCTCCAAGGCTGGTACGGGCCACGTTTAAACTCAGCAGCCCATTTCTTAATTGTCGAAAACGAAGGAGACAAGTGCCCATAAACTTTCATGAACTTCAAATGAATTTCTTTTCGCGTCAAACCTTCTTTTACAAAGAATTTTATAACCGCACGATTTCATCAATTTCAAGGCTTCAAACAGCTGTATAAAACAAACTACTTGATAGTTATGATTTGCAATTTCACGCGGATGCTTATATCAGATGTACCAACTTAGAAAAAAAAATCGTGCCTATAGTATTGCCATCTATGGTCTAGGCCGAGAACCTTTCAAACCACCCTCGTATATTAATCACACTAATAAAAGTAGCCTCCTCTCTCATGCTATGTTACGCTTGCTTCATTTTTATATAAATTCTAATTGCATTTCTCTCTGTTTTCGTATTTTTTTTCTTTCAAGGCTAACTACAATAATGTCATTCGCCTTGACAACGACTTATATTTTAATGATTCATATGTTAAAGCTGCATAGTGAATATCAGTTCCTCTTAAGCTTAATATGGCGCCGATTACGATAACCTGGTAAGCAAGAATGGGCTGATTTCCATAATAAACTAAATTCAAAATATATGAATGCAGAACAAAATTAAAAGCATGACCTACTGAAAACTAAGACCCATGGCTTCATTCCATGTTTTCTTCACAAATTCTGGACACTAAATTTTTTTCACAAAATATATCCGTAATGAAGGATGTCCATTTCAAAGAACTTTCTCGTATGCACTCTACAATATAAACTACACGAATACAACTACTGCCTTCTTTTGGCAATAATGAATAACAAGAAAATAATCATTGAATTATTATTATTATTGAACATTCTGGTAACTACATAATTTGTCCAAAATACTTATGCATCCTCTCTAAATAAAGCAGTAGTTTCCGAACCTTACAGCTGTAATCGCTAATTGCTTATCTGGTTTTAGGAACAGTTTCATTGTGCTGTCCTTATTTCTATTAAATAATGTTTATAAATAACTGTCCAAAGATATTTGTTGCATTACCTCTATAATGACAGTTCCACACAAGAAAGATTGTTATAGGTTGAATTCAGCAAGATCTCCTGAGATATTGATTTTTGGTGCGATAAACACTTTTTGTTTTGTGTTTTTTTCCCTGAAATTCACCATGTTTTTAATCATTGGCAGTAATACTGACACCTGTATTCAGCTAACTTGCCTTCAATTGAAAAAGCCCACAAAGCGATTCCTCTAATGAGAAAAAACTGAACTCATCTTTTTCAGTTGAAGGACAGAATTTCCAACTGTGCTATGGAGGCTCTTAAGAATTTAACACTTAAGAAAAAAAATTGCAAACGCTTATTCCCCAAATGGATAAAAACGAGGATATTTAGTCCTAAATTTTGAAGGTTTGTTGGCAGCCAATCTTCAATCCTTAGTATTCAATGCTTCGATACTATCAGTGATTTTATAGACATTCCAGCAGGAGTAAGTACGGCAGACAAATGCCACATCTCGTAGTCTCTAATCAACACTATATATTATTAACTGAAACAGTGTAAGTTCTTAAAGTCAATTTCCTTCAGCGGCAGGATTAAAAACTGATTTTCCAGGAGTAAAATCCTACTTTCCCATGCCAGAGATTGACAAATTCAGGAAGCAGTTGAACAAAGGCTCAAAAAAAGTTCAAGCTGACGACTAGAACCAAACGTGTGCCTTTATTTGGACGGCTAAGCACTACTAGCCCAAAACCATTCTTAATGTTTTGGCATGCTTGTACCAAATAACCATGATTTCTTAAGAAAAAGCTCCATTTTTAAATTATGGATATTTAAAAAGATACAAAATAATAATGTACCTGTTTTGGTTACAAAATCTGTTTTATCCAATCACAAATACATTGTTAGTATTTTCTGCACCACAATATTGAAAATATAGCATTTGTAACACGTTTTTACGGAATTAAGAATTTGTACACTCCGAAGCAATGTGCCTCACAAAGTTCAATCCCAATGAACAGACGTGAGACTGTGATGGAATTGGAGATGTCTTATAGATTAAAAAAAAAAAATCATTAGTAACTCTTGGTGAAACTGTGATAGGCTCGGCGAGGTTGCAGTGTATTTATTAAACTAAAAAGAAACAAGGGAATCAGATCAAGAGTGATATAAATTGTAAATGACCCTGGACTGGAAGGGAAATTGAGAATAGGGAAAATTGAACATATTAACGTTTATGGATAAATAGGATAAGTTAGAGGACATTTTAGACAGGAAATTTGATGTTGTCCGTTTGAGTGATACAAAATGGAAAAAGAGGAGTTTAAGAGAGGACTAAGTTTTGTTACGTAAACGAGCAGATGGCTAACCAAAAAATGGTAGAAAGAAGAAAGGAAAGAGGGGAAAGTGGAAATAGAAAAGGAAAGAAACAAGCGAGTGGAATAAGATAGTCGACGAAACAGTTAAAACAAAAATAAATCTACCATATTTATTAGAGCAGTTAATTAATTCTAATCAAAGTATTCTAAAGACTAACTGGATTTATATAAGAGTATAACATCATCCGCATAAAGAAAAGAGCTAGGGTTGAATATCTCTAATTTGATATCAAGTTATACTCCACGTATAACTTGTATAATATTAGTATAATATTATATTAATAAAATATTATACTAATATTAGTATAGTATAAGATATAGTATTAATAAACCTCCAAGGAGTCAAAAATTCATCGAAGGAGGCCATACATCACCTATACCACCTCTCATATCTTTTCTAAACTTATTCACACTAGATGCTAGGCAAATTAGCAAATTTTTCCACTTACTCATGGTTCTATTATTATTATTACTATTATTACAGGCAACTCTAAGGAGTCCACAGACTCATCGAGGCAGGCCCTAATATCATGTCAAGAATAACTATTCGACATTCACACAGTATCTACCATACCTCGCCTTGAACTCATTCACAGTCATGGCACCCACAACAGACTCTGACAGCTTATTCCACTCATTCACCACTCTCCAAGTAAAAAACCTACCTCTAACACCCTTGATAACCACGCTCTTGCCCAGCTTCCATGCATGGCCCCTAGTCCTCCCACCACCAGTGCTATTCTCAAAAATATCTTCTGAATTAATCTTATAGAAACTCTTCAGTAATTTGAATGTCTCAATCACATCACCCCTTTTCTGCCTATCAACCAATTTCTGCAACCCACAAATCTTCAACCTATTCTCATAAAGTTCATTCCATAGACCTGCTATCATCTAGGTGACGAGTCTCTGGATCCTCTCCACCTCCTCCCTATCAAGAGGAAACCTAGTTGACCAGATCTGGGCACAGTAATCAAGATGGGGTATTATCAAGGCGCGATACAGAGGAACAATAACTTGCTTATCTCTGCTCGTCAAAGTATTATTCAGCATCCAAGTGATTTGATGAGCTGATTTAGCCCCTTTTGCGATGTGTCTCCTAAACTTCAACTTCCTATCCACCAACACTCCAAAGTCCGTGGCCTCACCAATCTCCTGGAGTACAGTTCCACCAATGTGATATACTGCTGCTAATCTTTTCACCCCAAAATGCATAACCCTACATTTTGCAACATTAAATTGACATCCATTCTCCTTAGCCCAGTCTTCCAAACTATCCAAATCATCCTGCAAAATTTTGACATCCTGTGCACTCACTATTGCTCTACCCAATTTGCATCATCAGCAAACAAATGAACAGTTCCTTTCAGATCCTTTCCTATATCATTAATGAACAAATTGAACAGTAGTGGTCCAAGAACAGAACTCTACAGGACACCACTAATCACAGGCCGTCTTTTGGACTCTACTCCTGAATAAACCACTCTCTGATATCTCTCCATCAACCACCCTCCTGTCCATCTCATCAACCCTATATCCATCCCCATATGCTGCAGTTTACTGATTAGAATTCCATGTGGTATCCTGTCAAAGGCCTTAGCAAGGTCCAGTAGAATCACTGTAAACCCATTACCCTTATCCAGTTCAGCCGTTACTGTGTTATAAAACGTGAGCAAGTTACTGAGGCATGATCTACCCTTCACAAAACCATGCTGTCCCCCATACAGTATCCCATTTTTATCTATCGAAATGTATTTTCCTCTTGACTATTTTCTCCAAGACCTTGACAACGATTCCTGATATGCTGATCGGTCGGTAATTTATAACAACAGTCTTGGAACCTCCTTTATGCAGTGGAACTATTTTCCCCTCTTTCCACCCCCTTGGAACTAACCCAGATCTGAGACTCAAATTAAACAAAATGGTCAAGGGCACTGACAGTTCTTTATCCGCTTCACATACTACACGAGCTGGTATACTATCCATTCCCACTGATGTATTGACATTGAAATTTTGTAATAGACTATTCACTTCCACTTCATTCACCACAATTCTAGTATAAACTATTGGTTCATTCATTCTTGCAATGTCACCATCTGGATGATATACTCTTGCAAAGTGCTCGCTCAGTAATTCCACAACATCGA
The DNA here is from genome assembly GCF_054136105.1 of Typopeltis vanoorti. Taxonomy (NCBI): domain Eukaryota; kingdom Metazoa; phylum Arthropoda; class Arachnida; order Uropygi; family Thelyphonidae; genus Typopeltis; species Typopeltis vanoorti. The sequence continues at coordinate 23,355,896 of NC_143564.1, forward strand.
CTGATTCAGTTACCTCCCTACCATCGGCATTCTTTAAAATCATTCTGCATATACATTTTTTCTTTTACTTGCAACATATTGAAAAAAGTGTTTGGGATTCTCTTTAGCCTGCATGGCTGATGTTCTTTCGTAATCCGCTTTTGCTTTTCTTATCACACTCGTTACCCTTCTGGCCTGCGCCTTATACCATTCATGTGCCAGCCTTTCTCCTTAAATTCCCTCCACAATTGTTTCTCTTTTTGCAACTCAAGCTTAATGATGTTATTCATCCATTTAACCCCTACTTGATTTTTTATTCGGACTCTAGGTATACAGTTAGCCATTGCCTCCTGCTTAACCGCCTCTCATGCACTATCAACAACCAGCCCTTGCAGTTTTACATGGCATGGCACTGAACCGATCAAACTCCTAAGCTTGTCATACCTACCAGCCTGATAATTCCATATGTACCCTGTTTTAATTGTAAATTCCACACCTTTAGCCACCTCCCAAGTCAAGACCCTATGATCACTCTCACCAATTGGTGGCAACGTGGTCATATCGTTACAGCCAAATTCTCAGATGCAATTACTAGGTCAAGCACTCTCTGACCCCTAGTATTTTATGTTCTATGAGAAAGAATCTAGCTCTTAACCCTTTCTTAACTGCACACAAATTTAACTTCCAAAGATATTATCCCCTTGTCATCTCCCCAGCTTCCACATAATGAAAAATTTTATCAACAAATATCCTGTAACGCCCTCTCATAAAGTTTATAGATCTTAATCGTATAACACCTCTCTCTGTCTACCAGCGTGTGCAATCCACATACTCTCAATCTATCCTCGTAATCTACATTCCATGATCTTTGCAACCTTTCCACAGCTTTGGAATCCAGGAGACCTAATCTGAGCCTAGTAATCTAAGTGGGGTTGTATCGAGGACTTGTAAAGAGGCAATACGATCCATATCCTTACATGTCAATGCTCGTTTCAACCTAGTAATTGTACTCTAAGTTGGATTTGCAATTTTTATGTGACCTTTTGAACTTCGACTTTCTATCAACCATTTCACCAAGGTCTCTAGCCTCGTCAGTTACCAAGCATAATGCCACCAATATAATATGCTATTGGATATCGCATAACACCAAAGTGCATAACTTTACATTTACTAACATTGAATCGATATCCGATTACTGTTTGTCCACACTTCCAGCCTATTAATCACCATGTTAATGCTCTTTATCAGTAGCATCTCTGATTACCCTGCCTACATTTGTATCATCAGTAAATAACTGAAGATCTCCTGTCAGCCCCTTTCCCCCCACCCCCCCCCCCCCCCACCCCCCCCCCCCCCCACCCCCCCCCCCCCCCACCCCCCCCCCCCCCCACCCCCCCCCCCCCCCACCCCCCCCCCCCCCCACCCCCCCCCCCCCCCACCCCCCCCCCCCCCCACCCCCCCCCCCCCCCACCCCCCCCCCCCCCCACCCCCCCCCCCCCCCACCCCCCCCCCCCCCCACCCCCCCCCCCCCCCACCCCCCCCCCCCCCCACCCCCCCCCCCCCCCACCCCCCCCCCCCCCCACCCCCCCCCCCCCCCACCCCCCCCCCCCCCCACCCCCCCCCCCCCCCACCCCCCCCCCCCCCCACCCCCCCCCCCCCCCACCCCCCCCCCCCCCCACCCCCCCCCCCCCCCACCCCCCCCCCCCCCCACCCCCCCCCCCCCCCACCCCCCCCCCCCCCCACCCCCCCCCCCCCCCACCCCCCCCCCCCCCCACCCCCCCCCCCCCCCACCCCCCCCCCCCCCCACCCCCCCCCCCCATGACAATCTGCAAAGCCTGAATTTGTGGTATGTTATAGCGAAATTACTGATACACTAACTGCGCTATTACATTTTTAGAATAAAATGTAATAGCGCATAATTTTTCACGTAAATTTTAACATATTCGAAATCTGAATAGGTGAAAATTTTCGCCTATTCAGATTTTGAACAAGCAGAGAATCAGAAGTTAAATTGGTGATAATAAATATTTAGAATTAAGTATTTTAATAATCAAAATCTTGATAAGTGAAATGCATATTTTTACATACTTACACTATTCTGTTCTTTGAATGAAAGAGCTCCAATAGGAAACCCTTTTAAAATGAAAGACGTTTCTTCGGCCTAAATAGTAAAATCCGAATTCATAGTTAGCACGTACAGAGGAACTTCGAAAAAAGTTCTATAATATAGTAAAAAAACTGCGCATTCTAGAATTTCTGAGAAAGACATAAAATACTATTTTATTCTAAAAACTTCAAAAAAAATCATCTAACGCCTTTTTATTCCCGTATACGGGGAGTAGGCGAGGCCATTTAGCCCATCTAACTTTTGGAGACTGAGTGGGCAGTTCAATCTCCACTGGTACCAATCAGAGATAGATGGCCCAAGGCTATCACTAATTAAGAGGTACTCATTGAAGAGAGACGGCTCAAATGTGCCGCCATCTCGTGGTCCCTAACCCTAACACAATATATTTAATGTCTGAAATAATGTGGGTTCTACGGTCGATTTTCTTGAGTTTACAGGGCGAAAAACCCGAGTTTCCGGGAGGAAAAACCTGCTCGTCAGTGCCAGAGATCGACTAACTCGGGAACCGGTCGAAAAAAGGCTTAGAAAAATTTCCTCTAGTCGCCGACTAGACTCGAAACCAAGTCTTCCTTCGTGCGGCCAAGCGCCGTGGTTGGCAAACGCCACATCCACTGAGCTACACAGGCTCTGTATGAATCACTTTCCTATGATACTTCTTAATTTTTTTTTTTTTTTTTTTTGCATGTCAACAAATTTTGTCATTTCATTGAATTCTCGAAAGGAGTGTACTGAGATCCTCTATTGGATTTAAAAATCTTTTCAATATACGACTATCTTCATTTCAATAAAATCCATTTTTGTAACTCAGCGAAATTTCATATGAATACTTTCGAAAATGCCTTCATCTACACAACATAGACCGTAGAGGGAAAAATGGGCAAAAATATGAATAATTAAAGATTAAATTAATTTAATAGACAAAAAAGTAATGCTATACAGGAAACACAAAAATAATGTAGGGAATGCAGAGATTGAGAGAGAGAGAGAGGGAGAATATAGAACATTTAAAAAGCTTGTGAAGAACGGAATTAAAAAGTCAACGGCAGCATTTTTACATACTAAATTCACGAACTGTGAAAACGATCCAAGGAAGCAATGGAGATTATTGGATTCACTTCTGAGTAAGAAGAAGAAAATATTCTCCGGTTACTGTACACTAATTGAAAAATTACAGTAAACGAAATGAACACATTAACCGAAAAACCTTGCCTGAAATTTTGTGACCTCATATATAACCATTGACAATAGTTAAAAAAAAAAAAACAGCAGCTGTCTTCATAGACGTATAGAAGGCATTTGACTCTGTCGATCATGCTATTCTATTAAAAAACTGCACTCCGTAGGAATTAGAGAGAATATCACTTATGGGTTCAAACTAATTTAGAAAACTGGTGGTAAACAGTTCAAATAAATGGCACCTTGAGCGAATACCAAATCAAAAATTGGAGTTCCTCAAGAGTCACTTTTAGGACCTATTTGATTTCTTCTCTATATACCTTTTCGATGTTATTGAACCAACTTTGCTGGCAATAGTTTTCTCAGCAAGCGACATGCCAACCCTAAATCGCAACATGGAATCTGATTCATTAAGCTTGCATATATGGTTCAGTGAAAACTTAATCAAAATGAACAGTCAGAAAACTCAATTTATGCACTTTGAGTTGAAGGGTAGAGAAGCAACCTAGCCATTTAATGTCATACCACCTCCTGCGAGCCAAGAGGTGACTGCACTTGCGAAACTAGTCAGAGGATTCATACTCAGCAGTATCTGGGCATACACATGGATCATTCTAAAATGGAAAAGCAACATCCAAGCAGTTACAAAAGTCGGCATTGTACAAAATGCAAAACATTAAACGTACAGTATCACATAAATTTATGGTATATTCAAGAATTTGGTATGGAATTTGCAGCTGAGAGGGGGATGGGTGCATACAAAAATATCCTTGTCTAATTACACACTCTAAATAACAGAATCTTGAAGAAAACACTGAATTAGCCTCAATAACACCCTAGTGCTCAGGCAAGATCATCTACTTTTCGGGGTACCTCAAACGAAAACAAATAGCATCCGGCAGCGCCATTTCACATTCCTGGCACCAAGAATCTTTAACTCTCTTGACGGAGACCTCAGAAATGAGAAATCGAAAACACCGTTTAAGAGAGTATCAAGACTATTTCTTGGGGCCATAAATGACGCCGAAATATTGTTCACTTTTATCGAGATAAGTACTAGTAAAGTTCAGAATAGTGGCTGGCGTAATATAAATGCACATATTTATTATTAATAAATAAATATTCTCTTTCACAAAACCATAGATCATTACTACAGAGCATAATAATTATTAGATGTTTTATATATTAAATTAAATAATGCTAAAGAAAAGCTACTGTTTACTGAATGTGTGTGTGTGTGTGTGTGTGTGTGTGTGTGTGTGTGTGTGTGTGTGTGTGTGTGTGTGTGTGTGTGTGTGTGTGTGTGTGTGTGTGTGTGTGTGTGTGTGTGTGTGTGTGTGTGTGTGTCCTATTCTCTCAGGCATACGGCTGGGTGGGTAGCTATATGAGACTCTGAATTTCATATATATTGTATATGAAATCTTGGATGGATCATTGATCTCTTAGATTCACCTTGTTGCGCTGTAACGCGTTAATTAATACAGAATTTTGTAGGAAAAGCAAAATATATATATGTAAATAAATATACGTAAATGTAAGTGTAAATTTTATTAAATGTAAATATACTATAAAAAAGTAACATACAATAGCGAAAAAATTAATCCGAATGCTCACATTTTAAAGGAAAATCTTAATTTATCAAGAAAATGAGTACAAAAATTAAAGTCCAACTTTATCTAATAATTTGTATGTGCTCCTGTGTTCCTAATAAGTTCATTAATTCGCTTAAACATGAACTCTAAACTTTGAACACATTTTTCTCATTTCTGCATCTCGAAACCATACGTTTTTAATGGATTGAAGTGAGTAATCCTCTGTATCACAATTTAATTTTCCAAGTCTCTTTTTCGCTATGGCACACAAATTTTCAATTCAGTTAATATCATAAGAGTTAATTTACCTATCCACTGAAGCAATTGGATGTCGGGATTGTTGAGGAACATTTTTACTTTTTTTTAAAGTGTGGCAAGGAGCGGGATCCTGTTGAAGATGAGTTCTTTTTCCTTTCGGATATGTGAAACGACTCTTTTTTTAATATAGTTATGCATTGTTCACTTTACATCACATCGTCAACAGCAGGTACAACAGGTGATCCTGGACCGTCATGTGTAAAGCAATCCCAAAACATCTGTGGGCAGGAGAAGTCTTGTGAGCTGCTGATTTGCAAAAATAAGGTACTCGCTCTCCTGGGACAGAGAAATGACTATTATCTGAGAACATGGCCTTCTTCCACTTCTCAATCGTCCGAGGTTTCTTACTTAAGACACACTAATGATGCAAATGTTTCAATCTTCTTTGCTACTGTTAAATATATACATAGATTACTGTTCAATAAATGCATATATTACATGTATTCGACATGTAATAACAATTTATTCTCTACGTGAATTTTTCTAACTATTATTAAGTGTTACTGAGCTTCCTCTCATTATAAGAATAGAATAAAAAGAACGGTTACTTCTGCCTTATAATGCTAAAAGTGTAATAATAAACGTCCAACATCCCTGTTTAGTCAGTGCATTACATAAGAAGACAATAAAGATTACAAGGGAAAAAAAACAGCCTTCGCAATAGCAAGTCGATTTTAGAATAGAAAACTAAACTAGAAAGAATATTAGAGAAATATTTAATAGGCACTTACCTCATCTGCTACTTTCTGCAAATAGCGAGCAATGCACAACATTATCAAATATCCATACATAATAAAAATGCCGGACAAGATTTTGTAACATAAAGATACTTCTGGGTGAAGCAAAATAAATCCAAAAATACAGCATTCAGCGGTGTTTGAGGCAAAATTAAAAAACAAAGGCAAAGAAAATAAATTATTGGTTTCCTTGACAACGAAACAACAGTTCATGTAAATCATCCGAATCTCTTCCAGTTTCTCAATATTTTTAAAGGAAATATTTTGTTTCATCTCTTGTAATACGGTATTTACAACGTTAAAAGAATACCTCAAGAAATCGGCAAAATAGGAAATCCAAGAGAAAAATACGACTATTGGGATAAAGATTATGAAACCGATAATTCCAGTTATTATAAGGATTGGCACGTACTGAATACTTGTAGACTGCTTTGGACCGAATGGAAATTCCATTTCATAAACTATTGAGAAGAAGGACGCCAAAACTGACCATGGGAACAGCAGAAAGTTTGCAGAAATGATCACTGTGCCAATAAATTTTAATCTGTATGGTTTGGTTCGTTTAACAACCAAATTAGTTTCAGGTTTGCAGTATTTGTATATAACAGAGATAACATCTGATTTCCCTTAAAATACATGAAGAGACGCACGAACATGTTCCAAATCAGAACGTTGAGAAGAGTAACGCAGTATATATATCTTGATCTTGGATTCTGATATTTGTATATCAAAAAAAAGATACATTGAAACTTGTACAGTAACAATAATGCCGAGAATCTACTGTTTGATTCTCGGCATTATTGTTACTGTACAGTTTGAGCGCTACAGAAACGAACGCCGATGTTTGAATCAAGTACTTTGGATCTGTACAAACCTTTTAAGAAACACATTCCAAATAAAGTATAAAAACAAGCAAGAAGTCGAAATCCTGTATAAAAGTTTTCACTCTTAAGATCCATTTATTGCTGAGAAGAGGAAATAAACCCCTTTTCTTGCAAATCTTCAGATAGGTATTATTCAAAATTGCGAACTTCTTGTTTTACAGTTTCCTTCTCTCTCTTTACTACTTACTCCGTGAGGGAAGGCGATAGTAAAGGTAGTGACGAAGTGTTGTTCTTCACGAACAATGTAGGAAATTTACTTTGGGTGGAGTCGCCTTCCATACGTCTAATCTCTTTAATGTGTCGCCTCACTGGCATATGAGATATGAAGACATGAAGACAAGGAAATGCTACAGCATCGTCAAATTATCACTTTTTGTAATACATCACTTTCTATTATTCGTGGTGAACACAAAGACCAGCTGTTAGTGGCTCAGAATGTTTACGCCTATGATGCCGATGTGTGTTCTCTGGTAGAGTTTAAAATAATCTTCAACTTAAAAAAATAATTGCATTCATATATTAAAAAAAAATGGTGATTAATGTCGAAATTTCTACCGCAATCTAATGAAATCTAGCTTCTACTCTTCATCAGCTTCAAAATCCCAAATATAACAGAAGCGTTTCTTTCTTTACTTCTACATCTGCTCCATAGCGCAGTTTATCCTAGTATGGTTTCTTAGTGTCTTTAGATGAAGCTATGTTCTTCATCCAATGGGTAATCTTTACTTTTCTTAATAGAAGCCTTAAATATCTTGAAATAATAATACTGTATTGGGCTATAAAACAAGGTTTTTTGTTACTTAACTTTAATCTGACTACGTACTAATATTCTTTAACCGATGGCTTTTGGAATGTTTAAATGTATGTTAAGAGTGTGCTATCTCCGTAGAGTTAAAATAGTTTACTGCCTAAAAAAATAATTAAATTCACTTTTTCAAAACGTGAAGTGTTTAAGTTCTGAAGATTTAACGTGATGTAAATTATCGTGGATTTCACATTAACGATTGTTTGCCGCACATACTGAATTTATTCGATACTCAGATCTCTTTTTACTAGTCACTCAGTTTTATTTCTCTCTTCATCACCCCTCCAGATTATCTCCTATTTATTTTTATCATTTTTCTTTGTGCAACATGTTCTTATTTGCTTCTTGAAAAGTGACTTCAACGGCAAAAATAAATTTCATAATTATATAAATTTTGAACCTTTATTTTATAAAAGACGTTTTCGTTTCTCTGTGACTTATTTTTTGTACTTCGAAAAAAAGTTCTCCGGTTGCTCTAACTGCGCTGATAACCAACTCCAGGAGTCGTTTTTCTTTATGTTTAGGTAGGTCAACTAACATCATTTACATTCCTATCTTTACAAATTGTTAAGAAGCAACTATGGATGTGAGTCTAGTATGTCACGTATGCTTATATTTTGGGAAGGAAAATACGGATTTGTGTGAGAAAAACTTTGCCACTACCATATGAGATTCATTATGTTGCTTTCGGATGAAACAATCCTCATATAAAGATATAGTGTAGCCATAATTAAAGAGGAGGTGTTGACAGCTCTCTACCGAAAAATGTATCGGACAGTCAACGAAACTTGGTATAAGTACACCAAGATAAAAGAATATAAAAAATAGCAGTACAAACTTCTGCAACCGACGAACATTTGGCGCTGTAAGCGTGTCGTTTGAGATTAAATAAACAGTAATGGCTAGAAGATACACATCAATAAATTTTCGTGTTCGTGTAACTCACAGATGTGGTTCAATATGTCGTCTTTTCAGATGTTTTAACAACTGCATTTCCTACAGCTGAACTAAACAAATCTGCATTGATTTGCCTCACATTCTGCGGTATTCTGCCTTTCGAGGTTGCTAAATCAGGAACATGTCCTTCATACCGGAATAGATAGATGAAAATGGGATACTGTATGGGGGAGCAACATGATTTTGTGAAGGGTAAGTCATGCCTCAGTGACTTGCTCACGTCTTATAATTCAGTGACAGATGTGTTGGATAAAGGTAATGGGTTTACAGTGATACTGCTGAACTTCGTAAAGCCTTTGACAGGATACCAGATGGAATTATAATTAGTAAACTGCAGCACAAGGCGATGGATATAGAGTTAATGAGGTGAATAAGACGGTGGTTGATGGAAAGATATTAGTGAGTAGTTTATTGGAATAGTTTTTGGAGTAGCGCCCAAAAGACGGTCTGTGACTAATGGCATGGTGCAGGGTTCTGTTCTTAGACCGATACTATTTAATTTGTCACACATTATCGATATAAGAAAGGACGTAGAGGAATTTCAGCGGTTTGTCGATGATGTAAAGTCGGGTTAAGCAATAGTTAATCCAGACGATGGTAAAATTTTGCAGGATGATTCGGATAGATGGTGGTTGGGCAATGTAGACTGGCAGTTGGACAAATGGGAATAGATGTCAAAATGGGAATAGATCTAGCAAAAGTAGCTAAGCAGCTCATCGGATTACTTGGTTACTGAAGAACATTTTGACGACCAGAAACAAGAAGGTAATTATTCCTCTTTAATGAGCCTTGATAAGAATCCACCTTGACTAGTGGTGGGAGCAGATCTGGAAAATGGTAGCAGGTTTATGGAATGAACCTTACGAGGACAGGTTGAAGATTTATATATACCATCCGGCGTTACAGACCGTTATGAGCCTTAGCCTCCTGTACAACTTGTCTCCACGATCTTCTATCCTTGACTAGTCTTCCCCAGCCTTTCACTTTCATAGTAGTCAGGTCTTGGATTACGTTATCAATCCACCTTAAGCTCGGTCTTTCTTTTTTCCTTGTTGCATATATCTCTTCTCTCAGTACTCTTCTAGGCATACGGAAGTCTTTCATTATCTCTACATGACCTAACCATTGCAATCATTGTGCTTTGTGAACTTAACAATATCTTCTTCTTTAGTATCTGACTAATTTCTTTGTTGTACCGTATTCTCCATACACTATTTTCTTCAACAGGTCCATAAATTCTTCTTCTAATCTTCCTTTCAAATTTCTTCAAATTTTCTTGGCCTTTTTCACTAATAGTCCACGCTTCGTTTCCATATGTAACCACGGGTTTAATGAGCGTTTTATAAGTATTTTAGTATTTCTGCTTATTACCTTGCTTTTGATCATTCTCATATTTCCATAATAGGCTTTATTGCAGTTTGAATACGTTCTTTAATTGCTATGGTTGATCGTTATCATTCTCAGCAATAACTCCTAGATACTTAAATCTGGCCACTCCGTCCAACTTGTAGATTCTGTGGTTTTCTTCTTATTTCTGAAGTTGACATCATATATTTAGTTTCATTTTCTTTAATGTGTAATCTTCTATCATTAGTTTTTCTTTCCAGTTTATTATACACTTCAATTAACTGTTTCTTATTCCTTGACACGATGACTATATTATAGGCATAAATACATAATTGACTTGATTTATTAAAAATTGTCCCTCTTTGATCTAAATCTTTAATTGCATAATGTAAAATTATAATAAATAATGTTGTTGATAGCGCATCTCCTTGTTTTACACCTTTATTAAATTCGAAGGGGTAGTACTAAATTTATTATCTTTTTTTTTCATCGTCATCATTACTAATCTAATTAATTTTGGTGGTTTTCTAATTCTTTCATCGCCTTTTGTAGACTCTGTTTAGACTGTCAAATGCTTACTTAAAGTCTATAAATCACATATGCAGATCTATTGCATGCTCAAAACATTTTTTCATCATCTGTCTGATAATGAAAGATGGATAAATGGTACTTCTGTTTGATCTAAATCCACGCTGATATGGATGTAAGAATTTTATACACTACATTAAATAATGTAATACCTCTATAATTACTACAGTCGAATTTATCTCTTTTTTATAAATAGGACAAATTATGCCAACATTCCAGCTGTCTGGCATTTCTTCCTTGGACCAGACTGTCGAAAATATATCCTGTAGTACCAAGCATATCGAATCCCCTCCGTGTTTCATTGGTATGCTGAGGGAGAAAAAAGGATATTTAGCTATAAGAAACTGACTTGAATTTTGGAGTGGAAATGGGCCAAATTATCTCTTTTTTTGTTATCAACATTTACTGGCTATGTATTCAACAAACACAGAACCTCTCGCTTATGTAAACTACTAACGAAACTATCTCAAAAGTCCTTAGAAACGTTCTCTGTTAACATGGATATAAATCCAGGTATTTTCAACCGAAAGGAAAATATTGCGTTGTACAAACTTACATTCTGTTAAGAGTAGTAAGAATCCCGAAAAGAAAGGATTTATGAAAACACTTTATGTTTTCAAGAAGAGACACTATTTAATTTTTCAACAAACTGAATATATCATCTTCTTATGAGGAATTAGCCGTAGTAGTTTTATGTTCAAAATAAATTATATACAGCTAATTCCTCATCTTATAAATACAAAAAAGAAATCTCTTATTTCACATATAAATTGTTATATTGTTATGGTGACTAGTTAAGTTCTGAATCTGAAGGCTATAAGGAAGTATATTTTCTGTTAGACGTATGTTCGTTATTCACCGAAACTTGGAGTTTTAGGAGGAGGGGGGGGGAAAGACCATAAATCTTATGAAAACAGTTAATTCGCCGATTTTTGTTGCGTCTAAGACGGAATTGTGAACAATTCTATCCCAATATCGAAAATCAAATACAATAATTAAAAAACGTATTGGAGGTTTTGAGCCGAAGACAACCCTAATGAAGGAAGCATTAATACAATACACATCAAAGTTCATTTTTCGAGAAAGAAATTTTGCGTTCCTTTCTAAAGAACCTGGTTGAAGCAGAAATGCAATGAGCGTGCTCTCTTTGTCGACTGTCGTGTAAGTGCCACTTGCGCAGACATCCAGTTTAAGAATCTGAAGAATACGCAACCTCATTTAATGAACATTAAAAAGCTTTGAAAGAGCATTTTCAATTATAAGTACATACTAGTTGGCATTTTATATGAAAATTTGCTTTCAAATACGAAACTTTCTAAGTTTTTTGTGACACAGTATATTTTAGCGTGCGCGAGAAATTTCTCTAATGAACATGAACAAATAGGGTATTAAAATATTTTAATTCAGATCAGTCGTTATATGCGTAGAAACGGACGGACAAAACAAACATAACTTCTTATGAATTTGGCAACGAGTACCTAATGGACAATGATAATGATCAACTGAACACTCAAGTTCATTTTCCAGAGAAAATAAAAAAGCAATTAGACTTTTCATAAAAGCGTTAAGTTGAGAGGTGATTTAGATGGGCTCATTTAGAGGTTGTAAATACTCGTAAAGCTAATCCGGTGAATTGAGAACCTTAGCTTCTTCTTCGACAGTAATCCAGGCAACTCACACGGAAGTATTTGCTGTTGACGCAATATACTGTAATTATTTTGATAGCCACACAAAAACATCTTTTGGAATAAAATATCAAGTTATAATTTAACTAATTAAATTATAATTCAACTGGAATTTCGTAAGTGCCACTGTAACTCATGTAAATTTATAAATGAGTTTTTATACACTAATATGTCATAATAATAATTTTATTGGAATACAAGTACAAATGCCAATACATATTTACATTACATATAAGTAAATAATAATAATATTTTTTGATTACATAAATATACAACATTATTATTACATTCTTGATCTCTACAGTAATTCACTATACCAAACACTAAATTCATTGAATATGATAAATATTAAGAAATGTTTAACATACGTACAGTTAAAAACTTATATTATTAACATTATCTATTCAATACAGAATGCAGAAACATTAATTTTGGATGAAAATTCATGATTATTTTTTATTTTGAAGCAGTTAACGTTTTTTTCTTTCTTTGTTTTTTGGTTTGTTATGGTTGTTTCTAATATCTTCCACGAAGCATGTGCTGTGTTTATTTGAGAAAGTATTAGATTGTAGTAATTCGGTGCTTTTCTTTCAGTACCCATGACAAGCTATGTGTCGACTTAAGTGTGTATATATATATATATATATATATATAACATGTACATTAAATGTGCATTCTTTAACATTTTTGAAGGTGAAGGTTGACAAGGGATGTTTCTGTCCTTGTTGTGGCTTTTTATTTTGTATAAGTGCAATTTTCCTCTTCTAAGTCTCCATCTTGCAAATATATATATAAGAAATAACCAAGAAGAACCGTAAAGGAATTAACTCTAAACAGCACAAAAAGTTAGGGTATACATTTCAATGTTAATGCGTTGACATTTCTGTATTTCAACTCATTAAAATACAGAAATGTCAATGCATTAACATTGAAATGCGTTGACATTTCTGTATTTAAAAACATTCTCTCTATAACTTCATTGTTAGGCATACACGTGCCCTCACAATCTCGTATACACCAACATTGGATAGCAGCACAATGCCAATCAGACAGGTTATAACTTAGGTTGATGTTGAGCTGTATAGGATTAAGAATGAATTCTATAGATTCTACTATCTTTCTTTCTAGTTCATCGTAACAACGGAAAGTATTAGTACACATGGCCCAGAGTACTGGATTGGTGTTGCTCTCTCCATTAGAGTTTGCGGAAAACAGAACATGGCTCGAGAGAGCACTGGTTCGCATTTCCGTTATCACAGTTGGACTAAATCTGGTAGACGCCGGGATACTTGAGTATGTTATGTCTATAAACTAGAAACAAAGAAAGATAGTAGAATTTAAAGAAATCATCCTTACTCCTATACATCTCAACAGCAACCTAAGATATAACCTGTTTGTCTGTCAATGTGCTGCTATCCATTATTGGCGTATACGAGATTGTGAGGGCACGTGTACAGCCAACAATGAAGTCCGAGAGAGAATGTTTTTAAATACACAAATGTCAATGCATTAACTTTGAAATGTATACGCTAACATTTTTTGTGCTGTTTAGAGTTAATTCCTTTATGACTTTTGTTGGTTTTCTTTTATTTTTTGCACCGGAAGAGGTCTCTTAAAGACGAAACTAGTCGTGCCATTAAAATTTGTATTTACTTCTTATCTCGGTTTCCCGGTCATCTAATCCTAAAAAGACATGTACTTCAACCGAGTAAATCAGACTTCTAACATATATTTATATATATATATTGAGCTCGTTTCACCTCTCAGCAGGTCCCTATATCTCTGTCTCTTAGAGTATGCTTTAAAATTTTCGATTGACAAAAGTTATCGAACAAAAGGAGCTATTGGTGAAAAATCTCCTGGACATCTGGGAAATTCTTTAGATGCCAATTGAACAATTTCGCCTATCATCCATTTCATTTGGTAATTTAAAATAATAATAAAAATATAGAAAAAATTATTGTGTGATATTAAAAGCAGCAGAGTCCTAAAATTACAATTTTTATTAAATAATAAACTCCATATTAAATACAACTTAAAAATGAGGAAAATAAGAATACTGGGTAATTCTTTTGCGCTTCTTCGTGGTTTCAGAATTTTACTGGGGAAAAAATCGTTTAATTTGGTAATTTAAATTCAATCTTCCTGTTTTCTCCCTGTAGAAATATGCTTTCATAACCCCGGAAATTACGTAGCCGAATAACTGCAGCAGGAGCAGTTTGTAACGTTGTTAAATGAGATTGTGTCTGTGGGCTCTTTTGTATCATTCAGTGACTGAACAAGAATGATTGTGTATGTAAGGACGGTCCCGAGAATCTGTAATAAACAAACACAATGGAATTAATGAATTGCTATATTCTTATAAAATGTAATATGCTTACAAACATTATACTTCGGAACAAAACTAATTACGGGTATAGATCATAATTAGTGATATGATGATGAAGTTATACTTATGATGATATGACAACGTATTGCATAATTACTAGTACTTAGCACAGTATTTCGGTACCAGTAGTCCACTGTACATGAGTGGATCATTTAAGATTATATCCGATGCTTATCAGACTATAATAGACGCATTCTGCGATTGACGTTGCGAAAAATAAAGATTTTTTTCGTTTAGTCAGTGACTGAAGGAACTTTTTTTTTGGACCAAAATTTTGGAACAACACACAGACACAGTATACTATTAGGATGTCGTTTATGTATAAATATTAGGAATGTGAGATAGCAGCAGTAACCTGCTGTATTTTCGTCTCTTCTACTAGGAGCGTTGGACAAACCTGGAACTGAAGACTAAAGTATATTTCAAAATAAAACGCAGCGAAGACAGACTACCTACTGATTTCCAGAACGATACTGCTTATAAAGAATGGGGAATGAAAGCCTTGCAAATATTTTTATATTGTCTACATAAAGGTCAGAAATGTAGTGTAGAGCGTTGTTTTGCTGATGTAGGAAAAAGCACTAATAAACACAGGATTTCTTTGATGACAATATCAAGCAAAACTTACCATTAATAAAATTTAATATCCATTTTGCTCCATTTTTGTGCCTTCAAGCACAGTAGTATGGGTGTCACTTTAAACCCATATCAATATGTAGATAAGATAAGGAGAAGTGACTTCATTGGGTGATTAGGTAAGTGATGTCATTCTTTATGGTTCAAGTATGGAATTCTGGGTAATGGTTCATGTATGGAATTCTGGGTAATGGTTCATGTATGGAATTCTGGGTAATGGTTTGAGTATAGAATTGTAGGTGATGGTTATAGAAAAGATAAGAATCACATTTCTCTGTGACGTCCCATCCCGTTGTGTCTTATGGTTCGAGTATAGAATTCTGAATAATGGTTGAAGTATGGAATTCTGGGTGGTGGTTAGAGATAGGATAATTGAAGTCATTAAGTTGATGATGGTTAGAGTATGGAATCCTTGGAATTTCCCTGGGGACTCATCTGTCATCTGTCTCTGATGATACATTGTGTGTTTAGTTCGAGTGTGGAATTCTGGGCAATGGTTCACGTATGGAATTCTGCATGATGGTTACAGATAAGATAAGAATAAGTGACGTTATTGATTTTGGTTTCTTTGCAGAAGTGGATTCTGGGTAATTGTTCGAGTATGAAATTCTGAGTGATGGTTATGGTGAGTTCTTGGTGATGGTCTGTTGAACTCAGTTGCTGATTACATCATGTGGTTTCTTTTGGTTCAAGACGAGAAATCTAGGTAATTGTCAGAGTGGAATTCTGGGATGTGATGCCATCTGTCAGTGATGTGAGGTGAGCCTTTGGTTTCGAGTGTACCATTATGGGTAATGACTAGAGTTTGGAATTTGGGGTTGTCATTAGGCAGCACATTTTGATTTTGACGTTTTGTTGTCAATAGGTAGCAGAAGACATTTTCTAAAATAATTAATTAATGGAATATCAGTTTTCCCCATTTTTGCATGCATAATTATCTAGAAATCTTTATGATTTCAGTAACAGTTATACATTTTCTTAAATAATTAATTAATGGATACTTGTGCTGTTCCCCCCTAGAGACAATTTCTATCATTAATTTCAATGTAGTGTGAACAGATAGCAGTACGAATTTAGTATTTTAAGTGGGTGTGCTATTTCATTCTTAATTTTGACTATAGGGAATTAATTAAAAAAATTATTTATTTGAAGTTAAACATTTCATTTTTCTTTACAATTTTGTTATGGTCGACATGGATGTTGTATATTGTTCAAGAAATATGGAACCCTATTTACAGACAGTTGTTACGTTTAACAACTGTCTGTAACCCAATTAGTCTTAACCCAATATTAGGTATAAAATTATGGATTTATATATCAACTTCTAAACAGAATAACTGAGTAAAAATTTCACTGTAGTTCAATTTAAATATGGAAAACATCCAATGACAACAAACTTTGTTCATTTAGGTTTACAATTGTATATTTTATTTTGCTGAAATATTATTTTCAACTATATTCACAGAGAATAATTCTAAATATGTAATCACCTTCAAATTATTTCACAAGTTTTTGTTTTCACTCTTAACATTTTCCAATGAGTTTAATAATAACATTATTCATTACTTTCTTCTTCCATTTCTTTTTGTTATTGTACATCAAAATATATGGTCATGCAAAGAATCTTCTGATCGGATATCATAGAAAGCACATAGCTCCATACATTTGATATGGCGTTAGTCTCAAAATGACACCATGCCTGTTTATCGTTTCCATGTATTCCTTTGTCACCAGATATACACGAGTAGTCTTCATATAGTGTTTATAAATGTCCCAAAATAAGAATCTTTATTGAATTGAATAGTCATAAAAGTCTAATTTAACCATCGAACAGTTCAGATGAGCTGTTATTATTCTTCTCATCAGACGAATAGCTGGTAATTCAGTTTCAAAAAATAGTAAATCATTATCAATATCATTCATTTTTGGTGAAAATCGCTCTGCTTCTTTGCAGCTAATAGAGAAAACTTTATTTGCATCTTCTCCTGTTTCCCTGATAATTAGTTCACCATCTTGGCACTTGAGAATATTACAGTCTCCTATGTCCAATTCACTACTCTACACTTTTTTGCAAGTATCCTAGGATATTACTCCACCAGTGGAATAATATTTCCGGTGTTTTTTTTTCGTGGTATTTTCCTGAAGAAAGAAATTTTCAAAGGCTTTTGGGCTCACCAATTAATTTACTTTACCTGACACATACAACACAACACACTACAAGACGATTTCTGGAGTGAATGAACAAATTGCAGTAATTGAAAAAATGCAGTCGAGACCAGGTTAAACAATCTCTTATAGGATTGTTTACCCTGATCGTTTCCTTCAAAACGTAACATTCACTCAGATGACTCACAGACATATTTTCTCATGTTTGTGGAAGTGACATTGAACTGCTGATGTTATCCAACTTCATGACGACAATCGTGGGGGGGGGGGGGGGCTTATTCATCTCTGGGCCTCATCCCGGAAATTTTTTCTGTAGTAAAATTGATGCATACATCGCATTTTTTAAAAACAAAATTTACATATATTTTTTAGTATTGATATTAGCACAAAATCATTTCGACTGAATACTAGGTCTGGTACTATAAATTTTTCAACTTAATTACTGTGTTACAACTTCCAAAGAATATAATTTAGATTCCCGTATATTTCTTTTGCATTAGTAAGTGTTGACTAAAAGGACCATTAACTTGTTCTGTTAATTTCACACTGTAGTGTGAACAGATGGCACTAGGACTTTGTAATTTGCACTCGTAAGTATTTTTCACATTCATAATTAAACAGAAATCTTTATCTTTCCAAACAAGTGTTTGAAAGTAGGGTTATCATATTTCTTGAAAGCAAAATATGACATCAATGTCGACAAAAAAAGATTAAAAAATGAAATGTTTACCTTCAGATAAATATTTATTCACTTCAGTAGTACCATTCATATTTTTCAGAGGAATAAACTTTGTTTAAAAAACTAATTGTGTCATTTTTATCAGTTCATAGAAATCCGAGAAATCCACATTTGAATTCTCTTTTATTTGAAGGAAACGTTTAGTGTTTTAGTTAATAGTCAGTTTCGATCAGCAGACCAAACATTGTTCATCAGAGAAAAAAAAACTATCAACTGGCGCTGTTGATCACGTAAAGCATGAACTTCATTAACTTTTTAAAGTTTTGACATTCACACTCATGTTGTTTTCATAAATTGGAATACTGCAACCCATAAATTCACATCACTTGATACGGCCTTTTGACATGCTTCTATTGTTTGTTTTTCTCTATTTTACATTTTATTAATTGCAGTAGTATTTTTATAACTGAAACCTTAGCAAAAGGATTATTTATTTCAAAAACTAATTTTTTGGAAGTACAGAAATGGAATTAACAAATTCTGAGGATGTACCAATGTCTGGCCACTGAAGCTCAAAATCCCGACTTCATTGTTTTCAGGAAAACTGCTCTGTAGCTTTAAGCCTGCTTTCCCACATTTCTTAATAAGAAATACATTTCTCAAAAAAATTCAAAATATGCTTTTCAAGCTTGTTGTACCCTCTGGCTATTAATTTTATCTTCGATTCCTTGTCCATCAAAGCTACTTCTGTAGCTGAAATTTGAATTATTTTTTTCAAAATGTTGACACAATTCCTTGAAATATTTGTGGGTTAGCATAAACAATTAAGACTAATAATTCACTGAGTGGATTTTCAAAAAAGTCTCTGATTAGTTTGTCGCAAGAAGTTTCCCACTGTGAAACAAAATAAGATTTCAATTCTACCCAAATCAAATAAGACTTAAACATCTCAAAGTACTGTGTGACCAAACGTTTTGTACTCAACATCTTGAAACGCAGAAATTTCTTTTTGTTTTCTACTCTTACTGTAAAAATGTAAGGGCCATTTCTTGTAGTTACTTTGTACAAAAATTACTTAGCCTCTCTTCTCATTCCCCAAAATTTGTGTTTGTGTTAAATGCAGAGTACGATACATTTTTTTTTTATTTTTATTTTCTATACCAAAATTTTAAAGAGTTTTATTCACGTGTTGGGATAAAATATCTTCTGTCTCTCTCTGATAAATCATGAAATTCTTAGTCATACTTTAACTTTAAACTGTTGAACAAATATTCTAGTGTGTTGGAGACATCTACAGATATAGTAACAAAAATGTCACTTAATTCATTTTGTACTTTATCCATTAAAAAAAGTCACAGTTACATCATTAGCTATCACCTCTGTTTTTTTTCTTTTGTTCTACATGTGGAATAGTAGGGGTCATAAAGTTTTGCATGTGAAAAGAAAAAAATGTACCTTCTCTTTATTTTTGAAAACAGCATCCAGAGTCTCTAATATTGCTTGCTCTTACAGCCTTTTGATGTTTTGAATATATAGTTCTGTCACTCATTTGTCAGAAATTGTTGGGAGGGGAAAAAAGAAAGTTCATACGAACTCAGACTTAATTAATCTATTTCTAAGTGTTTTTATTATTCTGCGACTGTTTGGTTTCATTAAAAGTCATAGCATCTGCTTTATAGTATAATTGATGTTTATCGTTTGATGTTTTGAATGTCTAGTTCTGTCACTCATAGGTCAGAAATTGTTGGAATGAAAAAAAAAAGAAAGCTCATAGCAAATGAGACTTAGTTATTCTATTTCTAAGTATTTTTTACATTTGTGGCAGTTTGGTTTGATTAAAAGTCATAGCTTGGATGACTTCAATGCAAAAGTAGGAAGAGGGGGTGATGGAGAAATTGTTGGCGAACATGGCTTAGGCACCCCAAATGACAGAGGAGATCGCCTAGTCCAGTTCTGTCAGGAAGAAGATCTAACAATAGCAAACACCTGGTTTAAACTTCCACCTAGAAGACTGTACACTTGGAAATCGCCTCAAGATAACCAACATAACATTGTCCGAAATCAAATTGATTATATACTGATAAATAAAAGATTCCACAGTAGTATAAAGAGTGCAAAGACTTATCCTGGAGCAGATATCTCATCAGACCACAATCCCATAGTTGCAGAAATACGTCTTAGATTAAAATCAGCTAAAAAATCACAAAAGAAGAAAAAGAAAATTGATGTAGAAAAACTGAAAGACCCGAACATAAATAAAAATGCCAAGACACAGCTTAACCTGCGATTACAACAGATTAACATAGAAGAAAATAAAATTGTGGAATCTCTTTGGAATAGCTTAAAGAATGCCATCGTAACAACAAGTATTGAAGAAGTAGGTTATGTGAATAATATAAAACAACAGGAATGGATGACAGATGAGATTCTTTCTCTTATTGATACAAGAAGAATGTACAAAAACAAAGACCTAGACAGGTATACAGAAACACATAACATCATCAAGAAAAAAATAAAAGAAGCCAAGGAAAATTGGATGAAAAATTTATGTACTGAAATTGAACTGCTTCAGAAGAAACATGATAATTTCAATATGTATAAGAAAATCAACGAAATTTCCGGAAAACTGAGGAAAAAGCAAATAGTGTTTCTAAGAGACGAAAATGGAAAAATAGTTCTAGAAGAAGAGAATAAAGCACAGATTTGGATAAAATATGTAACAGAACTTTTCAATGATACTAGACAGAAGCCTATAAATATAAAAGATAACATTCAAGGACCAGCAATCATGAAATGCGAAATAGAGAATGCTATACGAACAAGTAAAACAGGAAAAGCCAGTGGACCAGATGGTGTGCAAACAGAATTTTTAAAATTAATAGAACCAGATAACATCAAACTTCTTGAAAAACTATTTAATGAAATATATGAAAGTGATGAATTTCCATCAGATTGGCTCAAATCTACATTTATCACTATCCCAAAGAAACCCAAAGCGAATTCCTGTGGTGACTTCCAAATTATTAGTCTAATGAGCCAAAGATTAAAAATATTTTTGATAGTAATTCAGAATCGCATTTATAGAAAAAGTGAAGAAACTCTAAGTGAAAGACAATTCGGCTTTCGGAATGGTTTTGGTACTAGAGAGGCCCTTTTCTGTACCCAAATATTGATACAAAAATGCATAGAAAAACAGAAATCTGTCTTTATGTGTTTCATAGATTTTGAAAAAGCATTCGACAAAGTCAGACACACTAACTTAATAGAAATCCTTCGACAAACAAGGCTAGACGAACAAGACATAAGACTAATAACAAATCTGTATTGGAATCAGTCAGCTACCGTTCAATTAGACAACATTACCACCAGTGATATTAACATCAAAAGAGGAGTGAGACAAGGATGTGTGCTCTCACCACTCCTGTTCAACATATACGCAGAGGTAATCTTTAAAAAGCATTGGAAGAATTTACAGAGGGAATCACAATAAATGGAAAGATTGTTAACAACCTACGATATGCAGATGACACCGTGCTAATTGCAGATGACATTATGGATCTCCAAAAACTCATTGACAGAGTATACATAGAAAGCCAAAGAATGGGAATAAATATAAACATCAACAAGACAAAATACATGATCATCAGCAAACATCCAGCCTCATCAATGAAACTGACACTCAATGGGAAAAATATTGATCAAGTGTCAAGATATAAATATCTTGGTTATTGGCTTAATGAACGGTGGGATCCAGAAATAGATATAAAGACAAGGATTGAAGTTGCACGGCAGTCCTTCATGAAAATGAGAACACTATTCTGCAATAAAGACCTAAACATGGAAGTCAGATGCCGAATGCTGAAATGTTACGTGTGGTCTATGGAGTTGAAACATGGACATTGAAGGCGACAACCATCAAGAAAATCGAAACCTTTGAGATGTGGCTATACAGAAGAATGCTAAAGATATCATGGACAGAAAAAATTACCAATGAAGAGGTCTTAAAATCCATTGGCAAAGCTAAACATCTTGTACAAATAATCAAGAAACGAAAAACATCATATCTTGGCCACATCATGAGAAACAGCAAATACCAACTTCTACAAACTAATTTGGTAGGAAGAATTGATGGCAAAGGAACTAGAGGAAGAAAAAGAATATCATGGTTTGACAACATCAAGACGTGGACAGGAAAGAGCAGTGCACAACTGCTCAGATTAACACAAGACCGCAGTTTGTTTGCCAAGATGGTCGCTGACCTTCGATAGAAGATAGCACAAGAAGAAGAAGAAGAAAAGTCATAGCGTCCACTGTATAGTATAATTCTATGATAATTTGTCATAGATATATAATCAATGAACATCTTCATATGATTGCTTACTCCTTCTTTTGCATTTTTACAGATATCACCAGGTTGTAATGAGCGGAGGAACCAAAGAGATTAGGTGGAAGAAAGTGAACCAGCAGTCGAAAAGGTGACGTCACCCTTCCCTGAAATGACCCCTACCCAACTCTCCTCCAGAAGATGTTTGCTCAGTAAAGGGGAGATGAGTAACGTCACGAGTGACGTCCCTGTTTGGGATATCAGTTAGTAACTAGGGGAGCGCCGGCCATATGTGCAACGTGTGCGATGCACACAGGCGCCAGGATAGTAAAGACGCCAAACAGGAGGAAATACTTAAAAAAAAAACGTTTTTTTAAAGTGATTTTTTATTGGAGGGGTGGGATAGGGGCGGCAACTAAAGTTTTGCACACAGGCACCAGACACTACTGGTGCACTCCTGTTAGTAACATCACTTTTCTCAAACTGATAACAGACTCTGCAAACAGGGATGTCACTTGTGATGCCACTCCTCTCCCTTTTACTGAACAGACATTTCTGGAGGCAAGGTTCGTTGGGGGGGAGGAGGAATCATAGGAGACTATAATATTCTGAAGTGCCAAGTGAGTGAACTAATCATGGAGGGAACAGGAGAAGGTGTAAGTAAAATTTTCGCTATCAGCGCGAAGAAGCAGAGCGATTTTCACCAAAAATGTATGACATTGATAATCATTTACTATTTTTGGAAACTGAATTACCAGCTATTCTTCTAATGGGAAGAATAATAGTGGCACATCTGAACTGTTTGATGTTAAATTAAACTTTTAGGACTTTATTCAATTCGATCAAGATTCTTTATTGCGGGACATTTATGAACACTCTATGAAGACTGCTTGGGTATATCTGGTGACAAAGGAATACATGGAAACGATAAACAGGCATGGTGTCATTTTGAGGCTAACACAGAATCAACTGTATGGAGATGCGTTTCCTATGATATCCTCTTCTTAAAATTCTTTTGCGTGATCAGTTATTTTGATGTACTGTAACCGAAAAAAAGAAGAAAAACAGTTCGTTTTTTATTTAATAATAATAAAACGAACATTTTATTATTATTATTATTAGTAGTAGTAGTAGTAGTAGTAGTAGTAGTATCCATTCACAACACTGCAAAAATCGCTTACGAAAATATGCAACATGACATCAATCAAATCACTAACTGGTTAACTGAAAACGGCATATATATAAACCCAGGGAAAACAAAGCTAATGGTATTCAAAAACCCCCAAACCCTGTCCATAGAAACTAAATATCTCACTATCCAACATTCATCCTCCTATACACAAAGTGCAGAACCTAAAATCACAACCATCACACAGGTGAAAACAACACGCTACCTTGGACTTCACTTCGATGCAGATCAAAGTTGGAATAGCCATACAAACTACCTACATACCAAGCTTAGGATAATAGCAAGCAAACTACACAGATTAAAAGACATTGCCCCAACCCACATAAAAATACTAATCTATAAAGCATTATGTGAAAACATTTTAAGATATGCAATCACATCATACGCATTCTGCGCAGACTACAGACTTAAAAGGCTACAATGGTTGCAAGATAAAATGATAAAACTGATATTCTGGGAACAACCCACTCTTATGCAGGAAGCATGTACAAAACACAAAATATTTAAGGTGAAACACTTATGCCACTACACAGTCATGTTAAAACACTACTACAGCCCAACATATAGAGTAACCAGAACAACATATCAAATAACAAGACCACAGTCAACAAACTACATAACATATAAGTACAACAATCATCACGGCAAAGCCACCCGAAACTTCTACGTACCTGACATGATAAACAAACTGCCGTTCGACAACAGAAACCTAGGAACATACAGAGAGCTGAAACAGGCACTATATAAATATTATAGCGAGAATGAAAATTAGAGCAATTCCTGTTTCTCTCTCCCCACCACACATACACACACACACAAACCTACGACAACCCCTCCTCTCAAAAAACTACCACTACAAGAACACAAAGAAACAAACACACCATGTCTAAATCCAACCCTATTTGCACAAAAAAAAAAAAAAAAAAGTTAAACTGTAATAGAAGTCGAAGTCTTTCAAGCACGTACCAACAAACAATAAAATCAACACCTGGCTTGTGACCACTATAGGAACACAACCATGAAACCACCACTCTCTGTCATCTATTATCTTCCTCAGATAAGCTCTGGTAAGCTTCGAGGAAGAAAATTACTAACTTGCAAGTATCTGTTATACACACTTGTAATGCGTTATAAATATTATATACATATAATTACTACAGCAGCTAATGTATGCAATTTATCTAAGACAAAAAAAAAAAAAAAAAAATTCTGTACAATCCTTATTGTAATTCTGTAAATAATATTCTTGTATGTAACTTATACTGAGACATAATAAAATGTAAAAAAAATAAATAAATAAATAAATAAATAAATAAATAAAATTATTATTATTATTATTATTATTATTATTATTATTATTATTATTATTATTAACCATTTGGAAAATGTTAAGAGTGAAAACTAAAACATGTGAAATATTTGTAGGCAATTACATGTTTAGAAGTATTCTCTATGAATATAGTTGAAAATAATATTTCAGCAAAAGAAAATATGCAATTGTAAACCTAAATGAACAAAGTTTGGTGTTGTTGGATGTTTTCCATATTTAAATTACACTAAAGTGAAATTTTTACTCAGTTATTCTGTTTAGAAGTTGATATATAAATCCATAATTTTATACCTTAATGCATTTCTGTTTACTTATGGTAAACAATTATCATTTAATGAGGAAACAGTAATGAACTTTTAAGATCTAGAAAATGATAATAATACAAATACTGCTTGTGTATGATTGGTGTTAAGGGAATCATTAATACATGTCAAAATATTGATCAAGTTATATAGGTATAAAGTTTATTGGAAAAATACATTTCTGCTTAATTGTGGATGCAAAAAATATTTAAGATTTTTACTCACTTATTCTGTTTAGAATTTGGTATATAAATCCATAATTTTATCCCTTAATACAATTCTGTCACTAAGAATCAAATAGGAGTAAAGTAAATGGTGGAGAATGGAACCTCACTGTCATCCCTGTTTGTTCACAATGACATTCTGTTGATATTAAACTAAAAATTGCTGTAGTCAAAATTAAGGATGAAATATCACACACACTTAAAATACCAAATTCGAACTGCTATCTGTTCAAACTACATTGAAATTAATGCAGGAAACGGGAAAAAAAAGAGTGTATGTCAATGATTGTGTGGATGAGGTGGGGGACACCACCAATAATATCCAGTAGTTAATTATTTTATAAATTGTTTCTGGGGGGGAACCAGTGGTATCCAGTAATTAATTATTTAAGAAAATACCTAACTGCTACTGGAAATATATAGATTTCTGGTTAATTATGCAACCAAAAATGGGGAAAAAACTGATATTCCATTAATTAATTATTTTAGAAAATGTCTACTGCTACCTATTGACAACAAAACGTGAAAAAAAAGTGAGTGTATGTGTGTTTGTGGGGATGATATATATACACCACTGAAATCCAGTACTTAATTATTTTAGAAAATGTTTAACTGCTACCTAATGACAAAACCATAATTTCCATGTCTAATCATTACCCATAATGCCACACTCGAGACAAAGTCACTGACAGATGGCGGCACATCCAAGAATTCTATGCTCTGACAAATTACCCAGAATTCCATGCTCGAACTGAAAGAAACAACGTGACGTCATCAGCAACTGGGCTGAAGAAACCATTACCCAGAATTCCATACTCGAACCAAAAAAATGACTTCAGTTATGTAATGAGCCAATGACTTCTCCTTATCTTATCTAGATCTTGATCTGGTTTAAAGTGACATCTATACGTCTAAGTTGTCTAAGCAACAAGCTTCAGGTGTCAATCCACCATGTGTATGAACCTTTGTAAATGCATTTAAGTGAGGGATGAATTTCCTGTTTGGTGTGAAATACTTACCACTTATTAGATACTCCAAGTGGCTTGAAAAATTGTTGTTACTTGCTTGGCCATCTAAACCAGGGTTTCCGGAATACATAAATAAATAAACAATAAAAAAATAATAATTAGTTAATCTGCATTGCTAAGCAGGGCTCGGCATCCTTTACAGACTCGCGGGCCACATTCAACTTTTATTTTTAATAAGCGGGAGGCAAGCCTTTAATTAACAGAAAATAGTGAGTGAAAAAATATTTAAGTCATCGATTTTTATTATATCAATTTTAATAAACACAGCAAACGAAACTGAATGAAAAATTATTATGGCATAAAAACAAGGTAATATAGTTTATGCATCACAATATGTGTGTTTCCTTGCTTATATCACTTTTGTGATTGTTTTCCCTTAGCAAAATTATCTAAATCCACTTTACAACCTGAGGTGCAAATTCGAATCGATGCATGCAAAGTTCATCAGTGAGGTCGAGAAGAAATTTATTTTTTCTAAAACTCATGGCAAAAGAGCTTATTCACAAATGTAAGTGTTTCCAAATGCGACTATCATTTTCTTTGCGAAACTGATTAATCCTTCACATTTTTTTGGGAAGCGTCGATAAAATATTTGGATATTTTCTAACGAAAATGCGATCTTTAATGTTTCATTGTGCTGTAATTCCAAAATTTCCATCTGTAGTTGGTTTGTACGTCATCAATGTCGTCATTAAAAGTGTTCAAAAAAAGAATCGCATTTCGATGCTATTTTTATAAAAATAAACAAATCTTGTGGAAACTTTTTTGTAAATCTTCACTAATACCAACAAAAGTTTCCTTTTGTTTATATTTCCAAGTTGCACAGGTTATATCACGAAGTATAGGTATGAAATTGTTTTTAATTTATTATTCACATTATAAAATGTATTATTTAAATAAATCAACATATGGGCCACATGCTATGTAAGTATGGTCAACCTTTTATGGACCGCCAAAAATGCACGTTTGGGCAGCAGGCGGGTCGCTGGTTGCCGACCACTGTATCAGGAGTTTGTATAATTTCCTGATCCTGCGTAAGTCAGTCGGTAACGATGACGCCCTTTTGGTGGGATAGACCTGGGCTCGAATCCGGTCCTGGGTGCAAAGACGGCACAAAAAATTTCAAGTGAAACTGAGTTAGGCCGTTAGAATATCGAAATGCTCGTAAATGTACACATGTACTACGTGGATATCCACATATTCAAACATAGGCAGGTCTTCAGCACTTTTTAACTTTTTTATTTTTATTATTACACTTTTTAACTTTTTTATCTTTAATGATTACACTATTTTCAAGATTTTTGATCATTGTGCAAAAGATTTTCATCAATATCATGTTACTTTTAAAAAAAAATGTTAATGTCAACTCCGGCGCTCTAAAATGTTGCTAAGTTTAAAAATATTGCATAAAAATATGAAATTTTGTCTCCTTTAAAATGTGCCCCTAACTTTGTTTCCATTATCCTAATAACTTCGATAATTGCAGAAAAGCACACTACACTGCTGTGAACTGAAATTGTAAACCAAGCTAATAATTCAAAAGATTGATAGACCGTTTTAACTTGATTCAGGATTTCCAAAATTATAAGTGTTATGATTCCTATATTCTAATCGGAAAAATCGCAAAGTGACATCGTCCTGGATTTGTCCAAATCACATTTTCCTACCTTAACATCATAATGCCATTTAGAGATGACATTTACCATGTCTAGTTTTATTCACAAATTATTTCTCCAACAGACTATTTACTGTTTTAGGTGATATTATTTTATTTTTGTTGATATAGCATTGGTCCACTCATACATCGCTGTTTTAATAATCGATATTTATCACTTGGTCACAAGAACTAAAGATTACAATTTTGCTGATGTCACAAGGAAAGTTTTTCATAACTTTTCAGGAAATACTGAATTAGCCGATCACAAAGTGAAGTGAATTAATTATTCTTTCTCTCTATCTAAAAGTAGACAAATTTTCCCGAGAAAACATGCAGTTAAGATACCAAAATAGGGAGGATTCATGGCGCGCTGTTTATTTATCATCTACCAAATTCCAGCCTCATTTGACAGGAATGCAACTCGATTTCCCTAGATGAGAGATTGATTTTTAAAACAAAATTAAGAAAATATATATATTAAAATGTGAAATAAATGCAGATGTCGCTTTTCTAACCGCATGAAGTTAATACCTAGCAATTCAGAATTTTTTTTTTTTTAATAAGAAAGAAAAGTATTATATCCGTTAAAATATTTAGCTCTTTAAACATACTCACAGAAGTCATGAGTTGTCAGATCGACTGAAGAATCCCCATCCAGGAAAAGTTGATTTGTCATCTTCACATGTTGATGTGAAGATGACAAATCAACTTCACATGTTGCCAAGAACACCATGATCTGAAACAAAAAGCAGACCCACATTTTACATGTAATATCTCATGAAGATCACTGAATAGCTTAAAATAAAGAGGAATGTTCTATAGCAAATTATTTAATAAACTCTGTAATGTACTGAAGAAATTTCATTTTTGCTTTTCTTTGATGCAATCTGTTGAAGGCTGTACGAATCTGATAAGCGAGAAACTTTGAGAGCATGATCAACAGCGCGAATTCAAGTCCTCAACATTATCTGGAGCACGAAAAAGTCGTGCTTACTTGTAAGGATGAGAGCTGTGAGTTTCAGTTTTGTGATATGTAATAACAAAGTTACTCAAGCAGCAGAGTTTTGATTATTAGAGTTAAAAGTTTTTTACCTTGGGTATAATATATGTTAAAGATACCAAGCTATTTTAAATATAAACCTGTTTTTTTTACTCCATTTCCCAAGTAAGCAAACTCAGTTCACTGACGGGAATAGAACCTAGGTATTTCTGAACACACACAGACACACACACACAAATCCACCCTGGTGTTCAAACACCTAACGACAAATACTATTTCTGAAGACTAAAACCGCAAATTCAGACAAATTAGCTTGTGATAGTTTGTATAACTGACGATTTCGAGTAGAAAGCGTGTACACATTCAAATTTTCGAATCGCACAAAAGGGGGGTCACGAGCTAGCACTTAACAGGATAAGAGATAAAACACTGCGCTATGCGAAGTGTGTTTGAAGGAAAAAGCTCTTTTCGTGAAGTTGCAAACTTAGATGTCTTGTAATGTGTAAAAGACATCATCTAGATGGTTTCGCGAGGGGAAGAATTATTGGAATGATTGAAGAAGGGTGCAGAATTACAGATATTGCCAGAGAATTGGCAGTATCAGTTGGGAATCTCACATAGTGTAGCATGCAGCACTGTGCAGCGTTTCAAATCAAGAGAATGTGTTCCAGACCTTTTCTAAGAGGTCGCCCTCGTTCTACCTCAGAGCATGACGAGAGAGTTTTGTTTATAACAGCAGAATCAACGCACCATGGCAGATCCTCTTGCGAGTCGGCTCCATTCAAACACAGGTATGTGGATATCTTGGAAAACTATGGCAAGACGTCTGTGGAGAGTGGGCATATACGCCCGAAGCACTGTAGTCTGTGTCGCTTAATCCACAGCTCATCGTAGAGCAAGTACATTTTCAGTGAGGCTGTATCCATAAAAAGTGGACCCGACACCACTGGGCTAATGTACTCTTTACAGATGAGAGTCGTATTAGTCTTTTTTCTGGTTCTAGACAACTCCTGATCTGGCCTGAATGTGGTACTTCTTGCCATCGCGAGAATGTTCTTGAAATGAATAGATACAGCGGTGCTGGGATCATGGTGAGGGGCATTATGCTTAATGGACGCACTAAGCAAAAATTGCTGGAAAAAGGGACTATGACGTGAATGATATTGCAACGAAGTTTTTCAACGTCATGTTCGATTGTTCCGTGATGCTGTAGCGAAGAATTCATTTTTCTATCTATCCTCTCACCCGTCTAGGACGGATTGATTCCCCTTTCCCCTCCTAATAAGGGGTTACTAACGTATTAATGCAGCCGGTTCGCCATTCCTCTGCTGCATGCCCTAAGGGGTGTATTCGCGACAGTATCCGTGTGTTCACTGGGCGGGTGTGCCAGCTTGCGGGATGAAAACCACCAGATAAACTTGGTGGGGAAAACTCTGCTGTCCACGGCCAATACAGGCTAATTTAGCTATGGCTGAGGAAGATCCTTAAGCTCCTCACGTCAACGACGAGAATCGAACCTACGACACTCCTTCCCGTGGCATATGATTACGAAGCGCATAGCCACTTGGCTAACTGCGCGGACGAATTCATTTTTATGGATGACAGTGTCACATCACATCGTACACGAACAGTGAAGATATTTCTGGATACCGAGGATATTAATTGAATCGAATGGCCACCACCCTTCTCCAGATCTTAGTCCCATAGAACACGTTTGGAATTCAATAGGGAAACGCATTGTTTCTCGAAATTGCCCTCTAGAAAAAAACAAACAAGGCCTTATTCTTCCTCTGAAGGAGGAATGGGCCAGTTTGTCTCAAGAACTCCTGAATCACTTGGTGCTAAGCAGTACGATATTGTATGAGTGCATTGCACTCTGGAGCGGATATATTCCATACTGAAATGTCTTTCCGGATAGTTTTCTGTAAGCACAGTGAATTAATTCGATGTGTACGAAATTTGTAACACACTTTTGTATAATATAATTTATTAGTATGCTAGCCAAAAATTTATGTCCGCATTTGGCTGTAGTCATGAAATGTTTTTTCTTATCCTGGTAAAGTGCAGTTTGTCCTTAGTTTTTGGACACCAGTGTGATTTCTCCTTTACATAACGGTAGATAGAATGAATATAGGAGTGCAAAGTTGAGACTATTAACTTGCCAGGAAATTGGTCGTTTCCACCCAGTCAAAAAAACAGTTTCCATTAATGTTCTCAGATATCCATTAGGGGTAAATTTCTGAATATTTTCATTTTGTTTAAACAGACTATACGAGAGGTATATTTATGATATCGTGGATTAGCTTAACAGATTTGCCTAAATCGTCTTGCCCAAGAATCAACAATTAGAATTTTGTGAGAAATAAAATATAGATTTTTTTTGTTGACTTTTCGCCATCTTGACAGCATGGGATAACCATGCTGTCAAGATGGCGAAAAGTCAACAAAAAAAATGAATGCTCCATACATTCATCCAAAATTCCTTGACTATCTTAGATTAAATATTTAATTCGACATGACATTCAGAAATACAAAGTCATACTTCAGATAAGAAAATGGAAACGACATGATGAAATCGAAATAAGAAATAAAGATACACACTGCACCATTATAAAATCTACATAATATGGTTTTTTATTCCGTAACTGATAAGATTAAAATATGATGATGATTAAAGGAGAAATTTCAAGATATTACAGAGGAAACCTTACTACTGGAAACTTGTTCCGAACTCGATACTGAAACACAAATAATGTATTATAGAAGCACCTCTGCGATCACATTATAAGCAACATTCAATACGATATTCAAAGTCGAAGAATTTCATATTTTTTAATGTCTGAAATCTTTATTTGCACATTTTCTGTTATTAAAAAAACTGTTTTATTGCAAACTATATGCTATAAATGAAATAATCATCCATGGCTTTGAGAGTTGGTTAGTAGAAACTGCTCCATAACCAACTAAAGCTGTGAGAGCAATGGTATTATATCTGCTGACTGGGTATTCTCGTCTGGCTAATTAGATTCATCTGGGCTGCTTTGCAATAAAAAAAATGAGTTTTCTAGAGGAATAATCCTGCCATCCAAGGATGATTACGCCAGCTCACTCGTAGCTCAGTTTTTAATATGTGCTCGCTACATATGTATCCTGAGTAACTGTGACTACAGTTATTTTGTCTTATATATTCTTTTAACTTTTGTCTTATTTAACTTATATGGTGAAGTCACTAATGATATTTATAATTTTTCCTTTACATACTCATAAGTGGAGAAGAATTTCAAAGCTTGGACTATGAAGTTGA
This sequence comes from Typopeltis vanoorti, assembly GCF_054136105.1. Taxonomy (NCBI): domain Eukaryota; kingdom Metazoa; phylum Arthropoda; class Arachnida; order Uropygi; family Thelyphonidae; genus Typopeltis; species Typopeltis vanoorti. The sequence continues at coordinate 23,388,320 of NC_143564.1, forward strand.
TATTTTTGTACCCATTAAAAAAATGAATTTTCAGTGATGTTCTTGCAGGAGCATCCCTTTGAGATAAATACAAAACAAAAAGCATATAAAGGTTTTCCAGTTAAAGAAGGGATTCCAATCCGAGACTTTTCAAACTTTTCAAACAAAGGGTGTCGTCAATAGCAACTGAACTGGGGGGGGGTGGGCTGAATCCAAAGATGTAGTGTATATTGCTTACCACTACTAAGCAATATACACTTTATTCACAAAAGCATTTTAACACCTTAGTACTTGTAACTTTCTGATCCTACTACATGCAAATATTTAGACAGCGTCCGCGAATTATTTAAAAGGTGCAATATGATGTATATTTTATACCTGATGAGAAGACGCTACATTCAACTTAACTCCCACGTTGCCGTCAAAAAATGGATTTAAATTAGGCCCGAGTCGGAACACCTTGGGTCTGTATCTACCTTTAAGGGCATGCTTTCAACCAATTGCTGATACGTTGCAACAGGAATATTCTTCCATTCCTCGAGCAAAGCTACTCTCTTTGCTGATGCAGATGACGATCGGTTAGGAATGGAATTCGACCTTCGACTTTCTAAGTCGTCCCAAAGATGTTCAGAGAAGTTGAGACACTGATCTGGATCTTATTTTATAGAAATTAGGTTCGGACACACAGTGCAGTATGGTATGAAGCATCGTCGTGTGAAACATGCAAGGGTCACTGATGATATCTTTCCATATCCTCGGAATAATTAAATTGTCCAGGATGTCCAGGTAACCCATCACAGATCATGGTTTTGGGCGCGTTCACCAATAGACCAAGCCCCATCAACTGAAACATCCCCTTACCGTTACCGAGCCTCCACCAAACATAAGAGTAGGAATGATGCAGTCCTGCGAGAACCGTTTCCTGGATAATCATCTACAGGTCCATACACGACCATCAGTGTAAAACATTTGGAAGCGAGTTTCGTCGCTTCGCAGAACCCAATTAGCTACGGTCCAGAAACGCTGTTAAAGAGACCAGTCCAAACGTCGTTTTGTTCTAACAGGTGATGTGTAACTTTTTCGGAACAACCCTACCGTCGTCGTAACCTAAGGCATGCAACTCTCTGCGGACATTTCTATTCCTGACAGATATCTCTGCAGCATTTTTCAGATTGACTGCTAGTCCGGAGCTGATTACATGCAGGATGCTCGAACATTCTGAGACAGACCTTGTCGATTTCTGTAAGCGAGTGTCGGTGGCCTCCCAGAGCGTTTTTCTGGTGTGGTAGCACCATCAACTTTCCATCTATGAATTACATAAGCAACGATGGATTTCGATATACTGAGACGACTGGCAATGCCATGAACAGAAAGACCACTGATGTGACACTGACACCCATCAACCTTCCCACGTGTTTTGACAAGTTGTAATTATGCAATAAAAGTAAAAATTCAACTAACTAGCCAAACAATAAGCTTTGGTTCGAATACTGCCATGGGCTTGGATTGACTTTATGTGGAAATTTTTACTTTACTATGTCTTTTGGTAAGTCGGAGTAGCATAAAAAATTAAATAAAAAAGCAAAGCTGATTTTAGATTTCGGAAAAAACAGAGAAACAGAATATAAATTACACGTATAAACTACTCCGTTTGCAAATTAAATTAGCTAATTCATATAGTTAAAAATTTAAAATTACTAAAATTATTATTATAACACCTCTAAGGAGTCCAAGACTCATCGCAGTTGGGCACTCCGCTGTACACAACCCGACGTTTGCACTACTTACCTTTCATTCATACGTAATATCACTACTGTCTGCATTCTGCACTTACTTACACGCAGTGCAATTAACTACAACCAACAGTATTTTTTGTTTGTAAATTGCATGCGTGTGTTAGAGCAGATTTTTCGTGGGCTGAAAAACCTGACTTTCCTAGAGAAAAATCCTGCTAACTCTATATGAGTATCGGTTAATACACCTTAAACTGAATCTGTTTGTATAATGATTCCTCTCATGACGAAGAAAATCGAACCCAATTCTTTTCCAATCGAAAGGCGCAATAGCCCGTTATTCTTCCACTTCTGTTACAGAGGCATTTCGGGATTTAATGATGAAAAACTAGATAACTTACACTGTTCTGTTCCCTGAATTAGGGAGATCCAATAGGGAACTGTTTCAAAATGAAAAGCGTTTCGTTAGCCTAAATAATAATAATAAAAGAATTTATAGTTTGCATCAAACAGAAAAGATAAGAAAAAATTAAATTTTGTACTATAAAAGTGTGCATTATAGAATTTGTGAGAAACATTTAAAACAAAATTTCATTAAAAATGTATTATTACTTTATAATCTCATCCATTTCTTTAAAGCAACTTTCCTGAGATTCCGTTCTTCATGTTTCCTTTATACATACAATACATTTTATTTCTTTCATACATTTGCCGATGGGAATACAGTGGACCTCCCCGTTTCACTTAAATATCTTTACAATATACAGATCTACTTTGTTTTTTATCAAAATTCAGTATCACCTCTTTGAACGCCAATCTACTTACCATATTCCAGTTTTAAACAGAAAACTACGTAGTTTGTTTATGTTGTTTATTCACACAGGGATGTATAACTGAAAAGTGCCATAACGATCACACCTTTCACTTATACATACCTGTGTGAATATTATTGAAATAATTCCTAAGCGGTCGTCTTTGTGATTTCTCTTTTAATGCTGAATTATTTTTCTAGGTAAACAGCCGATTAGGCGTAATATCCATTACTCCTAATTGACTATTTACTTAGAAAAATCCAATAGCCTTCGCTTATAGTAATTGCACTCCTTTCGTTACCGTTTAGATAACTGGTTTGTTTCGTTCTAATGAACAGAGCCATTTTCATTGCTTAATTAAAATTTATCATAGTATCTTAAATCACACAGCACAGTACAGAACGTTTCTTGCTCTTCATTTTAAAATTGAACAGGATAGATATTCACATTCGCTAAAAGTGGTCCAACTCTATAATAAATAAACGATTTTAATTCAGTAGCCAATATATGTACCTTAGACGAACTCCGGACACAAATGTTCCATTCCATGTTGAAATTATTATTGTTAATTTACATCTTTGCAAGTATTTCCAAAAAAATATATAATCCACATGTATTCAAAACTAAAATTATTCATCTTCTTTTCTTCCAATCTGCCAAACATTCACAGTGCCATTGAGTAAACTACTCATCTTTAAGACTGACAGAAATGTGTTTTAAATAACCGTCCAAAATTTAAATAATCGTGCAAATAACCAATCTAGTAACAAACTGCTTTTGAAACAAAATTTGAAGAAAACGGAAATCGTTTGATATCGATGCAAAAATTACTTTAATAGAAGAACTTTGTTAATATTATCTTACTCTATTTTAACATGTATGCTGTAGTGCCGTGCAAAAAGTCCTACTGCTTTATAAGGCAGCAGGACTTTCGCTATCAAGTCGATTTAAGATGAGAAACTTTACTAGGCAGAAATAACTGAGAGCAATATCTAATACACACATACATCTCATGCACTTTTTTCAAATATCGAGCAATACACAACATTGTCAAATATTCATACACAATGAAAATGCCCATCATCGATTTATTACAGGATAAGACTTCTGGATGAAACAAAAGAAATCCAAAAATGCAGCACTGAGTGGTGTTTGAGGCAAAAGTAAGAAAGAAAAAAAAACATGCACAGAAAACAAATCGTTCATTTCCTTGATAAAAAAAAGTTAACCTATATTGCATTCGAGTCTTCTCCAGTTTCTCAATGTTCCTAAGGATATATTTTAGTTTGCTTGTTTTGTGCCATATTAAGAATGTTAAACAAATGCCTCAAATTATTTTGCAAAATAAGATATCCAATAAAAGAATGCGATAGATGGGATGAAGATTACGAAACCGACAACTCTCGTTTTTAGGAGGGTTGCACATAATTCAAATTTGTAGACTGCTTTGGACTGAATATAAATTATAAATTACATTTCGTAAACTACAAGAAGAAGGACCAAGGAAATAGACAGAAAATTAATAGAAAGAATCATTGAAAAAATGCACCTACCTCAGTTCTATATGGTTCCTTTGACACCAAAATTAGTTTGAAGGTTGCAAAATTTGTTAAGCAGATATTTGTCATTTGGATTCCCTTAAAGCATATGAAGAGACATACGAACAGGTTCTTAACGCGAATGTTGGTAAGAACAACGCAATGTACGTTTCTTGAAATAGAATTCTGATATTTGGACACCAAATAAAGATATAACACATTTTGTACAAAAAGAATAATACAGAGAATTAAACCGTAGAAGTCTGAACACTACGCACCACGCACACACACACACACACACACACACACACACACACACACACACACACACACACACACACACACACACACACACACACACACACACACACACACACACACACACACACACACACACACACACACACACACACACACACACACACACACACTTTATAGGTAATTGTAAGAGGAAACTAACCCTTCTTCGTACAAACCTTCAGATAGATATTATTTAAAATTACGATCTTCCAATGGTGTAGCCTTTGTTTCTCTTTACTACTTACTCCTTGAGAGAAATAGGATTAAAAACGGAGAGAGAGAATGCTCCTCTTCATGAAGAAGATACGAAATTTACTTTAGGTGCAGCCGTCTTCAATACATCTAATCTTCTTTATGATGTAGTGAATCATTAACTGAAATATGAAATATGGAGACACGCAGGTGATACAACATCGTCAATTTTTTTTCTCTGTAACACGCCACCTTCTTCCTCCTGAATTGATGAGTCATCTTCTTGATGACTTTTACAGTGTTTACATGTATGCTACGGGTGTGTCCTCTAAGTGGAGTTCAAATTAGTTTAGTACTTGATAAATAAAAGTAGGTAATAACACTCACTTGTTTAAAATCAAGTATTTAGAGGATGCTAAACTTCCACCTTAAATTAATGAAATTAATTACTCTTCATCAACTTCTAAACTCCAAATAAAACAAACTTGTTTATTTTGGAGATATTCACTAAACTTAAGTCATTTAATACATGATATATCATACGCATAAACTTACTCTCTTAGTGTGACAACGATGTCATGTTCACTTCATGTCATACATCACCTTCCATTCTTCATTCATCATTCATATATATATATATATATATATATATATATAAAGTACTTTAGTTATAAATAATTAAATATTTATTTATTTAAAATTGAAATACTTTGACGTAGTCACTACACGCAGAATCATTAATGATCAGCGATTATTAAAGTGAAATTTTGCACAGTAATTAAGAGGGAACTACTAACATTTCATACCAAATCACTGGCAAGGAAAAGGAGCAAGGTGATGCTATCTAATTAAAATAATAAAAAAGTGTCACATGAAAGACTAATCTCTGAAATTATCTAAACATGGTTCATTCAGTATATTTGTAACAATATATCAATAAATACTGACCGGCTAACTTACACCAAAGATAGCAACCTTGTACTTATTCATGCACTTCAAACCCGTAAGACGATTAATTTATTCTCTTCAGACGGTAGAAATTTCCTACTATTATACTTCTTTTGATTATGGAAATTTCCTTAATCTACAGTAGTAGGTTAATTTATGAGAAAACTAGACGGGATAATCGCCAGTCGTTCATTAAAAACGGTTATTAGCACAAAAAAGAAGGAAAATACTTGTCCATTTCATTTATTGAATTAGAATAATTCTAGAAAATAACTGAACTGCGTTAGGTGAAAGTGTATCTGAAATGCGTTAAAAGTCGAATACCATTCAGAATTGGTATACAAGTTGACAACCAGTTCCACTTTAGTAGCAAGTGCTTGTTATAAATGAAACAAGCACTTGCTACAAAAGAAGAAAAATGAACAGTACGTGGTAATCGAAAACTGGAGAAGGTAGAATGAAGTAATGAATTCAGAGGTGGTGCGTAATATAGGCCTCATCTCATTCCAACTGAAGAGTAGACTGCTGAAAAGCCGTAACGAGGAAAGGCAAAAGCTGCTTTGTCCTTCGGCTGAACTAGCGAAATGTGTAACAGTAGTATTGCATTTTTTAAAAATATCCGATTTATAAAACATTCATATTGCCATAAGCCTTTTTTATATCTGATCGACGAACAAAAGACCACGAGACCAACCTCACATTAGAATCTTGCTCCAACACACGACACTAATGTGAGACCTACCTCACATTAGTGTCGTGTGGTGGAGCAAGAGGAATAGAAAAAAGGAGAAATCTCTTCATATTTTGCTGGAACAGTTGAGGGTTGTAATCTTTGTGGAAAGCAGTGTGAGGAAACTATTCCAAAGAATAGAAGAACATGATGTTGGAGGAGAGCGGAGGAATAATAGTGGCCAACTCAGTCAATTTACTGTCCATAAAAGTATCTGTAGAAGAGGCGCTTGGAAAAAGCTAACATCTGAGAGAGAGAGAGAGAGAGAGAGAGAGAGAGAGAAATTGAAGTGGATATGTGAGAAAGGGATCATTAATCGATTTGCCCTCTTCTTGAGAGAATCGAGCAATCTTATAGAAGAGTTTGAGCATCACCCCAACATGGGAGCAATTTTCCATGGCTTGGTGGATCTGCACTTTGTAAAGCGTTAGCAGCTGTGTCTTTGCATTATAGTAGATATTGAAGAGAAAATATAAATTCAGTATCCACAATAAATTACAGTTACAAATCTACTTATAAACACACACACGCACGCACGCACACACACACACACACACACACACACACACACACACACACACACACACACACACACACACACACACACACACACACACACACACACACACACACACACACACACACACACACACACACACACAGAGAGAGAGAGAGAGAGAGAGAGAGAAAGAGAGAGAGAGAGAATAAAAATCTCTTCATCTTATCTTCATCAAAATCTTTTCATCTTTTAATCTATTCATCATATGAATAGTTCCATTAAGGATTTATTTTTACTACAAAAAACTTCTACATGTTATCTTATTCTCTCCTCAACCTAGTGGTTGGGTTGATGGATAGGAATGGTACTTTACTAGGGAGTAATAATTCTTGTAAATGGCAGGCAGGTCCAAACCACAACATTAGTACGGTTGCAATTAAAATAATATTTTGAATCCTCTGCAAGAGAATGCCATCCCTACTAAAATATAGAAAAACAAAATGGCAGAAAGCTCTCTTCCCATTTTCGTTATTAGATCTACACTGTCTTCACTTTTGACTTTGAAAATACAATGCATTCGAAGACATCCCTTCTAATTTTTAAATAATTCCAATTCAAATGGGTACTACTTGCAAATAGGAACGCTTACTTTACAATCATTTCATTTTCCTTTAAACCTGCATTTAACCTTCAAAATTTTAAACATTAGCCCCACAGTTTTTATGAAATTCTCTCTATACATACAGAAATTATTACACTTTTTAGTGCATTCAAGTTCTTCTAATTTAATCAGTAAAATGAAACAATGGAATATACTAACCAAAAGGGTTCAAAAATTTGATGAAAATGAAATGAAAAACATAATTTATACGTTTTACATGAACTATTGGCGCAAACGTCAGCTTTCCATTTAACGGAAAAATCAGTTTAAAATACAACTTCTGAATAAGAGTATTTACTTACCTCATCTGAAACTTCCTGCAAACAACAAGCTGCCAAAATCATATGTAACGTTATATGCAATTAAAATAATATTCATACTCCTACGTAAGAATGAGAACTCCGTATTAAAAACATTAAATCCAGAAAAGCAACACAAAGCAGTGCTTGATGCATAACTGAAAAAGAGAGCTCCAGAAAACAAAGTATTCCCTTCCTTCGCAAGAAAGCAACATCTCACATAAAGTATTCTTATGTCTTCGAGTTCGGTTACTGAAAACTTTCCAGATCTTTCATTTAAAATTTGATTTATACAATAAAAGGAATATCTGTAAAACTGTGCGAAATAAGAAATCAAAACGAATACCACTTCCATCTGGATATACCTGCTGAAATTGATTACAGTACTGATTAACAGAGTGGTAATACACTTCACGTTCAACGACCATTTTTCAATATAATTCGGTATGTGAGTTAGATAGCATGATAGAGCAGCACAATAAATGAAAACGAAAACCCATTTAACGTTATTCGTGCTTTATTCGCACGAATAACGTTAATTCCATACTCCTTTGCAAATCTGGCATTCAGATATACTTCAAAATGGCAACAGCTTTTCACCAAAGTGATCGAGGTCTTTCCTCGTATGTACATGAATAGCCTTACAAACATATTCACGCTTAGAAAATAGCATAATAGCATATAATCTGTATATTGAGGCAGATACTTTACTTGAATAATCAGATAGTGAACATCGACAGCTGTAACAGCAGAAAACATTAACAAGCTATAAATTGTTGGAAAACTACATCTTTGAATATAAATATTGAGACGCCTTTGAGCTAAAGATGCCTTTAATAAAGCAAGTGCCAGTGAAGGTGCCAAGCAAAGAAATGAACCGAAATCCTCTGTAAACGTTAGTGTGCGTGGAATCCATGGCTATCCTTGGAGAAAAAAGCAAATTTCTATTATTGCAAACAGACTGTTTCGAAGAAGTAACGTGGATGCTAATGTTAAACAGCTCCTTTACTTTCTCTGTTGACCTGGCATCAATTCAGCACACCCTTAAGGATTGGAGATAAAATGACACATGATTGTGGAAACCATCATTTGGTTTGTTCTTTAAGAAGCCTGAATTTGTTAGTGATATTGATCTGATACATAGACTGACCATCCGCCTTATATTTTTTTTTTAATATCCCGATTTATTCTTGACAAAAACAAATATTTAGAGAAAGAGAAAGAGAGAGAACGTTCTGGTGCACATAATCCAATCAACAAATGCTAGTGTAAAATAATAACATCAAGTAAAATATGTAATTTGGCAGTCTGATATTAATATTAATTCGGAGTTAAGACATATTTCTAGAAATAGCGTGAAGGATAAATTTACCACTTTATATGTCATAAATATAATTAAATAAAAATTTGAGTTAAGAGAGATTCTAAAGCATGTGATATTAGTAGCATTAAATTCTCTTGAAGTGTATGCATAATGCTGTCTTATGTAAAAGCTGGTAGCAGATAGAGATTACATATAATATATATATAATACAAATGGACAGCATCCGTCTACTTATACGGGCTTTTCATCTGAAGGGGAGTTAGCCAGTCTCATACGGGAGTGGAAGGCCCCTTCGTCCCGTAATACAGGAAAACCGGCAAATGATCCCGTGCAATTTACAGACAGCTAACATTGTTGTCAGCTGTGTGTAAATTGTAAAAGCTGCCTGTACATATAGGAATAACCTTCCTATCATAATCAGTAAGCATATTTCAAAGAAGCCAAGACACCTGGAGGTAACAGGCCATTGAATTTAACATGAAAAGTAAGTTAGGATGGGAAAATAAAGTCTGAAAACAAGTTACAAGTATTTGTCTTTTTTTTTCCCTACGTTCTTTGAGTAGTGTACTTATTCTTGGTCAGAACGGGTTTGAAAACGTACTAAATTTAATTTTGCGGGCTTTCAGGTTAACTAACACTCAGCCCATGCGGGGCATTAAACAAAAGTGCTTTATCAATCTTGCCACATAAATGTTTTCGACCCTCCCTTCTTGGAGAGAACTGATGTAAAAAAGAAGTTGATGTTATAGTTCTATAACGTGTCATTAATGTAGCTTAACATTAGTTGAGTGTACTGATTTTGAAGGAAAATTAGAAAAACTTGATTTTATCATTACTATAAAACCTATTAATTAGAAAGATATTATTTCTTTGCCTTTTCTATTAAGTTTGTATGCGATTGGAGTATATTGCTAACCTTAATAAGGTTTAGTCGGTGATTTTGAAAGTCTATAGTAACTCAATTCGTGCTTATGTTTTCCTATTCATGTTCATCTTCATCACCATCTTGATGGTGAAGATGAATAGGAAATATATACATAATTATATTATGTGTATATTGTCATACATTATGGCAAGAAGCATTAGGTAAAAGTGGTTTCCACATTTATTGAAGTCTCATCGGTGGAAACTACCTATATACGATATGACAAATAGAACCATGCTTAAATCTCTGTAGAACTTGTAGATTTCGGACGTGTATATACATGTATGTCCGAAAGTAAGTGGGCTTCAAATTATACTGAGGTAAATCGTATGAAGTCAACAGCTTCTATATACAACTAATTGGTTCCTGATGTATGTTATACTTAATTTAAATGGTTTTTCTCCCACTTTACAGTATTCTTATACTTAAATATGATAAGAGAGAACATTGGGAAAGAGTACATCAACCGCGTGAAGAAATGAAAATATTTTCATTTTAAGTGGTTTATAGAGAGGAGACTAACACTGAGTGCCCCACCTTCAGTTAACTTATAAGGTTTAATGGAATAAATACAGCGCACATAAATAATTAACACGCGTTTAATCAATCCTGTATTTCGTCTCAGACAAAAATTGCACAAAATAATAAGTTTTAAATCCCATGAGGGGGCGGGGTGCTCTCTATGGATGGTAATTGCAGTCTTATCTGTCAAGAGGCCTAAAAATTAAAAAAAAATCAGCTAACGCCTATTTGCTCCCGTATAGGGAGTAGGCGGGGCCGTTTACTCTATCTAACGTTTGGAGACTGAGTGGGCAGTTCAATCTCCACTGGTAGCCAATCAGAGAGATAACTAGCCAAAGGCTATCACTGATTCATCGGTATGCAGTGAAGAAGGCGGCAAGCTAGTGCCGCCATCTCGTGGTCCCTAACCCTAACACAATATTTTTAATGTCTGAAAATAGTGTGGGTTCGACGGTCAATTTTCTGGAGTTTATGGGACGAAAAACCCGAGTTTCTTGGAGAAAAAACCCGCTAGCCCGTGCCAGAGATCGACTAACTGAGGAACCGGTCGAAAAAAGGCTTAGAAAAATTTCCTCTAGTCGGTGACTAAATTTGAACCACCAAATCCTTTCTTCATGCAGTCAAGCGCTGTAGAGTGCAAACGCCACTTCCACTGAGCTACACAGGCTCTCGTCTAAAAATTAAGCTTTTCCAAATCTTTGGAAGTTTAATACAATAATAAGTATTACGATTAGGTTGGTTTTTTTAAAAAATCTGTTGCTGATTCTCAAAGCGTCTTTCAAGTTTGTATTTGTCATAGCGAAGCATGGTCTTTTTCTTCCATTTGATTCTATGCAATATATCCAAGGCATGATCAGCTAGACCTGCAGATGTTGGCAGATCTCTCAACTTGTCCATAATATGAAAAGTTGCAAGAAACAAGGAACTTTATAAACACCTGATACAGGAAAGAGACGAGTTAGATGATCCTTGAGAGAGTGAATGAGGGCAGCTTACTTCAGATGAAGTTTGAATTCAGTGCATTGATTGTACGTTTTTAGAGTTTTGGCTAATTTTCTGAGGTGCCCCACATATAAGAAACATATTTAGTTACCTTTCAAAAAACTAATGATTGGAATGAGATGGGAGATGGAAGTGATTGAGTTAGAAAGATACTGAACTTTAGTACTCTGACATACACCTAAAGGGTCGAGTGTGGAGTTAAAATGACTAGCTCTAGCAGCACCACTATTAGCTTTTTCCACTATATAATGGATACATAAGTTATTTAAGATTTTAATCCACAGTCCATCGCAATAACCTTTGGTTATTTATTAACAAAAATCACCAACCCATCTGTTGCTGAAAGAATGATCGACGATTGTGGATGTGTAATCAGAGAGAAATAATTTACCGTTTCAACGTTGTGCATTCAATCATAATGCATTCAATGGAAAGTTTCATCAGGGAACTGAATAAACATCGTTTCGTATTGCGCATTGCAGAACTGAAATATGTCCCAGAAATATGTCTGCCAATGAAATACTGACTTTCAAAATATATTGTTCTTGGTTACAATTGGTTTACTGCATTCAAATGTCTTCATTTTAATAAATAGTTTTCGTGATTTTGACTTCATTCTCTTATGGATGACGATGTTCAGTATAAAACTTGCTAATATTCGATGACAAACATTCAAATTAGGCATTTATCTTTGGATAACTATTGCTGATATTTTGGGTATCGGTTATCTCGGTAGCATGTGTAAATATAATGTGAGAGTGCTGTGTATGCCATTATCCTTTATATGATCAGTTATCAAATTCATTTAATCTCTTTTGATTCAATTTGGTTTCAATAATTTATTTTAATTGAATTCGGTTTAAATAACTTCTTTTAATTATTCCTCCATTCAGGTAAATTCTATGAGATTGACAGTTATTAAAGTTTCTTTATTTCATTAATATTTTAATTTTGTAGAGATAGGTGATTTTATATCACTGCAACACACGAAAAGGGACAAACAACAAAGCAAATACTGTTATGAATTGTTCATGGGTGCTCTGAATTTAAGGTTCCATTTATTTATCGCGTATTGCATAATGGTGTGAACTTGTGAGTTTCTGTTCGTCTTGGTAAAATGTTATGGGATTACAGAAGTTTTAACAATAGCGGTAAAAGGACTGTAGCCATGTCGGTGATAAGAAAGAGCATTTAGAGTGATTGTGATGATTTTGGAAAAAATAGCAAGAATTTGTACAAAGAAATAACTTGACCGAGAATCTATATGTTCTATTTCAGCACGGGTTTTCTAAGGGAGAGTTCTGTTTGACTAGACTGTTTACATTTTATAATACAGTTGCAGTTGAATTTGACAAGAGAATTGATATTCCTTCACTTTTGGACTTTTCAAAGGTGTTTGACACATACAGCATGGACGCCGATGAATAAGTTGCGGGATAAGAGAGATTAGAGATTGACACATCAAAAGGTGGTGTATGAGAGATGTTAGTCTGCAATATTTAAGGTGAACATTGGTAGGCCACAGTGATCAGTCCTTGGTGTTTCTGATATTTTCATATCAGTGATATCGAGAAGGATTTCACAGAAGACATACAACTATTTTCCAATGATTCAACGATAACAAGGGCAATCAGGAAATAACTAACATGTTGCAGGACGAATGCTTTTTCATAAGCTGGATTTTTCATCTTTCATTTTCATGGCTGCGCACAGCATATCTCGGTTTCACTGAGATATGCTGCACGTAAACTCTAATAGTAAGAGAGAGAGAATATTGAGAAAATGTTCACAATCTTGGGAGGCGACGAAAATATTTTCGTTTTAACTGCCTTGTCACGAGATGACTAACCTTGAGGGTCATTGATTGCATACACAACAGCTGATCTACATATGATAGAAGAAAGACGTTTATTATGTTAGAAAGTGAATTGACTGCAAATACTCCTTAATGCCTGTAAATAAACAGATCTGGAATGACGTTAAATCGAATAGCTATAGGAATGATAATATTAGTTTTCACCAATATTCCTCCTCAACACTTTAACACATTCTCCAAGATTTTAATCCTGAATCAATGAAAATTCTTTTCATTGTGTCAAAAAATTTCATCATCATCAACAACAAACGCAAATATTGGTAAAATGCTCAAGTATCGATAGAGTTTAATCAAAGAGAAGTATCCGTGTTATGTTTTTTGCGTATCCTAACAGTACATTCCCTTTTGGGCTCGATCAGGGGTTGGATGGATAAAAGTTTCTACTGCGCATCAGACGTGTTTCTCTAATAAGTGTACCAACGAAAAGTATTAAATATACGTCGTCAAAAACACCTGTACTTGCATATGATTGATTAATTTAGTTGCAAATGTCTTCATTTTAGTGAATGCTTCATATGAGTTTGGCGGTATTCTGTAAAGAATGATGATATTCAATATAAAACATCATATTCAATGACGATCATTACACTTTGGCATTTATCTTTGTAAAACTGTTTCCATTTCTTTGTGTATCGGTTAGCGCAATGAGAAATATCAGTGATATTGGTTTGTATCCATTTATTTGAAGGTTGCCATATTTTAATTCATCTCTGTTTGTTAATTATTTATTTTAAATAATTCTCCATTTAGGTAATTTCAGAGATAAAAAAATATTTGTTAAAAAATTACTTATCTACTCTTTTCAGATAGGATTTCTTTATATCACTTCGACTAACAAAACACTGCAAAGCCTATGGCAAATAAAAGCCATGAACGGGTCATGGATGCTCCATGTGGTTGCACCTAAGTATCACAAAGGACTTAATAATGAACTCAGTGAGTAGCGTTTTGTTGTAAAATGGACTTCGGAATTACAGGATTGATCGTGTTAGCAATAGCAGTTAAGATGACTTAAAAAGGGCTGTAGCTTAAATGCCAATAAAAATTAGTAATAAATGCATTAAAAATAATAATAAAACACTGTTAAAAACTTTATTGTGTCTTGTACTCAAATCATATTAAAAATATATATATATTGGCTTACCTTCTTGAAGACGAAAAGAGTCTCCGTTGTCCTATTAGCAAACTATGGGAGTCGAATTCCACTACTGTTGCCTACATGTTACATATAATATTCATATATACTGTAATCAGTGTAGTTCATATCCGAAACTTATGTTCAAGGTAGGCACAATGTGTGGTGCTCTGTTCACACTGCTTCAACATCGTAATGTTAAAAATCTAACGCAATACATGAACACGCTGTACAAGTGCTGAATATTGCATTGCGAATATAACTAATCGGATGCCTTTAGCTGAAGAAGCTTTTAATGCCCTTTTAATTTAAAGTGTAGATCTAGGATCCACTTCCGGATGAGAAATATCACTACTTCCTGTCGACTGCTGTAGAGGCAAACATTACTTAGTTGAGAAATTTCATATAATTATGCAATATCTCAAGTGCCTTATTTTCTAAAGAAACCGATCAGAGTTGAAAATATACGCTTACAATGAACTCACTAACTGTTCAGAATGTTCAGTCACTGTCCAATTTTATAATGTTAAAAATAAGCACTTGGAATTAAAGGAGACTGCAAAATTTTGAAACAGTAATTTCAGTTCTCAAATATATATTTTTAGATTACAATTTTCCTATGCATTAAACAATTCGATTTACTATTCTGTAATTATCTAATTAGGTAAAATATCGAATTTCGTGCCGACGTTCTTGTCATTAGACTCTCCCAACGACGTTATGCAACGAATAAAGTGTAGAATGTCATAAATTAACACACAGATCCAAGGATAAAACAAGGATATATAACTGGTTGTTGAACTGACTTTTTGATATTCGAAAACATATTTAGAATATAAAAGATATTGTTTTTTAGTAATATAAGCATTTCAGTACACATCATGTAGAGTTAATTTTTATGAAATTCTATATAAACTTAATCAATCAATTAATTTTTGCTATCCTTTTCAATGTGTGTGTGCGTGCGTGCGTGCACATAGCATTATGGAATACTAAGGAAATTGCTGTGAAGTCATTAGCCTCTAGATACAAGTTGCCTAGTCTCGAAGATACTATAAACTCAAACTTTATTTGCTCACGCTTGGATAAAGGATTAAACCAAGAATATAATTTCTTGACATCTTTATCTTACCACTAAGTGGAAAAACTTTCAACAGAAAGTAGGTTTCAGTTCATGTGTTAAAAAGCAAAGTCCCAGAGAACAAATCATTCTCTTCCAATACATAGGAGCATATTACTCTGATTTGTTATTCCCTTTCGAAATAATTTCCTTCTCGTTTAATGATGATATCCTTTAGACACGAAAAGATTGTACATAAAATTCAGGGAAGGAAAAAGAAATCCGAAAGGAAATGGCATTAATAGTGACAAACATTATGAAATTCGCTATTATAATTATAAGTGAAATTTTTGCCTATTTAAAATTAGCCGACCATTTTCATAAAAAATAATAAGATTCGTTTATCAGTGAGAAAAATACAACTGCAAATGAATGTACGAAAGAATACACGATTAGCACTTCGTACTACTTTCCTGTCATAACATGACCAGCTGCGAATATATTTAAACGAAAATATGATATCAAACATAAACCTTGGAAGTGAATTAGAATGTTTTCTATTGGACTTTTTTATTACGCAAAATAGACACACTGTCCAAAAGAGCACACGCAGCCAAAAGAATTGCGCACTAGGCAGAGAAGAATAAATCTGTTAGATCATTAATTAGATTTCTCTAAGAAGCCTTTGTCACTCGACCATTACTGGACACTGAGCCTAACATACATTCGAGAAATAACAGCAAGTTGATAAGTACTCTTAAAAGCCAAGTAGTAAAGTAAAATTACCTCTAATTTCAGAGGCATTTTATCAATGCTGTTCTTTTTATGAGTGAGTATTTTGTTATTGACAGAAGTATCATTCTAACTCTAATTGCATGCCTTGAATTAATTAATCCTAAATTCTGATACTTTCTAATTCTATGCTTCAGAGACTCAATAAAACTGTGAAACTTGCTGGGTAATAAGTGACTGCAACCAAAGGTTATTTTATATTCCATTGGAATATGAAGAATATATTTGTTCATTTAATATCTAAGACCAACGGCGCTCCTAGGCCAAACGACATACCGCACAGTTCCATTTATGAAGTAATTATATCCAAATTACTTAACAAATATTTGTGTCCTAAAATCTTAGTAGCTGTTGAAAAAATAATACACAAAAATGAGTTCCCTGCGTTTGGTCGGCTCCCCGGAGCGTACAATTTTGGAACCGTTCGTGTAAGACTATTGTAAAGCGCATCGACTGATTGGTAAACTCAAGTCCGTAAACGCCTCATGCGAGAGTGCGTAATAATAACTATGAAATATCGTAGCAAATGTTGATTGGTCTAGAGCTGTTTCCTTTCTTCGCCTAACAAAATTCGTTTGAAAAGGTGTTCCACTCAATTGTGACTGCGCAGATCAATCGAGTTTTTGGACATCGTTTTATTTAGACCAAAAGAAGCACCCAGAACTTGTCATTGTGTGAAATAGACGTGGTTGTAATAACTATTAAATTGAATTAATGTAGCAAGTGTTGTATTAGCTAGAAGTAATGCAGGTTTTCGGCTTTCATTAAGACAATTTAATGGTTACAGTCATGTCTATTTCACACTATGACAAGCTGTAAGTGCTTGCTTTCTCTAAAGAAAACGATGTGTAAAATCGCGATTGATCTGCGTCTCAATTCAGTGGAACATCTTTAAAACGAATTAAACCTCGAAAGCAGGACAGATCTCTACATCCAGTTATTTCATGTTATCTGGTGGTCACGTTCAAAATGAATGATTCAAAATCCTAAATACATATTATCAAATACTAACAAACAGTGTCTAGAAAGGGAAATGTGAAATGTCGGGCAAAAAACTGACCCAAACACTATTAAGGTGCGTGAAGCGTAGGTTTTCGCGAAACACTGCTCTCTTCTAATACTTATTTCAACACAGTGGCTATTAAATGGATTATTTCCAAGTAATCCATTTGTAAACAATCCTTGCTAGTACATGATATTAATTATTTTCTCTACTTAGGTAATCGACGATTGACAGATCTTGATATCTACGTGGTTCAAGTTTGTTGGGTTTGTTGTTGCTTTTCTGGTAGTTTGGAATCACACTCAGAATAATTAAAATTTTGAGGGCGGTTTTCTTGTCTGCTAATTGCTTGTTCTACAGACGATTGTCTTGTATTCCGGAAGAGAACTCGACTTTTCGAGAGATTGAAAAAAATTCTATAAACTCAATATGTGTTTGTTGGGATATTCTTGTTTCTCGTGTAAACCACATCTTTGCTGGATCATAGTGCGTTGAAAGACTGACTGGCATTTTGCTCTTTTTTACCAGCCACATTGCTCATGTGCGTTTCAGACTAATCAAAATTTCTGAAAGTTGTTAGCACAGTACATCACACTTAATACGGCGGGGAGCTGGAAGGTTCTGATAAACACTGGAACAAAATGGTTTTAAAGCAGCTGATATAACCACAAGAAAGAACATTCTAGTAGCAGAGTCATGAAAGTAACTTAATATCGATATCACTAACATAAGCTGAAGATAACTGATAGTCCTTGAGATATTATTAAGTTTACTGTGTTTTTTGGATATGAATTGAACCGATAAAAATGGTGTATTCTTCTCTGTGTAATTTTTATAAAATATATCAACTACAATAACAAACGACTTACATTGTTCAAAAAAAGGAAATGACATTCATCCCTAACATTGGATGAAAAAGACATTCATCGCATCCATTGCCGGTGGATGTGATGATGAGATTATATTGATTATTAAGGCACTCATTCAGGAATTTTTATCTATAATGAGAAGCATCTCCACAACTAAATCACTAAGAATGATTTCGAAAAACTTTTGAATCCCGTCTATGCTTAAACATTTATAGAGTTTAAAATTAAAATTTAATTAACTTGTCTCATACTGTGTTGACAGCGTTTTTCTTCTCACAAAACACGAAATCTGTGAAATATGCACTCAATTATAATATAGTATACAGTGACTTCGAAACCTTATTATAATCCTTCAACTATAATTTAAAACAACAATAACAAGTCAAAGAAAAACAACAACAAAAAAAAAAAACCTGGCTCCTGTTTAATACATCGTGTGATGTAAAATATGGCCACATCCCCCCAGCTTTTGTCAAATTTTAATCAAACGGGAAATAAGAACTATTGATCAGTAACTGTTTATTATTGTTTTTATTTTTGTTTTCTCCTACCGGATATCCTGACAATGAATCTTCTATAAAACTATTTGGTCTAGATGAATTTATTTTCCGGATTGTTTGCCAAGTATATTCTGTTTTGCCCTCTGATGAACTAATTAATTTGAATGCTTCACGTTTATATCGGAATCGTCAGATGGTAGATGATTTTCTACCAGCAACAACCCACTACACAGCTTAATAGTGACCTAAACTAGCTTAAAAAAACTCAACTGTTTGGTCACTAGAAAGACAGAGAGAGAGAGAGAGAGAGAGAGACAGTGAGAGGGAAATTTTAGATTATTCATTGCTTAGCACACCCATGTCATAAATTCTGTTATAAGTTACCTACCTCTCATGGACAGGTAAGTAACTTATCGATACTGAAATAAAGAGATCATGTTGGAGGATTAATGGATTTTTTACAACACTCAAAAAGAATTAAAATAGAATTTAATACTTCCTATATTTCGTCCTAGTCACTAGGACATCTACGGGGATTACAAAAACAATTAATGTAACATATACACAAATAACAAACAATACTATCTAGGTAGAGCGCCCTCTAAGGGCAGTAGTAGGTGGCCTGGAATGTAAGGTGGGAACTCTGGTGATGAGTGTTTCCCAAATCTTCGGAAGCTTAATGCAACCATATTTATTGAGATTTGGTTGGTTTTTGAGAGCTGCTGCTGCTTCTAAGAAAAGTCTCTCTTTCTTGAATTTGCTGTGGTGGAGCATGGTGGTTTTCTTCCGTGATACCCTGTGGGTGGTGTCCAGAACATGGTCAGCCAAGCCTGAATGGCCATAGTTGTGTTTGAAGATGTAAGACTTGTGTTCCTCTAGATGGATGGATGCTGATCTGCCTGTCTGTCCAAAGTACGCCAGCTTACAGGAACAGGGTACTTTGTAAACTCTAAGCAGAGAGAGAGGGGGGAGCTGATCTTTCGTAGAACGGATAAGGGTAGCCAGTTTGCGGTGGGGCTTATATGCTGTGTGTAGATTGTACTGTTTTAGTATCTTGGCTATTTTTTCGGATGTGCCACGGATGTAGGGTATGGTAATGGCATTTTTAAAATCTTGTTGACGAGAAGGACGGGGAATGGGGGAGGAGTTAATTATTTTTTTGATACTGTGATCGCTGTAGCCATTGGAGAGGAAAGTGCTGTGTATGTGGTTAAGCTCAGTAGTGAGGGCGGTTCCACTGGAACAAAGATTGTGGGCTCTCTTGGTAAGAGTTTTAATAATGTCACATTGTTGAGAGGGGTGGTGGTGGGAGAGTTTGTGAATGTATCTGCCTGTGTGTGTGGGTTTTCTGTATACGGTGAAGGTAAGTGTATCATTAGGTAGGCGTGTGACTAAGGTGCCTAGGAAGGGTAAACAATTGTTCTTTTCCTTTTCCATAGTGAACTAGATTCTTTGATGTAGACTATTGAGATGACTGAAGGAGTCTAACGTGTCTGGGCCATGAGGCCAAATAGAGAACACATCATCTACATATCTTAGCCAGATAGAAGGTTTGAGTGGGGCTGAGTCTATGGCTCGTTTTTCGAATTCTTCCATATAGAAATTGGCAAGGGGGGGGTGAGAGGGGGGAACCCATGGCAGTTCCCTATATCTGCTTGTAGATTTTGTTGTTCCAAGAGAAATACCCAGAGTTAATGGCAAAGGAAAAGAGATCTAAGATGTCAGAGGGAAAAAACGTTTTCTAAGAGAGATAAGGTGTCAATTAAGGGAATATTGGTAAACAAAGAGGAGATATCAAATCTTACCAATATGTCTGTCTTCTTCAAGGTTAAATTTTCTCTGAGGGCTTTAAAGTGGGTCGAGTTTTTTATATAGGAAGGGGACCTTTCGGTGAGGGGGATCAGAGAGTTGGCCAGCTGTTTAGATAGTCTATAGCCAGGTGCATTGGTAGCATCTACTATAGGCCTGAGTGGGGAATTGGGTTTGTGGATTTTTGGTAAACCGTATATTCGGGGGGGACGGGAGCGGAAAGGTTTAAGTTTTTTCGTGACATCAGGGGGCCAGGAAGATACTTTTTTGAGTAAAATTTTTAGTTTCTTAACTTGTGTTTTTGTGGGGTCTTGTTCTAGCGGGATGTAGGTAGCGCGATCGCGGAGGATAATGTTCATTTGACGATTATATTCACTGGTGAATATAATCGTAAAATGTAAATCGTAAAATGGCCCAGTGAATATAATCGTAAAATGTAAATCGTAAAATGGCCCAGTGAATATAATCGTAAAATGGACAGACAGGCAGATCAGCATCCATCCGTCTAGAGGAACACAAGTCTTACTTCTTCAAACACAACTATGGCCATTCAGGCTTGGCTGACCATGTTCTGGACACCACCCACAGGGTATCATGGAAGAAAACCACCATGCTCCACCACAGCAAATTCAAGAAAGAGAGACTTTTCTTAGAAGCAGCAGCAGCAGCTCTCAAATACCAACCAAATCTCGATAAATATGGTTGCATTAAGTTTCCGAAGATTTGGGAAACACTCATCACCAGAGTTCCCACCTTACATTCCAGGCCACCTACTACTGCCTTTAGAGGGCGCTCTACCTAGATAGGACTTTAGTGTCACCCACGGAGTTGGGCTTAGTATTGTTTTTTATTTGTGTATATGTTACATTAATTGTTTTTGTAATCCCCGTAGATGTCCTAGTGACTAGGACGAAATATAGGAAGTATTAAATTCTATTTTAATTCTTTTTGAGTGCTGTAAAAAATCCATTAAGCCTCCAACATGATGTCCTCACAGCACTTAAACCTCTACACACGTGAAATAAAGAGAGATGAAATAGATAGGAAAATATGGAATCTATGCTTTAAACAGAAGGCAATTTAAGGATTTTTCTTGTGCAAGTAGAGGTTAAATTGTATTAAAAGCGCAGCTGCGAGCGTGCATGTGTGTGTGTGTGTGTGTGTGTGTGTGTGTGTTATGTTTCCTTCCCAATATTTTTTAACCTTAGCAGGAGGTAACTTGTTCCTACATGCTCCACTGCATATATTACATGTAGCTTCTAAGTACTGATTAACATTTATATTTTTCATTTTGTATCAATATTCATATTTACATTTATATTGTTACATCAATATTCCGACCTTTACATCCATATTTATATTTTTATATATACTGTACATATATTTGCACTATATAAATCATCCAATTACAGTAATTTATGTTACATTCCAAAGAATGGAAGTTACTTTTATTGGCAAATTTAATTAACTCTGAGTAATACTTTTCGATAAGTCTCTGTTTTAACACTGATGTGGACTACAAATGCCTGATGGTTATTCCAGAAGTCTGGAATAACCATCAGGCATTTGTGGAATCTGTAAGTAGTGTCTTAGTTTTCCATGTCCTGTTAGTAGCATGGTTAAACCTGGAAAAATGGCGTGTCTTTTGAGCCCGAGTCTGCTTCTGATGCTTGGCAAGAATTCGTTTGTTGTTGATCCGTTTTTTTTTTTTATGTTTTCCATTCCTCTTCCTACAAATGTGGCCTTCTTTCTTCTGGATGTGTTTTTATAGCTGCTTCTTTAGCCAGCTGATCCGCTCTCACGTTTCCTGCTACGCAAGTATGCGCGTTCACCCAGCATAACTCGATTTCCCATCCCTCTAGAGCAGGGGTCTTCAACGCATGGCCCGCGGAGCTCTTTGCCCTGGCCCGTCGGCCATTTTGAAAAAATAACTACTTAACATTAAAACGTGATTAAATAAAAAATAATTTCAATGAAGCCCGCGGGCCATTAAGCTATATTGCGGTATTTAGAGTTGTAAGATGCTTTCCAGATTCACAAGGAATGCTTTGCATTTGATACTCTACATAAAATCCTATAAAAATAAATATTAAATAGACATGCTTCTTCAGCCATCTACGCCAAGCGGTACTTGAGTACTAGGCTGGAGCAGTAGTTCGTTCGAGTGCGCTGTCTAGTGCCTTTCAGATATCTCGAAGGTTCTCGATACTTCGTTATTTTCATATAAATACAAGAGGATCTCATCCACATTCAGTCAGTCGTGAAGTGTGATATTCGTGTATAAGCGCACGCAGGTTCGTAGTGTCAGCCATAGCCTATTATGGTTTTATATTGCCAGATTTTTTTCGTTAGTGTGAGATATACTCATTGGATAATAACCGTTACAGGCCCATTTTGGATCATTTTTTGGGTTCACTTTTCATCACTATGGGATCTACGAGTAAAAAGCGTAAATCAAGTGATTCTTATCGGGTTTTTAATGAAAAGTGTACCAATTTTTACTTTTTGGTGCCGATTGACGATAAGCCAGTGTGTTTAATTTGTCGTGAGTCAGTGTCGGTATCAACAGAATACAATATAAATCGACACTACGAGACAAAGCATGCGTCCAGTTTCGATCACTTTCAAGGGCAGCTTCGTGTAAACAAAGTGAACCGGCTCCAAATTAATTTCAAATGCCAGCAGGGTACGCTTAAAAGGCAAAGGGAAGAGAGCGAAGCGTGCGTCAAAGTAAGTTATGTAATAGCTGAAAAAAATTGCTAAAAAATCAAAAGCCTTCTTGGATGGCGAGTTTGTGAAAGAGTGTCTCATCGCTGCTGGGGATATTCTTTGCCCAAATAAAAAGGAAGTGTTTAAAAAACCGAGTTTGTCTGGGTTAACTGTAGCATGACGTGTCGCAGAATTTCCCAATGACATTGAAGGAACTTTAAAAAAACAGTCGTCCGAATTTACGTCATATTCACTTTCTTTAGGTGAGAGCACAGATGTGAAGGATACAGAACAACTGGCTATCTTTATCCGTGGCATTGCTCAACAATTCAATATGACAGAAGAACTGCTAGCGCTCGTATCTATGAAGAGAACGAACGAAAGGCACTGATATTCTTGAAGCCACCAAGAAAACGCTCCAGCGTTTCGACCTCAGCTTAACCAACATCGAGGGTGTGGTAACAGATGGTGCCACTGCTGTGGTGGGAAAGAACGAAGGGTTTGTTGCGCTGCTACGGAAGGAACCGGAAATAGATAGATTTGTCCATTACCACTGTTTAATCCACCAGGAGAATTTGGGAGCGAAAACTATTGGATTTGAGAATGTCATGAAAGCTATTGTGACTGTCGTCAACATTATTAGGGTAAGAGGATTGAATCATCGTCATTTCTAAGAGTTGTTGACCCAAGAGTGCGAAGCGGATCACGGCGATGTGGTTTATTATAGTGATGTGCGTTAATTGAGCAGAGGGAAGGTTCTTAAAAGAATCTTTGACTTAAGGAGTGAAATACAGCAATTCATGCAAACCAAGGGGAATCCTATTGCCGAATTTAACGAACCGAAGTGAATGACAGACTCTGTGACCGGCATCTCGTTGCATATTAATGACCTAAATATGCGGCTACAATCCAAAGATCAACTGGTGCACACCATGTTTTGATCACATCAAAGCTTTTGTGGCCAAACTCAAACTTTGGGAGGCACAACTCTCAAAAATAAACAACTCATTTTCAGCTTCTCGCTGAGTCCAACTATTCGTCTCTTAATGAATACACTACAAATTAGCTGTGTTGCGAAGTGAGTTCGAAGAGAGATTTAGTCATTTTCCTAACCAACAGTCTTCTTTAGATTTATTTTCAATGCCCAGTGTCAATGGTGCCGAAATGCCAGGCTCAGCACAAACGGAGCTGCTTGAACTCGAAAACAACTTTTCCTTGAGAGAAAAATTATTCATTTGTGCCCTTGCTTACATTTTACAAAGACTACATTTCTGAGGACGCATTCCCTAATCTTCACCGGCATGCTTTGAAGATGTGCGCTTAGGAAGCACATACTTATTTGAACAGTTCTTCTCCAGAATGAAGCATTTGAAGTCCAAGACAAGATCTGAGATTACGGACCAAGATCTCGAGAATACTCTGCGCACAGCGACTTCCAACATTGATGCCAACATCAACAAGCTGGTCAAGGGAAAGCATTGCCAATTTGCCCATTGACATCGTAAAAAATGAATGTTTTCTTCATTAAATTATTTTTTTTTTTTCAAGTACTGATTGTATTTACTTATCATGAACCCCACCCTATGATCTTAAAGCTGTTAGTTTATTTTTATAGGATTTTATGAAAAGTATCAAATGCACAGCATTCCTTGTGAATCTGGAAATAATCTTACAATCCTAAATACCGCAGTATAGCTTAAGTGGCCCCCGGGATTTAATGAAAGTTTTAATGCAGCCGCACTGTCTGAAAGATTGAATACCCCTGCTCTAGAGTGAGATTCCAAACCAAATTTCTGGTCGGTTCTATTAATGCTATAAGGTTGTTCTGGATTTTTTAAATAGTTCTACTATCTCTGTGAATTGTTGCTGTCCTTTGATGAGAGGTGGTGAGTGCTAATTCCAGGAGATAAGTAAGCGAATGAACTATAGCAAGCTGTTTGATTGGTTGTTCGAACAGAGAGGGTACAGTCTAGAGCGTTCTTCTATAATGGACTGACTGTTATACGCATTGAAAGAACAACCGACCTTCCCTTCGGTTTTGCTTCCGTCAGTATATATATATGGAATTCTTCACTTTCAGAGTTTTCCTTCTCCTTAATATATGTTCTTTTTTCTGGGTGAGGCCGCCCTGTAATGAAGCGGACGTTCGTAGTAATTTGGATCGATGTTGTAATTTTCGTTATACCTTCCGGAAGTGACTTCATACATTAGAAATAATTCTTGTATTTTCAGGCAGATCGGTGTTAGAGCTGCAATAACGAAAGCTGCCTCGCAAGATATCTGTATCCTTTAATTATACGTATGACTATAAAGCATTGAAATCTGTTTAGCTTTTGTCGGTTTTCATTTGATGTTAGTGTGCTTCCAGGTAGGTGCAACATAAGATATCAATGGTAGCCTAGTTCCTGTATATACTGTTTTCAGCTCCCGTGGATCTAATCCCCACTTAATTAATCCTTTCCGACTCTGCTAGGAGGAGTTTGTAAACTTTTTTCGGCAACATATGAGATGTGCTTATTGAAGGTAAATTTTCATCTATTGTTACTGCTGGGTATTTTAGCTTATTGGCTACCTCGAGAACTTCCCCGTTTAGGAAAATCGTTACATGTTGTTTTGATTTTTGTGTGAGATGTGAAGCACTTTATACTTGGTGCTATTGAAGGTAACTTTCTTCTCGCGTGCCAAATCTGTGATTTTAAAGAGTTTTTCGTTGGTCGTTACTTCTAACTGTAAGCCGTAGCGTCCCTGAATTGTTATCATCGCATCATCGGCGAAAGCTATGACTTTTGCTTCAGTAGTAAAAGGAGGTCTTAATAAGGAGTCGTACTGGATGTTCCAGAAGCGCCTGGTCCACAGCGGGAACCGTGCGGGCAGCCTCGTTTGACTTCTCTAGTTACAGCGGTGGTTTTTAATGTCATCGTTGCTCTTCTGTCTGTAAAATAAATTTTTTGTAAGATTGAGTAAGTTTTTTGGACAGTTTAAATCTCTTAAGTGATTGATTATGGCCGGCCACCACGCAGCAACGAAAGCTAGTTGTACATCGGATGAGATCAGTAGACGTCTTTTTTTTTCTTTTTTTTTTTGGTCTTCTGTGAATTCTTTAACCTCCATAACTGTGTCTAGTATACTTGATTGAGGTCTAAATGCATATTGATTGCTGCTTAATAGGTTTCTTGAGTAGACATAATGCATTATTCGGTTAAGCAAAAGTTTTTATAGCACCTTACCAGCAATGTTTATGAGACTGATTGTCTGTATTTCCTAATATCGTCAAATGTATCTTTTTCTGATTTGATTATGGGTATAATTTTTGACCGTTTCCATATTAAAGGAAATCACCCTCTTTTTAGGCATTTGTTGTAAACTGTTGCCATGAATTCGGGGAATTCGACAAACGTTCTTAGAAATATATCTCTGGTTATTCCGTCCTCTCCATGAGTTTTTTTTTTTTTTTTTTTTGTTCCATTGATCTTAATACCGACTCGATTTCATTAGTTGTAAATAAGTCGTTGTTAGGAGTGTCTATGTCTGTTTTCATTCTTTGTCTGTAAGTTTTGTGGATTTCATCTGTTGATTCATCATCAGGAGTAAACTTGGTTATCATAATAGCTGCAGTTTCTGCTCAGTGTTTAGTGTAGGTTCCGTCTGTTTTCTTGATAGTTGAAAATATAGGTGTTGTTTAATTCTCTCTTTCTTGCTGCTAATTTATATATGCTATTACAAGGATTCGATACGGTTGAAACAATACAGAAATTTTTCCATGATTCTGTTTTCTCGTTCGTAATTTTGGACTGTTAGCTGTATTTGGCTTTACATTAGTTCTGTCTTCTACTCTCTCTTAAATCTTGATTATTGTATGTTCTTTGATATTGTCGTCTGTGTGCTTTAACACGTTTTCTAAGAACTGTTAGTTCTTCGTTCCACCAAGTTACTGATTTTCTTCCATCAATGTTTAGCTTCTTGGTTGTTCTGAATTACTATCGCTGAATTTTATCAGACCTGATGAAAGCGCAGAAGTAAGGAAGTCTATATTGTATTGATGCCCAGATGACTAGGTTTTTGTCTAAGCTGAGCTGTTGTTTGCATTAAAGTGATGTTCTGAGATTAGGCGCGAAAAAGATATTTGTAAAAGCTTTTTAATGCTTTTACAAATATCTTTGGATTGGTTTTATTGATCAGGTACTTGGTGTTAATGCGATGGTTTGTGTTGTATATTGGTTACTGATTATGAAACTTAATATGCGATGATCAGAACAGCTTTCTTCTTCGCAACTCTATTCGGAAACAAGGGGTAAAATAACGGTGTTTGGTATTGTCAGATCAATGAAGCTGCTTCCTCTGGTATTTTCAAATGATTTAGTGCTACATTCGTCGTTTAGCATCTGCAAGGAATTTGATGTTAAGAACTCGTCCTATTTTTACCTCTATTGTTTGTGCTCTCGTTAAACCATAAAACCGAATAGGCGTTGCTATCTATTCCAAGAATTAAGCTGTGGTTGATGGTAAAATCCACGATGTTGCCCAAGTTTCCTAATTCGCACTTTATATCAGCGTGATAGTTAAGATACATTCTTGCAGAAAAAGTTTTAATTCATCTGTACGTAATTTCGATATGTACCGAGTTCTCGTTGCTTTGCTGAGATTTTATAATATTTTTATAATATAAAAATATTTCATAATTAGTTAGAAAGCCGCATATTTTGCTATTGATCTTGAAGGGTTCTTGTATTAATGCTAGTTCTATATTTTTTTTCTATTTATTAGTTCTGATAAGTTATATACAGCCTTGACAGAGCATTGAAAATTTATTTGAAGGCATACCATGGAAGTAGTGCTGTTTTTGCTAGCTTTATTATTGTTTTCCATAATATATGTTTTCAATTTTGGGCTGTCTATACTAATTATATGTCAGGATGCAGTCTTTGCTTAGTGCCATGCGTTTGCAGTCGTTTTTGGATTTTGGCATACTTGTTATGACTTTGGCAATGTATACAGTTCATCTCGGACTTAGTTTGTAGGCACTCGCTGAACTTATGTTCTTTAGAGCAAAATGTATAGGTTTTTTTCACCTGTAGTCTCTTGTGTGTGTATGTGGAATTTATTGCAGTTAAAGCACCTCAGAACAATTACGTATCTGCACTGCACAATGGCAAATTCTTCACACCGGTTTTCAGCAATTTGTTCCTGACCGTGAATCGACTTCTA
Source organism: Typopeltis vanoorti (assembly GCF_054136105.1). Taxonomy (NCBI): domain Eukaryota; kingdom Metazoa; phylum Arthropoda; class Arachnida; order Uropygi; family Thelyphonidae; genus Typopeltis; species Typopeltis vanoorti. Next base: position 23,416,742 of record NC_143564.1, read on the forward strand.
CAAGTAAGTTTCTCTTGTACGTTTTTTTTTTTTTTTTTGTCACGATGAATTTCTGTGTCATCTTTGTATTCTCAGAAGAGTTCGTTCTGCATGCGGATTGAGTCAGTTGCGGTTCGTACCAATTTCCCCGGGAATATCATATATATTTAGCCTTGGTAGATATTTTTTACTGGGATTTGCTAGTAACGTGTCTCTGCACTCCGTAGAGATTTCGTTATGTAAAAAGTGAATGTCGGTCTTTTCTTTGAATTCAATTAAGGTTCCTCCGTTAATAATACTTTTATTTTTGTGATTCCGATTTTTATATTTCTTGGGTCTATTATTTCTTTTATGATAATTTTAGTTTCTTAGCTGTTTAGTTGAGATATCTGTTTCACTAATTAATTTATAGCAAGAATTGTTTTAATTTAATGATTTAATGATTTAATAATTTAATGATTTGCAAATATAGTTGAGTAGGCTGAGCTAAGTTAGCCTGTTCCTGGATGTTTGTAGTAGTCTGTAGTTCTATTGATAGTTTTGTTTCATTTTTCACTTTATTAACAAAAATAAAAACACGTCCGCAAACGAAACAAAATCCATGGATAACAGACAACACACTAACAGACATACAAAGAAAAGATGCCCTATGGAAACAACTTAAGAAGTCGCAGAACAATATCGCTTTAAAAGCTGAATACAAAAGAAAACGGAATCTCCTAACAACACAGATAAGAACGGCAAAAAGAAACTATTACAACAACAAATTAACAACAGCTCAGAATGACATAAAGGAAACCTGGCATGATTAGTGAAATGATGGACAATATACACAGAACCACTGCCACAGAAACAATAAAACACAGCTTTGCCTGCGACCCCAAATCTCTCAAACAATTGGCAAACAAATTTAATCAGAACTTCGTGAACTCTGTCCAAAAGCTACAAGAAACAACCTTCCCTCACACAAACGAACATTCTCCACTAGGTCCACGAGCAACCCAGTCAATGTGGTTCCCCACAGTAACAAAAGAAGAACTATCACTGGCAATTCAACAAATTAACCCTAACAAAGGACCGGGGATAGACGGAATGAGACCAAAAGACATCAAGAAACACTCAACCAACCTACTTCCAGTTATTCAAAAACTGGTAAATAAAATCTTCGAAACTGGAGACATACCTGAAACACTGAAGACTGCATTAATCACACCCATACACAAACAGGGAAAAAGAAACATTATAAGTTATTACAGACCCATCGCCACGCTGTCTGTAATCAACCAAATCATGGAGCGCATCGTGCATCAGAAACTCTCTACATACGTTGAAAAATTTCAAATCATACCCAAAACACAATATGGCTTTCAAAAAAATAAAGGAACGGCAACACTCCTGGAAGATTTCAGAGATCTAATAAACGCCGCATTGGATAAAAAAAGAATAACGTTAGTGGTATTCATTGACCTAACAAAATCATTTGACACACTAACACACTAAACCTTGTTAACGAAACTTACCCATATCGAAATTGGAGGTCGTCTACTCCAGTGGTTTAAAGCATACATGAAAAACAGAAAGCACACCACACGTATAGGATCAGCATACAGCAAAAAGGTACATGTAACCTGTGGAGTACCACAAGGAGCTGTCCTATCTCCCATTCTATTTAACATATACACACACGACATAAGGCAACTCCCCCTAAAAAGTAAAATCTTCCAGTACGCAGACGACACGGCCATAGTATCCATTCACAACAATGCAATTTATTGCTTACACAAATATGCAACAAGACATCAATCAAATCACTAACTGGTTAACTGAAAACGGCATATATATAAACCCAGGGAAAACAAAGCTAATGGTATTCAAAAACCCCCAAACCCTGTCCATAGAAACTAAATATCTCACTATCCAACATTCATCCTCCTATACCCAAAGCGTAGAACCTAAAATCACAACCATCACACAAGTGAAAACAACACGCTATCTTGGACTTCACTTCGATGCTGATCAAAGTTGGAATAGCCATAAAAACTACCTTCATACCAAGGTTAGGATAATAGCAAGAAAACTATACAGATTAAAAGACATTGCCTCAACCCACATAAAAATACTAATCTATAAAGCATTATGTGAAAACATTTTAAGATACGCAATCACATCATACGCATTCAGCACAGACTATAGACTTAACAGGCTACAATGGTTGCAAGATAAAATGATAAAACTGATATTCTGGGAACAACCCACTCTTATGCAGGAAGAACGGACAAAACACAAAATATTTAAGGTGAAACACTTATGCCACTACACAGTCATGTTAAAACACTACTACAGTCCAACATATAGAGTAACCAGAACAACATATCAAATAACAAGACCACAGTCAACAAACTACATAACATATAAGTACAACAATCACCACGGCAAAGCCACCCGAAACTTCTACGTACCTGACATGATAAACAAACTGCCGTTCGACAACAGAAACCTAGGAACATACAGAGAGCTGAAATAGGCGCTGTATAAATATATTACGAGAATGAAAATTAGAGCAATTCCTGTTTCTCTCTCCCCCCCATACGCACACACACACACACAAACCTATGACAAACCCCCTCTCAAAAACCGTCACTACAAGAACACAAAGAAACAAACATACCATGTCTAAATCCAACCCTATTTACACATAAAACGAAGAGAAAAAAGGTTAAACTGTAATAGCAGTTGAAGTCTTCCAAGCACGTACCATCAGACAGTAAAATCAATACCTGGCTTGTGACCATTGCAGGAACATAACCATGAAACCATCACCCTCTGTCATCTATTATCTTCCTCAGATAAGCTCTGCTAAGCTTCGAGGGAGAAAATTATTAACTTGCAAGTATCTGTTAATCACAGTTGTAACATGTTATAAATATTATATATATATAATTAATTATTACAGCATCTATGTATGCAATTTATCTGAGACATAAAAAAAATAATAATAATAAATAAATAAAAAATAATGATAATAAATAAATAAATAAATTATTATTGTTATTATTATTATTAATATGTATATTCTATATTCAAAAATTCTGTATCAATATGTTAAAAAAATTATTATTATTATTATTATATGTATGTAATTTTTAGAATTTTTAAATTTTGTAATTTCTATAATTTTATAATGTAATGTATGTAAGACATAATAAAGTGTTAAATAAAAAAAAATAAAAAATAATTACAGTCAACTCGAGGGAGTCGACAGACTCATCGAGGGAGGCCCTAACATCATGTCAAGAACAGCTATTCGACATTCACACAGTATGTTACTGAGGCATGATCTCCGCTTCACAAAACCATGTTATCCCGCATACAGTATCCCATTTTCATCTATCCAATCATGTATTTTTCTCTTGACTAATTTCTTCAAGACCCTGACAACGATTCCTGCTATTCTAATCGGTCGGTAATTTAAAAGAGCAGTCTTGGAACATCTTTTATGCAGTGGAACTATTTTCCCCTCTTTCCACCCCCTCGGGACTAACCCAGACCCGAGACTCAAATTAAACAAAATGGTCAAGGGTACTGACAATTCTTTAGCCGCTTCACGTATGACATGAACTGGTATACCATCCAATCCCAAAGATGTTTTGAGGTTTTGCAATAGACTACTCGCCTCCACTTCATTCACCACAAGTCCCGTATAATCTATTCGTTCATTCATTTCTGCCATGTCACCACCTGGAAAATATATTCTTGCAAAGTGCTCACTCAGTAATTCAACTACAACAACTGATTCAGTTACCTCCCTACCATCGGCATGCTTTAAAATCATTCTGCCATATACATTTTTTCTTTTACTTACAACATATCGAAAAAACTGTTTGGGATTCTCTTTATCCTCCATGGCTAATGTTCTTTCATAATCCGTTTTTGCTTTTCTTACCACATTCGGTACCCTTCTGGCCTGCGCTTTATACCGTTCATGTGCCTGCTGGTCACTTTTCTCCTTAAATTTTCTCCATAGTTGTTTCTTTTTTTTTTTCAGCTAAAGCTTAATGGTGTTATTCATCCATTTAACTCCAACTTGATTTATTATTCGTACTCTAGGTATACAGTCAACCATTGCCTCACGCAAACACTTCTTAAATGCATCCCATGCACTATCAACATCTAACCCTTGCAGTTTTACATGCCATGGCACTGAACCAATCAAACCCCTAAGCTTGCATACTTACCAGCCTGATACCTCTACATGTATCCTGTCTTAATTGTAAATTCCACACCTTTAGCCACCTCCCAAGTCAAGATCCTATATTTACTCTCACCATTTGGTGGCAACGTGGTCATATTCGTTACAGCCAAATTCTCAGATGTAATTACTAGATCAAGCACTCTCTGACCGCTACCATTTTCCATTACATGCTGTCGCAGATAGATATCCCTTAATAACCGCATAAAATCCAATTCCTTCCTCCCATGTGTCCACTCTTCCTTCCAATTAATGTTACCATAGTTGAAATCTCCCATAATAATTACCCTCCTTCCACTCATTTCTTCTATTTGCTTATGCATAATATCTCCACCATCTATTCCATCATCTGGTCTATAGCAGCACCCAACTGTATATTTGTTCTGCTAGTTTCAATCTCACACTAAATAGCCTCAAATGTGCTCTTTTCTCTATTCTGCAGTTCCACTTCTATTCTCCTTGGCTGTTACTCATCAGCTATCATCAATAACACTCCTCCGCCATTTTATTCTCCCTGTCCCTCCTAAACACACTATAACCTACACATTCTATCCCACTAACTATATCTTCTTCCGTCAGCCATGTTTCACTAATGCCAATAACCTGTGGCCTGGAAGTGCCAACCAAGGCCAAAAATTCTTCCTTCTTGTTCCTAATACTTCTGGCATTAGTATACATGAATTGCAGAAGCCCATTTGTCCTATTCTTATTTTGATGCCTTATACTAACTATCACATTCTGATTTATTGTTTTTCGTACTTGCTTGGGCATATTATACACATTCATACACTCAACTGTCCCCCTGAAGTCTGCATATCTACTTCTCCCCTTCCTTAATAATTCTAGTGTCCCTGATTCTGCACATCCACTTCTACTACATTCAACACCCTTTCAAGTCTCTGTACACCAAATCCATTCAAATGTAAACCATCCATCTCATATAAATCCTTTCGCCCATCGAACTCACTCCACACATCCACAAATTCCACACCACTCCTCGTGCATAATTCACTCATAATGTCATTAGAAATTATGGCCCCCCTTCTATACCTTCACTATCATACAGTGGAAACAGACTCACCATCCTAACTCACTCACTCTTCTCTTTTGCTATCTCAAGCAATTCCTTCAAATCCTCTCTCATAGCCATTTTGTCTCCTTTAAAATCATTTATACCTGCTACTACTATCAATTCTTTCACTCGCTGCTTTTGCATTCTAATGGACTCACTTACATCCTTAACATTGGCACCAGGTTGGTACGATTTTGTTAAACGCTCAACTCTGACACCTCTTACTAAAGAATCTCCATACAACCCTCGCTCTTTCATTTTGCTTACACTCTCTATCATACTCTTATTTTTCCTATCATACTTTTGCCGTTTATTAATCGGTACGCTCGGTAAACATTTTTATCAATGCTCCAGCTGCCGATTTGTCCTGGGTATCGTTCTTCGTAACCATGCGATCTCATTTATTGCATCAGTCTCATCATTTTAAGACACATAAATATTAAAAGTATAATTAGTGGTTGTAAATCTGATAAATTACACTTCAAGCGGATAGTAATAGGAAACTTTTTATGTTTAGTTAGGTTATTTCGCATAAATATCTAAAAAAAAAAAAGATTATGAAAGTGTTGCCAAATATTTCACTGATGTCATATTTTAATATGCATTCTAAATAATAATTTCATTAAATCCTAACTAAACATAAAAAGTTTCCTCTTTCTAGCCTTTTGAAATGTGCCTAATTTTCCCATTAAAATGAGATGATTTAAAAAAAATAATAAAAGTTCAAACGAGTAGAGTAAAGAACTTAAAAGGTATAAGTAATTAAAATCCATTCACACACACACGTAGGAAGTGTTATATGCATATAAAACGACGGACAGAACAAATATTACAGAACTGAAACCGTTGTTTATAAAACTCACCTGATTTTATAAAAAAAAAACAAATCAAATAACTTATTTATTTTCCTTGATCTCTTGACATTCCATTTCTCAAGAAAATATATATGAGATATAAAAAGTTTCAAAGAAAAATCTTACCTCATCTGAAACTTGGTTCAAACAGCTGGCAGTCCAAGTGATAAGAATAGCGTTATATATAATTAAAACAGCATTTAGAATCCTTTGTGATAAAAATAAATTTTGTTGAAAAATGTAAAATACAGAAAAGCAACAGAAAGCAGTGCTTGAAGCATACAGAAAAAGAGAGCTCCAGATAACAAAGTATTCGTCGTCTTCACAAGAGAGCAACATCTCACATAAAGTATTCTGATTTCCTCCAATGTGGATATTGAAACATTCCCTGCTGCTTCTTTTAAAAGTTGATTTATACAATAAAAAGAATATCTATAAAAATGTGCGAAATACGAAATTATAAACAATACCACACATATCGAAATAAATCTGATGAAAGTTAATATAGTACTTATTAAAAAAGAAGCAATACACTTCACGCTCAACGACCATTTTACACAGAATAAATAATTGGGCACGTTCTTTAGTAAACAGTATGAAACTAAAACACGGAAAAGGAAAACTAATGCATGTTTAACAAAGATAATTGCAAGAAAATACTTTATTTCGTATTTCTTTGCAATTCTGGAATTCAGATTTCCTTCTAGACAATAGCATTTTTCTACTAAAGTGATCAAGTCCTTTCTCCTTAAGAAAATGAATAACCTCACAAATATGTTTAAGCTTAGATAATAGGAAAAGATTGTATAATTTATGTAAATCTGCGAATAACTTATTTTAGTAATCAACTGCTGAAAATCTAATACAAAAATTGTAATAGATATCAGTGGGCTATACAAAGTTTGAAAACTGCATATCCGAATAGAAATATTAGATGCCTTCCTTCTGAAGAGGCCTATAATGAAGCATATCCCAATGAAAGTGCAGATCAAAGCAATAAGACGAAATCCTCTATTGAAACTGCTGTGGGTGGAATCCATGTTATTCCCAAGAATCAAACTTCTGTTCTTATAAAACCAGCTCTTTGGAGAAAATTTTATATGTTAATGTGGAAAGAGCCTATTCAGCTTTGTCAGCTCTCCTGCAATCAGCTCAATACTGGCGCAAACCTTCTGGTGCGAAAATATATGTACCGTATGTACATTTTGCAATGTTTCTTTTCTTCTGGAAGTCCATCGTTCTGTAAATATATTGATCTTCTGATGGTGGATGGGTAGACAGACAGTTTTGTCTTGTTATTTTCATAATATCGCCATTTGATATATTCATCATGAACACGCACATTTAGAGAGAGAGAGAGAGACAGAGAGGGTAGGGAGGGAGAAAACACTAACCGCAACTCTCACCTTTCTATCTCTCTGCACGTAATCTCATCAAAAATGCTGTTAAAAATTAATACCATAAATTAAACGAAATAATTTGCTTTTCGGATTTTATTATAATAGTTCAATTAAATAAAATTCATATCATGCTTCTTGTATTCTATGCACTTCTAGAAGTAATAATAAGTTAAAAGTAATAAATAGTGAGTAAAATATAAAGGTAAAAATCATATCTCTTAACGAGATATGATTTTTACCTTTATGAAGTTGTTAGAATCGATACTCTTTGGTGGGAATACTGTAATTCCAAGTAAGAGCTTTTCTGCAAAAATTGACAGTATTTGCCGTATGAAACTCATATGTGCCGTACGGTTTGATAGCATAATAGTAGTAGTTACTAGTAAATAGTAGTATACTAGAATACAAATAAATAAATTCTTTACAAAATTAACTTTCATTTTTCATTTCATATTTAACACGAAATAATAAACAAAAATGATAAAAAAAATTATAGTTAAAAGCGTTCCTTTAAACACAAAAAAGGAATTATTTTGAATCTTTACAATATGAATGGTTATATACCTATGTTGACTGATGGGAGGAGTAAGTAAGGGTACGGAAAATTCGCAAATGTTTCCTACATCGAAGGCAGAATTAGAAGGTAAGTCGTTCGCAATGTTGATAATGTCTAACGCGCTAATGTGAGAACACATCGACAAGCTTTAGTAGGTTTGAATATTGCATTTACGAATATCGAAAGTGTTTCACTTGAAAAGAACTACCAGGTGATCCAAAAGTAGCAGAAAAGTAAAACTTCAATAATTCGAAAAGTATAGGCAGTAGCACGATGCGGTTTTTACAGAAACGCACAGAAAGACATGGTAGTTTTTTAATAACGAAAACTTGTATTGCCAGACTAATTACATTTGTCACCGACAGGTGGCGCTGTAGCGGTCCCGGTCAATATTTAAACCTGTCAATATTTAAACCTTGACGTACGTAAACCGTAAGGAAATTAAACGTTCTGCAAGGTGAGGCATGTTATCGTTACGAGATAAAGCACTTTAGTTAAGCTGTATTATCAGAACTCCGAATGTGCAAGTGTGGCTTTGCGCACCTATCGTTCGATGCGGGATATTAGTAGTGGAAAGGGACCGATGTCTTGTTTCTCACTGATAGCTATGATGAAAAGGTTTGAGGACACTGACAGTTTGGAAGCACGTGCAAGAAGCGGAAAACCCAAAAAAAAACTATCGCAATTGTGCACGAGATCGAACACGAGACCGACACACAAACGGCAACTTCCGCACATGGGGCATGCAGTGCGCGTGAAATTTCAAGACGAAATGGCTTTTCGTAAGGGACCGTGTGGCGATCATTCAGGATTATGCTCAAGAGGTATCCTTACAAACTCCAACACGTACAGGAACTGAAACCAACCGACTTCGAGAGACTTCATGAATTTGCAAATTGGGCTTTTCAACAGATGGAAAACAATGCGGACTGGCTGTCAAACGTCCTGTGGACTGACGAGGCGCACTTTTCGATTAATGGAAATGCACACGACTGCTGCATCTGGGGGAGAGAGAACCCACACACGATTGTGGAAACCCCTTTGCATTAGCCAAAGGTGACAGCCTGGTTCGAGTTCACTGCATCATTCATTACAGGCTCCTTTTTCTTTGAGGAAGCCCACAGCGATACATTTCTAACTGTCGCAGGCGAGCGTTATGCAGAGCTTTTAAGATACAGCATCATTCCCTCCTTGAAATTATTGAATTTTTACTTTTTCTGTTACTTTTGGATCACCCGGTATAAAGAAGCAAGTACCAGAGAAAGTGGATCAATGTTTCCCTCTTCCGAAGGAGGAATGTCGCCACATCTCAAATGTTAGGAAGACACTTATTACCGAACTGCAAAACCAATAATTAGACAGTCCTTTCTAATGAGGCTGGTCAAAACAGAACATGCAATGATAACTCTTCGCCTGTCCATTCATCGCAAGACTCTCCATTATGTAAGCTGTTAAACAACACACACACACACACACACACTCAGGAAGATGTCAGACTGAAGAACACTTTGCAACAGTTGTCAAATACACATTTCCCAATTTCAATTTTCCTACACAATAAACAATTTTATGCACCATTCTTCAAATCCCAATTATGAAAAAATGCCAATTTCATACAGTTATTGTGCGTACTCTTCAAGCGACACTATCTAATTAATTTCTCCCTTCATTTAATTAATAATCACGGGAAAAGAAATAAAAAAAATTACATTACACTATCTTCCAGATATTTAAGATTCATTCCCCTTTACTACAAATTGCTGCTCTCTTAACAAACATGTGACCAGTCTTATCTAAAATGCAAAAGGTTGTGAAACGAAAGTTTATCAGTTCCCTTTGTATTTATTATTATAGATTAATCAATTATGTAATCAAAATGAGCCAAAATTATTAAGTAATTATGAATGTTATTCTATTTTTTTTTCAACTAAAAATAATATTCTTAATGTTGTTCATTATTGTTTTAATCATGGTTTGAAACAATGCCAAAGTATAAAAATTAACTATACCAGATAATGAGATATTTTCGGGAAACAACCTTGTATGAAGAATTACGTTAAAAGAAACACGTAATAAGAGGATAAATATGGGAAAAACAAAGCTTAGTGGAAAATGATTTACTTGCATCATCTGTTGCATGTAAAGGGCAAACAACTCCTGCCATTGACAGAAGAATGTATGCTATAAATATACCACTCCGCTGAAGACACTGTATGAAGACAAATAAATAAATAATACTAACTGAAAACCATGAAGCAACAGACATCAGTGTTCGATGCATACAAATAAAAAAAAAAAACAGGACACGTTCACTGTGTATCATGACAGTTGAAGTCAATATAGAAGTCCTTAGCCAACTTATGCTGGCAAATATGTTTCTTGGGTTTCTTACTTTTCCCAGTTTTTGAAACATTTATTTAATACTGAGAATGTAACTTAAAGAAATCAAAGAAAATGCTTTATTCTAAAATTCTTAAGAAATGTACTTGATCAGAATGATTCACTCAAAGTTATGCTGTCTCGCGAATGAGACAAATCATTTATTTTATGTGACTGTTGTCCCCTTATGTGCTCACCACTACACTTTGTTGTCTGTTTTATTGTTTTCTTTCTGATCGGCACGGCCATGGTGGCATCGTACAAAATAGCGTGTGGCGTTTTTACCAGGGTGTATCTAGCAGAAGAATAATGGTTGATTCCAAGCGTATCATACTCTCTAAAATATGAAGTGTGGTGATGGTTTGAAGAATTATAAATATGGAAGTTGTATGCTTTACGACAGGCTTGGCCAACTTCATTCTATACGTGGGCCAATATATGATGAGTGGTAGCGTCACAGGCCGCACACTTTTAGAGAGAACTTAAATAAAAATAAACTCTGCATTTTTTCAAGGCAATAGTTATATGTATTGAATTACTATATTTATTAAATCATTTTACTACTGGGAAAACAATATAAAATACTTCATTGATTTACATATAAGTTGTTAAATTAAATTTAATTACATATTTCTGGTTTTTTTTACATGTACCACAACTTAATTAATGAGAACAGTGTGGGTGTTCATGTGCGGCAACAAGTTCATCAAAGTAAGTTTTCAAACTTTTTCCGTGTTGAGAATATAAATTGTTTCCGTCATCAGAAATAATGAATATAACGAGTATATCAATCAGAAAATCTGCGGTCGAAACTAATAGCTAAATTGATAATACATATAATTTAATACAGTTTTTATCCTGCCGCGGGCCTGCTGTTGGCTACCTATGTTTTACGTTGTAGCGAATTTGTTACGCATATTAACATACTGGTCACTTTTTCAGTTTTTTACTCCACAGCCAAAACTAAATAAACAGAACCAACCATCAACTAATATTCGGAGCACTCAATTGTCATTCTAGCTTGAAACCTGAAAAGTAAAGCATCAGTTCTATTTTAGGATTCCTTCCTTCCATTTTCTCCTCATTTTCATTTCCTGTATACTCACTCAGCATTAGCACGCTGCTAATCGCAATATACGCATGCATTCAGCAACTGAAGTGATTTTACTTTTCATGTAAATCTGCCCGGACAAGCTAGCTATGGACATGTTGGATTAATTTCAATAGATAGATGTTGATTAAGGGGTGGGGGGATATGGTAATAATACTCCTCTTAAACCAGCTGCTGTAAAATTTCACCTCAAAACTTTGGGCGACTTTTCTGGTTTCATCATGTTAGACAGTTAGAAGAAAGCCTAGTACAAGATGAACTGTTGTCCTCTTTTAGAAGAAACATTTTTTTGCATCTTTTTAATTAATGTTTTGTCCAATTCAGATTAATTAATAAGAGATTAATATGAATGAGGACTGACTAATTAAGAAATTTATGCCTTACTGTTCCAGACGCCTATAAAATCAACTACTGATAAATGTAACGACCAGACGTATATCGCTTTCCACAAGTTAGTTGTAGCTAAAAAAAAAAAAAAAAAAAAGAAAAAAAGAAGTCTTCTATTTCCGTCTGAGGATAACAGGAATAAAAACAGCCACGCATATATATATATATATATATATATATATATATATATATATATATATATATATATATATATATATATATATATATATATATATATATATATATATATATATAGAATATTGCTCAAAACTTCAGGAAAAAAATTGTATTTCTGAAATTGCTTGTATGCTTTCCTGATAAAGATGTCTTAGAAAATTAAATATGGAAATAAAAGCAATATCCTAGGGAAAAAATTGACGCCTTGTAACAACGACGATGTGTAAATTTCATTTTGTGTACATATGAAAAACAAAAAGCATACAACTAGATGATCTTGATATTTCTTTCCCGTTTCTATCCAAATATTTGAATTTTCCACCAGGGTAGTTAGTTTCATTATGTAGGAGAACGGTCTAAAAAGAGCTCCACCTAAATAAACATCATCTGACTAAACACTCTCTTTACGAATAATAGCGAAGAAACTAATCACTTCGTTAGAACTTTACCTTTACTGAAAATGACCTTACTGAGTTTAAAAGAACAGTACGCACTAAGTCGAGTCATAGAGTACTGCTACTTTCACAGTAACTTTTACAGTAACGGATCTCTGTTTTTCAAGTTCGCGAATGGATTCCAACCACAGCAATTTCTATAAAGAATTTCGTTTCCTTCTTTTGTTCTATACTTTCGTTGGCATTTGCATGTTGAAAAGCCTTTTTAATTCTAAGATCAACGCTATTTCCATTCGTTTCTTCAGTGTTCAAACCCTTTATAACTTGACAGTGTTTGTTGTAGTTCTTGTGTTAGATTCTCAGTATATCATTGCAGCATCGAAATATTCAGATACAAATTCAAGATATGTGCAGTATACACTTTTGTTAAATCTTCTATACTGGAATGTGTTCGTGCGTGTGTTTATGTACGCGACGGAAAATCAAATGATTAACCTGCTTTACAGTTGCTGCAAGCTTGAAGCAGATCTGACTGCAAAGCAAACCAAACCCTTAAAATTAAAGTCGATTCTTGGCACAATTCTTTCTGCTCATTTCTTCTTATTCCTGATCACGTTTTCAATCTCCTTCATCGCCATAAAGAAGGAAAGAATGTTCCCGTTTTGTTATCGATGGTCAGTAAATGTACAGTGTATGATGAGTTTTCTAACGACTGGAGTGTTAACCTTCGTTCTGTATATCCCAACGATCATGATGTTCTCCGTAATATGTTATTTGGGGGAGTTTTGAGATACTCTTTTAAAGCTGTGAATACTATGTTGAGATATACGAAACAAAGCATATCTTTTACCTGCTCTAAAGAAGTGGAGGAGATACGAATTATTTACATCCGATGTTGCTCTGTTGCGAGAGATACAAATGAATGGTTTTCTGTTGCTTTGTTTTTTGTTTATGCTTGGGATACTGTTAGCTGTTTAACAGGCTTTCTTGTGTTCAATCAGATCATGTTCTTCTCATGTAAAATCGTTTCTGGTTTCGTTATTTTGTATGGATTTTTGCTTATGTTATTTGCAACGAGTGACTAAAGAGGTAAGTGCAATAGAAGTATCTTATTACATCGAACTTCCTCTATATAGTAAAGTTTATATCATAAATCATAACAGCTTGTGCCTTTAATATGTATTTATAATAAAGGCAGATACTTTGGAAAACAAAAAATATCATATTTAGCTGTAGTAAGTGTTAAAATCTAATTTACAATTACATAAACTTAGGGTATCACGATAAAATGTGATTGATGTAGTTAAAAGAGAATTTGAAGAAATTATTTAGTCCTGTCTATCTACACCAATCAGTGTTATTCTTCTGAGCAATTCAAGCCATCCTTAACTGAATGTGTTTAATGCCACTGTCTCGTTCTTCATGGAAAGGGCGATTCTCAAGTGCTAAATGTGATTCTTAGATAATCCTGGAATTCTACCAGTTTGGTGAAAAATTTGTCATGATCGGAGCAAAAAATTCGGGAAGATGCATTAGTGGAGTGACAACACACATCTACACATGTAGACACGTAGGACCACACGCATGAAATTATATGAAGCAGATAGTTGTCAGTGCTTCCTTTTCACCTTCACTTTCTCAGACCAACGTCGTTGTCTTGTTACAAGCTTTGGAAGTTCTGTGAAAATTATTTAATGAAATGGTGACTAGTAAAATAGTCAAGCAATGAATGAAGATAGTTTGAGGAGGTGAAGGTGAAAAGGAAAGACAAGCTGATCGTCAAGACCACCTGTTGCACAGTGCACCTGCAGGAAAAGAAGAGCATTTTGCTCGAATTTAAACTGCTGATATGTAGGAAACGACTGCAATACAGGAAACGACTGCAAGTTTGGGTGTATACTTATTTGTCCACGTATTTATTTCTCAGATGATCCACGTTTAGGAGGAGGAGGAGAAAGCGTTCTGTAATCGTGAAAAAAGCCAGGTATAGATTTAATGTGTATATGCTTGGAAACATATTATTATTATTATTATTATTATTATTATTATTATTATTATTATTATTATTATTATTAATTGACACTTCCAGAGAGTCCAAGAACTCATCGCGGGAGGGCACATACTCCACAGCTCTCCGTCTCCACCACTCAATCCACTAACTACAACAATGCCATCTACCGCCAACCACCACCATCACTAGTATGTAGAAAGTTTTATTAACGTGGCTATATTATGTATTCAAGATACCAAGTAATTTTATATAAACTTGGTTTTTAATCCTATTTCTCAAGTAAGCAAACAGACAAGTCAAGTTTGGTCCTGCACGTAGTGCAAGTCTGAGGCAACTCGTGGTAGTGCCAGTCTGGGGAAACTCGTGGTAAAGGTGGATTAAGTTCTGATCACTTTCCTTAGTATTTTTCCCTTAATGTAAAGCACATCCTCTTGCGGATATGTATGATGCTATGCATTAAAGGCAATGGTCATTACTCATACCGGTTTCGACCTTTGCATAGGTGAAGCGAGCTCTAAAAATAAGACGATACCGAAAGATCGCCCAACTCAGCGTTGTTCCACTCAGTGACAGGCTCACCCCATCACCGAGAAGAACTTCTCAGCATTGGCCCTACCCAGTGGCAGGCTCACCCCACCACCAAGCAGAGCCATAATCTCAGCGGTGGCCCCACTCGGAGACAAGCAAAAACCTACCCCCAAGCAGAGGCTCTCAAATTAAAGCCAGACCCGCACCGGTTGCAACCTTTATTGAGATTTCGTCAGTGTGAGCAAGACCTGACGATGGTAAGGTTTAAGTAATTCAGAGCTTATGAATTTTACCTAAACAAGTTGCCACAAGGTGCTTTGACCTTATTGAATAAAATCTCAGGATGAGAGATAGATGTAGAAAGTTTTTTAACTTGGGTATATTATGTATTCAAGATACCAAGTAATTTTATATAAACTAGATTTTTAATCCTATTTCCCAAGTAAGCAAACAGACAAGTAAGTCAAGTTTGCGCCTGTACGTAGTGCAAGTCTGAGGCACTACCACGAGTTTCCACGAGATGGGGCAATTCGTGGTAAAGGTGGATTAAGTTCTGATCACTTTTCTTAGTATTTTTCCCTTAATGTAAAGCACATCCCCTTGCGGAAATTTACGATGCTATGCATTAAAGGCAATACCATCATAATTTTAAAGATGGCGACGTCCTTTATTCTTCGCTCGTTGTTGACCGCGGTCCTCTCTGTTCACTTTTCAACACTTCATAATTTGGTTTCCTCTTAGCCGATTTCGGTGAATTTTATATCACTGTCTTCGGAGTGACTGGTAGAGTTACTTGGGAACACTTTCAAATTAAAAACAGGAGTTTGAATTACTTTAAAACTATAAAAAACGGGGGCAGCGATAACACCGTGCTCCCGTTCGTATGCCTACACAGCGCCCTCGCCTCGATGATAATAATAATAATAATAATAATAATAATAATAAGTTTTAAATGTTTATTTTCCTTCAAAGAAATTACAGTCAACTCCTGAACAACGTTATTAAAGAAAATCATAAGTAAGAGAAAATACATTTACAGTACTGCACTGTATTTACCGATAGCGTAAGTTTACTTCGCCTGTTTATAAGATGAATCGTATATCTGTCAGTACCTACATCAGTATAATTTTATATGATACAAAACACTACATATGTTATGCGTATTACTAACACTAGACATCAAAAATTAAAAGTTAATGTGAAGAAGAAATTATTCGTATTTATTTACAAGTATAACGATTCATGTATTGATAACGAAGAAGCAAAAGGATTGTTTCTTATTCGTTATCAATACATGAATGGTAGTCTAGCCCATACACTGATGAATGAATTGTAAAACATTTTTTATTTTTATGCTAATTATTAATTTAATTAATTAATAAGAGTTAATGTTATGCCGTTATGATTTAATACTGCATCTTTACGTTTGTTTGCATTTCTCCCGATTGCGCATGTACGGCCTTTAAGTGTTTGTGTGCATATAAGTGTTGATAAATTTTATCTTTTTATAATAAATTTGTGTATATTTTATGATAGTAAATGATAAGTCGACATATATTTTATGTATTCATGACATACCTAACTTTTTCTTACATTTTTCAATATTTCGAAGCTACGCGGTTCGTCTGCGAGCTTTTTCAAATTGTCGCATATCCCTAAAAAATTTTCAAGTATATTGATTCAAAAAAAAAGAAAAAGAAAATTCCTATAAGTGGACCCTTGCAGTTCAAACCCGCGTTCTTCAAAGGTCAACTGTAATTACTATTTAAATATATATATATATATATATATATATATATATATTATAAAATTATATATAACCCAAAACCTATCATACTTCTTAAACTGGTTGGCCGTCAGGCCACTCAACTGATTCTGGCTATTCATTCCATCCCTTCATCACTCTCCAAACACAAAATTGTCACCACCCGCTTACTGACTTACACTACTCCCACGAATTGCTTTTAATATTTTATTTAATACTATTAATAATTAGAAATGCATTTCAAGTCTGGATTTCGTCTTATGTTTATCTTTATTTCTTAGAGAAAGGCATATATTTGATGTATTACGTAATTCATTAAACTAATTTATATGCATATTAATTTATCTAAAAGGTGTTATGGTAACCAGAAAACTATGGGTGCACTTAGTAAGGATGTTCAGCAGTAAAACAGAATAATTCTGCTAATTTTCGGATGTTGCCAAATTTATCTGGAGATAGAAAGAGAGAGAGAGAATAGAAGTTATAAAAATGTCATAAATTAAAAGCAATTTACAGATCATTATATACTGTAAGTCCGATTAATTCCATTTGATATTCCAAAACTTTTATCTAAAAAATGGTGAAATGAAAACTACCAGAAAGGCAAAACATACACTAATTAATAACAAATTATTTAAAAATAAAATTAAAAAAAAACTAAAGCAGAAAAGAATAAAATATTTAAACAAATGACGAATATTTCATAAACGAATAAATTCTAAATTATAAACTCAGTGAGAAAATAAATAATGAAAACAAAAATCGAAATAATCAATAAAATAAAAAATAAACTTCAAAACAAATCAGTGCATAAAAACGGATATCAAGAATTTGTCAAAAAGATAAAAAGAATTTGTGCTCCTATTAAGGAGCACAAATTCGATATTTATCTTTTGCTATCGATTAGAACGCTGGTTGAAATCTTAAGATTTTGACACACGTGAATATACATGTGTGAGAATCTGTTTCATTTTCACTCTGATTACGAATAAATCTCAAAAGCGCTATAAAATATTTCAATAAATTCGAATAAATTCAAAATATTTCAATAAAATATTTCAATATTTCGTAAAAGAGAACCACAAATTTGGATGTTGTACTGAAGTTTTCATAGTAATAGCAGTAAGGCTGGAAACTCAAAACTAACGACTTAAGACAATAATTACCTGCAGATTGATGAAAGAATGCATCTTGCTAAACAAAACATGTATAAATATATGCTAGATGTTATTCAAAGATTAGAAAAATATTTATTACTTCTAATTACCTGCAGTTCGTTGGTCATTTATTTGACCGTCCGTCTCTTTAAGAATAGAAATACAACACAGATTTCTCTGAAGTAATCCATCCTGTCCGTCTACAAATTTCTGATTATGTGAGAGCTCCGCGTAAATAGGTGGGAAAAAAAACAAGTTAATAAGGTATTAAATGAGATACTAATAAAGATTGCATTACCAAGATATAGATAAGTATCGATTAAGTATCAATAGATTAGATTAAATATCAACAGATTAAGTATTGAACTGGATTCATGAAAAAGAGGGTGGTTTAGCGAGAAACAAAAAGGTGTTAATTGAGATCATTACGA
This sequence comes from Typopeltis vanoorti, assembly GCF_054136105.1. NCBI lineage: Eukaryota > Metazoa > Arthropoda > Arachnida > Uropygi > Thelyphonidae > Typopeltis > Typopeltis vanoorti. The sequence continues at coordinate 23,435,193 of NC_143564.1, forward strand.
GGGGGAGGATATCGCAGTTAAAACTAAAAACAGAAAAAAACAATAAAAAGCTTGAATACTGAAAAATGTGCTGAGAAACAATTAAAAAGATTAATTAATTTAGGTAATTATCCACAGAGTGTATTAAGATAACAGTTCGGGACAACTCGAAAATAAAGACCTCTTGCTTCAGGAATTTTCAACCGGTTATTGTCACTGAATAGACATCAATTATTCGTGATGAAAATGGGTATTTAGCAGACACCCACAGTTGCAAGAACTGGGGGCAAAATTTGCTCTGTTCTTCATAATGGAGGCCATTTCTGAAACACAAATTGAGAGATCTCAATTGACATCTAACCAAAGCAGGTTTTAGAAGGATTGATGAATGTATGCAACCAAAGAAATTGGATGAGACCTCAAAAGGAAATCCCTCACAAAATGAAAGAATAAATATGCTAGTAAAATGAGATTATACAAGAAACAAAATAGTTAGGATCGAAAAACCTTGAAAGCGAAATGAACATTTTTAAACCTTAATATTAAATTGCGAAAACGATTTCACTGAGATAGATTATTATATCTTTGTAATAATGTAGCAATGTAGAAAAACATTTGGTTGGAATTAAAACCTACACTGCGATCAACATTATTACATAAAGTGGAAAAAACTTCAGAACACGAAACGGGAAAATAATAGAAGGAAAAAAAGAACCCTCAAAATCTTCACAGTAACTCAGCACAAGAGAACAAACATTTCAAGCTTCAATAATGCATCCAAATCTAAGCATCCAAATAAGCTAAGCATCCAAATATCCTAATACATCCAAATAATGCATCCACTATCTAAGCGGTGCCAAATATAGCAAAACTAAACATTTCTCTGCAATGATATAACACAAAGAGACTGTAGAAATAAAAGATGCTCATAACCATTTACGAAAATCCAAAAGGAAGCAGAAATTATCTTTCGCGTTGAGTAAACCCAAAACCAGCGACAACATAAAAAATATAAAAATATTGTATATCATATTCACTAAAGCGAGTTATTCATTATATAAGTAAGCATTAAATAAAAATATAAATTCACTAAAGTAAACAAGAAACGATTACCACAATAACATGTCATCTCAATATCTTGATACTGTATAGTTCAACTAATCTATTTGATATCAACAAAAATTTAAAACACAACTTGCAATTCCAAATAAATGTTTATTGGTTCCATCTCTGTAAGTATACACCTTTAGGCAGCCATGTCAAAATATAAATTATATATTTAGTTTAATCCATTATCCAAGTGTAAGCAAACAAAGTTTGCGCCGGAACTATCTTCAGAACTGGGGCAACTAGTGGCAAAGGTGGACTAAGTTCTCATCACTTTCCTTAGTATCCCATAATGAAAAGCACATCTCCTTGCGGACATGTATAATGCTGTGCATTATGGGAAGGGTCACCACCCAGAGCGGTTTCTCTGTATCATGTGCAGGGTTACCTCTCCAAAAACCTCGAGAGATCACCCAACAATGAATGATCCGCATGATCAAAAACTCAGCGTTTTTCCCCTCAGTAACAGGTTCATCCTGCCACTGAGAAGAACTCTCAGCGTTGGCTCTACCGCGTGGCAGGCTCACCCCACCACCGAACAGAGCCGCTTATATTTCATCTGAGGGGGGGGGGGGGAAACAGCAACAGCCGAGCCTCAGTTAAAACTTCATGGACTACTGCATTGCCATTCATCACCCAAGCTTCCAACCGTTTTCTACCTTATGAATAAATAAACCCATCTCTAAAAATTCGGACGATCCCTAGGCCACTCAATTGTGGGCGAAAGACCGTCCATCATTGGCTCCATTCAGTGATGGCCTTCCACCCACCACCACCACCGAGCAGAACTGCTCATATTCCAAAGAAAAGCATTCACCGACAAAGCCTCTCACCGGGCCGTGCCGGAAAACACTTTCCCTGGAGATCAAATTGCTCCCTTAAGGCAAAAACCTTAAGAGAGCGAACTCATAATAGCCCACAACCGGTTTCGACCTTTATTGAGGTCTCTTCAGTGCGCCAGACACAGAGGTGATACGAAGGTTCAAGCAATGCAGAACTCATATTTCCATATGCCAGTTGCAAAAGGTGTCACACCTTATTATTAAATTACTCTGAATCAGAGAAAGATGTTGGAAGTTTTTTCCCACTTGGTTAGACTATAAATTATACATTTTATTAAATTAAATTAAATTAAACTAAATATATAATTTATAGCGTAACCAAGTGGAAAAAACTTCCAACATCTTTCTCTGATTCAGAGTAATTTAATAATAAGGTGTGACACCTTTTGCAACTGGCATATGGAAATATGAGTTCTGCATTGCTTGAACCTTCGTATCACCTCTGGGTCAGCCTCCCACTGACGAGACCTCTAGTTCGAAACTGGGTGGACGCCTGGGTGGTGTATAGCAATGCTGTAGCCAATGAAGTTTACTGAGACACGGCTGTTGCTGCTACCCGGGTGTCTATGTGTCGGGGGGAGGGGTAATGAATGGCAATACTATAGCCCATGTTAACTGAGGCACGGCTGTTGCTGTTACCCCTCAGGTGAAATCCAATGAAATCCCAGCGGCTCTGCTCAGTGGTAGGGTGAGCCTGGGTAGAGCCAACGCTGAGATATCCTTCTCGGTGACAGGGTGAGTCTGTTACTGAGGGGAACAACACTGATTTTTGATCCTTCGGATTGCTCATTGCTGGGCGATCTGGGGGATCGCACGAGTTTTTGGAGATTGACCTGTACTTAAAGACTCTATAAAGGTCGAAAACGGTCTGGGTAGTGACCATTGCCATAATGCATAACATTATACATGTCCGGAGATGTACTTTGCATTATGGATTACTAATGAAAGTGATGAGAAATTAGGCCACCTTTGCCACTAGTTGCCCCAGTCCTGAAGATACTTCAGGCGCAATCTTTGTTTGCTTACACTTGGATTAAGGATTAAACTAAATATATAATTTATAGTATAACCGAGAGCAAAAATAAAATTTCCAATGTCAAAATATATTCACCAAACAGAGGTTATAATCCTCCTTATAGGTTCTATGCTATGCTAAAATGTAAGAAAACGGTTGCACGACACATTATTATAATTATATGAGTGACTTCAATTAGGTTACCATTAGTGTATGTATATACACACACTTCAGATAAGAATATCCAAATGGACTTACCTTAGAGACGTCATAATTCTTACATGTGATATGCTACGATGCCAAGAAATATTTGCAAGACATCTTATACAAATTAAATGAGTGTGGTTAGTTAGGTTACAATCTCTGTATGTATATACACACACTTGAGATATGAATATTCAAATATCTTTACCTTGGTGAACTTATAAATCTTATATATAATATACTATTATATCCACAAACATTTGCAAGAAACCTTATACTAATTTAATGAATGTCTTCATGCTACCATCTCTGTATCTATATGCACACTTGAGGTAAGAATATGCAATTTTGTTTACTTTTGAGACGTTATATTTGTGACTTGTTCTGTGCTACAAGTCCGTAAACGTTTTTAAAATACATTCGTCCAAGTTTCTGAGTATTTTTACAATTACCTGCTATTTTTATATCTGTAAATACACACTCTAGATAATAATCATTCTTATATATTAATTTTCAGAACTTATATTTTTTATTTAATTTGTTACAATTCTTCGTCAACGTTTGTTTATTATATTATATAACGCTTCGATCTAAGTTGTGTTCGTTATCTTACCATCACTTTTAGGTAAATATTCGTTGAATATATTATTATTTTCTGTGTTAGACTGATATGTTCTGCTGTGGCAACTTTCTTTTCATACCAATGATGTTTTAGCCTTTCAGCCTTTTCAAAATTATCACTCATATTATGATTTGGACTCCTTCCGATGAGATATTAAAATTATGTATGTGTGTGTGTGTGTGTATGTATGTGTGTGTGTTATTAATCTGGCAGATATACATAATTTCATTGTACCGATTTTATACACATTAAAATATGACGAGAAGATACATAATTATCACTTGAAATTTCATGATTCTCTTGTATTTCTACGATTTAGGTTGCCTACGCTTTTAAATACTTACGCATGTCGAAAGCATTTCAGACTCTTTACTGTCAAGAAAAGTCAAGACAGATATCTGTAAATTAATGAAAGTTTGTTCAGTTTCTTTGTTATATTTTTGATTAACCTGCGAGTGCACCCACAGCAGTCCATCTGTCCCATCAGATGGACTGCTAGAATATTTCTGCATAAGCAATTCAACCTGTTAACTCATCTAATATTTATGGTTACACTGAAGTCTCTTGACTTTCTAATCACCAATATTTCAAGTAGCATCTTGTAACCTGTTTGAAAATAAAAATTATTTGTTCTCTTGATTTCATTAAAAATAAATAAATAAAAAGACTCTGTCGCACCACATTAAGTAGATCCATTCATTCACCATTTTTTCTAAGTGAAAATAAGAAATAATTCCCTTATAAAGCTCTTTATTTAGGAACATTTTATTATTAGGGCGAACATTTTAAATAATGCAAATTATTTCCTAATTCCATAAGCAAAATTTCAGATTGTTGGTCAGTTTTAAACGATTATATTACATCCTAAGTTAAAGTAATAAATAACACTGGAAACTCAAACTGTTTGTCACTTTATATTTCGAAAGCTATAGACGTTGAGAAAGTAAACAGTTGAAAATTAATAAATAGACATTTGAAGTTCTAGTAGAAACGAATTCACTTGCCAGAGACAACTGAGCACGTAATAAATACTGTGTGCAAAAGGGCTATTATTCTGCTGGAACTGTTCGATAGTCGATAACAATTACCAATGAGTGATTATTATCAATTACTATTGTTGCAGAATAAAGTGAAAATATGATATAATTTTTATCCACTTAATTTCTATATTAAGTTGCCAGAAAACTAGCCGTTTGGCTTTTTATGTTAACTATGATACCGTTTTGTTGCAAACATGTAACGTTTTATTTATGGCGAAAAATCTAAATAGAATATTTTAAGGCACTTTCTACATGTTATTAAAATAATAACGTGAGCGTATTTTATTTTTGAGTTTTCATCAACTATCATCGTGAATCGTCGTTCAGATCTTATCATTAATCTCCTTTGTATTGTCTTCATTCTCAAGCGTATATTTCCCTGTCTTATGTTTTTACTGATTTTAGTTCTAACACTGCGATAATTTCATTAAATCTGATGTTGCAAAAATTGTCATTTTTATGAAATACTTAACGAAAAGAATATCAGTTAGGTCATAATATCGATATCCTTATTAACATTGGATTAGAACTGAATATAATACTATATTAAAAAAAAAAAAAAAACGTAACCATTTTTATGTAGGCAAGGTAATTGCCTTGGTTTGTGCCAAGAAAGTTTCTGCAAATCATCGTGATAATTAAGTTTGAGGTGTTTACTATCTTATTAGAGTTTGGGGACGAACGCAAATTTTGTAATGCTAATATTCTGCTTCCTTAACTTCCGTTGTTCTTGGTTTATTCTCCCAGAATTAGTAATCGCGCATTTTTATTTTATCTACCGACATGAAACACTTTCACACATTTTAATCTGTTAAGTTACCACAGACATTTCCCTGAGTAACGAAGTATCCCTTTCATCTGCATGACGTGCCATATCTTGCCTATTATTCGTAATACCCTCTCCTCAACTTTAGGATTTGTTTAGTTTTCAAATGCGTTTAATTTCAGCATTTAAAACAAGAGAGTTTCCAGACGGTTCAGCGTTGGGTGATTTGCTTTAACTCATGGATGACGGAAATCGTGAAATTAAGAGTGTGAATGTCGTAGCAGATTCAATCAATTCTACTCGTCCTTCTCTTCCTTAGTTGTTTCTCCCATCCACAAAGCCAGATTATTTCTCCCAAAAGAGAAGTCATTTTCCATCGTAGTCGTAATAGTATTACAAAACACAAATGAGACTGATAAACAGGGTTGCTTTTAACAAGACCGAGACAAGATTTCTTTATAATGATACATCTAAAATATCATTGTATTCTCACCTCCACAACACATTATTTTACCCGTTGCAAAGTAAAACTAACATTCGTCCTTCAGCAATCAACGGAACAGAACTGGTTCGCCCGAGTCTTATGTATTTTCGTACTTGGCAGATTTTATCTACGTTAATTCGAGTTATAAGTAAACTGGTAAAAATATCTCTAATTTAACGATGGGTTATTTATGTTGAACTGTGTTTAAGTTCAAAAAGTGAAGAACTAAAGAGTATTAAATTCCTTTCGAGTTTGGAAAAAAGCTCAAATTTGCAAACACTTAAAAGACCACACACTGAAGAATGGGGATGAATGCTGTCATCGTCTCCTGGGAGAGGGAATGAAACAAGTGCGTGTGTTCAGGCCTAGCCACCTTATTCCGATGGAATAGGGTGTTAGGCCTGAACACACTTCCGTAGGATACCGTCTAACATAAATGCAAATGAAAATTCCTTATAAAGATTATTACCGAGTGGTTTCTAGACGGAATTCCAACCCCCACCTTTTCACACAAAGAGCAACATCGAAACCGACTACGCTACGGAGATAACGCAGAATTATATCGAATGAATTCAGTAGTACATACTGAGTGTTCCACTTATTGATTAGCTGAAAATTCAGCAGTTGCAACTCCTTCCGTTATCGATGTCATGAACTTCATGAAATACGGAAAGGAAGTCAAGAAAAAGGTTTCTCCATTAGTCTCCGTCTATCACGTCTTACAACTGCTATCATCGTGAATTGTAGTTAAAACTCATTCTTGAGAGGGGCTTCATTTGGGTCAAATACAAGAACGCTAGTCAGTAAAGCGATTGAATTTGTTGCAAATGTGAATCCAGTCAACGAAAAAAAAAATTTAATTTATAGTGCATCAACAGCGTGGGTGCGATGAGATGTAGATATTCAGTACCAGCTCTTCTAACGACCAAACAGAACTTATTGGAGGCCTGAAGAGGCTTCATAAAAGAAGCGCTCGTAGTGGTCTCCCACAGGATTAACCTACCACCTCTATTAACGTCGCAATGCCACAGTGAGATTCCAACCCACTGCCTGTTCGTTGGAGAGCTGACACGCTAACTACTCGGCCAACCAGCCGATAGATAAAACCTCTCCTTCATTTTTTAAATTTTGATATAGGTTTGCAATCCGCATGTTACATTTATGACGTGGCCACCGTTCCTGATCCTTGAAGAATTCTTAAGAAGAAAAGCAGCACAAATGAGAATTTTGAAACTTAATTTTAACGTTTTACATTCGATTGCTTTAAACGTTGAAAGCCAGAGATTCACCAGAATCACGGACTTTATAATCTGAACTCTAAAATTCTATTTTGAAAACTGAATTGAATTGAACTGAATATCAGCTTTTGAATTGAATGTTGATAGGTTTAAGCAAATAGCAAAAGATCGACCAGATCGTGAGAGGTATAACGAGCTCCCTTCGCGACCTTAAGTAGCCTTAACGTGATTTTAATGGAAATTCCGTAGAAGAACAATAACTTGTTTCATTCCAATTGGCAAAAGATGCGCCACAGTAATGATTGCCCTGAAGGGTCAGAAATATGATTGTTTTCTTCAAATATTAATAAGAAACTTATATTATAAAGGATTTCATAATTTTCATTAGCGAAGAGGGGAAACAAGAGTTCATTTGACGGTCAAGGCAGAATATGGAACATCCTCGTTTTAGTTTAAGCTAATACAACTTAACACTTGTATTGAATTAAGTTACTTAAATGACTTGACTGAATCACCAGTTAATCAGAAGTGCGTCAATCAGAATATCGTATGTTATACAGTTTTTGACTGCGAGGTTTTTAACCCTCTTTGAATCAAAGAAATGTGTTTCAGGAGTAGAGGAAGGTTCTGAAATAGCAGAATCACATTGAAAAGAAGAATGTCTTACTACGAAACAAAATCAATAGAGCATTTGTTTTCCGAACAGATTTTCATCACAGATCTTCAAATTTCGAAATCCTCTTATAAAGATGCAGGAATAAGCACTAATTATTATAGGCTTCCATTTGTTTCAATGTCCGTTCTCTACTGACCGATGTCAGGATGAAAAGCCCTCTTTTCATCGTAGATTAGGTTATTGATCTTATAGGGAAGGCGAAGGTGATAATCCAGATATTTCAGTTCTTTCCCCATCCGAAAAACAGACAAACTGACCACTAGAACATACCCAATTAACAGACATAATACTTGGGTCTGCAGACTGTTTGACCTGGTGTATATAAATTTGCTTTTCAATTAATACGCTGCGGGTTCGAATCCCACCACCGCCGTGGATATTTGATTGTATTATTATCACAGTGTGGAACAGCATGAAAGACAAAACCACCTTCTTTCAGAAACGAGTTCAATTCCGTGGTTCTATGGTGTTGTGCAAAGGTGGCCATAAGGCGTCGATGGATGTCAAATGTCAATAACCGACCACGCACTGATCTCTTTGAAACACTAGAATTTCCTCTTCACAGATACGATAGAGAAACCCTAAATTGAATGAATCAGTAATTAATAAGTGATACCAGAGTTAGTAGCATAATTCCGATGATGACTCGTTTCAGTTAAAAAATGAGATTCTTGTTCGATCAGTTGAGAAACTCATGGGCCATGCTTAATTGTATTAAGGGTTTTATTGGTGATATTACCTATGATAAAATGACTGTGAACTTGTATTGATGGCATTATATTACATATGAATATGCTGTTTGAAATGAAATCAACGACATCCTCCCTCCCCATGGACAAGTTGCATCATGCCAAGTAACGAGTCACACGTTTATAGAAGGACACGGTATAAATTAGAAGGACATGATTGTCCAAGTCATTGCAGCTTTGTCTGAGAAATAACTCGCGGACTTGGAAAGAGGCATTGCAACAGGATGCCATGCTGCAAACTTTCCTGTTCGGCAAACTATTGACAAATTGGGACATCCCAATTTGTCAACAATTTGGCAATCGTTACATTATACAGTTCTGGCTCCCTAGTTATCTCAAGCATAATTGCAACCAGATGATTATATCGGACACCGTCTCCAAATATAAAATCAAACCGAAGCGGATCATTCTAAAAGTTAACAATAAGTTGAGTTTGTTCTTCCCTTCCACAGATCCTTGTCAGGGTATGTGCCGTTCCAAACCAAGCGCTATTTGACCTGCACTGCTTAATAATAAAATATATATGGGAATATTTCTTTTAAACAGACTTTTTATGGTTTTGATGCAGTTTTGTCAGTTTTCCCCAAACATACCGCTCTTAGTGGTTTACGAAAGTCCTGCTTTTATCCCCCCCCCCTCCAACACTCTGCAATCGTGAAAGCGTTGGCGGCAACATTTTCCAAAGACGTTTTTGTTGCTTTGTTTCAATTCGTATCACTTATTTGTGTTATTATACACAGTGAAGGATTTTGCGTTGTGGTCGTTCCAGAATTACTTTGCAAAGCGCAGTCAAATGAATTTGTGCATCGTCTCATCGGAAATGTTATATTTTGCGATTAGGTGCTGTTATTGTATCGTAAAAGTAATTAGATCCTGTGGTATCAAAATTTGTTTTCTTTTTTATATGATTATTCCCATTGAAACTCTATTGAATTTTACCATAAATTGGATCATCGTACCACATAAGGGACAAATTCTGACTCAGCCCTTGGACATAAGAAACATTTAATAAAGTCTCCTTTATTGTAACCATTAATTGTACGGCTATGTTAATGTCTATTTGGAAAAATCTCTAAAAACACGAACTAAATGATCACCTTATTTGTATTCCTTTTGGCTTACTCAATTATTATTCTGTCGTAAATAGCTTATAGTAGAACAGCGATTATATTACTGTCCTATCATAATTGCTAACACAGTCATAGAAATAAACGGACATGTGCATCATTTCAAGTGCCAGCGAATATATTTATGTAACGAATTCAGAGAGTCCAAATGAGAATTTAATATTGTGATAAGAATAACGTCCTTTAGTATACTAAGAATTGTGTCATTTCTCTCATCTTGCATAGAACGCTCTAATTAAAACCTATTTATTTGCACCCGCTTTCCAGGTTAGCCAGTGGCATACTTTGTTTTTGATCTTTTTACTTTTACTCAATAAATACGCAGTAACTTTCACGTAGGAAGACTATTCTGGAGAAAATAAAATTTCCATTGCAACTACGATAATATATATTTAAACTAATCAAAACATGTTAGGCTGTTTTAATAAATCCATATTTTGGAGCATCCGGGATACTATTTTTACAGTGTACCCTGAAAACCTAGAAATCATTATAAAGAAAAGCAATAGATTATCCTCTCCCCCCGCCTCGCTCTCTTGGATTGTTGTATTTCCGTGCTTGATTATGAAATATCTTTTGCTTTTGAATTTTCAGTGTAGTTTTGTTTGATTCTCATCTCCTAGAAACACATTTTATATTTTTGTATGTTTATATTAAAATAATATAATTATTAATTAATTATATATATATATATATATATATATATATATATATTTAAATTCTATCCAGCATTGCGAAATTCAGAAAAATGAAAATTACACAGTTGACCCTTGAACAACATGAGGGTTACGGGTGCTGATTCCCCGCGTTGTTTGAAAATCCGTGTATAACTTCTGAATCCCCATTGACTTAACTCCTAATTGGCTACTATTGACCAGAAGCCTTACCGATAATATAAACAGTCGATAAGTACATATGTTGTATGATGTATTGTATACTATATTCTTACAATAAAGTAAGATAGAGAAACGAAAATATTATTAAAGAAAATCCGAAGGGAGTTAAAATACATTTTCTGTACTGTATTTATCGATACAGTAAATTTACGTCGTCTGTATGTCAATATTATTATTATTATTATTATGACATGACACCTCCAAGGAATCGAAAGACTCATCGAGGGAGGGCACTCACTCCACAACTCTCCATCTCCGCTGCTCAATACACCCACTACAGCAGCCGCAACTACCATCATCATCTACAACAACGCCATCTACTGACCATTAATATTTCCACAGGCAATCAAATATCCATTCCCACAGCGTTTTGGCTAGAAAGCGGATACGCTAACCACTCGGCCAACCAGGCCAGCTTATATTGTCACATATGATACAAACCACTGTATATGTTATACGTATTGCTAACACTAGACATCAAAAATGAAAAGATAAAGTGAAAAAGAAATTATTCGTGTTTATTTACAAGTATAACGATTCTTGTATTGATAACGAAGGAGATGCAGTATGATTGCTGTATTGTAGCCTAGCCTATGCACTTATATAGTTTTTATTTCATGTTAATTAATTAAATTAACTGATTAATAACAGTTAATTACAGTTAAATAAAAATAATATTATTACATTATGCATAGTAATATTGATATATTATATAATAAGATTATTATATTACATACAGTAATAGTCATAATTTACCTAATAATATTATTACATTACATTTAGTAGTTTTAATATTAGTAGCAATTTAATTATGTTTTATGCAACAAATACTTCGTTTTTTGGTTTATTTATAAAATGAACCAAACATATCCATAGTCTATAAAAGACTATGGATATTATTTGAATAATGAAGTATATTTGAGTGTGTGTGTATCTTGCATAAAGTAAGGAATGGAAATGATATAATAATGAATATGAGTTCTCTCCGCTTTGCTCAGATAATAATAATTTTAGATTAGATTGCATGCATAATAGAGTAATATGATTTACGTTAGGGCAATGATATATTTTTGAAAAAGAGTTCGATGTTAATAGTCGAAGCAAATGGATGATGAGGATGAGTAATCCACTGACTTCGAAACCTGAGTAAGCTTGCTGAATCAAGTGGGTTAACGATTGACTATACTTTTTTTTTTCTTAGCGTTTTTTACTGTAGTTTATAAGATTTATGTAAAATGTTTGGTATTTGTTGCAGTTCTTAGGGTGCTGATACAATTTTCATGGTTTGGCTTTAATGTTCTGTAACTGTTCAGATGTTTAATTTATATGGCGACTTGTTGAGTAACGTGAGTATAAGATGGTCCCTCATAGCTGCTCCATACAAATTTCTATATCGCCAGAATGTGAAGAGGGTTGGGATTCGTCCGGTTATGCGATACATTTCTCTGTTATTACGGTAACCGTTGTTCAAATAGTGTCTTAGTAAACAGTATTAATGTCTTATATTCTTTATACTCAGAATTTTGTGTTTTGCCATTATGAGTTCAATTATTTCATGGTGTGTATTGAGTCTACAAAGCACTGTTGAAACGAATCTTCGGTGAAGTATTTCTAAATTTGATAATTATCTGTTTGCTGTGTTTCCACAGCCAGTAATATCGTACCTTAGAATTGTTTCACAAATTCCATGATATATGTGTTTTTGGTTGACTGGCACCATATATTTTGCTTAGAAGAGATTTGCAGCAATATATAAAATAATCAGCGTTAGACTGATGCAAATAAAACATAATGGAGAAGTAGCCTAGGCATATTATTCGAAGTACATTCTGCATAATTTTGATAAAGCACAAATTATAAACTGGTGGAAAGGTTTATTTTTTATTTTTACTCCGGAGCCCAAGCAAAATTAACAGAACCAACCATCAATTACTTGATTGAGTTAAAAGGGTTAGGTATATGGTAATATTTTTCTCTTAAACCACCTACTCTATTATTTCACCTGACAGTTTTGGGCGACTCTTCTGGTTTCATGAAGTTAACCGTTTCGAAGTCACAGAACACTTTTGATTATAAGAAAATTTTGGGGAACACCAAAAGCTCCTTGTGGGGAGAGCTGGGTATTCGGCTTGGACAAAATTCCTCAAGAGTTATTTCAGAAAATTTCATTTTAGATATTCGTAGGTAACTATTTCTTCTTCTTTTTGTAACGAAAATTCACAACTCGATGTATTAACTGTGCCAAATGGATTTCGTATGCAGTCATAATTGTGTGTATTTAACGAAGGAAAGTAACTTGAAATCTTTTCTTCCAATATTGTTAAATGTTCTGTTATAACGGAAATAATAATTTCCTCGACATTTTTATTATGAAGCGAAGGAAACTATCTACTCTATTTTTTTCTGATATGCGGCTTTTTCCAAAGAGATACTTTTTTTCTTAAAAGCTGACAATTTTTCAGTGGATTTCAAAATATTTTCATTTTTCCTTTGGATACTTGTATAAACGCTATTTAAGTAATTAAAAATATACGCTAAATATGCCATTTCAGTACACCAAATATCATTTTGAAGATATTTTGCAAATGCATCTGAACCTTTATTTTGAAAAAAGGCCAATAATTCATTCTTAAGTTGTAAAATTTTGAATAGCACTTAATCCTGGATAACCATCTTATTCCAGTGTGTAAAAGCATAGAATCGTACTTAGCTCCCTTTTCATTAATGAAACAAACGAATGAGCTTCACACTAATGTCAGTGGACTCATCAATTTATAAAACAAATTGTTGTTTGGAAAGTTTTTTCAGTATCATCTGACATATCTTTAATTTTATTTTTTTATTGTATCGTCCGAATGAGGAATTTTCATTATTTCCATTTTTCCTTCGTCGCTAAACATAATGTTTACTTTTACTGAAAATAGAAGCCAACAGGCTTCACTTTGGCGAAATAAAATTATTCAAAATTAAGTGAATATTGAATACCATATTATTCCTTAGCCGAATAAGAAACTCAAAGATAGGAAATCTGATCTCATAGTTTCATGCCGAATATAGAAAACTATATAAAGTTCGGCGAGTCCAAGCGTAAGCCAACACCTGGTAGTTGCAATGCTAGCGCAACTAGTAGTAAAGGTAGAGCAAGTTCCGATCACTGTTCGTAGTATTTTTCCATAATGTAAAAACACAGCTGCTAGGAAATTGTTGTTACTCTCATAATGTAGAACAGTATTACTGTTCTACATTATGAGAGAAGGTCACTACCCAGACCGGTTTCGACCATTTTTGAGAGAGGTGAAAGTAAAAAAACCCATCATCGGCCTATTGAAAACTAAAAGAGGTCAGAGCGCCCCGAAGAGAAGGAAAAGATGGGCAAGGAAGTGAGAGAGAGGTTGAGGTGGGGTGCTGGGGGGGGGAGGAACCGGAAATAGAATTTGAAGGGCAGGTGGGGTGGTGGGGTAGGGAAGAAAAAGAAAATAGGTCTCAGCTCATCATTCACATCTTGCTAGCTTAAAGCTATCAGATGATATCTCTTCATCCGGCTTAAAGGTCTGTCTCAAAAGATCGAAAGGGCCACGGAGGTAACCGGTGCCTGCCCAGGTGACCCGCCCCTTCAGAGCAGCCCCACCTCGAGTATGCCTGCGTTGCCTGGGTACTTCGTCGGAGTTACTTCCGTGGGAGACAAAGGACCAAAAGAGAAAGAGACCTCATATTGGCTGCAAAGACCAAAAATATTGCTAAGAGTGGAGATGCTACTGCAAATGGAGATGTTAAGCAGTAGCAAACAGAATTTCATGGTTCTGTTAGTACACAGGATTGCACACCACTTTTTGTTAAATCTGGTGTCACCCAAAGCTTCTCTCTCCAGATGTAAAAACCTCCTTAAGGAAACATAAAACATGTAGAGGACGATCCGAGAGAGATCCGACAGACTGGGAGGATTAGCATAGTTGCAAAAAATTTACTTACCTTCCAGATGTGATACTTAAATTCATTGATGATGAATATTAGTAACTTCTGCCTGTTGTTGGATGGTGGAGCGAACTGCAGGAAGATCACTTGCTCCTGCAGTAGGAGGGGGATGCAGAGCACGTCCGGTAGCCTCCTCAAGATGAAGATGGAAATGGGACACGCGTGAAAAGCGTGCTCTACAGTGTCCTGGCTCCGGTGAGGAGTCACATAGGTGTTCCAGCTGTTGTTGAATCACCACCTATTCACGTTGACTCGAAGGTGTCCATAGGCTATCCTCCATGCTAGGTCTTTTCTCGACGGGTAGCCTCGATGTTTGAAGAGGTGGCCGAAGAGGATGTTGTTGTCAGTTCCTAGATCCGGAATGTCGGTACGGAGGATGTTAAAGAGATGATCGTACCACATCTTGCTGTTCCGGATCCCGGAAGTGTTTGACACCCGATGAGCGGAGTTGTTGTACTAGCTAGCGAAGTCTGTTCTAGTCTTTTGGAACAATGTCCGCCTTGGGATCCTCGTGGACTGGAATCCCAAAAAGATGAAGCTTAAAACCTAAGAAATACCGCACAGGACAGCTGCAGGGATGGTTGGTCAGCAGTATCCTGTTATGATGGAAGGCTGTATTGCTTAGGTATCTGATTTTAAGGACAGGGAGGCCAAAGCCCCCAGGTTCTCCAGAAGTTGAAGGATCTTGTTATCAACCTCTTGGTGTAGATTGCCCCCAGAAGAACTTCATTGGTTTCCTGTAAAGCCGGATTTCTTGATCCTCGCCGATGTTTTTTTATATTTACGACGTGCTGGTACATAGGGCACAAGATGATCTTGATGACCTTGAAGCCCTGGAGGTGAGTGACAGCTGTCCGTTTGTCCAGTCCTTGAGACTCTCGAGTGTGGTGCTGATAAGCAGCAGCGGACTGAGGGGATACCCTGTTTCACCCCTTCTGGATGTTAATGGGGGTCCGAAAGGTGTCCGTTGACGAGGAGGCGGATGGAGCTGTTCATGTAGCTTCCTCTGATGATTGAAAGCAGTCCACTTCTGACCCTGACTTTCTGCAGAATGTTAAACAGAAAGGAGCACCGGACGCTGTCGAACTCTCTGTTGACATCGATGGTCAACAGTGCCATTGAGTACTTCTTAAGGTTGACCAAATGCAGCATTTCTCGGATGAAGATGAGATTAAACTCCATCGATCGGCCAGGAACACCATACACTTGTGTGTGCTGTTGATGATGTACTACCTCATCTCCAGCTTCAGTCTGTCATTGAGAACACAGGCGAGGATCTTGTAGTCCGTGTTCGACAGACTGATGTGCCTCCAATTTTTGATGTTGGGTGGATTCCTTTTGGCTTTGGGGATGAATACTGTACGGCATTCCACGAATTCTCGCTGCACGTTCCCTGTGTTGAGAAAGTTGTTGAGTAGTGCCACGAAAATGGGGAGGATGTAATCCCGGGATTTTCGATAGATTTCTGTGCTTAGTCCGTCTGATCCAGGCCCCCAGAAGGTTCAGGATGTCGGGTGTTGTGGTGTAGTTACACCCGCCTTCAGTGATGGTGGTGATGGTTCGCTCCTGTCGAAAATTGACATAGCGCCTGTTGTAGAAAGTAGCCGATTGCCTGTCTTCCGAGCGGAGGTGGAGTCGGATCTTAGTGTGCTTTTCTTTCACCTGCTTCTTTCTCTCCGCTTCAATGTCGAAATTAATGTCACAGTTGGCATTGCGACATGGAAAACCTTGGCGTTAGCTGGCCACGAACCAGCTTCTTTCCTTATATAGATCACGAAGTCGAGTTCTGAGTAGAGTACGTTCTTGGCTCCATTTGATCATGTTTTCTTTGATGTGTTTTTTAGTTGTGCTCACGTGTCCCAGTGCCAGCCAGCGGTCCTCCAAGTGGAGTACAGTTGGTGAAGCTTGGCCGAGAACAGGGATAGGAAGTCAGGTGGTAACTTTCAGGGGCCAGGACCAACTTCTACTGCTTCTAATGGATGATACGTGAGCACAACTATTTTATGGTCGGAGATGATATAATTAATTTCAACGTGCCTTATAGCTTCGGATCTGGAGACAATGGTGGTTGACAAGTAGAACCGATCGAGCTGTGTGCTAATACCTTGGCATATCCATGTATAATCCCGACAGTAGGAGTTGTGAACCTTCCAGATGTCTGTCAGCTGGAGATTCCTGAGGTGGATTTCGAGATGTTTGTAGCCAGCAGTACCTGTGTTGGGATTACCCCCTACTTTATCGTAGGCCGGGTCCGCCAAGCAGTTGAAGTCCCCCATCAGGATGATGTGATCGATCCCATATAAGTATAAAGCGACTGGAATAATGTCGATCTTGATGTTGGATCTGCCGAGGCGTAGATGTTAATGTACCTAGTGGTCCATTAACATCTAGATGTGAAGGAGTAGGCATTTGAAACTCCTATTAGCTCCTTAAGCACTTTGGTTAAGACTCTGGGATCCTCTACCTAAGGTGCGGGTCCTGGGGGAGACGGGGATCGCTCTGCTCATTTCCAGTCTCTGCGTCTGTAAAAAAGAAAAAAATTAAGAGTCTTATAACTCTGCAATCCCGTAGCGTCAAAACGCACTATTAGCAGGTTAGTAAAGTTAGTATGAAATGCAACAAAGTTAGTATATAACAATATTAATAAAACACAAAAATGAAAAAAACACTAGTAGAATAAGTAAAGGATATCTTGGATCACATGCGTCCATCAGTGGGGTGAAAGTAAAGAAATCCCATCATTTGCCTATTGAAGAAAGAGGGGTCAGAATGTCCCCGAAGAGAAGAAAAAGAAGGGTAAGGAAGTGACAGAGAGGTTAAGGTGGGGTGCTGGGGGATGGGAGAGGGAAAAGGAGAGGAAAGGGAATAAGATGAGAAGGGCGAATGGGGAGGTGAGAAATAGGGAAGAAGAAGAGAAAAGTAGGCCTCAGCTCATTATACACATCTTGCTAGCTCAATGCTATCATATGATAACTGTTCACCCCGCACGGCTGTCTGTCTCACAAGATCGAAAGGACCACGGAGGTAGCCGATGCCCAGGTGACCGGCCCCTTCAGGGCAGCCTGCCTCGAGTAGACATGCACTGCCTGGGATTCCGTGGGAGACCAGGGAACAAAACAGACCTCATTGGGGACACAGAGACCAGAAAAATGGCTAGAATTGGAGATGCTGTTGCAGATGGAGTTGTTAAAGCAGTAGCAAACATAAGCTGATGGTGTTATTTCTGTTAGTACATAGGATAGGAGGTAAACTCCACTTGTTGTTAAATCTGGTGTCACCCAAAGCCTCTCTTTCTAGATGTAAAAATCTCCTCAAAGAGCTATGGAACTTATAGAGGACGATTCGTGAGACCTCTAATAGACTGGGAGGATTAGCGGAGTCAGAAAATTTACTTCTTACCTTGCAGATGTGGTATTTAAATTCATTTATGATAAATACCAATAACTGCGGCTTGTTGGTGACTGATGGAGCAAACTTCAGGAATATGTCTTCAACATCCTCCGTACCGGAACGTCGGTACGGAGTTGAAGAGATGTCCGTACCAGGTGTGGCTTTTCCGGATCCCGGCGGTGTTCACACCCGACGTGCGGAGTTGTTGTAGAAGCTGGCAAAGTTTGTTATAGTCCTACGGAACAATATCCGCCTTGGGATACTGATGGACTGGAATCCCAAACAGGGAAAGCTTGAAGCCTAAGAAATACCGCACAGGATATCTGTCAAGGATGGTGGATTTGCAGTATCCTGCTAAGATGGAAGGCGGTATTACTTAGGCATCTGATGTTGAGAATGGGGAGGACGAAGTCTCCCAGTTCTCCAGAAGTTGAAGGATGTTGATGTCAGCTTCTTGGCGTAGATTGCCCCAGAAGAAATTTGTATGTGTGCACCTTTTAGCAACTTGTACAGTAAAGAAATAAGCTCTGACTATTGAAACCTTAGTATTACATCTAGGTCTACCTACTCACTGATGAGGGGGTTAGAATCTTGAAGCATGAGAGGCTCTGCTTGGGATACGTTTTTGCCTGTCTCTGAGTAGGGCAACCGCTGAGACTATTGCTCTGTCTGGTGGTGGCGGGGTAACCCTGCCACTGGGTAGAGCCAACGCTGAGAAATTCTTCTCGGTGACTGGGTAAGCCTGCCACTGATTGGAACAGCACTGAGTTGGACGGTCACTCGTAGGGAGTGGTCTGGGGAATTCGCCTAATTTTTAGAGAGGTCTCTACTTAAATAAACCTCGTTTTCTTGGATGCATGAGAGGTTCTGCTTGGGGTAGGTTTTTCCTGTCTCTAATTAGGGCCACCGCTGAGATTATGGCTCTGTCTGATGGTGGGGTGAGCCTGACACTGGATAGATCCAATGCTGAGAAGTTCTTCTTGTGACAAGATTAGCCTTGTCACAAGAAGTGACAAGGCTCATTTTGTCACAAGTTGCCGCTGAGTTGGGCGATCTTTCGGGATCGTCTAATTTTTGAATATTTGAATTTGCTACCAGGAGAGTTAGTTTCAATACGTAATATAAGGGTCTAAAAAGAGCTCCACCTAAGCAAACAAACAACACCTGATTAAACGCTCTCCTTACGAAAGCGCTGACACTAGTCACTTAGTCTACCCTAATCTAAAAGAGCAGTATGGACTAACACTATTCATAGCACACAGCGACATTCTTTACAAAAACTGATCTCTCTTTTTCAAGTTCCAGAATGGATTTCAACCACAGTAATTTCTATAAAGGATTTTGTTTCCTTCTTTTGTTCTATACTTTCATTGGCATTTGCATGCTAAAAGGCCTTTATAATTCTAAGATTAATGCTATTTCCATTCGTTTCTGCAGTATTCAATCCCTTTATTGCTTCGTAGTGCTTGTCGTAGTTCTTGTGTTAGATTCTCAGTATATCATTGCAGCATCGAAATATTCAGATACAAGTTCAAGATATGTGCAGTATACACTTTTGTTAAATCTTCTATACTGGAATGTGTTCGTGCGTGTGTTTATGTACACGACGGCAAATCAAATGATTAACCTCCTTTACCGTTGCTGCAAGCTTGAGTCAGATCTGACTGCAAAGAAAACTAGACCTTTAAAATTAAAGTGGATACTTGGGATAATTCTTTCTGCTCATTTCGTCTTTTTCACGATCACGTTTTCAATCTCCTTCTTCACCATAAGAAATGAAAGAATGTTTCCGTTCTGTTATCGATGGTCAGTAAATGTACCGTGTATGATGATGTTTCTAACTACTGAAGTGTTAACTTTCGTTCTGTATATCCCAGCGATCATGATGTTCTCCGTAATATGTTATTTTGGGGAGTTCTTGGGACTCCCCAAAATATTACAACATATTTTGTAATATATTACAAGCTATTATATTACAAACCCAAAATATTACAAACATATTACAACATATACATTTTGTATCTCTCAACACCGCATTCACAGCTTTTAAGCTGTGAATCGGTGTTGAGAGATACAAAAAAAAGCATTTCTTTTAGCTCTTCTGAAGAAGTGGAGGAGATAAGAATGCTTTACGTTCGATGTTGCTCTCTTGCGAGAGATATGTACGAGTGGGTTTCTCTGCCTCTGTTGTTTATTTACGCTTGCGGTACCTCGTCCTGCTGTCTAACAGGCTTCCTTTTGTTCAACCAAGGTCTGGTCCCTTCGTATAAAATCCTTTGTGGCTCGATTATTATGTATGCATTTTTTCTTATGTTGGTTTCGGCGAGATATTTGCAACGAGTGACAAATGAGGTAAGTGCATTGGAAGAATAGAATTTTAATAATTTACCCTCTCAGTTCATTAATTTAAGTTTAATTTCCTTTCTACAGTAGTTAAGCTTATGTGATAAGGCATAATAGCTTGCTCCTTTAACAAGTATTTATAATCAAGGCTGATAATTACGAAAACAAAAAAAATGTATCCTTTTACAGTTTTGAAATCTTATATTAATCTTTATAAAATTTTTTCAAATTTCTTAATTTTTGCAGTTCCTCCTTGTAAAGGATTAACTCTCAACTATGAAGAAGTGTGAATGAAATTCAGGAATTATTTCCATAAAAATTCTTCCGAATTATCCTTAACGATTAGTTTGCGTATTCTCTCAGCCACCAGCAGGTTGCGGGTCCGATTCACTGCGTGAGCATGGGTGATTGTAATTGCCATTAGGTTGGAGATGAATTTCCCGCTGCGTGACCAATGTCCCGCTTATTGGATGCTCGAAATGTTCCATTTTGATATCCAGAGCAAGATTTTTCCACTACGTAAAAATTAAATTTTTGAAAAATATATAAAATTAATTACAAAACAAAAGGATAAAAACTAAAGTATTATTTTAGTTTTTATTCTTATATTGCTTTAACAATGCAGAGGACTGTTCTTTGAGTCACAGCATTTCTGGATAATGCAGTGTTTTAAAAATTATTTGGACACACCAGAACAATGTACGGGAGCAGGATATTTTTACGAATATTGATTCAGTAATGAACAATGCTCATAATTCGAAGCGAATTATGAGCATTGAACCATTAACTATTGAACCACTACTCAGGAGATGCAATCATTATGTGTAATAATAATTATAATTAATTTATGTAATTATAGAATATTAGAACATCAGGATAGCGTAACAAAGTAAACTGTGACTGATATATTTAAAAGACAACTGCGATAATGGAAAAAAAAAAGAAAGTGCTAAAATGTCACAAAGGGAGATACAAAATGAGTGAGGATTGCTTGAAGGAGTTGTGTATTCCTGTATACAGCAAAACATATTTTTCTAAGAAATTCAATCCATCGGTAACAGTAATTTCGGTTAATATAATAGGAGCCGAATGTCACTGTCTCTCTTTTCATGGAAAGGAGAAAGCGTTCTGGGATTTTACTAGTTTGGTGAAAACCTTTTCGTAATCGGACCATAACATTTAGGAAGATTAGGTAATGGAGTGCCAACACAGGCATAACACATGCAGATACGTAGGATCACACGCATGAATTTATACGAAGCAAATTGTTAGAATGCATCTAACACTGTCTTGTTAGATGCATTGCCGGTTCTGAGAAAATTATTCAATGGAGGAGTAACTAGTAAAAATACCAAGACAATGAATGATGACGGTTTAGTAAGTGAAGGTGAAAAGGAAAGATCAGATGCCAGTCAATTCCACCTGCTTCACAGCGAACCTGCAGGAAAATTAGAGCATTTTGCTCGACTAAAAAAAAAACGAATATGTATTTCAGTACAGGAAATAACTGAAAGTTTGACTTGTGTTCTTATGGATAAATTCGTGTATCGCTCAATTTATCCACGTCTAGGAGGAGGAGGAGGAGTCTGTAATCGTGAAAAATGTAAAGGCATCTACATTTCATATATGCAGTGAAATTTAGGAAATTGGCGCGTTGGGTTCTTCGAGTGATTTGCATAAATTAAAACAAACTTACCTGATATTATGAGGGTGTAGGATGTTTTCTTACCGCAGGCGTTTATTGTTTGGAATATCTGAATTGTGGAATAAAAACTACGAGTTTTTAGGAGGAAAAATCCTGATTTCACTGTACGAGACTGACTAATTCACTAATTTCAAAGTTCTTGTAAAGTTTCTTCGCATCGTATAAAAAATTCCGAAGAGGGTGTTTTGAAATAAATGATATCGTCGTTACCAGCGACGCTACAGAGACATATTTTATATTGCCTAAAGTTATTTATGAATGTGAAAAAGAATAATCTTTGGAAGTAATCAATCATCGTTTTTAATCTATAATATATGGTTAGATAAACATGAAAACGGATAAATTGTAAAACCGTGCGAATTTCATCCAGGAAAATTCAAGTGAATTATATTATATTCAAAATTAAACAACGAAAATATATTTCCGTTCTTTAATTTCATAGAATCTACACTGCATCTCCAAAGTTTGTTCATCTTTAACTGTTTTTTTTATTGTAGCACATATTTTATTTTTAATTACTGTTACTATTATCAAGTACTATTACTATTTCTACTATTATTACTACTATTATCACTATTAGCAAGAATTCTTTGCTCTCAATGTATATAAAAGTGAGGAAAATCGGGTAGGTGATGTGTCTCTGAGATCTTTGAAGATCTGTAATGAACGTGAGCCGTTTAAACAGAATACGAAAATACACAGAAACATGGAAGCTAAATTTTCAGCTCTCTCCTCTTTCTTTTGCATAGCATTGAATGATTTCTCTCTTTCTGTTATTATTTTTTTCCCTTCGATATTTCTCAGGAACAAATAGCATAAGTCTTTTTTGTTTTAAGAAAAAAGCTTTCGTTTAAGCTTCTCAAAACGAATATAGGAACTCTCTATTCGTACAATTAACGTAAAGTCAAAGGTATCCTCTCAAGTTTACACCTCCAAAAGAGTAGCCAATCTCGATGTCTTGCCATCTTTCATTGATTTCATGCTGGTATCGTCATATCCTAACATCTTTTGCACAGCGAAGTAGCACCGAAACTGAAACAGTTTTGTATTCAACTATTATTTGAACTATAATCTACCTGACACACACTTCAAGACAATTTTTCACAATAATAAATTCTACACGTCTCCACCACGTCTTCGTGACTTCATAATATTTATTAACCATAATGGACAATTCAGATTTGTGCGAATTCATTGACTCCAATCCGAAAATAATGCTTAAAAGTAATTTATTTATTTAGAGATACTTAAGAAGTGCTTGTGAATTTCGCAAATTTTTATGCAATTTTAATATTCTTTTATATTATTTATTAACCGTGAAAATGGTATTCTTTTTGGGGAGAAGTGATTAAGCGTTGCATTTTAAAATGTATGTTTAAATAAATGTTTAAAAGCATTATTTGGAAATCTTCATGATTTTTATCCGATAAAAATAAAGTATGCACTGATTATTATTTCACTGTATTGTAGCCTAGCCTATACACTTATAAAGTGTTTATTTCATGTTAATTCATTAATTTAACTAATTAATAACAGTTAATTACAGTTAAATATATATTATTACATTATGCATAGTAATATTGATATATTACTGAAATTAAATAAATATGAGTTGCTTCTTCAAAAGGTTAAATTCCGATTTCTCCAGCATTTTCTTTGGTGTATGGAGTTATTTCAATAAAAATAAAGCTATATATTTTAGAAATAATCGTATAACAATCTACATTAAGGATATCAACTAATCAACTTTGAAATGCTACAGTATACAGTTGACCCTTGAACAATGCGGGGGTTACGGGGGTTTATTCCCCGCGTTGTTCGATAATCCGCGTATAACTTTTGGTACCCTACTGTTGACCAGAAGCCTTATCGATATCAGTCGATCAGCACATATTTTGCATGATTTATTGTATACTATATTCTTACAATAAAGTAAGCTTGAGAAACGAAAATGTTATTAAAGAAAATCATCAGGAAGTGAAAATACATTTACTGTACTGTATTTATCGATACAGTGAGTTTATGTCGTCTGTTTACAAGATTAATCGTCTGTCTGTCAGTACCTACATCAGTATTTTTATTATAATTATGACATGACACCTCCAAGGAGTCGAACGACTCATCGAGGAAGGCCACCCACTCCACAACTCTTCATCTCCATTACTCAACCCACCAACTACAGCAACCGCAACTATCATCATCTACAATAACGCCATCTACTGACCACCACCATCACCATTTTCACAGGCAATCACAAACATCCATACCAACAGCAGGATTCGAACCCATAGCGTTTTGGCTAGAAAGCGGATACGCTACCACTCGGCCAACCATACCGGCATATATTGTCAAATATGATACGAAACACTGTATATGTTATACGTATTGCTAACACTAGAGATCAAAAACGAAAAGATAACGTAAAAAAGAAATTATTCATATTTATTTACAAGTATAACGATTCATGTATTGATAACGAAAAGCAGCAATATGATTGCTTTATTATAGCCTAGCCTATACACTTATAAAGTTTTTATTTCATGTTAATTCATTAATTTAACTAATTAATAAAGTTAATTACAGTTAAATACATATTATTACATTATGCATAGTAATATTGATATATTACATAATAAGATTATTATATTATATACAGTAATAGTCATATAATAATATTATGACATCACATTTAGTAGTTTTAATATTAGTAGCAATTTAATTATGTTTTATGCAACAAATACTTCGTTTTTTGGTTTATTTATAACACAGTCTATAAAAGACTATGGACATTATTTGAATAATTAAGTATATTTGAGTGTATGTATCTTGCATAAAGTAAGTAATCGAAATGATATATTAATGAATATGAGTCCCTCCCTCCAATAATAATAATTTTAGATTAGATTGCAAGCATAATAGGGTAATGTGATTACCCTATTATGGAATGATGTATTTTTATGGCAATGATGTATTTTTGAAAATGAGTTCGATGTTAATATTCGAAGGAAATGGATGATGAGGTGAAGTAATCCACTGACTTCGAAGCTTGAGTAACCTGGCTGAAGCCAGTGGGTTAACGATTAACTATACTTTTTTTTTTCTTAGTGTTTGTTACTCTAGTTAAGATTTATGCAAAATGTTTGGTATTTGTTGCAGTTCTAAGGATGCTGATACAAATTTCATAGATAGGCTTTTACTGTTCTGTAACTGTTCATCTGTTTTACCTAATATGGCAAGTTGTTGAGAAATGCAAGTATCTGATGCTCCCTCATGGCTGCTCATGGAGCATAGAAATTTCAGTATCGCCTGATTGTGAAGATGGTTGATTTGGTCTGGTTATGCGATACATTTCTCTGTTATTACGGTAAACGTTGTTGAAAAAGTGTCTTAGTAAACAGTACGTAGTGTTTTAGATTCTTTATACTCAGAATTTTTTGTTTTGCTATAGGGAATCGGTTATTTCCTGGTGTATATTGTGGTTCTCCAAAGCACTGTTGAAACTGTACTTCGGTAAAGTTTTTCTAAATCTGATCAGTGACGGTTTGCTGTCTTTCCGTAGATACACAAATCGTTTAACAAATCACATATATATAGTGAAATGTAGGAAATTGGCGAGTTGGGTTCTTCGAGTGATTTATCATAAATTAAAGCAAACTTATCTAATATTATGAGGGTGTATTATGTTTGTTTACAGCATGCATTTATTGTTTGGAATGTCTGAATTGTGGAAAAAATATTACGAGTTTCCAATAGAAAAATCCTGATTGCACTGTATGAGACTGACTAATTCACTAATTTCGAAGCTCTTGTAAAGATTCTTCGCATCGTAGAAGAAATTCCAAAGAAGGTGGTTTGAGATAAATGATATCGTCGTTACCAGCGACGGTACAGAGACATATTTAATATTTCTTAAGGTTATTTATTAATGTGAAAAAGAATAATCTTTGGAAGTAACCAATCATCGCATTTAATGTATAACATATGGTTGGATAAACATGAAAAAGGATAAATTGTAAAACCGTGCGAATTTCATCCAAGAGAATTCAAGTGAATTATATTATATTCAAAATTAAACAATTAGAGAACGAAAATGAATTTCATTCTTTAATTTCATAAACTCTACACTGCACTTCCAATGTTTGTTCATCTTTAACTGATTTTTGTTTAGTGTAGCACATATTGTTATTTTTTATTACTATTACTATTAGCAAGTGCTATTACTATTAGCTACTATTATTACTGCTATTATCACTATTAGCAAGAATTCTCTGCTCTCAAGGTATATAAAAGTGAGGATAATTGATTACATGCATAATAGGATAATGTGATTTATTTAAGGGCAATGATATATTTTTGAAAATGAGTAAAATTTCAAAACTAAATTTTTGAAAATGGATGATGTGGTGTAGTAATCCACTAACTTCGAAGCTTGAGTTAGCTTGCTGAAGCCAGTGGGTTAACGATTAACTATACTTTTTTTCTTAGTGTTTGTTACTGTAGTTAATATGATTTATGTAAAATGTTTGGTATTTGTTTCAATTCTGAAGATGCTAATGCAATCTTGGTAGTTCGGCTTTTACTTTTTTGTAACTGTTCATGTTTTACCTTATATGGCGAGTTGTTGAGTAATGTGAGTATAAGATTATGAAGAGGTTTGTGAAGAGGATTGGATTTGGTCTGGTTATGCAATACATTTCTCTGTTATTATGGTAAACGTTGTTGAAATAGTGTCTTAGTAAACAGTACGCAGTGTCTTAGATACTTTATACTCAGAATTTTGTGTTTTGCGATTAGGGAATCGGTTATTTCCTGGTGTATATTGTGGTTCTCCAAACCACCGTTGAAACTATTCTTCGGTAAAGTTTTCTAAATCTGGTAAGTTATTGTTTGCCGTTTTTGTATAGATACACAGATATATCGTACCTTAGTATCGTTTCACAAATTGCATGATATATATATTAGTGTTTGGTTGGTTGGTATCGTATATTTTGCTTCGACACGTTTTGCAGAAATATTAAAAATAATCAGCGTCAGACTAATGCAAATAAAACAAAATGGAGAAGTTACTTAGGCATATTATTCGAAGAACATTCTGCATAATTTTGATAAAACATAAACTAAATTATAAACTGGTGGAAAGGTTTATTTATTTTTTACTCCGCAGCCAAAGTGGATTCAACAGAACCAACCATCAATTAGTTGAGTTAAAAGGGGGGGAGGTAATATTGTTCCCTTAAACCAGCAACTCTATTACTTCACCTCAGAGTTTTGGGCGACTCTTCTGGTTTCATAATGTTAACTTTTTCGAAATCATGGATTTTGATTATGAGAAAAATTTGGGGAACACCAAAAGCATTAGGGTCATAAAACCTACAATAAAAATATTCATGGACTTTTATAAAAATGGAACTTATTTTCATGTGATACTTGGGCTTCTCGGCTTTTGTAGATTTCAGTAATATCAGGTCTGATATGTGATATAGCTACTGTCATCTCTTTGTCTATATTAGTGAGTCTTTCACTCTCTTTTTAGTTTTTATATTGGTTAATTTGAGAAAAGAAACCGAGCTCATACAAATATGATGTTGAAAACTGTATCAAAATTTTCAGTGTTCTTGTCGGCTTGGACAAAAATCCAAAATTCCTCAAGATTTATTTCAGAGAATTTCATTTTTAGAGTACGACCCGTTGACAAGGTAACTAATCGTTCTTCTTCTTGTAATGAAAATTCTCAAGTCGTATTAACTGTGCCAAATGGATTTCGTATCCAGTCATAATTGTGTGTATTTAAGGAAGGAAAGTAACTTGAAATATTTTCTTCCAATATTGTTAAATGTTCTGTTATAACAGAAATAATAATTTCCTCGACGTTTTAATTATGGAGCAAAGGAAACATATCTGCTGTATTTTTTTCTGATGTGTGGTTTTTCCAAAGAGATACCTTTTTTTCTAAAAAGCTGACAATTTGTCAGTGGATTTCAAGATATTTTCATTTTTCCTTTGGTTACTTGTATTAACGCTACTTAAGTAATTAAAAATATCGAAAAATATTGAAGATATTTTACAAAAGCATCTGTATCTTCATTTTGAAAAAAGGACAATAATTCATTCTTTAGTAATAAAATTTGGAATACCACTTTACTTTGGATAACCATCTTATTCCAATGTGTAAAAGCAAAGATTCGTACTTTTTCCATAGATATGCAAAGTTTTTTGGTTGTTTTTTTAAAAAAAAAAAAACAAGGCGTGCTTTAAAGGTCTTGGATTGATGTAATTTACCATATTTACAGCTTGGTCTAGTACAGGTTTTAATATTGCCGGCAATGGTTTTGAAACTAGGGATTCTCTGCGCAAAAATAGTGTGTAGATATAATATTTGGGTTTATTTTCTTTGCAAGGGTAATAAATCCTTTTAATAGAGCCTTCCACAGATGGAACACCGTCCGTACAAATTCCTACACACAGCTCCCATGAAATTTTAAAATTTTCTAAATATGACGTAATGGAGTCAAAATTATCCTGTTGTAAGGTTTCTGCAGCATAGAAATTGATTCACTATTTCGTTTTCATTAATGAAACGAACGAATCCTGGTATATGAGCTTTAAACTAATGTTAGTGGACTCGTCAATTTGTAAAGCAAAATGTTGTTTGGAAAGTTTTCTCAGTATCATCTGACATATCTTTAATTTTATTGTTTTTTTGCATCATTCGAATGAGGAATTATCATAATTTCCTTTTTTGCTTCGTCGCCAAACATAATGTTTACTATTTCACAACATGTCAGTAAAATAAGAGACTCTGCTATAGTATGTGGTTTTAATTTTACAGGAATAAATTCAGCTCCCTTATGTTGCGATGCAAGTTGTGTCTCATTGGAAATTTTAACAGTCTTTTAAAATTATTTTACTTGTTTAACTTGCATGTCCAACAATCTCTTGAAGTAATTTTTAGTATTTGAAGCAAGACTGTGTAAAAAAAAAGGGAAGGGGTGTTCTATATATTAAAATTTCACTTAATCCTTTTTTTCCCTCAATATATTTATTTATTTACGTTACCTTCCTAATACTCTAAATTCCTACCTTCTGTATTCTATACTTCTTCTATCCGAGAGCAATGGAAATATTTATTTAGATTTATGACTGCGCCATCCATGCCTCGATATGGTGCAAGAAATATAGTACTTCCAGTAGGTTATTAAATCTTATACAAAAAATTCTCTTTATCATCCGTAAATTATTAAATTGCTTTGCAATCCTGTCCCTCTTCTCACTATTTATATCAACGTTTCCCGCTTAGCTTCGAGTTTTATTTTGAATCAGTGCATTGCAAAAGGAGTCCGTTCAAGAAAATGAGTCTTGAATCTTGCATTGATTCAAAGAAAATTTTGAATCAGTGCAAGAAAATGAGTCCAAACCATTATATGCTAATATATAAACAACATTTAATTACTGATCAAAGGTTTACTAAACAACACATGTATTCAAAACTTCATTTTCATACAAGAAATCCATTAATCTTGAATAACTATTCAAATGTAAAACTTAGTGAAATCTCCTATTCTTCTTCTCTAATTAAATTTCAGATAACACATTCTAAATTACAATTACTAAATATTATTCACATACAACAAGAATCTTCTGGGTTCGCATTAAACCATCGCAAATGATTATCAGCCATGCACTACGCACACAATATAACTCTTAGATTCTCATCTTAAAGACTTAGTTAATTGACTGATAATCACATTGCCATATTTCATTCCCTTTGATTAAAACAGCTTTATGATGTGATAATAAGCAATTAAATTAACACACATTAACTTAGTGTATTCTCTTATTTCCTTCTCAAAAAAAAATCTCAAGTAATGCGTTCTATGTTACAAATACTAAATATCTTTCACTGAGAACAACAACTTTATATGTGGGCATCAATAATCGTAATTAGACATCAACCATGCACCACACATATATTATATAAAGAAAATCTTAATTATCCCAATCTTTCTTAGGGAAACTAACTTTGCTCACGTTAAGCTCAATAATAATCTTTACACAAATCTACAAGTGATTCATGCACCTTAAACCATTAATTTTCTATATTAAGTACTCCAGCAGTTCCTTGAGAGAAATTCTCTTAAATCACAAACATGAAAAATAATTAACACATCAGACTCACGTGAGTCTCTGAATGTGTTGTATACTCCTTTCCTCCTTGTTTCTTTTCTTCTTCCTTTCCGGGGCTTCAGGGATTTCTTTTCCATTCCGTGTTTTCTTTTTCTCCTTGATGGGAGTCACAAGGTGACGATGAGGAATCGCGTCGGCCAAACGGGACACAAGACTGGTGTCTTTCGGCGTCAGGAACTGACCGGCGAAGAACTGCGTAGGCTGATGGGTATGCACGTACTCGAACAGAGCGGCAAGGCTTCAGGACCAGTAGCAAGAATTCTTCTTAGACTGTCGCATCTGAATTTGTCCTTGGCTTCGGACTGGAAACTCCATTGGTGGACGGAATTCCTTCTCTCCCTGTTTCTTTTCCTTTTCTTTTCCGGGGCTTCAGGGGTTTCTTCTCCGTTCCGTATTTTCTTCTTTTCCTTGATGGGAGTCACAGGGCACCATCGAGGAATCGCGTCAGACATCGGGATACTCGATAGGTTTCTTCCGGCATCTTGAACTGACCGGCGAGGAACTGAGTAGGTTGGTGGGCATGCACGTACTCAAACAGAGCGGCAAGGATTGAATCAATACGGCAAGATTTTCCCTTAGACTGTAACCTCCGGTTTATCCCTGGCTTCAGACCGGAAACTCTCTTGGTGGACGGACTCCCATCTCTCCCCTCCGGAACTAATCGACACCTCTCCTCGACCTCTTGTGGACAGATCACGCAAGATAAAAACAGGAAGCCCTTCTCAACAAAATTCCAATCCTTATATTTTCAATACCCCTGCACTTTGGTTTAAGTTTATTGGAACCCCAAATGTCCCCGTATATGTCTTGCGCGTAGTTACGAGAACCCCGTACAACAGCACGTGACTAGCGGTTCGTGAACTTTCGCCAACAAATCCTATTCTTCCCCTTTGATGTCCTTAATCCAGCCACGTGGCCTACGGAACTTTCCGACAGAAGGAGGCCGTCCCTTTTCAATACCAACCATGAAGGTCACCTGTTACAGCTCGTAAATACGTTTCAAGAGTAACTGCCGACTTACAGACACTACCCTTGGTATCAAACATTCTACTTCTGCTCTTAAACAATGAGCGAGTTAATTCCCTTTGGGCTTATTTTGATCTTTATGCAAAGTTTAAACATACAAAACATAGATACATTATATACAAAGTTTTTAAGGTGTGTTCCTACAGTACAAATCGATGTACTAGAGATTTTATTAATTTTTGTAACATTGAGTTTTTACAACTGCATGCTTCATAGTAAAGTGGCATTTCATCTTGGCAGGAATCATTGCGATATTGGATAGTTTTTCCCCGTATACAAGACAGTGAGCAATAGGACATTCCTCCTGACTGGTCCATGTAAAACCGCAAATTAAATATTTGTCAGAATGTTTGTAGCAACGTCATTATTACTACTTCCAGTTGAATTGTCCCATCATTAATATTTGCCTCAGAATCACGTTTTCGTTTAATAATAAATTTATCCATTGTTTGCTACTACGATGTTAGGAAACCCACAAACCAAATACACATTAAAAATGGACTGTGCGCTATTACAACGTTACATAACAAACAAACCAAACACACATCACTGAATGACTGCAAAAGAGACGCTCCTCCCCGCCTCTCCTGCAAACATGACCTCTAAACGATATTCTATTGGTTTAGAAGTCAAAGCGCATACCAGTCTTCAGTTGTTAGGATCAAAGTAGCCAATTACACTCGAAACTGTGTCAGTGTGACATCTTTCACGGGCGGAACACTTGTAACCAGTTCGCGGAACATAAGTGATCCGGGAAACATCGATTAAAAACTACTGTGTTAGAGAGAACTCTCAGTACAATCTAAATTCTAATCCTGTTTTAGAGGAAAGGTTTCTTGCATCTTTTTAGTTAATTTTTGTCCGATTTAGCTAGTTCATCTTTGATGTAGAAAAGTAACATTTTTTTGTCCTCCTGAAAATTCTAGTTTTATCCCAAATAATCACAAAATCGTTTGCAGAACTAATGTTTCAGAGATTAAGAGGGTTGACAAGAGATCGAGGCAACTATAGGCGCTACTGTTCCAGGTTCCTATGAAAAGGATTACCTTGATGGACTTGTGATTTCAGTCAGGATTTCTCCATCACTGCATGTCATAAAGAGTCCAGCTCTTCCTGTCTTGGGCATTTCTTCGCCATTTTCTTCCGACTTTCTTAATCATTGGGTCTTCTCACTTTAAGGCTGGTCTTCTAGGTTTCCTTTCGGTATCTCTTCGATACCAGATTGTAACTCTGACTCCCCATCTGTTGTCTCTCATTCTGGCGAGATGTGCTGCTCATCTTCTTCTTTTGCTGTTGTAGATTGCTTTTATTACATCTTTGAGTCCAGACTTCTTCCTGATTTCTGTGCGTCTTATGTGGTCTCTTTGGTTCATATTGCATATTCTTCTTTCTATTGCACGTTGAGTTGTTATTAAGCTTCGTACATCTCTTAAAGTTGTGTTCTATGTTTCACTGCCATACGTTAATGCTGGTAAGATGTGACTATTGAAAAAATGGGGTCTTATTTCTATATCTTTGTTTTGGTTGGTAATTGTTGATTTGATTTTGTTGAAGGCTATCCAAACAGCTCTTTTCCTCCTTGCTATTTCATTTGTTCATTATTCGTTTTTATGGAATGGCCGAGGTAGATGTAATCATTAACTTTTTCAATGATGTGTGATTCTAGATGATTGTATAATCTTTATAATGTTTGTTTTTCATCCATCTTGTTTTGTCAGGGTGTATTTCCAATCCAATATTTTGGCAGTTTTGGTTTTGCGTTGATTCCAAGAGTTTGGGTGAATGAGATATTAATACCACGTCATTGATAAATAGTAGGATATTTAATATTTCACCATCAATATTTATTCCACCTTCCATGTCAATTTTTCGATTGATGCTATCCAGAGTAGATGTGAAGAGATTAGGTGAGAAGACATCACCCTGTCGTACTCCTCTACTTAAGTTAATTTTAATCGGGTGATTGAAAATGTCTATTACTTATTTGTTGTGCCTTCTTTGTAGATATCTTTTATGAGTTGAATATATTCTTTTTCTACACCCTGTTCCATTAAAGCTTGGAATACTGCGTTATGTTCAGCAGTGTCAAATGCCTTTTTTAAAATCTATAAAAAGAATACCAAGTGGAATCTGGTATTCTCTGCATCTTTCTGTAAGCTGAGTAATAGTTTGAAAGTGATCTATTGTCGAAAAGCCTTTTTTGAAACCGGCCTGTTCTTTGCAGCTATTTTAGTTGATGGAGGTTTGTATTCTGTTTAGGATTACTCTGGAGAATATTCTGTGTTTGCTAATAGACAGATGGGTCTCTAGTTACTGATGTCTTCATTATTACTTTTTTTATGCAGAGTTATGGTCTTTGATGTTTTCCATTCAGTAGGTACTTTCCCTAATTGTATATATCGAGTAAATCTTTCTGCTAGAATTTTAAAGGGTATTTGTCCACCCATTTTTAATTTTCATCAGATTTTATGGCGTCAATTTCTGGTGATCGGGCATTTTTCATATGATGGATAGCCATTTTTATTTCTTCAGGTAGGACAGATGGTCTTCTTCTTCCTTTCCAGGCTTATAGGCCAAGTGGCCTATTTCGGACTCAATTACATCTTTTTAAGGGTCTTCCTCTGCATCGAGTTCCTTTTGGGTGGTAATTTAGAATTTGTTTACGTATTCTGCTTCTATTCATTCATTCTCAGTACGTGTTCTTTCCATTTTTCTCTATAGCAAATAACTGTTTCATTTAGGGAGGTTGTAATTCCAAGTTTTTTTCTGATTTCGCTGCTTTTCATTTTGTCCATTTTTGTGATTCCTTCAGTTCTGCACAGAAATGTCATTTCGGGTGATTCAATTCTTCTTTCATCTGCTTTTTTATTGTCCATATCTCACTGCCATAAAGTAAGGTTGGTTTAGCTACTGTATTGTAGATTCCTGTGTGTTCTTGCACATAATTAGGTTTGAAAATTTTATTTATAATGCCTGTTACTTTTAAAAAGTTTCATATCTTTGGTTCTATATCAGCTTCATTTCCATATGACATTGTGCAACCTAAATATTTGAATGTATTTACTTGCTCTATTACTTTGTTGTTTATTACTATTTTGCTTCTTATTGGATTAGCACCTTTGAAGGCCATGACTTGTTTTGTCTGTTGATATTTCCATACCATATGTTTTTATCAGATTATTTAGACTCCATAATGCTTTTTGTAGTTCATCTTCATTATTTCCAAAGA
This sequence comes from Typopeltis vanoorti, assembly GCF_054136105.1. Classification (NCBI taxonomy): domain Eukaryota; kingdom Metazoa; phylum Arthropoda; class Arachnida; order Uropygi; family Thelyphonidae; genus Typopeltis; species Typopeltis vanoorti. Next base: position 23,469,787 of record NC_143564.1, read on the forward strand.
TATTTGGTCATCAGCAAAAAGAAGAGTAGCTAATCTGGTGTTACGGTTTATCTTGAATCCTCCTTCATTAGTTATCTTCCATTCTTTTATGATTTTATCTATGTATATATTAAGTAAAATTGGTGAGAGAGGGCAACCCTGACGTGCTCTTCGATTTATTGGTTTCCAGCTTGATGTTGAATTATTGTACTTCACAGATATTTTATTATCTTGATATATATTATATAAGGCTCTAAAGAGTTGGTTTGGCATTTCATATTCTTCTAGGATTTCTCATAGGTTTTCTCTGATAATTTTATCAAATGATTTGGTGTAATCTATAAAAGCTATGTGTGTTTCTATGTTCATTTCTCTGTGTTTTTCAATTAATAATTTTAACATAAATGCAGAGTCTATGCAAGACCTGCCTGTTCTGAATCCATTTTGTTCTTCTATTAATTTTGGGTCTACTATACGTTTAAGTTTATATGCTAAGATTTTTGCATATACTTTATAACAGGTACTAAGTAAGCTGATTCCACGATAATTGTTAGAATCAGATTTGTGTCCTTTTTTGTAGATGGGAATAACTATTGCTTTGGTCCAATCTTGTGGGCATTTTCCTTCTTTCCAGATCATATTATAAAAGTTAAGTAACCTGAGTGAGAATTCAAGTCCTGTATATTTGATAAGTTCCAAGTTTACAATGTCTTCTCCTGGAGCCTTTCCTGTTTTGCTTTGAGTTAATGCTTCTGTTTATTTCTTCTAGTGTGTTGTTTTCCAAGTTATCAGAGATGTTTACAAAGGGTAGTTTTCTGTTTTTGAATGTTTCATCATACCATAGATCTTGGTAGTAATTTTGCCATGTTTCTATATGAATGGTATTAATTATATCTGCTTTTTCTCTAGTTTCATTGCTTAGATCTTTGAAGATTTTATATGCATTAGGTCTTTTGAGCATACAGTCTCTCTAATTTTGTTACAAAATTATTCCATCTGTTTCTGTTTATTCTCCTACATGCTGCTTTTGCTATTGCTTTTTTTCTGCTGTATTCGATTTTTAATTCTATTGTTTTTAGGTTGAGCCAGTTTTATATGCTTTTTTCTTTTCTTCAATAATGCATTTAATTTCATCATCCCAGTCCCTAAGGCCTCTTTTTCTTTTCCACTTTTTCTTTGTTCCTAAACTTTCTTTTGCAGCTTTTGTCATTATGGTTTTTAGGTTTGACCATTCTTCTTCTATGTTCTGATTTTGTTTTATACTTGTCATCCAGTTCTTTATTCTTTTTTGGTACAAGTCTTTAATACTACTGTCATCCAAAAGTCTAATTTGAAAGATTCAAAATTTCTATTTTCCTTAGGCTTTTTTGTTGTTTTCCATCTTGGTTCCCATTTTACTTTCCCAATTAAAAGGTAATGATCTGATTCTAATTCAGATCCTCTGTATACTCTTGTATCTATTATCATTTCTGACATTTTCATATTGCTGATTATGTAATCAATAATGCTTCTTGTGTCTCTTGCTTCCCAGGTGTATCTGTGGATGTCTTTATGTTTGATGAAGGTGTTCACTATTTTAAGGTTATTGCTTATAGTAAAATCGCTTAATCCATTTCTATTACAGTTAAGTTCTCCGATAGGTCCTATGTTTGGTTTATTGTCAATTCTTGCCTATTAGCAAAATGTGATCCTTAGGATTGGTCTTATTTAATATGTTCTGCAGTTGGGTGTAGAAGTTTTCTGAGTCCTCCCCTTTTCCTTCTTCAGGTGAATAAGTTCCAATTACTGTCATATAGCCTCTGTCTATTTTAATTCTCATTTCTATTATTCTATCGCTCCAAACGTTGTAATGGATTATACTGTTTCTAAGAGATTTATGTAGAAAGATCATTACACCAGATTTAGCTCTCTCTCTTCTGCTTTTACCCCACTGTATATATAGATATCATTTTCAGTTTCGTCTGTTTCACTCTGCTTGTTTTTAGATTCTGTAATTACTGCTATTTTTACATTTCTTTCTCCTAGTGCTTGGTCCAGTTCTATGATTTTGTGGTGGATACTTCTCACATTCCAGATGGTTATATTCCAATAGGTGTATTTCTGCTTTTTTTTTGTTTTCGGTAATTTTCTTCTCGAATCCTTATTCCAAGCGGGGTCGTTACCAAAAAAAGTCTGTCCGTTTACTATCTTCACGAGTCTTTTTAGTGGGTTAAAATTTTGACTGAGAGGATTACTGGCCATCTGCAGTCTAGCTTGGTGTTGAGGCTGCTATCTTGAGGCCTTCTGAGGACAGATGGTATTTCCAAATTTTCGTTTGGTTCTGGAGCTTCGATAACTTGTTTAGATGAGTAAAGGTTCTCATAAAACGATTTTACTCTTTTTTCCATTTCACCTCTGTTTGTGTGCCTGTTTCCTAGATTGTCTATGAAGGCTGACGGTAGTGGTTGCTTTAGATTTATTTCTATTTCTCCTTTTTTTTTAGGCTACTGTGGAGCCTAGCTCCTTCTGCCAATTTTGTCGCTCTATATATGTTAAAATCGTCTTTGATATTCTGACTGAGTTGTTTACAGATAATTTTATATTCTAAGCGGTCTATTCCTGTATCTTTCAGTATTAGTTTCTTCAATAGTTCTATCGTTTTTGCTGATACTCATTTCCTGGTCTTAGCAGTAAGTTCATAGGAGGTTCTTTCTTTACAGTTCATTAATTGATTATTAATGTTTGTTAAATCTTCGATGTCATTTTTTAATTTCCAGTCAGTTTCTTATACATTTTTTTAAAATTCTTCTGGTTTTTTCCGTTTTGAGCGTTTTTTTATGGTTGGACTGTGCTCGTATGCGTTCTTCATTTTTTCCTTGTATTTAAGGGTGGCTCTTATTGGACGGTGGTCTTAATGAAGGTCAGTAGGTTTTCCCAATGACTTCGAGATTTTTTATTATTCTTTTGCAATCTGTTAGAATGAAATCAGTTTCATTTCTTATCTCTCCATTTGGAGATTGACAAGTCCATCTTTTTATAGTTCTCTTTTTAAAAATACTATTCATAATGTACAGCCTTTCTACTTCTATAACTTCTGCCAGGAGTTCACCTAATTCATTTCTTTCCCTTTCCCCCACGGTCCAATGTATTTTTCTTCAATAAATCCTGTACCAATCGTTGCATTGAAATCCCCCACACGCTATTGTTTATGTTTTTTTTTCTATAACGTTTCTCGTAGGTGTTCATAGAAGTTTTCTATTTCTTCTTTGTCTGCTGTTAAGGTGGGTGCATAGGCTGCTATTATTTTTATTGTTACTAATTCTTTTTTTTTTTTAATTTTAGTGTTCTTAGTCGTTCCGAATGGATTGCGCAAGAAATTATATTTTTAGTTAGCTTTTCATTTATGATGAAGCCAACTCCTTCAGCCCTTGTAGCGTTATATGAGGCTCTCAGGAAAATCAGGTTCCCGTTGTTCCAATTTGCTGTTAATTCAGAGCTTCTTCGGGTTTCACAAATAGCAAAGACATCAAACTTTACATTTTCCATCTCTTGAAACAGGAAATCAATATGGGCGTCGGAAGCCAGAGTTTGGGTGTTGAAAGAACCAATAAATAGGGTCGAATTTCCAGATGGTGGTCTACCATCCTCTGCGAGATTCTTAGCACCCCCTGCTCTTGCAGGTTTCTCACCACCGCCTCCTTGGCGGGATCGCAAAGAGCTGCGCAGGACTGGGAGCCTTTCTTTAGTTCTACTTGCTGGCATCTTTACAGTGGTCTACAACACTTCTCCTGACCATGGTGCTGAAGTGTGCCTTTGGACCACGGCATTTATTCGTTATTCGGAGCTGATCACTTGGGCATTCATCATCTACCACCCGAGGGATATGCTTGGTAGGGGTGAGGTCCCCTTAATGAAAAGCATTAGTATTCTCAAACATAAAGGTGTGTGTGTGTGTGTGCGTGCGTGCGTGCGCGCGCGTGCGAATCTTCATGTTCAAGATTGTAACAGTCATCTTCATGACTGTGACTGCTTTTCTGTGACAAACATTTTTTTAACAATTAAAACGCCTTTCTTGTATTACGTGAAATATCATCTAGAAATGCATTAAGTAGACTTTTTCTGCATAAAGTTTGAGAGACAAGTTCTATTTCTGCAATTGTGTGTATGTTTCACTGATAAAGATGTCTTTGAAAATTAAATATGGAAATCAATTAAGAAAAAAATACGGAATCAGGTTAAATGCTATGTACTCAGAAATTTTATATATTTTATATATAAAAATAAAAAAAGCAATATCCTGGGATAAACTTGAGGCCTTATAACAACGATGATGTGTAAACGTCATTTTGTATATATACAGCAGTACACTGTACTCATAGAGTAGGTGACCTTGAAATTACTTTTTTTAATCTTTCTATCCAAATATTTGAATTTGCGCGCAGGACACTCAGTTTCAATACGCAATACACGGGTCTAAAAGGAGCTCCACCTAAAGAAACAAACAAACAACACCTGATTAAACGCTCCACTTACGAATAGCGTAGCGCTGATACTAGTCACTTAGTCTAAACTACTCCAAAAGAGCAGCATGAACTAACCCTAGTCATAGTATACCGCCTTTCTTTACTAAAACCTGATCTCTGTTTTTCAAGTTCGAGAATGAATTCAAACCACAGCAATTTCTATAAAGGATTTCGTTTCCTTCTTTTATTCTGTACTTTCGTTGGCATTTGCAAGCTGAAAGGCCTTTTTTGCAATAAGATCAATGCTATTTCCATTCGTCTCTGCAGTGTTCAATCCTTCTATTGCTTCGTAGTGTTTGTTGTAGTTCTTGGAGCTCCACCTAAAGAAACAAACAAACAACACCTGATTAAACGCTCCACTTACGAATAGCGTAGCGCTGATACTAGTCACTTAGTCTAAACTACTCCAAAAGAGCAGCATGAACTAACCCTAGTCATAGTATACCGCCTTTCTTTACTAAAACCTGATCTCTGTTTTTCAAGTTCGAGAATGAATTCAAACCACAGCAATTTCTATAAAGGATTTCGTTTCCTTCTTTTATTCTGTACTTTCGTTGGCATTTGCAAGCTGAAAGGCCTTTTTTGCAATAAGATCAATGCTATTTCCATTCGTCTCTGCAGTGTTCAATCCTTCTATTGCTTCGTAGTGTTTGTTGTAGTTCTTGTATTAGATTCTCAGTATATAATTGCAGCATCGAAATATTCAGATACAACTTCAAGATATATGGAGTATGCAATTTTGTTCAGTCTTCTAGTCTGGAATGTATTCGTACGTATGTTTATGTACGCGACTGGAAAGCAAATGATTAACCTGCTTTACCGTTGTTGCAAGCTTGAAGCAGATCTAATTGCAAAGAAAACTAGACCTTTAAAATTAAAGTGGATATTTGGGATAATTTTTTCTGCTCATTTCATCTTATTAATAATCACGTTTTTAACCAGCTTCTTCATCATAAGGAATGAAATAATGTTTCCGTTTTGTTATCAGTGGTCAGTAAATGTACAGAGTATGATGATGTTTCTACCCACTGGAGTGTTAACCTTCGTTCTGTATATCCCAGGGAGCATGATGTTCACCGTAATATGTTTTTGGGGGAGTTCTTAGGATACTGCTTGAAAGCTGTGAATGCGATGTTGAGAGATACAAAACAAAGCATTTCTTTTAGTTGCTCTGGAGAGGTAGAGGAGATAAGAATGCTTTACATCCGCTGTTGCTCTGTTGCGAGAGGTATAAATGAATGGTTTTCTCTGCGTCTGTTATTTATTTACGCTTATGGTACCTCTGCCAGTTGTCTAACAGGCTTTCTTTTGTTCAACAAAGGTATGGTCCCCTCGTATAAAATCCTTTGTGGTTCGATTATTATGTACAGGGTGTTCGGGATAAATTTGACATATTTATAATTAATTATATTTTTCCGTAAGTTACATGTATTAACATACACTTCTCTTCATTTAAAAGTTTGGACCCTTCTTCATTCATATACAAGATGTCAGAAAGGATGGATAGCTGGAACCCACCTGAATCATGGAAGAGAATAACTTGTATCATGATGATTCGTGCCCGCCATCAAAATAAGGATATTACGACTGCTGCCCAATGCTCCCTGAATACAGTAAAAACAATCAGGCATGAACTAGAGACTTGCAATGGTGACTACGAGGATGTAGCAAGAAGAAAGATCCCTAGCAGACGATCTGATTGCGTTCGTACAGCAGAATTCCTCGCAAATCTGCAGGAACAGGTGTTGAAGAACCCTGGCATTGGAATTCGGGCTTTGTTCGTGGAGTTGCTAACTGTAGTCAAGCCCTGGATAACAAGGGTAGCCAATGGTAGGCCGTATGTATGGCAGCAGGATTCGACCCCTTGCCACACCTCTGGGAAAAGTCAAAAATGGTTGTCTGAAAATTTCTACGACTTCACCAGTCCAAATGTTTGGCCTCCAAACTCCCCAGACCTTAACCCCATGGATTATTTTGTATGGGGCGCAGTTGAAAAAGACACCAATCGCACTTCCAGTAATACAAAAGCCCAGTTAATGGATAAAATTAAAACAGTTTTTGCGGCCCTTCCCAGGGAGACTGTAGTATCAGCTTGTTCGAGGTTCCGAAGCAGAATTGAAGCTGTGATCGATGCTAATGGTGGTTATTTTGAGTAAATCTTGTTGATAGTATTGTAATTAACTCTGCCTGTAATGTTTTTTTTGTCAATTCATTAAATTTAATAGATACAAAGAAGATTTTCTTTTTCCTTACGAAACTGTCAAATTTATCCCGAACACCCTGTATATATTTTTTCTTATGTTTGGTTTTGGCCAGATATTTGCAACGAGTGACGAATGAGGTAAGTGCATTAGAATAACAGAATTGTTTTTATAATTTACGTTCTTAATCCATTCATTTAAGTTTCATTTCTTCCCTATAGTATTAAGTTTATATAATAAAGCATAAAGCTTGCTCCTCTTTAATACGGGTTGGATTCGCTGTGTGAGCATAGATGTTTGTGTTTGTCTTCAGGTTTGAGATGAATTTCCGGTGCATCACCACTATACCGCTTATTGGAGGCTCGATACGTTCCATTTTGATCTCTAGAGTAGGGTTTCCCCACTATGTAAAAATTAATTTTTTGCAAAAATATATTAACTTGATAACAAAACAAAAGAATAAAAACTAAACTAAGAGTTTAGTTTTATTCTTATATTGGTATAACAATGCAGAGGGCACTGTTCTTTGAGTCACTGTTTCTGGATAACGCACTCTGTTTTAAAAATTATTTGGACACACCAGGACAATGTACGAGAGCAAGATATTTTTACGAATATTGATTCAGTAACGAATATTGACTCAGGAGATGCAATCATTATATGTAATAAGAATTATGATTAATTTATGCAATTACAGAAAATTAGAACATCAAGATAGAGTAACAAAGTGAACTGTGATTGATATAGTTAAAAGAGAACTGCGATGATGGAAAAAAAGAAAGTTCTAAAATATCACAAAATCCGATAAAAAAAAAAGGAGTGCAGGTTGCTTGAAGGAGTTGTGTATTCCTGTATACAGCACAGCATCGTTTCCTAAGAAATTCGGTCCATCGGTAACAGTAAACTCGACAAATATATTAGGTGCCGAATGTCACTGTCTCACTTTTCACGGAATGATGATTCTCAAATTCTAAACGTTGTTCTTAAAGCGTTCTGGGATTTAACTTTGATTGATGCTAAAATAGCAGGAAATGACTCACAGGAAGATCAAGGTCTAGGTGGATTGATCTAGTCTAAAGAGCTTTAGAAGACTAAATTTTAGATATTTCATATCGTTAACAAGTATAAGACTAACTCGGAGGGAACACTCTTGATATACCTGTAATTAATAATGCATACTTAATTGTGTAAAGTTTTCATAGTAGCCTACACAACCCTAGACGTTACATGTCAGGAAACTGGTTATGATAACGAAAAAGATAATTCTTTTGTGTGTGTATATCATGTGTCCCTTTCAAATTAATTGTTTGATTTTAAGCAATATTCATTTATGTTTATCCAGAACATTCACACCACTGTACGAGTAGCAGGTAGCGTTGCCATCAAGCAAAATATGCCCATGAATTAATTCTACTGTGGCCATAATCTCATTTTACTAAACGCTGAGCAAGTGTAACAAGAATTCATCGATCCAAGTGAAGTTTTTCTACTCTTTATGTGTCTGATGGGTTAAACCTGATAGGACTGGACGACATGACGGATTGTAATTCGTCTTAGAGTTCGTTATTCTTGTGCAACTCTATAAGCAGTTCATATCATCAAGATTTTCCAACCAAAGTACTTCGGTTGTCTTGCTGTTTTCCTGTTGGTGAATCGTACTCATAACACTCTTAGATACGATAGAAAAGAACAATTTCTTAAAACACTGATGTGGCACATCTGATGCGATTTTACAAACAAAGTCACTTGAATCATGATTAGCTATTATCACATTGAACTGTCCATACCCCCCCACACACACCCCATACAGACACCTCTCCCTGCCACATGCACATATTTCCTCACTATTTTTTATCTGCCTATCAGGTTAAGGTAGGTAAAGCGAATAGGCGACAAACACTCTAACGAAAGATGCCATGAATGCTCCAAGTAAACCTAAATAAACTGTTCACTCAGAGGTATGTTAAATTATTTGAATCCAAGGTGTATAATTTCTACCCTAACAGATTTATTACGTATATCATCCTGTTGAAGGATCTTTATTACCACCTCTCACAAGACGGCACCCAACAGCAAATATCATTAAAAATGCATAGAAAAGTTGGTATAAGCCACTTACTTGCAGCACGGTTTGTAACTGGATCAAACATACATTCAGTTGTAGATTACTAAATCTCTCTGCAGTTTTGCTATGCAGCCAAAGCCAAAAAACAACACAAAAAGTTTGAATATCCACATTTTAAATTTTCTTTCCATTTTTAAACCTTCTAAAGTGAAGTATAATTCTACGTATAATGAAGATATAAAATTTCCATCATTATTTAAAGCCGAATATACGAAACATAAAGCTTTTGCTATAAAGCTTTTAAATTTCATTTTGTGTTAATGTGAAGAAAGAAAATATCATGTGAGTAAGAAGGATCATGAAATTTTTCTTTCGCTTCCTATTCAAATATTTGAATTTTCTGCATCTCAAATGACGAGATATCAAAGCATGATAGTTTCCACATGCGATGTGTAGAGAGCCCTCCGCCTAAGCAAACAACATGAAATTAAACGGTTCGCCTTTTTCACGGTTAATACTGCTGAAGGTCGTCCCTTCTCTCTAGAACTTTCCCGTTATTAAAAATGACCTTCTCGATGTATAATAAAGCAGACCGACTCTAACGTCTTGTCGTTGTGGACTGCCAGTGCTGAACGATATCCACCTTTCCTATTTTCAAGACCGAGAATGGAGTTCAATCATAGCAATTTCTACACGGGATTTCGTTTTCTACTTTTATTCTATACCTTGTTTGGCACTTGCATGCTGAAAGGCCTATTTACTTCTAAGATCACTGGAATTTCTATTCGTGTCTGCAGTGTACAAACCCTCTATAATTTGGAAGTGTTTGCTCTTGTTTTTGTCTCACTTTCTCAGTATATAATCGCAACAGCGAAACATTCGAATCCGAGTTCAAGGTATGTGCAACACGCACTTTTGTTTAATATTCTGAATTGGAACGTGTTTCTGCGTGTATTTATGTACGCTTCTGGAAATCAAATAATAACTCTACTACAGAGTTCCTACAAGCTTGAAGCCGATCTGCTTGCAAAGCTGACCGAACCATTCAGATTAAAGTCGGTTGTTGGGATAATTTTTTCTGCTCATTTGTTCTTACTACTTCTATCGTTTTCATCGCTTACTTTAGTATAAGGAATGAAACAACTTTTCCGTTTTGTTATCGATGGTCTCTAAATGTACAGTGTATGGTGGTGCTTCTAACGACTGGATTCTTACCTTTCCTTTTTCATATCCCAGTAACCATGATGTTCTCCATAATATGTTATTTTGCAGAGTTTTTGAGATACTCCTTTGAAGCTGTGAATGCGATATTAAAAGATACAAAACAATGTGTTTCTTTTAGGAACTCGGAGAAATTGCAGGAGATCAGAATGCTTTATGTTCGGTGTTGTTCCACCACGAAGGATACAAATGATTTGTTTTCTGTGGCTTTATTTTTCATTCATGCTTGGAATACAGCTCTTAGCTGTTTAGCAGGTTTTCTTGTGCTCAACTCCGCCATGTTGCTTGTATACAGAGTGTCTGTGAAATCCAACTTTTTTATGGATTTTTGATTATGTTAGGTATTGTTAGTTATTTACAACGGTTGATTGATGAGGTAAGTCTAATAAACATATTTTTCTAACTTTGCTTTCGTCCTTCACAGTAGTTCTGTTTAAACATAATCATATATTAATAGTTTGTTCTTTTTTAAGATTTTGATAAAGATACTTAGTGAAATGTGTTAAAAGCAATACAATTTTGCAATAAAAGCTAATTTCGTTACAACATGAACAACCTATCGGTTTAAGTTTGTAATTAGAGTAATGTTTATTAAACTTTTGCGTGAATTTCTTCATTTATGCAGTTCATCCTTGCAAACTATTAATTTTTAGCTATGAACATATCTTGAAGAAACTCAAGAATCGTGCTCTTAAGAATAATATCGAAATCATGAAACTCCAACTGGAACTCCAACTCCAACTTCTCGTGGAAAGGTTTAGACTTTGGTTATTCATTTTTTACTAAATAATTTAAGGAAATAAAGGGTCAACTAGGATATACATTAAAATAAATTTTAATTTACTTCAATATTTCGGCAACGTCACGTTTCCATTTTCAAGAAACTTAAAAACAAGACACGTGCACGCAGGCACAACAAACAGTAAGTGAGAAACTAGCAGGAAGCTGCCATTTCACCTAAAGTCCTGATGGTGCCCCGTATCAGGCAATATTGATATTCTTGGGCTGAAGGTCTTCTGATGTAGGTTTCCCAAATTTCAAGAAGTATCATGCAGCCAAATTTGTTGAGGTTTGGATTATTTCTTAGTGCTGAAGCTCATTCCATGAAAAGCCTTTCATAATTGTATTTGCTACGATGTATTATCGTGACTTTCTTCCACCCTATGCTAGGCCAGGTATCCAGCGCATCGTCAGCAGGACCAGAGTGGCTGTATTAGTAAAACCGGACGTAGTCCTTGTGTTCTGAAATTCTGATATTTGCTCTCCTGCCTGTTTGGCTAAAGTAGGACAGCTTACAACTGCAAGGGACCTGGTATACACTAGTTAGGTCTAGGGGGTGGAGGTTGGTCTTTAGTAGAGCTGATTAGGGATGCTGATTTTTTATGTGGTCTGTAACAAGAAGTTAAGTCATGTTTTTTTAGGATTTTTGTAATTTTTTCCGAGGTGCCTCGGATATAGGGTATGGTGATGGATTTAGAGTAATCCATGTTGTGTGGGGGGGGAGGAGGGGGCTTGTGGTTTACTTGTTTCAATATTTTTGGGATTTGTTTTGGGGGGTAGCCATTGGTTGAGAAAGTGTTTAGAATGTGGATTAGTTCTGTGGTTAGGGCATTATTATTTGAACAGATAAGTTTAGCCCTGTTGTGTATTGTCTTAATGACTCCATATTGTTGCGAGGAAGGGGGGGTGGGATTGTTGTTGAATGTATCTGCCTGTATGGGTGGGTTTTTTATAGACTGAGAAAACTAAAGTTCCATCAGACTCGCGGGTGACTAGTGTGTCTAAGAAAGGAAAGCAGTTGTTTTTTTTTTTCTTCTTCCAGGGTGAATTTGATTCTGGGGTGTTGGTTGTTTAAGTGTGTTAGGAAACCTAACACACTTAAACCACATCGGACCCATGTGGCCAAATAGCCAACACATCATCAACATAGCGAAGCCAAATGGTTGGTTTTTTTGGGGGCAGAGCTTAAGGCTTTCTCTTCAAAAGTCTCCATATAAAAGTTGGCCAATTGTGGGGTGAGTGGAGAACCCATGGCTGTCCCCTCTATTTGCAAAAAGACAACTGAATCGTCTCGCCTTCCTAAAACGCTGCTTGGATAATCAGGTAAATCCTAAATATATGAAATTCAGGGACCGTTTCTCTTCGCGAAAGGCTCTTTGTATTTATAATCGTGCCAGCCAAGCCTTACTCAGGGAACAAATCGCCACGACTCGCCGTTTTCTGAATGATGCTAACTTAGCTATCCAGGCACTCGAAGATGACCTTTCAAGCAACTTAAGCAACGAAATTTGTCCATTTTATACGACATATCGTGCATTGCAGCGGAGAAAGAATTTAAAAAAGTACGAGATCGATACATCAAAAATTTTGAAAATTTAAAAAATAACTCGATCTCGAAACCACAACTTCCTACTGAAATGGTAGTCAACCTTTCGTCTTTTAGTGTGAAACCTGCAGTCGACGCCCTCGCCCGTGGCCACAACTTCGCCTTTGCGCCTAGAAGAATACCTGCTGAAGATATTATGATACGAATTGAAAGCGGGATACGACACCTTCCAAACCACGTCGCGAACGATGTTGGCTTGTGTTCTGACAAAAGCTAAACCACCAAAAGCCAGCGTGCCCAGTAAGAAAATTAAATCTCTACTAGAATTAAAGAAAAACAAAAAAATAATAATCACCAAAGCTGATAAAGGGAACGGCACAGTATTGCTTAACCAAAAGGATTACACAGGTAAGCTGAAAGCTCTATTGTTAGATCGGGCTACTTACCTCCCTATCGAGTACAATCCCACCAACTCACAAATTAGAAAACTCCACAGGCTTCTTAAGAAGGTCACTTCTTGGCCTGTGGAAATCACAAAAAATTAAAACCATTTAAATCCATACCCCTCGTATTTATGGGCTCCCAAAAATACATAAGGAAAATGTGCCATTACGTTCCATAGTGGATGGCATTGATTCCCCCACATACAAACTAGCTAAACATTTGGCCAAAGCTCTCTCACACTATACTGGCAACACACCTTCATACATAAAAAACTCAGCCCACTTCAAAGCCAGCATAGAAAACCTTACACTTAAACACACTGACATAATGTCAGTTTTGATGTCTCCTCCTTATTCACGAATGTCCCATTCAAAGAATCTTTAGAGCTAATCTAAGCTAACTTTTCTCCCGATATCACAACCCTATTTCAGTTCACAATGAACACTCGGGCTATTTTGTTTGGCAAGGAAAATTTTATAAACAAATAGAGGGGACAGCCATGGGTTCTCCACTCTCCCCACCCTTGCCAACTTTTATATGGAGACTTTTGAAGAGAAAGCCTTGAACTCTTCCCCACAAAAACCAACCATTTGGCTTCGCTGTGTTGATGATGTGTTCGCAATTTAACCACATGGCTCCGATGCACTCCTCTCCTTCCTAACACACTTAAATAACCAACACCCCAGAATCAAATTCTCCCTGGAAGAAGAAAAAAACAACTGCCTTCCTTTCTTAGACACACTAGTCACCCGCCAGCCTGATGGAACCTTGGTTTTCTCAGTCTATAGAAAACCCACCCATACAGGCAGATTCATTCACCAACAATCCCACCACCCCTCCTCGCAACAATATGGAGTCATTAAGACACTTCACAACAGGGCTAAACTTATCTGTTCAAATGGCAATGCCCTAACCACAGAACTAAACCACATTCTCAACACTTTCTCAGCCAATGGCTACCCCCCCCCAAAAAAAAATCCAAAAAATATTGAAACAAGTAAACCACACGCCTCCTCCCCCCCCCCCCACACACAACAAGGATTACTCTAAATCCATCACCATACCCTATATCCGAGGCACCTCGGAAAAAATTACAAAAATCCTAAAAAAACATGACTTAACTTCTTGTTACAGACCACATAAAAAATCGGCATCCCTTATCCGTTGGTCTTTAGTAGATCGGATAAGGGATGCCGATTTGGTGTATAACGGTCCCTTGCAGTTGTAAGCTGTCCTACTTTAGCCAAACAGGCAGGAGAGCAAATATCAGAATTTCAGAACACAAGGACTACGTCCGGTTTCACCAATACAGCCACTGTGGTTTTGCTGACCATGCGCTGGATACCTGGCCTAGCATACAGTGGAAGAAAGCCACGATAATACATCGTAGCAAATACAAATATGAAAGGCTTTTCATGGAATCAGCTTCAGCCCTAAGAAACAATCCAAACCTCAACAAATTTGACTGCATGAGACTGCCTCAAATTTGGGAAAACTACATCAGAAGACCTTCATCCCAATCGCCAAGAATACCAACATTGCCTGCTAGGGGGCACCATCACGACTTTAGGAGAAATAATAGCTTCCTGCTTCTCCCTCACTTACTGTTTATTGTGTCTGCCTGCGCGTGTCTTGTTTTTAAATTTCTTTTGAAAATGGCAACATGACCTTCCCGAAATATTGATGTATATTAAAATTTATTTTAATGTATATCCTAGTTGACGTTGTAATTTCCTTAAATTATTTAGTAAAAAATAAAACTGGAGTATTTGAAAATTGAAGATAATGATGTGTATGTGTGAAGCTGTGGGAAGTAATGAAAAGGGATTTTCCTCAGCAGACTATCAGGTTGATAGCCAACTTGTATAAGGAACAAGAAGCCACGGTAAGAGCAAGTGTTAGACTGACTGACTGGCTTTAAGTTGGAAAAGTAATTAAGCATGAATGTTTATTTTCTCCTCACTTGTTTAGTATGTATGCGAAGGACATCATGCGTGAAGCATTGGATGAGATCAGGACAGGAATTAGGACTGAAGTAGATTGATGAGTAATTTGAGTTATGCTGATGATACAGTACTCCTTTGTAATGACATGGAAAAACTAGGACTAATTTTTGATAAAGTTAACAAGATCAGTAATAACAGAGGTCTTCAACTCAATCGTAGCAAGACAAAGGTTATGGTTCTCAAAGGAAATACAAACAGAGAAGCTGTTGAGAAAAACGTGTACTTTAATAGATAAAGAATTGAGGAAGTCAGCAAGTTTGATTACCTAGCATCCATTATTAATGTGAAGAATTGCTGTTCAGAAGATGTCAGGAAAAGGTTATGCATTCCTAACCTTTGGCTAAAACAACAGTCAGAGACCTGTCTAAAATCTGGAAGGTTGCATTTATCTCCATTGGAACAAAATTAAAGATTTTGGATGCAGTTGTTTTTCCAACAGCGACTTATGGATGTGAGACTTGGAACTTAAAGAAGTCAGATAAGAAACGCATATCTGTTTTTTGAGATGTGGTGTTGCAGAAGGCTGTTGAGGAAATCATATACTGAAAGGCGTACAAATGAATGGGTGTTAGAAAAGATCAGTAGAACTTTAAGGCTTCTGAAGGATATTGACAGAAGGAAGTTTAAATATTTTGGACTCATAGAAAGAATGGAAAGGAGACTTCTCAGAACAGTAAAGCTCCTAGTAAAAAGAGGCAGGGGTTGACCATCAGTGACATGGATGGATGATGTGTGGAGTGACTGATCTTCAGAGAGTTGAGGTCGCCAGAAAAGCAAACAACAAGACTACATGGCAAGGCTTAGTGTGGCACATCACCGAGCATCGGAGTGACCATACAGCATCTGTAGATACCCAGTGAACAAAGAGGGAGAGATGATGAGTGTGTGTTTCAGGCAGTTGTAGGAGTTCACATTCTCTATTTCTAGCTGAGTTTCATGATTTCAAAGTATTTTACACTATATTATTATACAGCGTAAAATACTTTGCACTGCATAATACTGAAAATAGGGTAGGTCATTTAGACTTTCGGAAGTGATCGTTAGTTGTAAGATGAATTATTTAGTTGATGCGACTATAGATCATCGGAGAATTTGAGATCAACTGCGACGGAGATAAAGATGAATATTATAAGAAGCCAAAAGGCTATTTTACCGGCGACATAAATTAAGTTTAAGGTAGATGGTAAATCTCGTATTATTCTACAGCCGGCTACGAAACTCGGATCGAAATCCATCGTAATCCTAGAGTTTCATGCCGAAAAAACTATCGGCGAGCCGAAGTGTAAGTAATCACTTGAGTAGTACAACACCATGGCAACTCGGAGCAAAGGTAGAGCAAGCTCCGTCACTGTCCTTAATATTCTCTCATAATGTAAAACGCAGCTCATAGGAGATGTATTACTGTTTTATATTATGAGAAGAGAGAGACCGGTTTCAACCCTTTTTGAGGGATTAACACGGGATTTACCATCTCCCTTAAACTTAATTTATGTCGCCGGTAAAATAGCCTTTTGGCTTCTTGTAGTAGTAATAACAATATATAAGTACACCAGTTTAGCAATTCGTTAGTAGAGGTATATGTAAGTTCTGTTCAATTAAAACCTTGATATTCGAGGTCTACCTACTCAATAATGAGATGTGGACGCTGGATATATGAGAGGCTCTGCTTGGGATAGGTTTTCGCCTGTCTCTGGTAGGGCCACCGCTGAGATTATGACTCTGTCTGGTGGTGGGGTGAGACTGTTACTGGGTCGAGCCAACGCTGAGAAGTTCTTCTTGGTGACGGGGTGGGCCTGTCACTGAGTTGAACAACGCTGAGTTGGGCGATCTTTCGGGATCGTCTAATTTTTAGAGAGGTCTTTACTTAAATACACCTCAAAAAAGTTTGAAACCGGTGAGATTGCTAATATGAGATCGTTCTCTTAAGGTTTTTGCCTTAGGGGAGCAATTTGAGTCTCCATGGAAAAGTGTTTTCCGGCACGGCCCAGTGAGGGGCTTTGTCGGCGAATGCTTTTCTTCGGAATATGAGCGGTTCTGCTCGGTGGTGGTGGTGGTGGGTGAAAGGCCATAACTGAGTGGAGCCAACGCTGAGATGGGCGATCTTTCGCCCACAATTGAGTGGCCTAGGAATCGTCTGAATTTTTAGAGACGGCTGTACTTATTCATAAGGGTTGAAACCGGTATAGGTAGTGACCTCTTCTCATAATGTTAAACAGTAATACATCTCCTAGGAGCTGCGTTTTGCATTATGAGAGAATATTAAGGACAGTGACGGAGCTTGCTCCACCTTTGCTCCGAGTTGCCCTGGTGTTGTACTACCCAAGTGATTACTTACACTTGGGCTCGCCGATAGTTTTTTCGGCATGAAACTCTAGGATTACGATGGATTTCGATCCGAGTTTCGTACCGAGCTGTAGAATAATACGGGATTTACCATCTCCCTTAAACTTAAAGATGAACATTGTTGGCGAAAAGAAATAAGAAAGTTCAGAAAGACAAAGTCAACCAAAACAGACACACACAAATTAATGTATTACTATTCACTCTGTTAAGGATAATCATCAAAAATGCTACGTGCTGAACTGCAAGACTCGGTTTCTGTCGAAGAGAGGACGATCACATGTTAAACATGACTCTCAGAGAATCATGGGATTCATCTAGTCTGGAGAAATGTTTGTTATGATTAGACAGCAGACTATTGGAAAGCTGTAGTGATGGAGTGATAATCCTGACGCACGCTGTGCACGCATGAACACACATACACAGATGAAATTATTTGTAACTGTTTGAGTATGATAGCTGCCGAATTTGACCTTATTTATCAGAATTTATTTTTGATCAGTTAAGCGTAGCGTCGATAGTTTTATGGCGTGAGGTTGATGCTCTTACTTTTAACTAAAACTCTTTTGAATTCCGGTTCTGCTTCTTTGGTCGTTCTAAAAATAATTCAATCGATTAGCGACATGTTATACAGCAAAACAGTCGTAAATTGTCTGAGGAAGTGAAGGTGCACATGTTTCTTTATGCGCACTGAATTTTAGAAAACTGGTTTGTCGAACTCCGAAGGGATGAAAACCGAAGTTGTCTGGAGAGGGAAAAAAATGCATTGCCTTCGCAGTAGAAAACCGGCTAAATCACTTTCAGTTCAAAGTCCATATAAAGGTGTGGCATGCTTGAGAGGATTCGTCACAGGTGCGTTCCAAAAAAAAAAAAAGAAAAAGAGCTACTTAGTTATGGAAAATTTAGCAAAGTAGAAGAAACGAAAGAACAGATTCAAATTTAAATGAGTTTGTACAATTTACAATTTTTCCCTGTGAGTATTTCAATATTAAAAGTTAACTTTTTTTGTATGTTAGAGAATAACATGAATCATAGAAGAAACTCATTTCTTCTCTCTCTCTCTCTCTCTTTCTCTCTACCATTATCTCAATGTGTGTTTGGGCGAGGTGTGCACGTTTTTTTTTCTTAAAATTTGTAGTGATTTGGACATTCGTTTTGAAGATAAAAATTGATAAACACAAATAAAAATTGAGCTGAAATTATGTTATAGCTTTCGAACGTTAAAGCAAAGCTTTTGGACAATCGTTTTTATATACGGTTATCAATTTAAAGATGTTTCTTTATGATTCAGACGAATAGGAGATGATCAGATTATTCATACATATCTGTATTCTAAGCTTCTTATTATGGGAATGTTTTCATTAATATCCTTTTATTATTCTTTAGGCTCAAGAGACTTCTTTTATTCTGAAACAGTTTCCTATCGGATCATTGCCATTCAAGGAACAGACCAATGTAAGCGTTTAAATGCATTTAATTTTATCTTTGTTTTTTATATAATCTTTGCTACTGAATTTCGACACGCCTAGAACTAACAGTTGTGTTTTATTTTAAGTTACTCAAACTGCTACACCAGCTGCAATATCGTGTACTTTGTTTTAAAAATCGCACTCTGAAGATTTGTGAATTTAGTCGCTGAAGATGGTTTTTGAAGTCTGGGCTCCTACGGTTGAATAATTCTTTATAAACGAAGAAACTGTCACTTGCCATATGATAGAGTAAATCACAACCTTTGGTATTTACTAAAATAAAGAGCCAAAAGGCTTCATTTCGGCGATGCAAATTATATAAATTAAGTGGCTATTAAATCCAACATTATTTCGAAGCCGAATACAGAATATGTATTCGGGAATACACCTCCGCCATACTACGAGTTGCCCTAGCCGAACCTTATAGGAAGTGACGAACGCTCAAATCGCCCGTATATTCACCTCCTATTGGTCCATTTTGATAAGGTTTCACTAGTCTGACAGCTGTTTTAAACTGATGGTTTTCGTCAGAGACTAGGCAGAAACCTAAGAGAGTAAAAACTCTCTCACTACTCGATAAGCGTCCGAGATGTGTAGTTTCCGTAACCAATCAGTTTGAAACAGCTGTCAGACTAGTAAAACCTTATAAAATGAACCAATATGAGGCGAATATACGGGCGCGAGCGTTTCACTTCCTATAAGGTTCGGCTGGGGCTGCTTGTAGTATGGCGGTGGTATATTCTAGCAAGTTCTCTGGTCAATTTTCGCACGACATTTTTATAGTTTCTGTATTCGGCTTCGAAATATTGTTGGATTTAATATCCACTTAATTTATACATCCTATGGTAGTCACGTCGTAAACACGAAAGCGCTTATATTGTTATTTATTTATTTATTTTTATAATTACAGTAGAAGTAATCAAGTACACATATGAGACCTGTGCATAATGTCTGTTGACTGTGTGTGTTCTTTTGATGGTTTCTTTTGCAGAATGAAAAGCCCAGATTACCAGGAGGGAGGGGTGGACGGAACTCTTAATTTGAGAACAGTAGTAGGGGAGCCACTAGTGACAAGATCAAGATAAGATAAGGAATCCTGACATGAATGGTTGTTCAGATGATGATGTATTTTTGTGTGTGTGACGTCATGAGTTTGGAATGTTTGGAATACTTCTGGGAACCATCTGTGTGGGAAGTCCCGTTCTTTGTCTAGTTCGCGTATGGAATTACAGGTGATGATTAGAAATAAGGATTCGTGTCGTGATTGGTGGGGCACTTTGAACAAGATAAAGATAAGATAAGGGATCGTGTCGTGGATGTGTGTTGTTATTAGATGAAGATAAGTGACGTAATTTGTTAGTTGTAAATAAGTGACGTTATTGATTTGAATGGAAAAGGAAGATATATTAGTGGATAAGGATTCGTTCCGTGATTGCTGGGACACTATGAACAAAATAGGGGTAAAGTAAATTGGTGAAGCGATTGGCAGCAGCGTTATGGAAAAAAAACTATTCAGTATTAGATCTGCGCTTACCCTAACATATGAGCAGCGGTTATTATAATTACAAATATCACTTGTTATGTTTAAGTTTTCTTTTTTTTAAAAAAAAAAAAAAAAAGAATAACTTACATTTCCTTCCAGAATGGGATATCCTGGAACTATCGAGGTTTTCTGAGTATTCCAAATTGCTGATTTTCAACATATATTCACAGCACAATACACACAAACACAACATCTGAAATGCAGTTGACTCTTTTTTCATTATAGGTTACTGTTTTCCTTACACTCATGGCTATGGGTTTTTTTTTTATTCAGAACTAATCCGAATATTTTGATCTGTCTACATTTAAGATCTTAATTTCACTACTTTTATAATTAAGGTTATCTTTTTTGCAAAATGTATGACTAATGGTGTTTTCAGTTTACAGTCAAGAGAAAAACCAAAATGGCATTTAAAAAATTAATTAAAATAAACAGACACTTAAATGGATTACAACACCTTTGTATGTAGTCTAAATTCCAATGATAATTTAAATTGCTTACAGTCTTTCCTGAACGGCTCTTCTAAATGCGAATATTCCAAAAAAGATATTCCAAAATAGTTGAATTTTATATCCACAGCACAACACACACGACTTGAAAGAACAATATTTCTGTAAATAACCAGAAAATCTACTTGACTACATCCTTTAGATTTCCATCCTTTTGGTACTTGGTTCTGCTCAGTTCTTTAATTCCTTCATACGGTTCTCATGCTATGTTTTTCCCAAGCTACCTGTCCCCAATGACATCATATTGTTGACCTTAGTAGGACTTCCTGTTTTTGGAATTCTTGGAATTCTGGTACATTTGTTATCGACTCGTATTTTTTTTTTCTCTATTTTACTTTCATAATCAGTTAACTACATTTTCTAGCCAGAATAACTGAGCAATAAATAAATAAATAGCTCTGTGTGAATTTTCCCCCACAGTGTTTATATTTCCATTAGTCTTTCTTGAAGATTAGTCATTAATTTCCGATCTTAGTTTTCGGTCCTCTTCAGTTCCCATGGTGACTAAGTGATTTTAGCATTCACATGAGTTGAACTATGGTTTTTACAGTAGAGGCAACAACTTTCCATTAACTCAACATGTCTTTTCCTGAATAAGATCCGACAGCGATCTGTAATTTCACACCTGTCAATGCTGATTATTTTTATATGGTTATTTTTTTTCAAATGATTGGTTGTTTTCTATTTAACCTTTTAAATTCAGTTAACTACATATTATAACCAGAATAAATGAGTAAAATAAATAAACAAATGTGTGTGTGAAGTAATTTACCCCAATTGTAGATATTTCATGTGTTATCTTAACCTGACTCATTTCCTGTCACAATTGTTGTCCATACGTGTGACATCCTCTGATTAGGTTTGGAATTCTCCGTTTGCATTTTCTTATTGCCACCACAAATAAATAAATAGTTATTTCTTATTATTTCAAATGAATATCAGCTCTGTAATATAGTTTGTTAATTTCTATTACACTAAAACACACAAACTTTTTTCTTAAACAAATACATGTAATTCTAATCAGAATAACTGAGCAAAAATGAAATAAATAAATAACTGATTGTCCTTTGGGGGTTTTTGAATATCATTAGCTTTGTTTTTCCAGGGTTTATATATATATGCCGTTTTCGGTTAACCAGTTAGTGATTTGATTGATGTCGTGTTGCATATTTGTGTAAGCAATATTTGCATTTTTGTGAATGGATACTATGGCCGTGTCGTCTGCATACTGGAAGATTTTACTTTTTAGGGGGAGTTGGCTTATGTCGTGTGTGTATATGTTAAATAGAATGGGAGATAGGACAGCTCCTTGCAGTACTCCACAGGTTACATGTACCTCTTTGCTGTATGCTGATCCTGTACGTGTGATGTGCTTTCTGTTTTTCATGTATGCTTTAAACCACTGGAGTAGACGACCTCCAATTCCGATATGGGTAAGTTTCGTTAACTGCCTTTGTTAGGTCAATGAATACCACTAATGTTATTCTGTTTTTATCCAATGCAGCGTTTATTAGATCTGTGAAATCTTCCAGGAGTGTTGCTGTTCCTTTATTTTTTTTGAAAGCCATATTGTGTTTTGGGTATGATTTAAAATTTTTCGTATGTGGAGAGTTTCTGGTGTACAATGCGCTCCATGATTTGGTTGATTACAGGCAGCATGGCGATAGGTCTGTAATTGCTTATTATGCTTCTTTTTCCCTGTTTGTGTATGGGTGTGATTAATGAAGTCTTCAGTGTTTCAGGTATGTGTCCCTTTAATAATACTACTACTAATAATAATAGATAACTATTTATTTGTGGTGCCATATGAAGTAATTTGAGAAGAAGAATGAAGGAAAATGAATATGAAAATTCGATAGTGGGTGAAAATACGAATTTTCAGTTATCATTGGTATAAATGGTATTCAATTTCTTTTAAATAAGACTTGAAATTTATTTCCTAAAGAAAGATGTATTTCTGATGGAATTATTTTGAGATATGCATTGAAAAAATCATCTTGTATTTGGAATGAATTATCTGAAAGAGTTAAAAAACAGAATTCTTGGTTAATAAAATATACCCATCAGCTGAAGTGGTAAATTGGTTCACTATCTCTGGACAAACTAAGAAATTGGATAACAGAATCAACCTGCAAATATCAAATACTGCTCGCCAAAGGAAGAGAAAAATCTAAAACGTGAAAGCATAACATGTACTTTTAAATGCTTTTGGAAAGAGAGCTAACGTTTCTGTGCTTTTAATAAT
Organism: Typopeltis vanoorti; assembly: GCF_054136105.1. Lineage (NCBI taxonomy): Eukaryota > Metazoa > Arthropoda > Arachnida > Uropygi > Thelyphonidae > Typopeltis > Typopeltis vanoorti. The sequence continues at coordinate 23,492,637 of NC_143564.1, forward strand.
GCTCAAAAATATATGCATTGTTTCAAAAAAATAAAAATGTGACCCTTAATTTTACTACAGTAAAAAGTTCCCAACAATCACAAATGAAGAAACTTTCAGATGAGAGTCACATTGTTGAAAACCACATGATTTGAAATTCTGCAACCATGGGAAGAACATTTGAACAACAGTGCAAAATTAGCAATAAGCAGATTAAGGACAAAAAATAAGATTGTGTTTTTCACTTTAATTAATTTTCTGTATGTTAGATCCAGTAAATGCAATTGTAAAAAATATTTCACTCAAATAAAATGTGTAAATTAAAATGAAGAAATTGGTTGTTGTTGATGCGTTATACAAATTTAAGTATCTGGTTAGTTTGTGGCATGAAATTATGAAATTTCATGCCACAAACTAACCAGAGACTTTTTTTTTTTTGAAAATCCACTCAGTGAATTAAAAGTCTTATTTGTTTAGGCAAGCCATCAAATATTTCAAGAAACTGTGTCAACTCTTGCAAGAAAAAGGAATCGAATGTTAAATTAATAGCTACAATTTTAGTGGAGAAGATTTCACCAGAAAAGTGACAATTTGTTACTATATCTGCAGATACCTCCACCAGACTAGAAAAAAAACAGCCGCACTTAAAGTACGACTGTTAGAATTTGGTTATTTTACAGAGAGAGAGAGAGAGACAGTAGATAGTTAAACCCATCACGTTTCCCAAACTCTTAAAAAAAGTTTGGTGTAGAAAAAAAAAGACAGATGTGATAGCTAATAATGTAATTGTGTCTTTGGAAATGAATAAAGAACAAATGAATTAAATAGTGACAATATCTGTGGATGTCTCCAACAGACTAGTATATTTGATCATCGTTTGGAATTAAAGTGCGACTGTTAGCATTTGGTGATTGGAAAATTGTCTAATGACCTTATTTGTGTTATCTGTAAACATTTCTTTCACATACTCAAACCCCGATCTGATCAACTCTAATAGAATGATGGTGTCATCATAAGAACACACCGTGCAAAAGATCAAAAGGGAGTATACATTGTATGCTCATGTAAACATATCATGTAGCCTAAAGTTTTAAATGATTGGAAATTGGTAACATGGAAATTAAACTAATTACAAAGTACAGAATACTACTGAGCTAATATTCATTTGAAATAATAAGAAATAACTATTTATTTGTTGTACTGGAAAAAAAGAAAATCTAAAAGAAAACGCTAACGAGAGTTCAAACCTTGTTTGTCTCAATATCCGTTACTTAACTTGCTAATGCTAAAGAAAAATAAATAAATAAAATAAATTTCAGTTACAGAAATAGATTAAGATCACAAGGAACCGCAGGTAAAATTAATAGTCAGAGAAGGACAATTAGTTATTTATTTATTTCATTTTTGCTCAGTTATTCTGATTAGAATTACATGTAATTGCTTAAAAATAAAGAAAAACGTTTGTGTTTTAGTGTAATAGAAATTAACAAACTATATTACAGAGCTGATATTCATTTGAAATAATAAGAAATAACTATTTATTTATTTGTGGTGGCAATAAGAAAACGCGAACGGAGAATTCCAAACCTAATCAGAGGATGTCACACGTATGGACAACAATTGTGACAGGAAATGAGTCAGGTTAAGATAACACATGAAATATCTACAATTGGGGTAAATAAATTCACACACACATTTGTTTGTGTGAATTTATTTGAAAAATAAATTCACACAACCAATCATTTGAAAAAAAAAAAAAAGAACCATATATAAAAAAAAAATCCGCATTAATTTTACTGAACTATGTAAAAACCATAGTTCAACTAAGGGTGACTAAGTGGTCACTAATGTGATCACTTAGTCACCGTCAGTTTATCAGAAAGTCATCTGATAACAACACACATCCATGACACGATTCCTTAACTTATCGTGATCTTGATCTTGTTCAAAGTCCCCACCAATCACTACACGAATCCTTATCTCTAATCATCACCCATAACTCCTTATGCGAACAAAACAAACAACGTGACGTCACACACACACAGGTGGTCCCCAGAAAAATTTCAAACACTCCAAACTCATGACGTCACACGCACAATGACGTCATCGTCTGAACAACCAATCACGTCACGATTCCTTCTTTTATCTTGATCTTGTAACTAGTGGCCCCTATTACTGAGAACAGCTAAATCACTGACAGTTGAAAAGCTGAGCGACTGAAGTATGAAAATGAAATGCCATGTTCGTGTTAGTGAAACCTATAATTTTGTATTGTTAAAATAATATCTGAGATACTGTAATATGGTGTGAAATCCTGGCTGGGAATCTGTGTGGATCGGCGCAGAGTATCACCATAATAGGACTCAGAGGTTAATAATCATTGCCCTTAATTTTCTGTATGCTGTCTATACAAAATTGAATGCTTTCCCGAGATCTATACATAGTCTATTTTGTGTAGACGCTGTGCAAATTCGGCATTCTAGGCGAATGGACAGGATTTTTTTTAGCATGATATTATTGAATTTTGACAGTCTACTTTGGGTCACGCGATTATCAAACTGCTTAAGTGGAATGATGGTGATTTGCGAATGGGGATGCTGCTTACTCAGCAAACGTTTTTACAGTTTCCAAAACTATTAATGTCGTGTATTGTTTGTCACTTTCGCTTGATACGCAGTATCATCCAAAGAACAGGGAGCCACAAAGTCCCATTAACTGTATTTGTGTTGTATTAATATTCCACGTGAAATCTAGGGTTTTGTTCAATGAAATCACCACATTTCATGACCAGTAACTTCGATATAAATAATGCATACTTTGAAAATATGTTAATATTTTGAAGTCATCCGGAGCATATCTCCTTCCTGCGAATTGCGTAAGTCCCTGTCACATAATTTTTGAACATGCATAGAGAGATACATATGCATTTCTATGTTAATTTTGATATGTTTTTGCATACTTTGGCCGTTCGAACCATTTCAAGTTCCGACGATCTTTTACGCGTTAATTTTTATTTGTCATCTCACAACAGAATCCCCACTTTGTCGAAACTGACTGCACTTCTTGTTATAGTTCAATCTCATCCATGGTTCAAAAAAAAAATTCGACCATTGAATTTAAAAGTTGGAAATATTAACATTAATCATGCTCTAATCAACCATTGTTAAACCTGAAAATATAAAATGAAAAACTTCAAATAAAAAAATAAAAGTATTTAATACAGGGAAACTTCATAGGATTAACGGAACTTTGCGGTCACCCTGAACATTTCTATAGATTTACAGTTCTATACAATCAGATCCTTGCTGTTTGATCTTTCACCATAATCTTGTCGTTGTATCAGTGAATCCAAGTGTCATTAATCTCATTGATAAAATTATGCTTATTTATATTATTATATTTTTATAATATAATTAATAAATTATAAAATATGTTCTTATAATATAACATATGTTGTATAAAATTAATATATAATATATTTCGTTTTTTTGATATTCCTGTTGTCGTAATGCATTTGAGAATGTGAATCCTGAAGATATATTTCCACCTTTCCACTGCAATCATTGAATTTTGAAGGAAATGCTAAATTAATTATGTACAAATTCAGCCACAATATTGCAATCTATTTAATTGTATTGTATTTCATCTTCATGTAATGAAAAAAAATCGCGAATGAAAAAAATTAACATCATTAATACAGGATAAGCACTAATGAGAATGTTCCAAGTCAAGCAGCTTCTCAGTTTTGCTGAAATGAAGTTTCGAAAACACTAGAACACGTTAATATGCACTAAATTAAATACTCATTCAAATAATAAATATTTATAGGGTTTTTTTTTAATTAAAGGCGAGTTTAGCCAGTCTAATACAGTAATGTCAGAATTTATCGACTGGGAAAAGCACCCCAACAACTCAGAAGAACACACTTTAGTAACAACGTAACTGTTTTGTGATAAATTCCAAATGACTTGGAGGATTAAAAAAATAATCAGATAAACTGGGATGTTTTGTTTTTCACTTCATCTGTTGTTCATTAATAGATATGGCATTGAACGTTATGTAAATACTCTGACCTTTTTAGGATGATAGGGAAAAACAGGAAACTAGTTTGGTTTTATTTCCTTTCTTTATGTAAGCGTTTTCAGCTTTTCTTGTAACCACAACCAAAATTTCTTTCACTTAGAGCAGTTTGATGCCTCAGATGGTAACCATATTATTGTATCTATAAGATTCTTTGAGTAATCGGAATTTGCTTAACTGATAACTATACCGTTTGAGAATTACTACTGTTTTCTGAAATAACTCAAGGTCCTAGCGTGACGTCATACACCAGTTTTACTCCTAAATTACCAATTTCCAATTTTAATTTGAAATGCCTAAATGTTGTTAACAATAAATATGCGTCATATGATGGTAATTTATTCAAAAGTAATAACATTTCATTTTAATTTAAGATATTTTGTTTCAATTATTTACTAAATAAGATAGAATAACAAGATCTGGTTCATCTTACAGGTTATGGCGTTTATAATGACGTGTCAGGATGACAAACCAACTTTTCTGGATGGGGATTCTTCAATGTGAATTTAGCACTTATGACATCCATGAGTATGGTTGCTTCTCCAGTGGTCTCTTAGAGATATGTATATACGTCTTTGGTTTATTTTTATTACAATTCCATTCACCGTAGCTCTGTATTGATGAATTTCTTATTCCTACTTGTTAATTAACATGCACAGCCTATTTATTTGCAAATCCATTTTTTTATTATTTAAATTTCCTTAAGTCTCAGGGGTGCACAATCAGAGTGTCCATGATTATATAGAATGATAGAAAGACAAAACGTTTTTCTTCAAATAATCTGTTTATAAGTAAGAATTATTAATAAATATTAAGATAACTCGTGAACGAAAGCAACTTTACTTGCATTCCATGTAATAAAAAAAATTCAGCTATTAATTGGTCAAAGATTTTTTTCAAAAGATTATAAAAATCATAAACACATAAGCAGATGTCAATGAAGAAGAAACATGGTCCCAAAATAAAATCGTCTCTATCATCTGAATAATCGTTGGTTCAGTGATGCATGTTGCACTACGTATACGAGTAGCATACACGTAAGTACGTGCTGTAATGAGTATTGCAAACCTAATCGAAGCTTCTGAGATAAGAAACCAATTTTTTGACTTTCTTATTAAGAGTCATTCTAGTTCAATATACTCTAGTGCCTTTAATAAGCTTCCGTCAAAGCTTTTCTGTTGTCAATTCATGTTTTTGTTTATTGCAGATCCTTGGAACGGCTATCACTTATACCATTATTCTTATTCAGTCATTAAATAATATGGAGCATCCAACGAACATAATCAATAACTATACGAACTGCACTTGTAAAGAATGGACTTTGAGGAAATAAATTCTTCAAACTTAACTTCGGAGGACGCCTTGAGAAAATCAGCGTTATTATTATTACCTTTGTGGAAGTGAATGCATTTTTTCCTAGATCAAACTTCTGTGGATAAATATGTTCAGGAAATCCTACTTCTTATGCTAAATAATTTAAAGTCGTGTGTATGTGTGTGCGTGTGAAAATTCAAATCATCATCATCATCCTTGAAGGATGGGCCTGTGGCCTCTTCCAGTCGTATTCCATTTATTTCTTATTGTCTTCTACTTCCTCCAAATGGATGGCATTGAAATACCTTTTTTTGGGTAGTCTTAAAATGTCAATTTCTTTCAGTATTCCTATATTTTTTTTTTCAATACTGAGTTCATTTTGGTATTTTTGCATATTTCTCTGCTTCTTCTTATTATCCCAGAAAGTATATCCTGCTGTTCTTCGTAAGAATTTCATTTCTCTACTTTCCACATTTTTATCTGCTGCTTTTATGGTCCATAATTCACTTCCATGCATTACAGATGGTCTTACCAAAAATTTATAAAAGCATAGAGGGTAAGAGTTTATAAAATTTTGGTAAGACCGTCTCTGAATTATTTCTAAACTTGGCCAGATTTAGAAATATTACTGATCACATCTTTAAATTATCTTTAAGAAGGTTTGAAAATTTGATATCAATGTCAATCTTTCGTATATGACATACCACATCCGAGGTATTTGAAGCAATTGTCTAAAATTTTGTTTTCAATCATAATTTTACTCCTGACTGAAGATAATCCTTTACAAGAGTAGAATTTTGTTGTTTTGTCTGTTGATATTTATATTCAAAAATTTTTAGGAAGGGTATTTAAGGAATATGTTGATCTCTGGGGTTCATTTTCCTTTTTTTTGTTATCATTTGGTCATCTGAAAACAAAAGGGTATTAAGTATAATTCCACAATCCAGTTTAAATGCTGCTTTTTTATTTTCTTCCAATTCTTTACTACTTCTTCTATATAGTTATTATATGAGATTGGTGGCATTGGGCATCCTTGACTGGCTGCTTTTTTATTGATGTTTTATTTATTTTTCAAGCTATTTCGTTGTTTTTGATACGTGTTAGTTATTGCTGCGAGTTGCTAATTTCTAATGTTTAACTTCTTGAGCATGATCTAATTCCATAGCTTTGTCCCTCAAGAGTTTCTCAAAGGTTTTCTGGTAATTTAGAATTACCACATGCGTTTCTATGTTTAATCCGCAATGCTTCTTCATTACGAATTTTAATGTAAAAGCAGGGCCAATCCTCATTTTACAGGAAGCCGTTATTACAACTTTCTGGTATTTTTCCTTGACGCCACATATTCTGGAACAATACTAATAGCCACCCGATGAATAGGATTCTTTCATATTTAATAAGTTCTATATTTTTTCTATTTCCTGTAGAGAACTTTCAGGATTTATCTGATATTGCTTGTTAGATTTCTTGTAATATTGTTTATTCCACTGCATGCATAGTAGTTAGCATGATATCAATTTTAGTTTCTTTACTATTCTTACTATCCTGCCATAGGTTTTGGACGAAGTCCAACCAGAATTTCTCTTTTATTTTCTTTTTATGTTTCTCAGAATTTTTTACCTGTTTGGTCTCTTCACTGTAAGATCACTTTCCAGTTTTCCTACAAAATTATCCCATATTTCATTTCCAGCATGATTTTTGCTATTGCACTTCTGTGTTTATAATTAATGTCTGTTTCTAGTGATTTTGTATAGATTCATCGTTTATATGATGTTTTTTCTTATCGTCGATTATTGCTTCAATATTCTTAATCAGGGCTTCTAAGTCACTTCTGTCTCTTCCATGTTCCAAATCATCCTTTTACCCTAATATTAATATCGTTTTATATGATTTCTTTTACATTATTTATTTTCTGTATCATCATTTTCTCTAATTAGTTCTAGTATTGCATTTATTCTTTGCAAATAGAGGTTGTTAATATTTTTATCGTCCAAGAGTTGAACTCTAAAAGATTTTTGAGGATTTTTTCTCTATGCATTTATTTTGTTAATATTAAACCATCTTGGGGATAATGGCAATGACCTTATACCATTTCTAAACCTCTCAATACTCCATTATCTGGTATGATGTTAGCTATTTTCTTATTAACTATTATATCTGTCATAATGTTTGGTTTCTTGTTTCTCAAATACATTTATGGCAATCTTTATTCTTAAAAATCTAGTGGTAATTTTTAGGTAATTACACTCGTATTTAGAGCAATCTTTAAGGCTATATACATTTCTATTTCACGTATCTTTTCAATATACTCTGGCATTGAAATCTCCCATTATTAATGCATAATCATAAAGGTTTATTTTATCATTATCTTTCCTCGAGTGCATACGTGTGAGCAGGTATATGTAAATGTGAATAGAAGGCATTGCTAGCTTTCTGTCTCCCTTCCTCAGTCAGGAAGCCTCGACTTATTTGTATTCTTAATTTTAGAATTCTCTGGCTCCAGTACTTATAATGACCGGATCAGAATGTATGTATTATACTAAGTATTTTAATAAATGTAATGATAGCCAAGTTGAGCCTGTTTCATACAATAATAAAAAAATATATATTTCGTTAACCAGACATGCGTCATAAACAAAACAAACTAGTAAAATATATAGTAAATATCGAGAAATATAATTTGTTAGAATGTGAATCCTATAATGATTGAGCTTGCATTGCCTTAGGATATTAAAAGAAAAACAGCAGCACATTCATATACTGTATATACCACACCGAAGAAAATGAAATAGCAAAAACATTTTTGTGGCTGTTGCATTTACAAAAAACGGTATGTACATATGTGCAGTAATTTCCCTTAATTTCCGACAATTAAGGGAAATTCTATATTTGCTTAGTATAATAAATCTACTAAAATGTTTAAGGAATGTTACGTATGCACTTGTCAGTCTAGTAACTTGTACAAAACGGAAACTCAGGAACATCTAAAGGGAAAAGCAGGACGGATTTACTGGAAACAGCAACAACAAGAAACAGGTAAAGAATTTGGAATAAAGGATATATTAAATGTTTCGCCACTTGGAATGTTAAGGACTAAACTAAGAAAGAAACAGAACTTAACAAGCAAGTAGAAGAGGAAAAAGATGATATTGGTATTTACTGAAACTAAATACCAATACAAACATATATGAGAATACAAAAGTGTATTTGGGTGGTAAATGCCGTGTTACCGCACAGCAAACAACGTCAACAAGGTTTGAGATGAGGACGGGTTCGAGCAGGGTTGTGCAATGCCTGGACTACTTTGTAATATATTTGTTGTTTATAGTATGAAAAGGTTAGAGGTATAGTGCGAAGAATAAAATGAAATCCCATATCACAGCCAGAAGATGAAAATTGAGATGGCGTAGTTTTGATTTTTATCTAAGCACATTGATAAAGAAGCGAAATCAGAAGCATTGTACAAAAGAACAAACAAATTGAGACTTGAAATAAATCTGAATTAAACAATGGAACAACTATGCCAGAAAGAAATCAACGTGTATGCAGTAGAAGGTAAGAATTTTATTTAATTGGGAGGTTAATGTTCATAAAGAAGGTGAATTGATAAGTATAATGCAAAGATTAACAAAAGAAAATATTTCTTTTGGCATATTGTTATTGCTGTTAAGACTAGGCATCCACGGAGTCAAAAGATTCACCACGGACGGTACACACTGTAATGCACAAAACTTATCAATGTGTGCTTTAAACTCTTTCGCGTGTCCACATTAACCACACTTATCAGGCAATGCGTTCTACTCGCCAACCACTCTCCACGCAAATAATCTGCTTCTTCATCAAACTCTTCTTTTACAGTTTCCAGAGATGGTTCCTTTTCAATCCCCTTCTCCCATTCGTCCACATTAATATGGCAACAACATCTTACCAACTCATAAGCCACAATTAACTCACCTCTCCTGCTATTCACAAGGATTTGTAAACTGCATTCCCTCAAACTGTCTTAAAATCTAAAATTGCAAAGATCGGTTACCACCTTATCCAATCTTCTTTGGATCCATTCTAATATATCCCCATCACCATGATAAGTGACCACATTTGAGCACAATAATCCATATGAGGCCTGAACAAGGATTTATGCAATGGAACCATTATATCTTTATTTCTGCATGTTAAGTCTTCCACATCATTGGCGTAATCCGATTTGATAACTTCACATCGAATTATGCAATGTGATAACTTCAAAATTTGTGTAATGTGATCCCTAAAATTAAAGCTATTATCCACTCTTAAATCTATCGTCACCTGAATCTCTTCAATATTTCCCAACCGAGTGTATAATTTCCTTCTGTAAGGGCCACAATATTTGCTTAACAACTGTCCATTGTTCTTCACAATTTTGTATCATCAACAAATAGGTGCATATCGCCATTTAAATCCGTTCAATCTCACTAACACACAAATAAAACAACAACTTTCCCAAAGCAGATCCTTGTGGCACATCACTAGTAAACTATCTTTTTTCGGAATAACGCATCGCCATATAGAACTTCCTGATACCTATGTGACAGCCATTCACTTATCCAACTCACTAATCTAACATCCAATTCCATCTTTTCCAGTTTAGTTACCAACTACAAGTTTAATGTGAAAGCAACAGCAACACTTGTTATAGTGCCTAAGTTAATTGGTGAAACATTGCCTCCCTTTTACATAATTACGCATATAGTCATAGGGAATACTACTGTCATCAATCCACTTTTGTATCTTAGCTCTCATCAACCTATCCAACACTTTAAGTCATAAGTACTACACATGTGATCTCTGCAGTGTAAATCCAGCAGTAGTGATGCCTTTCTTGTGTTAATAGTACAAATTACATTTATCGCCATATAGAAATCGCCATGTACACGTCGTTACATTCTGTGAGGAAGTGACGTTTGCAAGCCAGAAATAGACCATCATTCCGTTAGTGTAAAAGGCGTATCAGCTTTATTTTGGATCTAAGATCGGGGATTAGGACAAGGAATGGGCCCCTACACATATGCTGAGGTATGTGCTAGAAATCTTCCGACATGGCTGCAAGGAGGAAAAATGTCGATGCCGTTTGCTGTTCCTATGATTCGGAGAGAGCCAAGCAATCATTCAAATGCTTCTGCTGCTACTTCTCGTGTTGTCTCCCGAAACCACAGGTTTCGGGAGGCATCACGAAGAAAAAGAAGTGGACAATGGCGCACCCGAATATATCATCTGCTCTTCACCCAGTTCCGCGGCGGAGGACTTCCCGTTCCCGAACCTCCGAAAAAATTTTCCATCGATCCAGAGAACGATGAGGACAGAGGTGAACCGATGCCGGGTCCTCCTGAGCCTTACGCATCTAATCATGATCCATATGTCGGCCACTGTGTGTCATTTGCGCCACACGTTCTCACACAAGAACGTACTGAACGATCTTGTTCTTAATTTGGAGCTGTCTAAGGCCAAAGTGGAGTTACTGGGATCAGGACTTCTACAATGGAAACTTCTCAAGGAAAATATTCCAGTGTCTTCGTTTAGCGACTGGCAAACCGGATAGCCAATTTTTCATTTTCATTGTCATATTCCTGTTCAGCACCACGAAATCTATAAGAAATGACTAAATACACCTGGGGGGGGGGTGCATGCCTTTGTAAAATTGGTTGTGCAGTGTAAATTGTAGCCTCAATATCATCAACTTTGTGAAGTGGAACAATTTTACTTTCCTTCTACTCCTTTCGAACAGGTAATGTTTAACAAATAATATAATAATATTTTTTATTGATGTCAAAAATATTTACTGTATATAATACAGTATTCGTCTTAAATGTCATTTCAACATGTTATTTTACAAATTAAAATAGCAAAGTAAAATAACAAAGTAAAATAACATTTTACTTAGTACAGCAACTAAGTGCTGCAGATTATGGTTCGTTTTCCACATATGATCTCTATATAAAAAAATCAATACTTTTTATTATTAAAATTATGATATTAGTTTACAACACCTAGTGTTCTGGTTTTTTAGCAATAAAATTTATACAAATTTTCCTTTTTTTTCTGTATAATGTATTAATAATATTACTGTAGTTGGTAATTTATAGTTGTTGCGGTGAATAATATTGCATTTTTACAATATTTATGCAATAACAATAAGATATATATATTTACATTTTTTTGTTTCGATGTATTTAAGCGTTGCAATTACTGCAGTTAAATATAATATATGGATTTTTTTTCTTTTTGTTAATACGGTTAAGATGTAATGTCTCAGCTTGCACATCTTCCAAGCTATTTTATTAAGCTTAGCTGACGATGACACCGGTTAGTTATTGTTTATTGGTTTGATTGCTGTGCTGGAAGTAGGCTGATGTTTGATATGTCTGATATCCACTAAAATATTTTTTAATGTTTTTTTTTTAATTTTATTTATAAATTTTAGTACGATAAGGCTTAGACTATTTGCATGTTGCTTGATATCCTTAGGTCTTATACCATTTTTCCTGTATCTTTGTTTGGTTTGATTTAATGCATTACAGAAAGAAGTTCTACTTCTTTTATGGTTGGGAACCAATTATGGTTAGATTGTGGTTTAAGGGGGGATCACGTTTTGTGATTGGAGGGATATTTCTCTGTAGTTCTTGGATGGATCTACAAAGTGTTGGTAAAAGTCATTTACTAGTTGTTGGATAGATTTAGCGTCTATCATGAAGCTGTGTTTTATGATTTCAGAGGCGGTGGTATTGGGAACACAATCTAGATCGCGTTGATCGGATTCCAGGTTGGTTTCATGTCATTTTTGTGCCGAGGTTAATTTGTCTTTGTAGTAGTTTGTTTTTGTATTTGTTATTTGCGATGCAAAGTGATTCCTTGTTATCTTATATTCGGTTTTTAAAGCTGCGTTATTTGGATATCACTTTAATTGTTTCCATAGAATGTCCTTCCTAAGATTATGTTTTCCGTTATCCAAGAATTTTAGCTTGTTTTTGAACGAATTCTGACATTCTTTGCAGCTTTCTTATATACCTCCAGTGTGAGTTTAATGTTCTTGTATAAGGTATCTGTAGAATCTGGAGATATCATGTGTTTCAAGTGGATTTTTCTTATTTCGTGGTTGATTATTTCTTCGTCTATTATTGTTTGTTTTTGCGTTTCATAGGTTACTCATTGCATGGATATTATATTAGTATACAGGTTTAGAGACGTGAAGTAATGGTCTGCTACTTTGCAATTTATGACTACTACAGTGTAACTATTTGATGCGCTCGAATGATTATTTGATCTACGCAAGAAGCAGTGATAGTATTTCTGATCTTTTAGTGTTGCACAGTGATCAGCATTCATTTTTGAAATTATAGACTTTACAACCGTGTTATAAATAACTATTTTAATTTCCCGAGGTTTCGACCTTCATATAAGGTCATCATCATCTGGAGTATATACACATATACAAAGACAAGCTGAGTTACATTTCACACAGTAAGCTAAAGAAACAATGATTTGATCATCGGTTATTCTACTGGCATGACCTCTAGTGAAAAAAATAATAATAAAATTACAAATTAATTAATTATTTAGAAACTACATCAAATCTAAATTCTATTTAGAATAATATGAGGGAAACATTCTTCCTTATAGATAGTTTTCTTACAGTAACAATGATGTCCTATTTTTATCATTACAATTGTTATATTAGATTTAGGATTCTGGATTATCGACAGTCCTGTTTATAGTTAACTCTTAGGGAGAAAGATTACGTGGGTAGAATATGTGCCTTCCATATGCTTGGGATTTTTAGACCATCATTATTGTTTAGATTGGGGTGGTTGATAAGAATCTCACAAGCTTCCTAAAATTTGGGTTCATACCATGCTTTTTTGTGATGTAAACAACTGGTGCTTTTCCAGTCAATTCTATGTAAAGTGTTCAGGGCATGATCAGAAAGCCAGCTTCGCCATAGTTATTATATTTAATGTGTCGTTTACGTTCCTTTTGTTCTTCTTACGTTCCTGCTGATAGGAATTGTGCGTCCTCTTTCCCCTATATATGTATATTACAAGTGCAATAAATACGGTATACTCCAGGGTGGGGGAGCGTAGGGAGTGGGTCTTTGGATGAGTTGAGTAAGCTTTTTAATTTTGCAGGAGGTTTAAAGGTGGCTTTGAGGTTGTATTTCTGTAGTATTCTGTTTATTTTTCTAGTGTCTGGCGGCCATGGGGCCAGATCGCGGAAACATCGTCAACGTATCTAAGCCAGACTTTGGGTTTTAAAGGAGAGGAATCTAGAACATGTTGCTCAAAATGTTCCAAAGCAATGGGGGGGGGGAATAATGGGCGAGTCCATGGCTATGCCTTCTTTTAGAAAGTGTTTTGCCATACAAATAACCAGACAGCATACATGCGTAAAGCGCGCCGTGATATCTGGAGGGAATTCGTTCTGTAAAAGAAGGATTGTGTCATTGATTGGGACATTCGTAAAGAGGGCAAAGACGTCAAATCTGACTAATAGATCATATTTTTCTAATGTAATGTCTTTGATGATGTTTATGAAGTGTTGTGTGTTTCTGCTTAAGTGTTGCCGCTAGGTGACAACGTAATTCGGGCTGTCTATACCTTTGACTATCGTACGGAGTGGTGTGTTTTGTTTGCGTATCTTTGGTAGACCCTAAATTCTCGGGGAACTAGCGTAGTGCGGAAGTAATTTTTTGCTGTATCTTCGGGCCATGTAGTAATTGATTTAAGTAGTTTCTCTGTTTTCTTTTGTATTCTATTGATTGGATCGTAGTATGTACTATTGTCTGAGACTAGCAGATTCATTTTTTCTAAATATGAATTCTAAATACTGTGGTTCGGTTTAGAATAACGGTGGCACTAGCTAGATATTTGGCTATACGGTAAGTAGGAGAATCAATACAATCTGCTATTACTATTAGACGAAGAGGAAAGTCAATCTTATGTATTTTAGGAAGACCATAAAATCTAGAAGGTCTTGTAAAATGAGTTATAAGTCTTTCAATTGCATCTCCATCTAAACTGACGATGTCATCTAGGAGAGAATTTAGTTTCTTTAGTTTTCTATTGCCTAGACGTCGCTTCTTCTCTACTTAAGGCCAAACTTCCTCCTTCCAAAATATCTCGCTCTGAAATGAAATCTTTACAGTCTTTGAGAAAAAACAATCACCACATTATCACCAAAGCTGACAAGGGGAAAGCAACAGTAGTTATGGACTCCGCAAATTACGGAAGAAAACTTTCTCTATTACTTAGAGATGGCTCCACATATCAAGAAATTGATTATGATCTAACTAATAGACAACTAAAGAAATTAAATTCTCTCCCAGATGGAGTCGTCAGTTTAGATGGAGACACAATTGAAAGACTTAAAACTCATTTTTCAAGACCTCCTAGATTTTATGGTCTTCCTAAAATACATAAGATTGATTTTCCTCTTCGTCCAATAGTAGATTGTATTGATTCTCCTACTTACCGTATAGCCAAATATCTAGCTAAATTATTGAAATCTCACATAGGCAACTCTGGTTCCTCCCTTAAAAACTCCTCAGATTTCTTAGAAAAATTGAAAAATATCTCATTGCAACCTACGGATCTTAAGGTGAGCTTTGATATAGAATCTTTATATACAAATGTACCTCTCAAGGAGACTTTATAAATACTTGCTGACATCTTTCTAGAAGACATTATTAAACTATTCGATTTCGTAATACAATCTGGATATTTTTTATGTCAAAACAAGTTTTATAGCCAAATAGAAGGAACGGCCATGGTAAGTCCTCTCTCTCCTGCTTCAGCCAACTTTTATTTAGAACATCTAGAAAAAGTTTTCTTTTCATCTATATTCCCTCAACCATCCTTTTGGGTAAGATATATAGATGAAATCTTTATGTATGGCCTCACAACAAAGACTCCTTACCTTCTTTTTTAAACAGTATCAGTTCCTTACATCATCGTATAAAATTTACTATGGAAATAGAAAAAAAAAGCAACCAGTTATCATTTTTAGACGTTCTCCTCATCCGATCACCTTCACATACTCTTACAACTATAGTTTACAGGAAACCAACTTTCACAGGTCGTTATATTCTTAAAGAATCTGCCCATCATCTTTGTCAAAATCAGGAATCATAAAATGTCTAATCAGAAGAGCTCAAACTAATTGTTTTACTTCTAATTTTCTACAGAAAGAACTTTCTACTATCCAACAGCACATGAAACTTAATGGCTTTTCCGAAAAGAGTATATAACATCTTCTCGATTCTTATGATCCTCCTCGAAACAACAAAGATTCAGTACGTCGAGTTCCAATTCCATACATCTCCGGGATTTCAGACCCTACCGCAAGAATTCTAAAGAAATATGAGTTAACAGCTACTTATTCACATATTAATAAATTATCTTCCCATTTTCCTTCTAAAGACAAACGCTCAACTATGTCTCTTCCTGGAATTTATCGAATTCCTTGCAACTGTGATCTCTCCTATTTTGGACAAACCGGACCCTCTCTAGAAAAAAGAACCCGAGAACATCAATCCTCCATTCATCACAACAAACCCGAAAAATCTGGATTGGCTCAGCACGGGATAGAAACTAACTACAACATCCTTTGGTCAAAAAACTCGCCTCTTACATAGATCCCGTCATAAATTTGAACGTTTGTTCAAAGAAAGCGTAGAGGCCTTACTCCATCGTCCTGACCTGAAACAGAATGACTGTATATCTATATCAAAAATCTGGGAAAGTCTAATCAGGATAACTCATTAATTCATATTAATTTTACGTTATTTAAAATTATTGAAATTATTAATTAATATTTTTATTTCAATCATGTCTCTGCTTAAAAATATTTCCCTTTAATACTTACTGATATAACATCACGGGGCTTGTTCTGTTTATAAATGATCTATTGTTGGTATTCCACCTTGTATTTTTTTAAAACTGTTCTTGTAGCGCCACTGAAGATGATCTGCAATTTCCAGACCGAAATCTTTGGTTAATTAAATATCTTTCTTGTGAATTCGTGCTTGTATTATATAACATGAAGTGAACAATGAGAAGACTGAATGGCAACTTCGAAATAAACCTGAAAACAATCGACCACAATTTCAATTATCTATAGAGATGGACAGTAGAAGTAATACTACATGAAATACTACAAATACATCAAATATAGGGTGGCCCATAAGTCACAACATTTAATGACTTTTTCGATTATTTTTTTTTTTCATTTTATTTTTCAAAGGTGTTCTAAGGAACATATGGGAAATTCATCGCTGAAAAGTTTCACAACCTAATAAGGAACTGAAATCCTGCAATTAATTGGCCATTACGTTCTTCAGATCTAACGGCAGCTCTCGACTTTTTCCTATGGGGATTACCTGAAAGAAAAGGCATATGTGAACAAGCCCCAGACCATCCCACAGCTGAAGGAGTACATTCAGAAATTAGGGCAATGCAGCTAGAAACATTAACAACTGCAATTAAATGCTGTAGAAAGTGCCTTTCTTTGTGAAGCTGAAAATGGAAGGCATTTGTGTGATGTTGGGCTTTCATAACTAATAGAAAAATCTCCACATTTAGTATTTATTATAAGAAAAATAGAATAAAACTAATCAATAAATAAAATAGGTAAGAAATATTTAAACTCCTTCGTGACTTAATAGCCACTCTGTACTATCAAATACTGTTGGACGTAAGCCAAACGTTAAGAAATAATCAACAGGGTTGAATACTCTGGTACAACGAACAACGTGACTGGTTGCGGAGAGTTGAAAATCTATGACATAAAACAAAAAATTCCACAATTCCGGTCGGATGTGTATGTATGGGTATATGTATATGTGTGTGTGTGTGTGTGTCGTGGATGATATAAGAACATCACACCTGTAATAATGGTTGTTGGACATTCCATAGCGTGGTACTTTTATCTCCTTATATACTTAGACAGTATATTATAGTAACAGAATGGTAAAAATTAGAAGAGAAGCAATGTGCTGTTTTTGGTTATATACATTACTCAAAAATAAAGGAGTGTAAAAGAAAGGATACTTTATTCTGTAAAACAAAATAAAGTATCTAATAGACTGATTAAATGCAGCTACATATTAATTGCAGCTATATACATTCAGAATACACTATATGATCAAATATATCCGGACAACACCTTCGTAGTAGATATGGCTATGTGTACATCGCAACATAAAAGGAAGCACACGGTCGTACAATTTTCTCACACAAATAACAGAATATAAGCTGTTCTGAAGCCCTCAGTGATTTTCTAACCTGAACGTGATTTATAGCTCTTAAAATATCGAGTCTTCAGATGAACTATTATTATAAGCTGTGTACGTATTCCTATTTTTATATTTAATTAATTATTAACTTTATATTTCACTCAGAAGAAGGAAATTAAATTATACCATCGAAACATACCACAGCAACTCTCTTTGATATTTAACTAAATGAAATAACAATAAAATAGAATAAAAATTTCCATCAAGGTATTAAACTTTCTCCTACTGCGAACTTAAACACTCTTCTTTTTGCCGACGACCAAATTATAATTACAAATTCTGAAGATAACTTACAGAAAGCTATTTTAGATCTAAATGAGATAGCCGAAATTTTTCTGTTGATATGATAAACGAAGATTAACAACAGCAGAAATGAAGTTTATGAGAAAAACTGCAAAGTATACCCTATTTGATCACAAAAGAAACGAAGATATTATGAAAGAATTAAACCAAGAACCAGTAATAGACAAAATTAAAAAATATAAACATAAATGGATGGAACACGTTCAAAGAATGAAAACAGAAAGATTACCAAAACAAGCCTTAAAGTACAAGCCAGGAAAAAGAAAACCAGGACGTCCTCTTAAACAATTCAACGATGACTTCTAAGGCCGGAACAGGACATGCTAGGCCAAAATTCTTGATACGCATGATGATGATGATGATCACCATCGAAACATAGGCAAAAAATAAACAGTGCGTGTGTGTAGTACACCTAGAATGGGTACTAAGGAACAGTGATTAATATGTAAAATGAGGGATAAAGGCTTTATAGTCTTTTTTTTTTTTTAACACGCCTTGTATTCGCCTTTTATTAGCGATTTTTTTTTACTGACCTCACAGCTGTTTCGAAATGTTCGCACTCATCAGAGACTAGGCAGCAATCTTAAGAGGACAAAAACTTCCTATTTAATACCTTTCCAGTCATATGTCAAAAACATAATTTTCATAAATTAAATCCCTGTTGTCGTTCTTTTCTACTTCTGCGCATGATCCGAAATAGACAATACCAACTTCTACTGCTGTTCACTTTTGTGGGCCATTATGGTTTCAGCACACTACTTTTTAAATGGTGAGAAAGTTCTTTCATAGTGTAGGTAAGTTCAGCCATTTTAATTTTACAATGAAAAATAGTACAACTTTTTTTTAAATATTATTATTGATATTATAATATCAAAAAGATATTATAATATCAATACTAAGACTAAGCTTATTTGATCATTTTCTCAAGTTATTCACAGCGTCCATTTTTGACGCCCCTCTTAAATTTTGGTATACGACGAAAAATTAACACGACAAAGTGTATGAACACTTTTATATTAAATGTTTGCTAAAATTATTGTCTAAGTAATTTCGGTTATACCCAAGCAATACTTCAGTGATCAAATATAAATCAAATATTGCATTAATTTGTGAGATATTCGAATATATTCGGATATCCTACAGCATTCAAGAATAAAATCTCTTTCGAAGTCCCAAGTTCGCCTCCACCTGTTTATGACAGTTCACATACGTATATAGTCGCTCTGAAGGCGAATCTGTTTCTCCTTATGTAGCAGTATAATCCGTGTGAGAAAACAAGTCTATACAGTACATACATACCAGTATGTTTTCATCCTAAAATAGGGGATCCCAATACTTATTTTAGCAAATATTTTCCTTAATAGTCTCATTAGAGACAGTTGCCTAACAATAATAACCGTTTTTGCTCCCCCAAAGGATATTCTTGTTTTTTTTTTCTACTTCAGTTTTTATCACCAATTGCTCCGATAGAACCTGTCAGGTCAGGCGAATAAAAGCACTCCATTTCTTTCCATCCTTCCACATATTTTCCTCATAAACATGTTCCGGTCAAGTTTCATTTTGCTAAATCTTCTGTTATCTAATCTCTTTATCTTTCTATGGTCTTCCTCGCAGTCTTTTCTCCTCATTTTACATACATTATTGGTACGCTTTCTACATACATTCTCATTATATCACCAAACCACTTCAGTTGAGAGTTCACTAACATTTCTTTAACACTTTCAAGCCCCAAAACATTCCTAACGCGCGCATTATTCATGTATCTTTCTTGTTTGTGCAAACATTTACCAAAACACCTTGGGAAGGAAATGCAAAAAAAGTAACTTCTGTTAATCAAAGGCTTACACGTCATTGGAACTTGTCCCAGTAGAGGTCAGATCAGATTAGATTGTTACTGTTAAAAAAGCTTTGGCCAAGTGAAACCCTTTTCAAAATCTCCTGATCTAAACTTCCATCACTAAAAAATACATTTCCTCAAATATTTAAAGTTTACCTACTCTTCAAGACTTCCTCGTTTGAGTCCACCCCCGTTAACATGTATATATATTTTTTTTAATTTCAAATCGTTCTCTCACTCTTCTTCGTATAAATATGTAACTAACCATACAGTTCTACTTCACACTGCTGTTTGTTCAGATCACTACATCGTATCTACACAGCTTAATTCGGTAATTAGTAGTTGATAGACATGAATTTCAGCGTGCTATTCATTGAAGTGAATAAAAATGTATTTTTACAAAGCAAATTTTAGATGTATTTATTAAACTACATCATTACTAACTTCCTATCTACAATTTTCCTCCATATCAATCTGTTACATGTCAGGATTCCAACATTATTAGATCTTATATTTCTATCGTCTAAGGCACTTTGTACCGTATCAATCCACCTATATCTTGGTCTTCCTCTGGGTCGTTTTGCTGCCAACCTGGGAGAACACTTTTTTTGCTAATCTTTCCTCTCCCATTCTGTTTAAGTGACCATACCACCTGAGATTAGCTCTGCTAACGCATTCTTCGATGCCGACAATGTCAAGTTCTTTCCTAATATCCTCATTTTTAATATGATATTGCCATTTATGCCATCTGTTCACGCCTCTAATCTTTCTCAGGACTCTCATATCTGCGGTCTCTAGTCTTTGGTCAAGTGTTTTACTTCTGACCCAGCTCTTAGATCCATAAGTCAAAACTGGTTTGAACACTGTCTTGTATACAGCTAATTTAGTGTTCCGACTAATTTCTCTCTTATTCCATATGAATTTATTCAATTAACTTCCTACCATACTAGCTTTGTTGATTCTGTTGTCTATTTCTATATTTAATTTACCATCTTCAGTAAAAATCGTGCCTAAGTAGCTAAAATGTTTCACTTGTTCCACAGGTTCTCCATTCACAACAGAGTTGACATTTTCAATGATTCTGCTATTTTCATTGTCTTTTTCTTTTTATTGCTGACATTCATACTATCTCTATTACAACAGCTATTCAATTTAGTCAGAGAATCTTGCAGACTTGTAGCGGATTTATTTAGAAGTATAACGTTATCCGCATAAAGCAAAGAGCTGACATTAACATCTCCAATTCTGATATCATGTTTAATACCACTTTCCTTCATAATGTGATCCATATAGATAATGAATAACAGAGGGGATAATGTACATCCTTTTCCCACACCAGATTTAACATTAAACTCTTCCTGTACTTCCTTCAATTCTGACTGCTCACTTACAACTCAAATAAAGACTAAGTATTGCTTGATATAATGCCTCATTGACACCATATAACTGCAGCACATTGAATAGCTTCTCTCTTGGCACCTTGTCATATGCCTTTTCCAAATCGAAAAAACTTAAATACAGATCTTTGTTATATTGCCATGCTTTCTCGACTATTTGTCGTAGAGTGAAGATCTGATCCTGACAGCCTCTATTTGGCCTGAATCCAGCTTGTTCTTCACCAAGCTTTTCTTCCACAATTCTACTCAACCGTTTCTTAAGTATACTTGCATAGATCTTGCCAGGAACACTCAGTAGGGAAATACCTCTGTAATTCTCACATTCAGTTTGATTTCCCCTTCTTATATATGGGTACTATGAGAGCTCTACTCCACTCATCGGGAATTCGTCCCTCTGTCCAGGCTTTCTGAACTATGCAGTGCAGCCACTGTAAGACTCTTATACCACCATACTTCAGCATTTCTGGTCGAATATCATCTACTGCTGCTGACTTTTAACATTTCAAGCCTTTGATGACTTTTTCTACTTCAGGTATGGATGTGTATTCCTGACTGCATGCCTGGTCAGTGTTTCTTACCACCGTGCTCTCATCACTGCTTGTTTTATTTAGCAGTTTTTCAAAGTATTTACTCCATACTTCAAGGATATCTTTTTCTCCCATTTTCATGTCACCTTTATCATCTCTAACTCCTTTTACAGCACTCTTTCCTCCATTCCTAAGCTTCTTCAACAACCTCCAGAATATTTTGCCACCTTCTTATAAATTTTAGTATATCCTAATTAAATCCAGATACCCCTCTTTGCCACTGCTTATTTAACTTTCCCACAGCGAATCTTTTGACCTTTATAAGTTTTGTTTTAATTTGAAGTGCAAGCAAGTTTCATGAAACATCCATTCTCTCCCTTACTCTGCATTTAAACAGAAAGCTCGTATTTGGAAAAGAGTTAAGCACTATCTTCAGTGTTGGCAGAAAGCACAATACGAATCGTCACATGCCACTCTATAAACTTTCAAGGAACCTGGTAATTTAGAGAGGCATAGTAAGATGTAAATGTATTCAAATTCATTCAGATGAAAGCGGTCTCGTTAAAGTAATCTGATTAAATATGCTTTTCCTAAGACACAATTCTCTGAATGAAGTGAGTATGTATCAGTGCTAATGAATCCTGAGGTAGCTTAGGATTATTAGGTCTTGATATGAAACTCTTGTTAAAAGTATCCTTAGTAAAGAATGGTCGATAAATGACTGGTCTTTTTAAATAGGGCATGTGAACATAAGCATTCCTTGTGTTTACCTCATTTGAAAGTTTAAATCAGAAGAATTGGACGTTCCACATGATTAGGTGTTTTACAGGGGTGAATGCTGGTCTTGAAATTCATGATTGCTCTTGTTATCATTGAGAAAGTGACAGGTGTGATTGAAGTCGGATTAGCGGAATAATGAATTATTAAACCATTTAAAACTATATATTTAGAAATTTATGTACATTTAATCATAGAAATACAACATTTATTTTACAAATCATACTCTATCTTTTTCAATTTAGCTCCTTGAATACAAATTCTAGCCTACAGTTCTTTATGAAGTGGTCAATAACATCTTCATAGAAAGTTGGTTTTAACTTAATTTTCCCAAGCAATACGCACACGTGTAAAGGCTGTCTGCTCACCGGCTAGAGCTACGTTCACTGCCTATGGCCTGTGTTTAAGCAACAGAGTGAGAGGACGTGAAATGGCTATGCGCGCGCATGAAATCACAGTGCTGCAGCGAGGACCTAGAAGCTCCTACAACCGAGCAAGCCAAGGTAGCTCTGACTAGACGAGCAAGCATCGGCCTTCGATATACACAACGCAAAACTCAATTATTGCC
Organism: Typopeltis vanoorti; assembly: GCF_054136105.1. Lineage (NCBI taxonomy): Eukaryota > Metazoa > Arthropoda > Arachnida > Uropygi > Thelyphonidae > Typopeltis > Typopeltis vanoorti. The sequence continues at coordinate 23,515,738 of NC_143564.1, forward strand.
ATGCAAGCTTAAGACGTCTTCTATCTACAAAACTAAAAGCCTAAATGGAATGCTATACCAATGATCCATACTTAACAATTTGAAAGCTAAAAAAATTACCGTATTTACTCGACTAAAACTAGCACTTTTTTTTCCAAAATTAAAGCTAAAAAATCGTGCTGCGATATATATATGTGGATTTTCAGAAACTAAAGTTTTTCAGAAAAGAAAACTGAAAATGGGTATGACTTACCAAGAAGCTTCTATTCTCCATCACTTCTTCTATTCTCGAGAGCGGTTTCCTTGTGTGCAATCAAAGTTATCTACCCAAATAGAGTCATCTTCTTCCCCATTATGTCAAGCAAAAATTACCAGTAATTTAAGACTTGAGATATGTAATGAGCAATCCTTGACAAATTACTAATGAGAAGTGAAAGATGTGCGCGATTGCATGTAATGGGTGCAGTATTAACAAAAGATCGCGAGACCCAAACAAAACAAGCTGACAATTGAATTGAAATGTTAATTCTCTTAAACCGATTTCCATAATATGTGAAATGTATTCACTATATATTTCTTAGTTTTAACACGTTCATGACGGGCAGCGGGGGGAGGTAGTGTCAAGCAAAACATGTTGCACCTGCAACGTGGTTTGCTTGAATTTATGTAGCAGTTTCTGTTGGAGGGAAGATGTGATTCATTAGTTAGTGTTTATATTCCCAGTTATCTGTAATTTCACTATTTGTTGAGAAATATATTACACAGTCTGCAAATGTCTGTGAACCTTATCCAGTGACATGATAAAACTAATTGGTTTTCGTGTTTCTGGAGTATAATGGCTGTTGGGGATGTTGTATTGTTTACTACAGTGAGCGTATTATCGCTCCAATATGAAATTCGGGGCGATAGAAACTTGCAATTTGAGTAGGAAAATTCATGCATAATATATATATATATATATATATATATATATATATATAGAATAGACAATAAAATTTTACGAAATTCACATCGTATAATACTTTATGGGTTGTTTCCTTAAGTATCTAATAAGTGGGTTCTAAAATGTTCAGTTTTAGTATGTATGACTATAATTTTTTTATTACTAAAATATAATAAGCACATATTTAACTGTCAATGGGAAATGGCGATTTTTTTTTTTTGCTAAACTAAACGCTGTATTTTTTAAAAAATATCTTGTTGCCATAATACGACTGAACGAGCGCCCTTATTAAGCAGCACTGTGAGGCATGCTGCCTCTATGATACATCATGTCGACAGTACTGGGAAAAGCACAGCGTAAGAATGAATTCACGGTCTGTTTTAAACTAACAATTTCAACTAAAAATATAATAAACAATCGAGAATATTTATAAAATTTTGCTGCCTCGATACTTACTCTGTGAAATAAAATCTGTGGTAATATTGATAACATTTTACTTCAAACAAATTATAATAAAATTGGTGTTGTATCAAGTTAAAAATATTGTTAGATTATTAAGATTTCATAATAATTTGACTGATTTAAAATTTCATTTTTATTACATTAACTATAATTTTTAATTGTGTAATTTATATAATTCAAGGATATAATTCAAGAATAAGAAAATTTATATATTTTTTATTATTTCCCGTGGTGAAATGGCGCTCCTAACTTCAAGCGCTCTTGTGCGGCGCACAATCTGCACAACCACACGGCGCTTCCCTGCATGATACACTCACGAGCCAACCTACACACGGTAGCGTACTGAGTCTCTTTTTTCTGAGATAACTGCTTCTCGTAATGGCACGAACTCTGGTAGACCACGAAAGGTGTCCTGAAGTATTACCGACCAACTGGACAGAATAACGTTCCAGTTAGCGATCAATACTAAGGCAATGGCGTTGACCAATGAATGCTGCGTCCCGCATGATCTCACATATGTGGAACATAGCATTTAAAACACCAGGGGCGAATTCTCCATGCTTGCTGCGCGAGCTCATTAATTGAGAAATAATACTTGTTATTATACGTTATATTATTAACAAATAATATTTATTTGTTAATAAATATTATTTATTAAAAAATATTATTAATAAATAAATATTATTAAAAAGCAGAAGATAGCTCAAACTGATTATAAATACCGCATGACCAAGTGGCCAAAATAATTCATTTTCACCTAGTCAAAATATATGGCTTTAACACTTCTGATAACTGGTGACAACATACAATAGAGACACTGTATTAAAACGAAAGAGCATAAACCCTCTTGGACTTTAGAATACAAATCGATCGCCATTTGGAACTCGACAGACCTGACAACCCAAACAACGACAAGTTTGGATTATCGATATCGTAGTACTCAGTGATAACAATAATATCAACAAAAACTGGAAAAATTACTAAATATCGAAATCTGGCAATCAAATTTGGCTGGTTGGCTTTGGCTTGAACACACCAAAGTCGTCCCAATAATTATCGCTGCACTTGTTGCAACTTCAAACAAGCAATCCCACTATTTACAGCAATTTAACATGAAGGAAGTGTCCACATATGTCCTTCAGAAAACAGCATTACTTGTAACAGTCCATATTTTACGACGATACCTCAGGGTCTCTTCTTAGATTTTTGGGTCGAATCTGAATTGTTCTGTATCACAAAATCATATTGTTGCTTAAAGGAATTCTTGTTTTTTCTAAGCATCAGTTATGTAAAGAGATAAAACTGACAGAGCAAATCTAAGTGTCAGATATAATACCGCATTTGTTCCAAATGTGATCCGTCTAGATAACAGCAGAAAGATTATGTGCACCCTTGTTGCACACCTGATTTAACAGCAATCCATCTTTCTGTAGTTATTTAAATTCTATCTGCTGAATTACATCTTAAATTGCGTACGTATTACTCCATATAATGTCCAATTCACGACATATCACTTTAAAAAATCAGCTGACGCCTTTCATTATCGGAGGTATGCAAGGCCGTTTGTGCACTAACTTTTTGAGATTGAGTGGGCAGTTCAATCTCCACTGATAAGCAATCAGCGAGAGCTGGACGAAGGCTAACAGTAATTTAATCAGCAAACTGAAGAGGCTAACTAGTTCCGCCATCTTGTGATCGGGGTTTGGGTTCGAGGGTCGATTTTATGGAGTTTACGGAAGGAAAAATATCTGTTTCCGGGAGGAAAAAACCCCATGATCTATGGAAGGTCAATGTAAGATATGTCTGAATATAACTTTATATACATCTATTATATTAAATTCTCTCAAAAGACTGTTGTTACTGCAATCTTTTGAGAGAATTTCATAGGGCTAGTATAATATCTTAGTATATTATCTTAGGATAATACAAACTGCCTCGAAACGTAAACAGACTTTGGCGTATGCAAATTGTTAAGGTGAAACTGACTTGTGCTGCTTCATTCTTTACATTTGTTTCTTGTTTAAGTATTAACTTTTGGCTTTATTTATAAAATATATAAAATATATACCAATATTGTTTGCCATATCAATAATTTAATCTTCCCCAAATTTTTCTTGATCTTTTCTTAATATTTCTCTATTGTATCTTAATTTTTGTAATAAATACCTTTAATTCCAAAAATTTTCACATATATTCAAGTAGTCAGTTGTGGCATATGACACTTTTTTCTTTCATGCAATCCCATATATCCAGGTAATGGGAAAAGAAATTAGTAAGTAGAAAGACCTGTATATTTCACTCTCATTAACAAAAAAAATCCTTTGAGGATTATCTTCCATGGAACGAGATTAACTATACTAATCCTCGTTCCATTACTTTCAAAAATTTCTTATACTTAAAATCTTAAGATATAAAGCTTTAATTATATTAAAAATTCTGAAATTAAAAAGAAAAGAACTCCACATCCGATATAATCAGTTCGTTCTAATTGGCTGTGAAAAAAAAATACTATAAAGAGAATTGTCTTTGCAAAAGAACCATCCCGAGATAACCTAGAAATTATTTACAAAGGCACAGCACGTACTAAACTTTCGCAGTGCATTGAGAAAATTAGCCCAAATTTTAAAATTAGTCAACATCAGTGCAGCCTTCAAACCAGTTCGTATCTTATGAAGCTTCCTACATTTCACTAAAGAAGAAATTCCATTTTATATTTTGGTTAAAAATTTATAACCAAAAATGTAACCAAAATATAACTCTCTCGACCAAAGTATTTGCACACCTTACATGTTAGGCAAATTTTGGATCCTACCAAATGCAAATATTCAGGCAGTGTTGGAAATAAAAGACGGGATGTGCTGCATATTTCGCACTATACTCGATGACAATAGAACTCCGCAGACAGTTGAATGCCTTATGTTACCATGGATGAGCTGCTGCAAAAAAGCCAAACATCAACCCCCCACCCTGAAAGGAAACTATTGTTTGTTTGGTGTCTTTAACCATTACTGAAACGAAGATGATTGCGAAAGGTTGTGTGGAGCAACGAATCATGCTTCTAGATGTTTCACTCCGATGATCATATGTTGACCTGCTGATCACTTCGGGAACAGTTCCAGAAGGAATGCATCATATCAACGGTCAAGTTTGGTGCAGGCTGAATAATATTATTGGGATGCTTCAGTTGGATCAGGCTTGGTCCATTGGTAGATGTGCCTACAGCTATGATGTTAATTGGCTTCCTGGGATGTTTTATGCTTCTGATGCTGCGGAAGTACGTTTGAAGTGACCAGAATATGTTTTAACAGGATGATAAACCAAGCCATTGCGCATAGATTGTAAGAGACTGGTTTCTACAAATGAATGTTGAAGTGATGGACCTCAACACTTCACAGTGCAGAGCTCAGTCGAAAAATTAGTCATAAGGAATTGTATGTGAGAGGTTATAGATTAAAATATTAAGTATATTCTTAGAAAATTTGGAAGGGGGATTAATTTAGAGGCTAGCAAAAGAAAAACAATAGACTATTGCTCAGGATCAATTCTCGGATTTAGACGTCGTCAGTTGCGAGGCATGTGCTCGCCGACTTCCGGATGTTTGGTAGAAAAACGCCACCCTAATTGGTCGGTGGCGTCGAATCGAGTAAGGGGCAGAGAAAAGAAATTAAAGAAGGTGCCGGTAGGCTCAAGGTATAAAAGGGTTATACACCCCACCCATGAGGCTTTTTCTCGGATAGTTTCTTCAGAGCTCCTTCGTATACGTTTTCACAGTTGCAGGTTTTCAAAATGGCAGGGTTGGAGTTATATCTCCGTCCGATCCGACACAATAAAGGATCAAATAGTGAGCGGGATTTCGATACCGTATTTCCTATGGTAAGAAACGGGGAACGCCATTTAGCCAAAGGAAAGACAGTATTGTCTAGGTGTTTCATCATCCAGTGACAACTGTGAGAAAGGGAAATCTGGAAAGAAGTGGGTGTCCATATGGTGAGTTTCACAGCCATTCTTTAGATGATTCTATGTGTGTCCTTAATTCGAGAACGAAAAGCTAAGATCGCATAAGCACAGTTTAATGCCAAAAGAACTTAAGAGTGACAGATTATAGGAGACATCATCCCAGGATAGTATAATCGGAAAAAGGTAGAGGCCAATATAGAAAACTCAAGAGAAAAAGGTACTGTAAAAATCTCGTGTTAACTGAAAATCGACTGTAATTGTAATCATAATTCTATTACAAAACTGTTGAAGAGAGTAAAGAAAATCATACAAGGACTTTAGAACATGACTGATTATAGTGAGAGTATTCTTGTTTAATATTAATTATATAGGTATTCATGTGTCCTGAGAGTTATGCTTGTGTATTGTAACTTAGAGGAAAGATTTAAATGTCAAAGATCTGTGTTAGTACAGTGAAGGGATAATTTAATCTACATAGATTTGGATAGTTAAATAGAGTGAATTGATTACATATGTCCATGTGCTACAGCATATAACATATATTCAGACTAACATAGGACTAATTCTAAAATTGTAGATTCAAAACACTACTAGCAATGCTACTCATATTTCAGGAAAGCCTGTGAAAATACAACATGATATTTCCTACAAACTTTAAACTGCAATCAGCAAACAAAAGAAAACTTGTACAGCGAAGGGTATATCGCAATTAATCCGAAGAAAGTATTGCAGTACTATTTACAGAACAGCTGAACCCGAAACCAACATGCAGATGTTTGGGAAAATAAACTCCTGGCAAAATCAGGCAAAAATATCTAAATATCCAACATAACCGAACGTAAACGCGAAGCTGCACACTGACAACGTCACAATCAAGACCAACAAGATCATAGCAAAGCCAGACCCATTCCTAAATAGCCAAATCCTCCAAAATAAAAACGAAATCATTCTATAAAATTCAGTGATAAGACCTGAACTAATGTACGCCTCTACAACCCGGGGACATACGACCGAAGGAAACATTAGGTTACACTGCAAACAATTCAAAACCAGTGGATTAGAATAGCGATAAACACAATCTGGTTCATCAGAAACCATTTTATTAGAAACTAAACTACAAAGCATAAAGACCCACATGATTATCATCACAAAATTCTTCGCAATAACAGAGAAAAAACAAAACCAGCTAATTAGACAAGCATCTCACCCCAAACGTTTTCAATCAGAGAAGATCAAACGCCATCTTTGACAAGTACCTAAAACAAAGGTATAAACAAAGTACGAGCAAAGCTACCACACAACACACATACTCCTCTTGAAACAACATGGGTAACAGGAAAAAGAGTCAAAGACTAGATCCATCTGCCAAAGAAGTTGTCAGTTACTATTAAGAAACGCAAACTTGTAGTACCTGGAAACTTGCTCATTTATAGGAAACGATCGGAAACAAATATTGAAAATTTATATTTTGAGAGCCAACCATAAGCACATCGAACTGTCTTTTTTAAGTCAAAGCTTGCAATGAGTAAATTAATTATAATTCTTCCCAGGAATAGAAAGCTATCGGAAAACGTGCCAGAATGAGACAAACCTAGAGTTTTAATAAAGATATTAAAAGAGATCATCGGGACACAGAACATCTACTCCTTTACTCAGTGTACCGGTGGAAAGTTCGTCGTCGTCAAAATCAAGAAATCAAGAAATCGATATATAAACTTTTCAGGTTTCTCTGTGCAAGGGAATACTGTAACACCGGTCATGGTTGGTAAGTTTGCAACGTCATAAGAAAGCGTATCCACGAAAATTCATCGAAAGACAGTTTGTCAAATGCAAATCATAAGCTGGTATGGTAATTCAGATACATAATTTATGTGGAATACGAAAGAAAGAAAAAAAAATCTCCACACAGTAAATGAGTTCTGCATTTCCAATATAATTATTAAGATATAAAGTATCTTGTTAATCAACCAGATTTATAATAGAAGAAACATTTCTCTAATTATAAAACAAAACAGGTATTTTTACAAATTGCTTGCTTTGATACAATTATGGAACACAAACGAGTTTCATTAAGACATCGATAACCAGATTTAATAAGTTCGATAATAACTGGAAAATAATTACTATATATCGTGCGGAACACCCACCACTTTCCCGCGTTAAACAACACCAGTCAACAATCTTTTCAATCATAGTAATGGACGAATTGTATTAGGTGAAAAGATAACATGATAAAGTGATTAAAATACCGGGAAATAAATCTTCTCTATTGCCAAGTTAAAACAACCATCCCGGTCATCCTCCATCACTGGCACAAACAAGGACAATATTACGGTACAGATCACACACAATATTCTCTTTATAAACGCTCTAATCCAAATTTTTACATCACTAAATAACAAATCAAATGCAAAAGCGTATAGTTATCATTAATGCATGTGTTTATATGATAATGATGATGAACAGCGTATGTTTCTACCCGCTTCAGTGTGAATGCCTCTGCCATTGCAAAAAATGTTTGTGTCCACTGCTCCGATGGTAAGCCAGCTCATATTGGGAGAGTGAATCAAGACTTGTATGAATGCGGAAAAAATTACAAACAACCATACCTACGCGGGATTCGAACCTGCAATCTGCTGGAGAGCGGATGCGATATCCACTCGGCCAACCAGGTTAGCATATGTATATAAGAATTTGCAAAAATGTCCAAGTGTATTCAATGTTGCTGTTCAATTGATTATTACCAATATCACACGCTACACTACTGTGTGTGTGTTTGTGCGTGTGTGAGTGTGTGCGCGTGCGTGCGTGTGTGTGTGTGTGTGTGAGTTGTGTGTGTGTGTGTTTTCACAGTTGCAGGTTTTAAAAATGGCAGGGTTGGAGTTATACTGTATCTCCGTTTGACACAATAAAGGATCAAATAGTGAGCGGCATTTCGATTCCGTATTTCCTATGGTAAGAAACGGGGAACGCCATTTAGCCAAAGGAAAGATGGTATTGTCTATGTGTTTCATCATCCAGTGACAACTGTGAGAAAGGGAAATCGGGAAAGAAGTGGGTGTCCATATGGTGAGTTTCACAGCCATTCTATAGATGATTCTAAGTGTGTCCTTAATTCGAGTACGAAAAGCTAAGATCGCATAAGCACAGTTTAATGACAAAAGAACTTAAGAGTGACAGATTATAGGAGATATCATCCCAGGATAGTATAATCGGAAAAAGGTAGAGGCCAATATAGAAAACTCAAGAGAAATAGGTACTGTAAAAATCTCGTGTTAACTGAAAATTGTCTGTAATTGTAATCATTATTCTCTTACAGAACTGTTGAAGTGACTAAAGAAAATCATACTAGGACTTTAGAACACGATGACTGATTATAGTGAGAGTATGCTTGTTTAATATTAATTATATAGGTATTCATGTGTCCTGAGAGTTATGCTTGTGTATTGTAACGTATAGGAAAGTTTTAAATGTGAAAATTTTGTGTTAGTACAGTGAAGGGATAATTTAATCTACATAGATTTGGATAGACCCATCATAGAGAGAATTGATCACATATACCCATGTACTACAGCATATAACATATATTCAGACTAATATAGGGTTAACTATGGTGTTAATTAGATCTGGTTGAATTTGATATGGTGGCATGTTCGTAATACCCGTATAGGATCTTAGCCAAATACTTGTGATTAGCTAATGTTATTTTGTAAATATTTTCTTAATATTGAATTGAATTATATTAGAAATTGAATTGTGTCATGCTAATGAGTTTAATAAACCTTTGTTCATTGATAAAACAGTTGTCTGAAATTGCTGCCCAATATGCACCACTTGAAAAATATACGAACCTAATCACGGGGGAAATTAATGTGTTAAGTTAAGATATAGAGAGTCACGACTGTTTAATTATTTCACGTGCAAATATATTTTGTATTTTGATCCTTGTTTTTGAATTATATATCTTGAACTAAATGCCCTGAAAGGTGCAGTGTTGGATCCTTCTTCGTCTTAATCTATCCTTTGGATTCTATATTTACTTTTTACGATGTTCTTAACCAGATGATAGGCCGCTAGTGGATTTCTAATTCAAATATAGAGAAAATTTATATTTATAGACTGCGCCACTCTATATCTGAATTAGTTCAAGAATTGAAGAAAAATTTAAGTTATTCAATTCACCCACTTTGGTTCGAATATTTTATGAATGGTGCAGTAAAAGAGATTCAGGCAAAACACAACTTTAGATTAACAAAAACAAACATTTAATTTAGGATCATAAATTATACACTTAAGTTCAAACCACAAAATAAGATATTTTAAACACTTTTGCTCTTCTGACAATACAGTCATATAATTTTAAGCAATGGTAAATCTGTTGTCTTAAACACAGTTTTCACACAGTTCATTTAACTATTTAATAAAGTTTAATGCCTTAAAATTCCTTAATTATCATTCACATTAACATCTCATAGTTTCTTAAGTTTCGAATAAAATAAAAATACAATAATAACCTTTCTTCTCCAGATTACACTCTCAATTTCTCAATGTCAATTGTCAATTCGTCATGCGAGCGAATCAATCGACCGTGAGATGCGGTGATGATTGATTCATTCAATCCAATACCCTTGGAGGGTAATGGATGGCAATGCTGTAGTCACTGAAGTTCTAACTGAGGCTCAGCTATTGCTGTTATCCTCCTTGATCAGAGCTTTAATAGCTCAATATAACAACTTATCCCTACACTGTCCTCTACAGATATAGCTCAATATAACACCTTATCCCTACACTGTCCTCAATAGATAACGGGGAAGATGAAAAGCATTCTTGCTTCGCCCCTTTAAGCCAGTCCTTATATGGACTATAAGATAAGATATTCGTCATGGATATTGTGAGTAATAATCATCTGGTATAGATTTGTGCCCTCTGTTCGGGCGAAATTGGTGTATTTCTAATACTAATTTTGTTATTTTAAAATCTGTGGATAACATTTGTGAACCAGAGCAACTCAATGGTCTCCAACCGGCAATAATCCCAGCCAGCAACGGGCGATTATGGGTTCCAGCGGGTGGAATTCTGTACATACTTGGTATGGAGAATTTAAACGGTTTAATACAACACTTGAAGAGAGATCAAGCTTTTCACCTGTTCAAGAAGATACTGAAGACGTTCGAGACTGAATGACGAACACTCCAGCAAAAGGCGTAGGACCGATGATAACAACATGGAAGAGGACTCATCTGCACAAGATGTCCCAAGCAACAAAGAAAAGGTCCCCCAGTAATTCTACGAGATAAAGAAAAGTGGACTTCAGTCTCACTGATCCTCAGGGAACAAAATATTGCCTACTCCTGGGCCAAAAATACAGATGAGCAGGTAAAAATTCAACCTACCACTGTTGCTGATTACAGGCAGACGGACAATTCTAAACTATAATATCACACCGCTCTAAGTAGCGAAAGAAATCTAAAGGTGGTGCTCCGAGGGGATCACTGCAGACCTCATCAACCAGGGAATAACCTCAGTCAAGGTAAGCAAGATGTATTTTTTATCAGAATAGATAAAAAAATCAATGCCATTAGTGCTGGTCGAATTTAACAACACCCAAAAACAGATTTAAGAGCTAACTACAATATGTGGTCTCAAGATCCACAGAACCACTCAGAAAAAGAGCTGCTTCAGCAGGGCAATGCCAAAAATTTGGCCATGTCCAAAAGCTATGCAAAGCAGAATATAGGAGCTTAAAATGCAGTGAAAACCATTATCCTGCACCAAGTCAAGAACCACGCCGGCCAGATATGCAACTGCAGCGGACCTCATCCCACTAGTTATAACGGTCTCAGCTTCACCCGAAAAATCGTGGGGCTGTAAGAACAACTCCTCCCAAAAAAAAAAAAAATGCCACTCGAAGCAACCAGAGTGATCATCTCCCAATACAAAGAAATAAAAACTCGATAACTCAGGACAGAATCCAATCTCCAATCAAAACCTATGCAGAAGCAGTGCGTTCCTCCTAATGATCAAACGAGTCCCAACCTAGTAGCAATCTTGATTGCCTCGCTAGCCACCATGCCCCGTGAATTCAATAAAACCAGTCCCACCATCTTCCACAAATAGATTCCTGCAAGGAATTCACTCCATTCTAACAGCCCTTAGTCATGAATAAAAACAAAATCCAACAGAACTCCCTCCTGATCGCTGCCTGGAATGCCAACGGTCTTACCAACAAGATACCGGAGGCACAAGAGTTTGCACACAGACGCAATCAACGAAACGCACCTCCGATCTTCAAATAACACAAAACTAAGAGGCTACTCCATGTACCGAACTGACAGACTCAGCACCAGAGGCGAAGATATCCCCATCTATATCAAAACCTGTCTAAAGAACAATGCCATAACCAACCCACAAACCATCAACCTGGAGGTAACCGACATAGAGGTGCACACCAACAATTCTGGCAGACTCAAGATATGCGCAGCCTACAACTCACCAAGCAACCGCTACTGATGTCAGACTTGGACACCATCCTCGGCTCCAAAGACTGCACCATCACTGCAGGAGACTTCAAACGCCAAACACAACATGGTTCAGCACCACAATCAACAGAAACGGTCGCACACTAAACAACTATACAAAACACAACTCGGTTGTAGTAGTAGCAGGACCCACCGAACCACTCATCACAGCCCTCATGGCAGATCAGATATACTAGCATTATCTTCAGAAATATTAAATATCAGTGTCAACTACAGACGATCAACGAGCTATCGTCAGACCACAACCCCATCCTGCTTAAACTGGGCACCCAAGATCCACCCCCCCTCCCCCGCACTTCATACCATAGGACAAGCTATCCAGAATTCTCCCAGAACACCGGCCCAGCACCCATCATCCATAGATGAAGCTGTGAATAACTTAACAAATCAAATCAACAAAGCATAGCAGCAGGTCACCAAAACTACAACTGCCTTCAAGTCCAATCCAATCGTCTTTCAGAAATATTATAAATAAAATTAGAGAGAAAAATAAAGCAAGGAAAAGATATCATAACACACGCGCTCCTCAAGATAAAAACTCTTCGATAAATTGAATAGCTCAGTCAGAGAATCTCTCAACGTCACAACAGAAATCAGCAATAGGAAAATAAATTGTCATCTATTACCCCCTACAGATCACTCCATCTCTTAAAAAATCTCAGAAACACGACTATATCTCTTCCCACTCCCCAATTAGGTCAGGGCCTTGTACACACGGATGCTGAAAAAGCAGAAACCACAGTAAGGAATTTGGAAAAGCAATTCGGACCTGCACATGAAAATTTAAACATCAACCATAAACACAGAGTTCATCGCCATGTCAGATGCACACTAAAACAATCACAATAATTCTAGCTTGATCGCGCCTACTTCACCAGCGGAAATAATTGACATCATAAAGTACCTCAAGAATAAAAAAAAAAAAAACGCTCCAGGTCCTGATGGCATCACAAATAAAGTTATTAAATTATTACCATGTAAAGTTATTGTACATCTTACTAACCTTATGAATGCAATCTTCCGAATACAATATTTTCCTCCCTCTTGGAAAATTGCTGACATAGTTCCAGTTCATAAACTTGGCAAAGATCCACATCTACCTCAAAATTATCGCCCCATTAGCTTGCTATCAAATCCAGGAAAAATTGCTAAAAAATCTCTTCAAACTTCAAGAATCAGTAGATAATCTAAAAATCACTCCACAAGAACAATTTGACTTTCGTCGATATCATAGCACCACCCAACAAATTTACAGGCTAATCGAATACATCGCCACAGAATACGACAGAAGACAACACACTGGTGCCGCAAAAATATCGCATAGGCTTTTGGCAAAATTTAGCACTGCTATATAAACTCATCATTTCTAACATTTTATTGAAGATGATACTATTAATCAAATATCTCATGAACAGCAAGATGCAGGTCAAAAATAGAACAGTATCAACCCAACGTCGTATTTTGGCTGAGGTTCCACAAGGATCCTTACTGGCCCCGATTCTATTTTCAATCTACATGGCAGATATCCCGCATAACTCCATGTCATCCCTTATAGCCCTTTATGCAATGACTGGCTGTATTAGCTAGATCACTTCATCCACACCTTGTAACTAAAAAATTTTAAGATAGCATTCTAAAACTAGAACAATGGTTCTCTGACTGGGGATCGCAAGATAACCCACAGAAAAGCACAGCTATACTCTTCACTAGAAGATTAGCACCTCCCAAAGGGGACATCGTTCTGTTTAATACCAAAAGTCCATGGCAAATAGAAGCCAAATATCTTGGCAACACTGATATATATATATATATATATATATATATATATATATATATATATATATATATCAGTGTTGCCAATTTATCTCTTTTGGAGCTAGATCTAGCTCTTTTTTTTTCTTCCCTAGCTCCAAAAATTTTAATCTAGCACCTAGCTCCAAATTTAGCTCCTTCAGAGCTAGTTTCAGCTCTTTTTAGTTGTTTTTATAACTTACTGTTAAAGAAACTGTTTTAGAAGTTTTCCAGATGTTCTTATTTGATAAGGAATTGTATTGTACGTTTGATGCGAGCATCGTACACGTTTCAAATGAACGATGATGACAGTCATTCTCAACAGTCTGCCATTTTGTAGCCTTAAATTTGATAGCATCACTATAAGTTAGTCTTTGCACAGTGTTCTGTTTGGTAGTTACAATAGCGAGTGGGAAGTTTTCAGCCTGATCGTAATTCGTTGCAGTAAAGAGTTGTATACCCTTCTTCAAAAATGAGCAAAGAGAAAAATAAAGCTTACAAGCAAAAATTTAGGAAGGAGTGGTTGCAAATGGGAATGTTTAGTAAGTGGTTGTGTGAACGCTACAAAAGGCCACTGTACGTTTTGCAGATGTGATATAGCCGCTAAATATTGTCAGCTTGTAAAGCATAGCGAAACTAAGAAACATCTTGCTGCAGTTCCATATAAGGCTGTTCCTATTACAAATATGCTTGTGAAAAAAAGTCTGATGAGACCGCGAACTTTGAAGGTAGGATAGCATTATTTCTTTGTAGTCACTCATCATTCAACAGTTGCGCCCATCTAGTAGATCTTTTCAAAAATATCATCCCAGACAGTCAAATTATGCCAAAAGTAAAAATGCACTGAACTAAGTGCTCTGCAATTGTAAAGAATATTCTAAGTGAGCATTTTGAAGAAGATCTAATTGTGGACATTGGAGATGGAAATTTCAGCTTGCAATTTCTGCTTGCAAATAGATTTGCAAGTAGAGATGAAAAATATCAAGGTCAGAGTCCAAATCAAATGATATCACAGTGAATAAGATTTTAAGAATGGCCATCATTTATTGACATGATAGCAAGAAATTCAACAAAAGTATGCATACATTTCTGAGCATGGTGGTTCTAGAAAAGTGTGACGCTAGTGGTATTGTGGCTGTACTGAAAAAAAGAGCTCTTGACCAAGAAACTGGACATTAAAAATCTCATTGCAATTGGTACAGACAACGCCACTGTTATGGTTGGTGTCAATAATGGCGTTTATGAACAACTGAAGGCATCTATTCCCTCCTTAATTTTAATTTTTGGCAATGTCTCACACTTGTGCAGAATCTCTCCCAAGAAAATTAGACTTGTTAGTTGCCAAAACGTATAAGTGGTTTACACATTCTTCTTCAAGACAAGCAGCATACAAAGAGCTGTATCAAAACTATCAACGAAAATGATGCTCCTCTGAAAATTGTAAGAAACTGTGCAACAAGGTGGCTCTCTATTGAACCTGCAGTAGACAGAATTCTCAGCCAGTGGTTGGAATTAAAAACTCACTTCGAAATCGTGAATGTGACCGAGAAATGTTACAAAGCTCAAATTTTGTGGGAGATGTACAAATATGAAAGGAATCTGTTGTACCTTTTATTTTTGCATCCTGTTCTAGTTCAAAATTAGCGAGTTAACAAAATTTTCGAATCTAACAGTGCGGATAAGATGAGATTATTTGAAGACCTTTCTCGTTTGATTCGCTCTATTGCTAATATGTCAGTGCTACCATCAGCCACAGTCGACCCTATAGAGTCAGAGATTGATGACGATTTGGATCCCAATCGAAATCTTGGTTACAGATTTGAAAGAAAAATTTCAGTTGATGATACAAAAGAAAATAACGCAAAATGATGAGCGAAATCTTAGAAGTAGAGCAAGACACTCTTCTTGGTCTCTTCAAACAACTTAAGCAAAGGTTGCCTGAAAACTTGAATATTTTAAGAATAATGTCTTCTTTATCTGTTGATAATATCCTAAAACATATAAAAGAACCTTTTACTTCCATCAGAAATAATGCTGAAAACAAAAAAAAAGATGTTGATGCTGCTGAATACCAGTACAATACTATCCACTTAAATAAATCGAGAAATATAGAAAACACTGAGCTATTCTGGACTGAAGTACAAGAATATAAAGATGCATCTGGAATGAATCCATTTAAAGAAATTGCTCAGTGTGCAATAAATTTATTAATACTGCCAAATTCTAATGAGGAAATTGAACGAATTTTTAGTTCCATGAATGCAGTTAAAAACTAAATTAAGAAACAAGATTGAATTGTCAATGCTGACATCTATTTTGTCGGTCAAGTATGGCCTCAGGCGTAACAACAAGTGCTTTACAGACTACCATTTACCATCATCTACACCGAGTAATATTTCTCGGCCAATGATGGCCACATATGATAAAGCTGAAAATCTAAGTGTGTGTGTGTGTGGGGGGTGAATTAAGCGCAGAAGACCACATGGAAGGTGTATTGTGTATTAGCCACTTATATGCAAGTATCACTTCAACTTGAATTAAGTAAGAAACTTAAAAGTATCAGCTACACACACACACACACACACACACACACACACACACACACACACACATATATATATATATATATATATATATATAGTCCGACCACAGAAGCTATAGCTGTCGTTGGCAGACTGCCAAGAAGAGTCAATTAATGTTGAAGGGGAAAGAAATAAAGGATGTACGAATTGGTCACCAACACACGAATTTAAGTGCTTTATATATAAAAATTTCCAACTGTTATACAAGCAAAATAGTTATCACTTTAAAAACTACAGTCCCCCCCCCCCCCCACCCCCCCCCCCCCCCACCCCCCCCCCCCCCCACCCCCCCCCCCCCCCACCCCCCCCCCCCCCCACCCCCCCCCCCCCCCACCCCCCCCCCCCCCCACCCCCCCCCCCCCCCACCCCCCCCCCCCCCCACCCCCCCCCCCCCCCACCCCCCCCCCCCCCCACCCCCCCCCCCCCCCACCCCCCCCCCCCCCCACCCCCCCCCCCCCCCACCCCCCCCCCCCCCCACCCCCCCCCCCCCCCACCCCCCCCCCCCCCCACCCCCCCCCCCCCCCACCCCCCCCCCCCCCCACCCCCCCCCCCCCCCACCCCCCCCCCCCCCCACCCCCCCCCCCCCCCACCCCCCCCCCCCCCCACCCCCCCCCCCCCCCACCCCCCCCCCCCCCCACCCCCCCCCCCCCCCACCCCCCCCCCCCCCCACCCCCCCCCCCCCCCACCCCCCCCCCCCCCCACCCCCCCCCCCCCCCACCCCCCCCCCCCCCCACCCCATGTGTGTTTGAGTGTGTGTGCGTGCGTGCGTGTGAAATAATTACACAAAGATGAAATGATTAAGTGATTACTATAATCGAAGTTTTCTTTGATGCCAATAGCAGAAATAATTCCCACAATTTTCTTCTATGCCTGCAGCGTTAATTAATTCCACTATTTGTTAAACGCTGGTCGTATGAAATAATTCCCGCAATCTTCTCAATTGCCACGCAAATAAATGAATTAATTCCGGCAATCTTCTCAATTATATGCTAAAAAATTCAAATTATACGACATTATAGGCTCAAACAAAGACATTATTAAAGTACGGATCATTCACCATGCCCTCTCTTTAATTTAATTAACATTTTATTTAATTTTAATATATACAATTTGGTTCACGCGCTGAACCAAATTTTATATATCAATCTTATTATGATTATTATAATTTCTCCTTTTAAAGTTCTAATGTTCTCTATCTAGTTGAACATTAGTTCAACTTTGAACAACTTCTAAAGAACGTACGGACCACTTTCATTTTTTGTCGACTACGATTATGTTCATCTAATCGACTGTTTAATTGAACAGCATTCCATTACATTTTTCCAAGCCCAACAGACGCAAACACATCAAATGACATATTTATTTCTCTAACAATTCCATAGAACATTCTTACTGTTACGTAGCGAGTGATATGAGAAATAATTAAATCAACAACAACACTAATTGGACATTTTTGCTACACCATTCTTGTCCAATATATATAAAGAGACGCATTGATTTTATTTGATTTGTTAATTATTAGTTTATTGATGTATGGAGTAGAAACCTGGAGCATAACTGAGCAAGATTTGAGAGAGTTGAAAATCTCTGAAAATAAAATCCACAGAGAAGTTTATGGACGTGTAAGAGATAAGTAGTATGGGTGACGGTAGTGACAAGACAAGATAAGATAAGGAATCGTGACGTGATTGGTTGATGACGTTATTGTGTGTGACGTCATGAGTTTGGAATGTTTTGAATTTCTCTGTGGGCATATGTGTCACTGGCTTCAGTTCTTGTGTTTTGGTTTGCGTATGGCATTATAGGTGATGGTAGAGATAAGGATTCGTGTTGTGATTGGTGGTGCACTAGTGACAAGATGAAGATCAAGATAAGATAAGGGATCGTGTGGTGGGTGTGTGTTGTTATCAGGTGTAGATAAGTGACGTCATTTGTTATTTGTAAATAAATGTCGTCATTTGTTATTTGGAAATAAGTGACGTTGTTGTTTTGAATGGAAAAGGGAGATATATTAGAGATAATGATTCGTGTTGTTATTGGTGGACACTTCTGACAAGATCAAGATAAGATAAGAATCGTGACGTTATGTGTTTGTGTGGTAGTTTGGTTTGGCTATGGAATTGTGGGCTATGTTTTGAGATAAGATATCTTTGAATTTTACCAGGGTGGCACACATTCGTCATTGTCGTCTGTGGGAATTCTTAGAGTATGTTATGATGGTGGGTGTGATTAGATTTTTCTGAATAATTAATTCTATACTGGTGTCACTCAAACATACATTTTTTTTTTTTATTATTTTATTTTATATAGATGTTTGCACTAATTTTCCAATACATTTGGGGTATTTGTTTCCTGTTAAAGGGTTTCAATTCTTAGAGTAAGTCGTGCTGGCGGCAGTTAGAGGTTAAGTAATCGTGTCGTGATTGGTGGGACACTTCTGATAAGATCAAGATCAAGATAACATTAGGATTCGTGACATGAATGTTTGTTGTTATTGAGTTTGGAATGATAATTTAATTTAACTATATTCTATGTCACACAAACATACAGTTTTTTTTCTTCTATAGATGGTTGTACTAATTTTCCAATACATTTTGGGTATTTCTTTCCTGTTAAAGTGTCGGAATTCTTAGAGAAAGTCGTGATGGCTCTCGTGTTTCGAGTTTTTCTGAAAAATTAATTATATACTTAAAGTACCTGTCCTTAAACACATACACACACATACACATTAGACATAAAAAATCGCTAATGTGTCCATGTTGATACTCTAATATATACCCTATGATTATTCTTATGGAAAAAAAAAAACTATTCAGTATTAGAATTACGCTTACCAAACAACATGCGATCAGTTATGTTTAAGTTACAAAAGTACTTACAGCTTTCCAGATGACTCTTCTAAATATGAATATTCCAAAATAGTTCAATTTTATATCCACAACACAACACAAACACAAAAACCACAAAGAATGAAATTTCTGTAAATACTGTAACCTGAACTAGTTACATCGTCCTTTAGATTACAGAGCATAGATGCTGGGGTTTCGTCATTTGCAATATCCCTGAGCGAGCGGTTTTCTTCAAAGGGGATGACATGAGTCACATCCGTAAATTGGATTATTGTTCAAAAGGTAGCATTTCCTCAAGTTTGGATATTTCTCAAATAATTACATATGACTAAGGACTTAGTATCAAGATGTTTGAATAACACATATCCTAAATTATTCATTCTTCGTTACCGTCGGAATTCGTTGGTGTTGTTAATTAATGCTTAGATTTAATTTTAATTTAGAGTACTATCCGATTTTTTGTCTCTATTAATTCTTTCCTACTGTTGTCCAACTTTGGTGGGAAAGTCTATGCGCCATTTTGTTTAGGGTAAGTGTTATTTCCGGTTTCGAATTCCAATTGCTGTTAGAGTATGGAATTCAGATAAGTGAAATGTTTTTTTTCAAATTGATTGGATATTTTCTGTATTTTACTTTTACAGGTCATATTCTAACAGAATAACTGAGCAGAATTAATAAATATATAAAGTATATGAGAATTTATTTTCCAACAGTGTATATTTCTCATTAAGTCTTACCTTTAAGGTATCTATCTTATCCGATCGCCTTTTGTTGTACGTAGGTGAGAAATCATGTGTTTTGTTTCGAACTCTTGGTTCGTTGGGAAATTACCAATATAACTATTAATTTTACCTTCGATTCCTTGTGCTCTTAACCTATTTCTGTAAGTAGAATTTATTTGTGAATTATTTTCGCACACTGTTAATTTTCATTCATTAACCTTGTTTGTAGATAACGAACAAATAAGACTTTTAATTCAATGAATCAAAAAAAAAATTCTCTGGTTACTTTGTGGCATGAAATTTCACAAGGGAAAAAAAAATATATATCTTCCTTCTTAAATTTGTATAACACATCTACGACACCCAATTTGTTCATTTAATTTACACATTTTATTGAACGAAATATTATTTACAAATTGTATTTACTGAATCTAACAATACAGAAAATATATAAATTGAAAAATACATCAAATGTTCTTCTATGGTTGTGGAATTGCCATCGTATGGTTTTGACAATGTGACTCTCATCTGAAAGTTAATTTTTCGTTTGGCGTTCGTTGGGAATTTATTACTGTAGTAAAATTAAGGGTTGTGTATTTATTTCTTTGAATCCAATACGTATACTTCAGAGAATTATTAAAAGCACAGAATCTTTCGTTATGTTTCCAAAAGCATTTAAAAGTACACGTTATGTTTTCACGTTTTGGGCATCCAATTTCATTTAAATCAAGAACAGGCCTCCCTATTAACTTCGTTAATGTTTTTGATTTTTCTCTTCCGTTGGCAAGTAATATATGATATTTGCATGTTGATTCTATCATCCAATCTCTTAGTTTGTCCAAAGCTAGTGAACCAATTTCCCACTTCAGCTGATGGTTATATTTTATTAACCAAGAATTCTGTTTTTTAACTTTTTCAGGTAATTCTTTCCAACTACAAGGTGATTTTGTCACTGCATATCTTACACTAATTCCATCAGAAATACAAATTTCTTTAGGAAATAAATTTGAACTCTTATTCAACAAAAAATTGTACATCAATTATCCCAATGATAACTGAAAATTCGTATTTTTCACCCACTGTCAATTTTTCATAATTGTTTTGCTTCATTCTTCTTCTTCTTCGATTACTTCATATGGCACCACAAATAAATAGTTATTTATTATTATTTCACTGATTATTAGCTCTGATCGTATACTTTATGGTAACATTCGTTTACAAAATTCTAAACAATTAGAACTTTTCACAAAGAAACTTTCAAAGAATTTGTGGCTCACCCATTATTTTTGCATTACCAAACACAAATCACAAAACAGCAGCTGCAGTGGATGAACGATTACCTTACGTCCAAAGTCACTCGACTCTCTGGTATTTTCTTATAGTACTGTTTACACTTACCATCCCCTACTCTGACCGTTCCTTCAAAAATGAACCTTTTGCGCAGATGACTCAACGACATGTTTTCACATGCTGTTGGATATACTGTTGGTGTGTTTTTATCTTACTTTGTGTAGGGAAAGGTAAAATTTGTATATGTGTTATCTGTAGAGTACAAACATTTTCTCTATGCCAAACTTTAAAAAAGTGTTAAACTCATGTTTTGTTGGTTTAATTAGGTGCTTCTCTCTTTCTCTCTCTCTCTCTGTAAAAATAACCAAATTCTAACAGTTCGGATTTTCAATTATGTGAATGATTTGTTTTCAGATAACTCAAATAATATTAATAGGTAGCATTAGACAATTTCTAAAATAATCAATACATGGATATTCGTTTTCAACACTTTTTTTTCCTGTCCTGGCATTAATTTCACAGTTGTGATTTTTTTTAAATAATTAAACAGAATTGCATTAAGATATAAAGTTGTGGATTTAAATATCAAGATCTAATCAGAATAACTGAGTAAAAATTCACTGTGGAAAAACACAACAACAAAAACACACATCTTTGTTCATTTAAGTTTACAAATGCACATTTTATTTTGCTGAAATACTATTTATAAGTATATTCACTGAGAAAAATTCGAAACATGTAATTACCTAAAAATATTTCACAATATTTAGTTTAGACTCTTAACATTTTCCAAAGAGTTCAATGAATAAAATTTTTGTTACTCACTGTTTCTTGGTTACATTACATCAAAATAGCTGGTCACGCAAAAGAATTTTTAAATCAGATACCATGGTACCCACACTTCCATACGTTTGATATTGTGTCAGTCTGGAAATGACACCATGCCTCACTAAACATTCTGTGTATTCTTTTGTCAGCAAATATACACAAACAGTTTTTGTAAAATGTTCGTAAATGTCCCAAAATAAAGAATCTTTATCGAATTGGATAAAATCTTGAAAGTCTAATTTTACCATTGATCAATTTAAATGTTGGGCGATAATTTTTCCCATTATACGAACAGATGGTAATTCAGTTTCCAAAAATAGTAAATGATTATCAATGTCGTACATTTTTGCTGAAAATCTCTCAGCTTCTTCACAACTAATAGAAAAAACCTTAGTTCCATCAGCTCTTGTATCATCAAGTATTAGTTCCCCATCTTGGCATTTCAGAATATAACACTCACCAAGGTCCATTTCGTAGTCAACTCTTCTTTGCAAGTAGCCGAGGATATCAGACCACTTCCTGCGTAATTTTTCCCAAGTGGTCCTGGATAAATACATCACAATGTACGTGTCTTCTAAAATAATAATCGGTTTCCATCCTTTTAGAGCTAGGTGAAGAGTTTTGTCTCGTGCTATTTTCCTGAAGAAAGAAAATTTCAATGACTTTTGTGGCTCACTCATTATTATTTAGTTTACTTTACTTTCCTGGATACCAATCACCACAACACAATACGATAACTTCACAGGATGAACGAATTGTCGTAACTGCAAAGACACTTGACTCGTTTATTTTTCCTTATAGTTTACCTGACCCTTAACCTGGCTGTTCCTTCCAAAATGAAACTTTTGCGCAGATGATTCACGGACATGTTTCTACATGGTGTTGGATAAACCATGACGACAATGATGGATGTGTGTCACCCTGGGAAAATTCCAAGATATCTTATCTCAAAAACATCACCCTCAATTCCATAGCCAAACAAAACATGACAACAATGTCGTTATGTGTTTGGATATTTCTGGGGAACATATGTCTCTCATACTGTGATATCACAGAGGGTGACAGATGTCTTCCCTGCAATGCTCCCCCACCTAACCCCATCACCCTAGTCTCTCACCATCCCCTCTCCTCCAGAAGATGTCTGCTCAGCCTAGTGGAGATGCGTGAGCTCATCATTTGCAGATATCTTTTAGTGATGTCACCTCCAATTGATACTGATAACTTTTTTGGGAAAAAAAAAATTTAAAAAACTGATTTTTAATGATAACTTTTTAGGAAAAAACGCATTTTTTATGAAAACTTTTTTGGAAAAAAAAATAAAAAAATGCGTTTTTTTTAAAT
Organism: Typopeltis vanoorti; assembly: GCF_054136105.1. Classification (NCBI taxonomy): domain Eukaryota; kingdom Metazoa; phylum Arthropoda; class Arachnida; order Uropygi; family Thelyphonidae; genus Typopeltis; species Typopeltis vanoorti. The sequence continues at coordinate 23,539,021 of NC_143564.1, forward strand.
TGTCTAATGCTACCTATTAATATTATTTGAGTTATCTGAAAACAAATCGTTCACATAATCGAAAATCCGAACTGTTAGAATTTAGTTATTTTTACAGAGAGTGAGAGAGAGAGAGAGAGAGAGAGAAAGAGAGAAGCACCTAATTAAACCAACAAAACGTGAGTTTAACACTTCTTTAAAGTTGGCATAGAGAAAATGTTTGTACTCTACAGATAACACATACAAATTTTACCTTTCCCTACACAAAGTAAGATAAAAACACACCAACAGTCACACCAACAGTATATCCAAGAGCATGTGAAAACATGTCGTTGAGTCATCTGCGCAAAAGGTTCATTTTTGAAGGAACGGTCAGGGTTGGGGATGGTAAGTGTAAACAGTACTATAAGAAAATACCAGAGAGTCGAGTGACTTTGGACGTAAGGTAATCGTTCATCCACTGCAGCTGCTGTTTTGTGATTTGTGTTTGGTAATGCAAAAATAATGGGTGAGCCACAAATTCTTTGAAAGTTTCTTTGTGAAAAGTTCTAATTGTTTAGAATTTTGTAAACGAATGTTACCATAAAGTATACGATCAGAGCTAATAATCAGTGAAATAATAATAAATAACTATTTATTTGTGGTGCCATATGAAGTAATCGAAGAAGAAGAAGAATGAAGCAAAACAATTATGAAAAATCGACAGTGGGTGAAAAATACGAATTTTCAGTTATCATTGGAATAATTGATGTACAATTTTTGTTGAATAAGAGTTCAAATTTATTTCCTAAAGAAATTTGTATTTCTGATGGAATTAGTGTAAGATATGCAGTGACAAAATCACCTTGTAGTTGGAAAGAATTACCTGAAAGAGTTAAAAAACAGAATTCTTGGTTAATAAAATATAACCATCAACTGAAGTGGGAAATTGGTTCACTAGCTTTGGACAAACTAAGAGATTGGATGATAGAATCAACATGCAAATATCATATATTACTTGCCAAAGGAAGAGAAAAATCAAAAACATTAACGAAGTTATTAGGGAGGCCTGTTCTTGATTTAAATGAAATTGGATGCCCAAAACGTGAAAACATAACGTGTACTTTTAAAATGCTTTTGGAAACATAACGAAAGATTCTGTGCTTTTAATAATTCTCTGAAGTATACGTATCGGATTCAAAGAAATAAATACACAACCCTTAATTTTACTACAGTAATAAATTCCCAACGAACGGCAAACGAAAAATCAACTTTCAGATGAGAGTCACATTGTCAAAACCATACGATGGCAATTTCACAACAATAGAAGAACCTTTGATGTATTTTTCAATTTATTTATTTTCTGTATTGTTAGATTCAGTAAATACAATTTGTAAATAATATTTCGTTCAATAAAATGTGTAAATTAAATGAACAAAATGGGTGTCGTAGATGTGTTATACAAATTTAAGAAGGAAGGTATATTTTTTTTTCCCCTTGTGAAATTTCATGCCACAAAGTAACCAGAGAATTTTTTTTTTTGATTCATTGAATTAAAAGTCTTATTTGTTCGTTATCTACAAACAAGGTTAATGAATGAAAATTAACAGTGTGTGAAAATAATTCACAAATAAATTCTACTTACAGAAATAGGTTAAGAGCAGAAGGAATCGAAGGTAAAATTAATAGTTATATTGGTAATTTCCCAACGAACCAAGAGTTCGAAACAAAACACACGATTTCTCACCTACGTACAACAAAAGGCGACCGGATAAGATAGATACCTTAAAGGTAAGACTTAATGAGAAATATACAGTGTTGGAAAATAAATTCTCATATACTTTATATATTTATTAATTCTGCTCAGTTATTCTGTTAGAATATGACCTGTAAAAGTAAAATACAGAAAATAACCAATCAATTTGAAAAAAAAGTCCTTAGTCATATGTAATTATTTGAGAAATATCCAAACTTGAGGAAATGCTACCTTTTGAACAATACCCCAATTTACAGATGTGACTCATGCCATCATCTGTAAATTGGGGTATTGTTGAATAGTATTTACAGAAATTTCATTCTTTGTGGTTTTTGTGTTTGTGTTGTGTTGTGGATATAAAATTGAACTATTTTGGAATATTCATATTTAGAAGAGTCATCTGGAAAGCTGTAAGTACTTTTTTAACTTAACCACGCTACCGGCCAAGACGTCTATAGACGTTCACTTTATCATGGATGCGAAGTGCTTATTAAAATTGTAATACCATTGTTATAACAATGAAATATATGATGGATACGAAGCGTATGCGGATGCGTATTTGATCCACAACGGCCGGTAAGGTGGTTAAACATAACTGATCGCATGTTGTTTGGTAAGCGTAATTCTAATACTGAATAGTTTTTTTTTTTCCATAAGAATAATCATAGGGTATATATTAGAGTATCAACATGGACACATTAGCGATTTTTTATGTCTAATGTGTATGTGTGTGTGTGTGTGTATGTGTTTAAGGACAGGTACTTTAAGTATATAATTAATTATTCAGAAAAACTCGAAACACGAGAGCCATCACGACTTTCTCTAAGAATTCCAACACTTTAACAGGAAAGAAATACCCAAAATGTATTGGAAAATTAGTACAACCATCTATAGAAGAAAAAAAACTGTATGTTTGTGTGACATAGAATATAGTTAAATTAAATTATCATTCCAAACTCAATAACAACAAACATTCATGTCACAAATCCTAATGTTATCTTGATCTTGATCTTGTCAGAAGTGTCCCACCAATCACGACACGATTATTTAACCACTAACTGCCGCCAGCACGACTTACTCTAAGAATTCCCACCCTTTAACAGGAAACAAATACCCCAAATGTATTGGAAAATTAGTGCAAACATCTATATAAAATAAAATAATAAAAAAAAAAACGTATGTTTGAGTGACACCAGTATAGAATTAATTATTCAGAAAAATCTAATCACACCCACCATCATGACATACTCTAAGAATTCCCACAGACGACAATGACGAATGTGTGCCACCCTGGGAAAATTCAAAGATATCTTATCTCAAAACATAGCCCACAATTCCATAGCCAAACCAAACTACCACACAAAGACATAACGTCACGATTCTTATCTTATCTTGATCATGTCAGAAGTGTCCACCAATAAAAACACGAATCATTATCTCTAATATATCTCCCTTTTCCATTCAAAACAACAACGTCACTTATTTACAAATAACAAATGACGACATTTATTTACAAATAACAAATGACGTCACTTATCTACACCTGATAACAACACACACCCACCACACGATCCCTTATCTTATCTTGATCTTCATCTTGTCACTAGTGCACCACCAATCACAACACGAATCCTTATCTCTACCATCACCCATAATGCCATACGCGAACCAAAACACAAGAACTGAAGCCAGTGACACATATGCCCACAGAGAAATTCAAAACATTCCAAACTCATGACGTCACACACAATAACGTCATCAACCAATCACGTCACGATTCCTTATCTTATCTTGTCACTACCGTCACCCATACTACTTATCTCTTACACGTCCATAAACTTCTCTGTGGATTTTATTTTCAGAGATTTTCAACTCTCTCGCATCTTGCTCAGTTATGCTCCAGGTTTCTACTCCATACATCAATAAACTAATAATTAACAAATCAAATAAAATCAATGCGTCTCTTTATATATATTGGACAAGAATGGTTTAGCAAAAATGTCCAATTAATGTTGTTGTTGATTTAATTATTTCTCATATCACTCGCTACGTAACAGTAAGAATGTACTATGGAATTGTTAGAGAAATAAATATGTCATTTGATGTGTTTGCGTCTGTTGGGCTTGGAAAAATGCAATGGAATGCTGTTCGATTAAACAGTCGATTAGATGAACTTAATCGTAGTCGACATTTCATTCCGAAAAACTTGCAACGTTCTTTTTTACATATAATAGAAAAACATAGATATAGCGGCAAAATATTATGTTTGACAAACAGATTAGAGGTTGAATGGGCAAAGTCACTAGTGGTTATAACTCTAATTCTGTTTTGTATTCTTATCAAAGGAAGCAGAATTTTGTAATAATTTCACCGCGAACAGGCGATACCCTATTGCCGTGAGGAATTTACCTAATTGCATTATAAGCATCTGAAGAATGCTACATTTACAAATTTTTTAAAATAATATATTTTTTTCATTACAAACCTCAACGTATTTTTTTTTTAATGTCATGTGGAGATTCCTATAGAAGTGGATGCCCGAAATGCCATATAACCCGTTCATGTTTTGAAGAAAATCAGAGCTGGATATCAAGCTGCGAAGTTTCCTGACGTTCTCGGAAATAAGAAGTGACCTCATCAGTCTCGAAAAGAAAAAGGTACCCGTATGCGTACCCAAGATGGAATCGTAATAGAGGATAGTGAATTCCTGAAACTACTAATGTGGACTATACGACGATATTCAAAGTCAGGTTTAATAAATGGTTTTACACTAAAGGCGGAATTTATGACAGAGAATTGTTTAAAGTTTTTTTATGCTAATAATACTTGAGGACTGAAGGCATTTAGTTAATTATTGAATTAACTTGTTCAGTTGTGTGTGATAGAATAGCATTAATTTAAGGTGAAATTGTAATATGCTTAGCATTGTTTATTAGCTAAGACTGCCGTTTGTGCAAAATTACGCTGTGTGCAACTAAAGGATAGCTAAAGTAGTACCATAGACAAGATGTATTAACAGAGAATTGTTTCCTTAAGGAGATTAATTATAATTCCCAATATATCTTGTTGAAGAAGTATAGAGCCTGGAATAATTGTGTGTCTAGTTTTAACCCTTTCGTGAAATTTGCATGAATAAATCGTTTTGATTGTTAAATAAAACTGAAACGACTAAAAATTAGTCATTTTGCATTGCTAGATTTAGTAATAAGTAAGAGGGGAAAATTCCCTGATTTTCTTTGGAAAGATAATCCACTCCTACTACGAATTTTGATGGCACCGTCGAATACAAATAAATTTTCAGAATTCAATTTAGAAAAACGCCAGTTGTTCAGACAAAGAAATTGGCTCCAGCCAGAGACACATTCTTAGTTTTGAAGCTTTTATGCACGTGAAGAATCATATTTAGCAGACTTGAGACAAAGGGTGTGTGTTGGAGGGGGTATCATTCAAATGAGAGGATTAAAAATGAGAGACTAAACTAGGCAACGTATTAAGAGCTGGTAATACGATTATTAAAGTTCAGTCAAGTGAAGATGTTAAATATTGAGAATAAGTTTGAATAAATGAAACAATTGTAATAAAATATTACAATGGCGCAGACAACAAAGATTTAATAACAAGATTAATATAATCATGTAATATTAACAAAACTAATTTAATTGTCCATTAAGCAGTATGGCTACGGCCCTTGGTTACACATAAATACATAAAAAAACTTACTTTATCACTAAAACCAATAACTTATAATATTTGTATATATATGGAAACATTTATTAACTGTAACAAAACAAATAGCGAACAATAAGTGTAATTACCAACAGGAAATGATAGTAATACTTAAATTGTATAATGTATAATATTGTACATTAAATTATAAAACTTGAACTGTATTCTATAATTTTGTACATTGAATTGCGCAGCTTGAACTGTATTGTATACTATTAATTAATTCATAATTAATACTGTACATTGAATTGTACAACTTAATTTGTATTGTAGAATAATGTAATAAGCTTCGAGGAAGAAATCGGAAATGCCGCCCAAAGAAACAATGACATATTATCAATTCTAAAAAAACTGAATCATTGTAAATGAGTATCCATAGAAAAAGATGTAAAATATATTGTTAATATCATTATTTATGCAATTTAAATATGCTATTTACCTAGCATTCTGTACTGAGTATTTGTAGTAGCAATTATTAATATTTTAAATATTAATTTAAAATTTTATTTATATTATAATTTAAAAATTAAATTATTTCAGTGTTAATGTAATCGTGATTTTGTTGTGATTTGTATCGAAATTTTAGTGCCTTTGTAAGCTTTATCAGAATTTTTGTAAAAGTCTGTATTTAAAAAATTATTATTCATTTTTCTTAAAATTAGTAAGTTTTTTTTAATTAAAATCTAATGTTGTAAGTGAACCATATAGGCAACACTTAATGCTTAACTCTGTAAAATAATTTATTGGAATGTCACTGAAAATGATTATTTCACATACAGAAATATTTCAGACATTAATAAAAAGTATTATTATTAAAATAAAAATATTATTATATGACAAATCCAGACAATCGAAAGACTCAGCAAGGGCGGACACCTGCTCCACAGTTCTGTCTCCACCACTCGATGCAGCGCAACTACACCAACCTCATCTGCTTTCAACCAACATTAGTATTTCCACATCAAACAGAAGCATCCATGATCATGGCGTGATTACAACCCGGATCCTTTTGGCTGGAGATCGGATACGATAACCAATCGTCTAACCAGCCTGGCTAATTAATAAATTATACAGATGTTCTTATACTTCTAAAGAAATTCAGCACAAGTCGGTAAGTTTCCCTGACTAAAGAGAATAACTGTTGTAATAAATATTTGAAAGTCAGAAATAGAAAGCAAAAGATAATTAAAATAGACAGAAACATCGAAAATCTCAACTGGGCGCACACTGAACAGCGGGGGCTGATTCTGATTCTGCCCCACGATTATTCTTATATTTTCTTAATGGTCTTTTTAAATGTCTTAATAACTACGAACCCCCTCAGACGACGATTACCAAAAATTTTGGTAATTGTCGTCTGAGGGGGTTTGTAGTTATTCAGCGGGTTTTTCGTCAGCCATAGTAAAAATATTTAGTTCCAATAACAAATAAAGATGCAACACAGAAACATTATATTTATTTAGCTCCAAAATTATTCTACTACCTTTAACAAATAACCCAAACAAATACAAAACTCTAATCAAAGATTAGTTATTTTCCCACAGAAATGAGGAAGCTCTGTTCACAATAATTGTATAAATTATTGGTTTTTGCAAATTTGTATTCAGAGATCTAGTCTTATGTTTATAACATTAAATTTAAATGCTATTGAACTGCTTTGTTTTATTTGATTCCTAATTAATTGTTATGTAACTCTATCAGTATGATGAAATTTTATTTTATCTGCGATTTTATTATGTAATTATATAATAATAATAATATGTTATTTGTATATTACATGAATGTACATAGCTTTATATAATGAAAAAGCATTATAAATTTTTTGTAACTGTATGCATATCGTAACCAAGATGAGCTGTTGCTCTTAGGTTACACATATGATTATTCAACATAATCATATGTGTAACCCATATATGTACTATTATAAGAAGTTTGCAAATAAACATGATTTTTTGATTTGAAAAAAGAAAAAACTTGCAAACACACAAGGCACAGTGGTTTGTTATCGTTATTGTTTATAAACAGAAATTCATTTCCCCATTTCTCCTGAAATTACACAGATCTTAAGTTTATTACTCATCGTAGCAGACATTCTGCTGAAGTCAGTGAGAACACTTATGAACATGCCAACAAATGCATTTGGATATGCTAACCATCTGACTGGAGAAGATATTCTATCCACATGGAGAAGAGACTGTGGGTATGAATCATATATTGTAGCAGGAATGTTTGTGTGTTTAGGTGAGGTGGTAGATAAATTTCATTGACCAATGTGAGATCATCAGACTGCATCACATCATCCAATAAATTGTCCCTGTTTGAGCTTCAGAGAATGATTTGAGATCGCCTAACCCTTATCTACTATTCTAATAAGCTTATAACTATGTGGTATGTGGGATTATTATTATTATTATTATTATTATTCTAGGCGAACTCCAGGGAGTCCTTAGACTCATCGAGGGAGGCACTAAATATCATGTCCACACAACTATTCAACATTCTCACAGTATCTATGATACCTTGCCCTGAACTCATTCACTGTCATAGCATCCACAACAGACTCTGGCAGCTTATTCCACTCATTTACCACTCTAAAAGTAAAGAACCCAGCTCTAACACCATTACTAATCACACTCTCACCCAGTCTCCATGGATGTCCCCTAGTCCTCCCACCGCCAGCCCTGTTTTCAAAAATATCTTCTGAATTAATCTTATAGAAACCCTTCAGTAATTTGAATGCCTCAATCATATCTCCTCTCTTCTGCCTATCAACCAATTTCTGCAACCCACAAATCCTCAACCTGTTCTCATAAGGTTCATTCCATAGACCTGCTATCATCTTGGTCACTCGCCTCAGGATCCTCTCAACCTCCTCCCCATCAAGAAGAAATCTAGGTGACCAAATCTTGACACAGTAGTCAAGATGAGGTCTTATCAAGGCTCTCTACAGAGGAACAATAACTTGCTTGTCTCTGCTCATCAAAGTATTTTTCAACAACCAAGTGATTTGATGAGCTGATTTAGCCACTTTTGCAATGTGTCCCCTAAACTTCATTTCCCTATCCACCAACACTCCTAAGTCCCTGGCCTCATCAATCTCCTGGAGTACAGTTCCACCAATGTGGTATACTGCTGCTAATCTTTTCACCCCAAAATGCATAAGCTTACATTTTGTCACATTAAATTGACATCCATTCTCCTTAGCCCAGAACTCCAATCTATCCAACTCATCCTGCAAGGTTTTGAGATCTTCTGCATTCACTATTGCCGTACCCAACTTTGCATCATCAGTAAACAAATGAACCGTTCCTCTTAGATCCTTCCCTATATCATTAATGAACAAATTAAACAGCAGTGGTCCAAGAACAGAACCCTGCGGCACACCACTAGTCACAGGCCATCTTTTGGATTCTACTCCTGAATAAACTACTCTCTGATATCTCTCCATCAACCATCCACCTATCCATCTCACCAAACCTATATCCATTCCAATATGTTGCAGTTTATGGATTAGAATTCCATGTGGTATCCTGTCAAAGGCCTTAGCCAGTTCCAGCAGTAACACTGTTAACCCATTACCCTTATCCAGTCGGCCGTCACTGTGTTATAATACGTAAGCAGTTACTGAGGCATGATCTACCCTTCACAAATCCATGCTGTCCCCCTTACAGTATCTCATTTTCATCAATCCATTCCTGTATTTTTCCCTTGACTACTTTCTCCAAGACCTTGACAACGACTCCTGATATGCTCATCGGTCGGTAATTTGCAGCAGTAGTCTTGGATCCTTCTTTATGCAGTGGAACTATTTTCCTCTCTTTCCACACCTTCGGGACTAAACCAGACACGAGACTCAGATTAAACAATATGGTCGAGGGCACTGGTAATTCTTTAGCTGCTTCACATAAGACCCGTGCCGGTATAACATCCAATCCCACAGATGTATTCACAATAAAGTTTTGTAATAGACTATTCACCTCCAATTCATTCATCACAATTCCCATATAAACTAATGGTTCCTTCATTCTTTCAATGTCACCACCTGGATGATATACCCTTGCAACGTGCTCACTTAGTAATTCTACTATATCGACTGATTCAGTGACCTCCTTACCATTGGCATTCCTTAAAATCATTCTGCCATGTAGAGTTTTTTTTAATTTTTTTTTTTTTTTTTTACTTGCAGCATATTTAAAGAACTGTTTGGGATTCTCTTTTGCTTGCATAGCTAGTTTCCTTTCATAATCTGCTTTTGCTTTTCTTACCACACTCGTTACCCTTCTGGCCTGCTCTTTATACTGTTTGTGTGCCTGCAGGTCACCTTTCTCTTTAAATTCCCTACACAGTTGTTTCGTTTTTTTCGCTCAAGCTTAATGGTGTTATTCATCCATTTAATCCCTACTTGTTTAACTATTTGGACCCTAAGTATACAATCAGTCATAACCTCCTGTAAATGCTCCTTGACCACTTCTCATGCTCTATCGACATCCAGCCGTTTCAGTTTTACATGCCATGGCACTGAACCAAGCAATCTCCTAAGCTTGCCATAACTGTAATTCCACATATACCCTGTCTTAATCGAAAATTTCACACCTTTAGCCACCTCCCAGGTCATCAGAGTGATCATAAGGTCTTGATCACTCTCACCTATTGGTGAGAGTGATCAAGACCTTATGATCACTCTCACCAATAGGTGGCAACATGGTCATATTCATTATCATATTCTCAGATGCTATTACCAGGTCAAACACTCTCAAACCCCTAGTATTTTCTATTACATGCTGTCTCAGATAATTATCCCTTAATAATTGAATAAAATCCAGTTCCTTCCTCACATGTGTCCTCTCCTCCTTCCAATCAATGTTACCATAGTTGAAATTCCCCATAATAATTACCCTCCTTCCACTCATTTCATCAATTTGTTTATGCACACTATCTCCACCATCTATTCCATCACCTGGTCTGTAGCAGCACCAAACTGTGTATTTTGTTCTGCTAGTCACAATCTCACACCAAATAGCTTCAAATGAGCTCTTTTCACTATCCTGCTTATCAAAAACATTATATCTCAGTGACTGATTCATAAGCAACAGCAGCCACTTCATATCGGTAGTGTATCATTTTATTATTTAAGTTAGCTTCTACATAACATTGGCAGTGAATAAACCATGCCTAGCCTATCAAAGCACTGATATCTTAAAAATGAATAATTAAGTAAAATAATTAACTGAGAAGATTTTGAAAAACATATGAATCAATTATTCTGCAATATCATGGAATAATTTATATGGTAATAGAGAGTAAAAATAAAAGACAAACGAAATAAAAACATGAAAAAAAAAAAGGAAAAAAGGACTTGGAATATGGAATAATGAAATCAATATAACTGAAGATAAAAAAAAAAAATTGCATACAATAAATGGCTCATCTCAACTGGAAGTTTTCTTGAGGTGAGCCATTATAAGAGGTAAATAGAGATAGCAACAAAAAAGAGACAAGGAGGAAAAAAAATTCACAGAAAAATTTGAGATAATTATAATATTAGTAAACCAGAAAAAGAAATATATAAACACAACCCAAAAATCTAGAAAGCAATAAAATTCTTGCAAAAAAGAAACAGAACAAAAAAAAACTCATTAGTGGAGAGATATGAGATATTAATCTATTCATTATAAACTTTGGCAAAAAATAAACAGTCAGAGTTATTATTTAAAAGACTTGGAAAATATAATTGATAACAGTCTATTTCATTTTCATTTAAATGTAATGTTATTACATTTAAATGAAGCATTAAAATAAGCAAAAAACATAAAATCCCAACAGAACTTTATAAAATATGCAGGAAATAAATTTAACCTAAGATTTAATATTTTAATAAACAAAATATACACAAAAGAAGAATACTCTAATTGGATTCATACAACTTAAAAAATCCCATCTTTAAATTGTTGAGAGGCTTATACGCTGGTTAGACATAATAACTAATATTTAAGGAAATTGACAGCGTATACTGGAAATATAGATTAAATAAACTTTAATATACACTTTCCGATATTTCGGCGAACGTTACGTTGCCATCTTCTTGGGAACTTACTAAAAGGACACGTGCACACAAGTACTAATACAACAAATGAGACTGAGGCTAGGACGCTAGCGTTTTCCTAAAGTCCTGATGGTGCCCCCTGGCAGGATATATTGGTAGTTCTTGGCCTTTGGGCTGAAGTTCTTTTGATAAAAGTTTCCCAAATCTGGGGCAGTTTCATGCATTCAAATTTGTTGAGGTTTGGCATATTCCTAAGGGCCGAGGCTGATTCCATGAATAGTCTTTCATACTTGAACTTGCTGCGGTGTATTACTGTGGCTTTCTTCCATCTTATTCTGTGGCGAGTATCCAGAGCGTGGTCTGCAAGCCCAGAGTGGCTGTACTGGTGAAATCGGATGTAATCCTTGTGTTCTGAGATTCTGATATTTGCTGTCCTGCCTGTTTGGCCAAAGTAGGACAGTTTACAGCTGCAAGGGACCTGGTATACACCAGGTGGATCTAGGGGAAGTGGTTGGTCTTTGGTGGAGCGGATAAGGGATGCCAGTTTTCTATGTGGTCTGTAACAAGTGGTCAAGTCATGTTTTTTAAGATTTTATTGATTTTTTCTGAGGTGCCTCTGATGTAGGGAATAGTGATGGATTTAGAGTAATCTTTTTGTGAAGGGGAGGGGGTGGTGGGTTGTGGATAACTGGGTTAAGTATTTTTTGGATTTTTTGGAGGGGGTAGCCGTTGGCTGAGAAAGTGTCACGGATGTGATTTAGTTCTGTGGTTAGGGCTTGATCATTAGAACAGATTATTTTTGCCCTGTTGAATAATGTTTTAATAACTCCATATTGTTGTGGGGGGGGGGGATTGTTGGTGAATGTATCTGCCTGTATGGGTGGGTTTTCTATAAACTGAGAAAACCAAGGTTCCATCAGGTTGGCGGGTGACTAGTGTGTCTAGGAAGGGGAGGTTATTGTTTTCCTCTTTTTCCAGGGTGAATTTGATTCTAGGGTGTTGGTTGTTCAAGTGTGTTAGGAAGGAGAGGAGTGAATCCGGGCCATGTGGCCAGATAGCGAAAACATCATCAACATAGCGAAGCCATATGGTAGGTTTTTGTGGGGCTGAGTTTAAGGCTTTCTCTTCAAACATCTCCATGAAAAAGTTTGCCAAGGGTGGGGAAAGTGGTGAACCCATGGCTGTCCCCTCTATCTGTTTGTAGAATTTTTCCTGCCAAACGAAATAGCCTGAGTTCATTGTAAACTGAAATAGGGCTGAGATATCGGGAGGAAATTTAGCTTGGATTAGCTCTAAGGTTTCTTTGAGAGGGACATTCGTGAATAGGGAGGAGACATCAAAACTGACCATTATGTCATTGTGTTGGAGTGTAAGGTTTTCTATACTGGCTTTGAAGTGGGCTGAGTTTTTTATGTGTGATGGTGTATTGCCAGTATAGTGTGAGAGCGCTTTGGCTAAATGCTTGGCTAGTTTGTAAGTGGGGGAATCAATGCCATCCACTATGGGACGTAATGGCACATTTTCTTTGTGTATTTTTGGGAGCCCATATATGCGGGGGGGGTCTAGAGTTATAGGGTTTTAGTCTGTTGGTAATCTCCACAGGCCAAGAAGTGACCTTCTTAAGGAGCCTATGGAGTTTTCTAATTTGTGAGCTGGTGGGATTGTAATCAATGGGGAGGTAAGTGGAGCGATCTAATAATAAAGCCTTGAGATTACCTGTGTAGTCTTTAAGATTGAGTACCACAGTGGAGTTCCCCTTATCCGCTTTGGTGATCACTTTTTTTTGTTTCTCTTCAATTCTTGTAGTGCCTTGTATTCACTAATGGATATGTTGGATTTTGGAGGTTTTGCTTTATTGAGAACTATGAGTTCTCAACTAATGAGTTCTCAATAAAGCAAAACAAAAATAAAGCAGACCACGCTCTGGATACTCGCCACAGAATAAGATGGAAGAAAGCCACAGTAATACACCGCAGCAAGTTCAAGTATGAAAGACTATTCATGGAATCAGCCTCGGCCCTTAGGAATATGCCAAACTCAACAAATTTGGATGCATGAAACTGCCCCAAATTTGGGAAACTTTTATCAAAAGAACTTCAGCCCAAAGGCCAAGAACTACCAATATATCCCGCCAGGGGGCACCATCAGGACTTTAGGAAAACGCTAGCGTCCTAGCCTCAGTCTCATTTGTTGTATTAGTACTTGTGTGCACGTGTCCTTTTAGTAAGTTCCCAAGAAGATGGCAACGTAACGTTCGCCGAAATATCGGAAAGTGTATATTAAAGTTTATTTAATCTATATTTCCAGTATACGCTGTCAATTTCCTTAAATATTAGTTATTATCCCATCTTTAAAAGGAAGTAAGAATAATTGTGATAAGTACAGAGGAATAAGTTTATTAAGCAGTTTATAAGATATATGCCAAAATACTGAAGAACAGAATCAATCCTATGCTAGAAACCATTATAAATGATGAATAGAATATAGAATGGCTTTAGAAAACAAAACCTGTATACTGATCCTATAGTCACCTTAAAACTACTAATTGAGAAAAGAAGATAATTCAACTTAAAAACACATCTAGCATTCATATATTATAAAAATGCTATTATGATATAGATTTAAATCTTTTCATATATTAAAAAATTACTAATCTACAAATTTATAACAGACACAGTACGAAACATAAAGAGGTGAGAACAGAACCAAAACATTTGAAGTAATAGGAGAGGACTTAGACAAAGATAGCCCTTATCTCCTGTATTATTTGTAATATATATGAAGCAATAATTACAGAATGAAGGTTAACCAACAAAGAAAGAAGGAATCTAAATAGAAAATCGTTTTATCCTAGATACTTCACTCTTTGCAATTGACCAAGTGATATTTGAATAACTGACAACAATTAATCAACAAAAAGCTGTTGATAAACTGTATTTAATAACATATTTGCATGGAAGTGTAAGGAAGAATGGGATGAAAGATGGCCATTTGAAAGAAATATTAAATGATTCAAGTGTAGCTCTGCATAGGGATTCAATGATTAGAGGTGTGACGAGTGAAAATGTACACAAGGTTTGTTTTTTTTGTCCCATAAGTCCAATAAGGATGCATAGGTTTTAGTTAGGTCTTAGTGCCTAAGACATCAAAATACTTTCCTTCCGAGCCCTTCAAGGAACATTGGTCAAATGGATGATGCATCAGCAAATAACAAACAGAATACCTACGAAAAGTGTTGGTTATGCTTCGACATATAATTGTAAATTATGCAACAATGGTATAAATGGACTAAATGCATCAATGGAATAAATGTACACTGTGTGTGTGTGTGTGTGTGTGTGTGTGTGTGTGTGTGTGTGTGTGTGTGTGTGTGTGTGTGTGTGTGTGTGTGTGTGTGTGTGTGTGTGTGTGTGTGTGTGTGCGCGCGCGTGCGCACCATTGATATGTGTGCTAGTTATTGCCATAATGTTAGGGTACTGTAATGCAAAGGAAAAAAAAAAGAATGAGCAGGTTGACTGAAGTGATGGATACGATGAGTAAGAGTTAGTAGCAGTAGCAGGCACAAATGATTTGGTTGGCAACAAGAAAAATATAAGGATGAATGTTGTTCGGGAGAGTAAAAGATAACAGTGTAGTAGGAAAGGTAATCAACTTGTTGCCCATGTATGATAATGAGTTGAGACTGCTAGCTAAGATTATGAATGATATGCTAGCAGAGTTGTGTAAGGAGAAAAGTGTTCATTTTGTGAAGTGTAGGATGAATCTGAGGGGCAGATGAAGCTGTATAAAAGAGAGGGGATACATGTAAATGGATATGGTGTGAGTCAGCTGGAAAAACTGCCACTGTAAGAGTAATGGCAAGTGAATGGAAGACCCGAAAAAGCAAATGTGATGTGGAAGATCAGGAAAGTAGCATAGGAGATCTTTGTGAATGGAGATGAATGAGAGGGAAAGAATATAAGATGGAAGGGCAGGGTTGAGGAGTTATATCTGAGAAGCAGGGTCAGTGAGACTTGTTATAGAACTCTTTCTATAAAAGCCCATTTATGGGCTGGTGCTTATGTTTACAAATGCCAGAAGTATTCAAAATAAAGGGAATGAAACTGCAGCAATGGAATTCATTCTCTAAAAACTGTTGGAATAAATGAGATACTGTTGGATGAAGAGCATTCTGATATGAATAGAGATGGAGGAATATGTGATTTTTTTATGAAGACAGACAGACAGGGCAGAAAGGGAAGAGGAGTGCAGTATGGTAGCAGAGGAGTTTTGCCCATCCAGGTGGAGATGCAGGGAGCAAATAGTAATAATGATTTTGAAGCACTATGGTGTGAGGAGGTGTAGAGGATGCAATATTTAGCTGGGTGTTGCAATAGAACTCGTAATATGGAGGGTGGGGAGAAGGAAGCCTAATTGGTCTGGCTAATAAGAAAAGGATTATCATTACGATGACCCTTTTGCACATTTCAATTTCAGTAATAGAAACTGAAATGAAGAACACAGCATTTGAGGAAAAAGAGAATGATTTTGAGTTTTTGTGGGATTACTATCTTAGGCAGTAACAGAGGGTATACAAGGATCAAGGTTCTTGGATTTGATCTCATCAGAGGATGTTATTGTAAATGAGGTATCAAAACTTCCTCCAATTGGTGAAAGTGACCATGAAGTGATCTTCATGCTTACTATATCAGGACTACTGTGAGCAAGAGATACATGTGGAACTATAAGGTTTGTGATTATGACAAACTCAGAAGACCGCATGCAGCTGTATCAATGGAATGAGGAATTGGATGGGAAGTAGATTAATGCTGCTCGGTCCATATTCAGGAATAAAGATCAAGATATTAAAATAGGTAAGTGTATATAAAATGGATGACTGTCATCATCATCAAATTCCTGCCATGTACCCTCAGGAGGTATGACTGTGAAACATGCAATCTGAAAAAAAAAGGGATTGTGGAAGCAGCACATGATAAGTGGCAATAATCATTTGCATGAGAAATACAAAGAGCAAGCAACAAATGTAACTCACTTAGTAAGGGTAGAAAAAGTACAGTGTGAGCAGTAGTTAGCAAATTAGAAATCTTAGGGAATGTTTTCGATACATTGCCAATAAAATAAAAAATGGTTATGAAGGGATGTTGTTGGTTAATGATGATGGTAGAATGATAGCCACTGATGAGCAATTCATTGTTACATTCACAAGGATGGAAATCCTTATGAATGTAACAATGCATTGTTGGGAAGAGAGGTAGGGGGAAACAGAATCACTAATCGTGAGCAAACAGGAAGTATATGAGGAATTGAATAAACTTGATGTCAATAAGGATGTAGGCCTTAATGGTATATCACCACATGAATATCACCAAATGTCTTGACGTTCCAGGAAATTAACAGCTTAAACTTACCTCTTTAACATGAATCTTAGACTGGCCCAAGTTCCAAAGGAATGGAAAGAGAATATTGTTTCATTTCATAAAGAAAGTGCTGTGTCTCGCTTTCTTAAATTCTATTGATATATGTATTATACGCTGGGTCCTTCCTAAGGAGTCACGTGGTACCTCTAAAACACAAAGGAATTGCCTCAGGGTCGAGCCAAAACCAGCTGGGCAAAGTCTTTGAAATCTCACTTCTCTTAAAGCATTAGGAATATTTATATTTTTTTACTGCGCCACCAATTAAGTTAAACATGTCTTAATCAAGAAGTGATCTCAAAGGTATACTATAATGACTACTGATTTGCAATCGTGACCTATAATATAATTTATTTTCTCCCGCTTAGATTCATATCTTTTTGCAAGTTGGTGCATCGGATTCTAATACTCAGACACGCAGATTAAAGATAGCAAAAGTTTATTTGACACATTAATACAATTTACAATACAAAGAAACTCAATCCAAAACTTCAATATTAATTAGAGAAAATTATAAGTATCCTTATTATGTAAGGATATCAAGAAGCAACATCAATATGTTATTTCACAAACTGACAAAAGTTGACTGCAATATTCACATTAATCTTCATATCATATCACATTACTCAGACTAAGCCTTCTTAATACTTTCAAAAACATACACATTAGTTTAACCATATAGGAGTTACCTCACTATGCGTTCTAATATTAAGGTGCTACAGTCCTGTCTTAATTATACGAAAGTCCTCAATCCACAATTTTCCTTAATCTCATTTATAACATCTTAATTTTCTTATTCACATTATATAGACAAAGCATTTTCAACGTTACCGTACACACTGGTACTTCATACTTGTTCTTTCAACTTCTGACTGCTGTTCTCTGATCGATCTCCCTTCTGATTCATTTAGTCAGTGCTATGGCATGGATTTCTCTGGTCAAAGGTAAGTCCACACGATCCCAGAATAACTAGCCCACTCCAGATATAACGATGGCGTAAGGTAATTCTGCTTCCATGAGGCATGTTGCCTAGATGCTGAGCCCTTTCCATGAATTGCCCGTCAGTCGAACGGAGATGTGTTCTTTCATCGTACAATTAGGAGAGTGTGATCCTTCCAGCTCCAGCTCGTAAGCGGTACATCCTATTACCGCCCTCGGGATTCCTAACAGAACTCTTCGCTGATCCTCCATCCGAGCACTCCTGGACAGAGACACTCCTCCGTGCAACCATCTACCCACCCAAACACATGAGACTATCAGTCAAGAGAGAAGAGAAACAGAGGCCAGGGGGGAGGGTTCCTAACCCTTTTATATCATTTCCCCTATCAGCAATCACCGTAACTCACTCAACATGTATAATTTCTCCCACGTGGGTCTCGTTTCGTATCATTTGTTTTTTCTGACCACTCGCTTCTGCACTTGCCGTGGGGGTGCGACTGCCTGGGTGCAACCTTTCTTTCCGTCGGCGGGCCTGCGCACTTTGAACTTTTGTTCACAGCAGCTTAATGCAAGTCATAATACAAAAAATTGCATTATCAATTCTAACATTGCTTATCTCTCTTCTATGAGTACATCTTTTATAAAATATTTAATAAATATTATCAATTTATAATGTGGTATGAAGGTCAGCAATAAAAAGACAAAGACAATGAAAATAGGCAGAATCATTGAAAATGTCAGCTGTGTTGTGAATGGAGAACCTGTGGAACAAGTAAAACATTTCAGCTATTTAGGCACGATTTTTACTGAAGATGGTAATTAAATATAGAAATAGACAACAGAATCAGCAAAGCTGGCATGGTGGGAAGTCAATTGAATAAATTCATATGGAATAAGAGAGAAATTAGTAGGAACGCTAAATTGGCTGTTTACAAGACAGTATTCAAACCAGTTTTAACTTATGGATCTGAGAGCTGGGTCAGAAGTAAAACACTTGACCAAAGACTAGAGACCACAGATATGAGAGTCCTGAGAAAGATTATAGATGTGAACAGATGGCATCAATGGCAATATCATATTAAAAACGAGGATATTAGGAAAGAACTTGTCATTGTCATCATCCAGGAATGCATTAGCAGAGCTAATCTCAGGTGGTATGGTCACTTAAACAGAATTGGAGAGGAAAGATTAACAAAACAAGTGTTCTCTGCCAGGTTGGCAGGAAAACGACCCAGAGGAAGACCAAGATATAGGTGGATTGATACGGTACAAAGTGCCTTATCATGTTGGAGGCTTAATGGATTTTTTACAACACTCAAAAAGAATTAAAATAGAATTTAATACCTCCTGTATTTCATCCTAGTCACTAGGACATCTACGGGGATTACAAAAACAATTAATGTAACATATACACAAATAACAAACAATACTAAGCCCAACTACGTGGGTGACACTAAAGTCCTATCTAGGTAGAGCGCCCTCTAAGGGCAGTAGTAGATGGCCTGGAATGTAAGGTGGGAACTCTGGTGATGAGTGTTTCCCAAATCTTCGGAAACTTAATGCAACCGTATTTATTGAGATTTGGTTGGTTTTTGAGAGCTGCTGCTGCTTCTAAGAAAAGTCTCTCTTTCTTGAATTTGCTGTGGTGGAGCATGGTGGTTTTCTTCCATGATACCCTGTGGGTGGTGTCCAAAACATGGTCAGCCAAGCCTGAATGGCCATAGTTGTGTTTGAAGATGTAAGACTTGTGTTCCTCTAGACGGATGGATGCTGATCTGCCTGTCTGTCCAAAGTATGCCAGCTTACAGGAACAGGGTACTTTGTAAACTCCAGGCAGAGAGAGAGGAGGGAGCTGATCTTTCGAAGATTTGGGAAACGCTCATCACCAGAGTTCCCACCTTACATTCCAGGCCATCTACTACTGCCCTTAGAGGGCGGCTACCTAGATAGGACTTTAGTGTCACCCACGTGGTTGGGCTTAGTATTGTTTGTTATTTGTGTATATGTTACATTAATTGTTTTTGTAATCCCCGTAGATGTCCTAGTGACTAGGACGAAATATAGGAAGTATTAAATTCTATTTTAATTATTTTTGAGTGTTGTAAAAAATCCATCAAGTCTCCAACATGATGTCCTCACAGCACTTAAGCCTCTACACACGTACAAAGTGCCTTAGCCGATAGAAATATAAGATCTGATAATGTTGGAGTCTTGACAAGTAACAGACTGATTTGGAGGAAAATTGTAGATAGGAAATTAATAATGATGTAATTTTGTTCATGTAGTACTATCATATCCTGTACACCCCTTGAGGCTACATAGCAGGAATTTGATGATGATATCAATTTATAACGTATCACTGGCATTATACAATCAAGTATTCCTTCCTTGAAATATTGACAATCTTTTTTCTTTATAATAACGTAATCTATATTTTATCAGTTGCATACAGCACATACCTAGAAGCATGCATATTCCCTACAAGGTTTTTACTGTTAAACGATGATAAAAGAATTGTATACCAATGCTAGAAGCATTAGAAATAAGAGAGAAGAATTTTTGGCATTAGTCAGTGAAATCTTACCAAAAGTTGTAGGCATTAGTGAAACTTGGCTGTCAGCAGAAGATGTGGTCACTGGAATTGAATGTGATGGGTACAGTATTTTCAGGGAGGATAGAGAAGATAGAACAGGAGGAGGAGTACTGTTGATGATAGCTGATGTGTTGCAGCCAAAGAAAGTAGTATATCATGATGATAGACATGTGAATGAGAGTTCATTTGAGGCAGTCTGGTGCGAAATAGTGACCAACGCAACCAAATATACAGTTGGATGCTGCTATAGGCCAGGGAGTACAGGGGGAGATATTGAATTCATGCATCAGCAACTTAGTGCAATGAGTGAAGGCTTAGTGATTATTATGGGGGATTTTAATTATGGTGATATCAATTCGAAGGAGGAAATATCACGTAGCAAAAAGGAAATGGAGTTCATACATCTTCTACGAGATAATTACTTGAAACAGCACGTAACTGAAGGGACACGTGGTGTGAGAGTGTTGGACCTGGTTATTGGTTCAGAGGTTATATGCATAAGTAAGGTGACCTCGTTACCTCCAGTTGGTGAAAGCGATCATGTGGTATTGACTTGGGAGGTTGCAAAATCTGTGGATTTTTCTATTAAGAAGGGGTATGTACGAAACTACAGGTTAGGCAATTATAACAAGCTTCAGAGTGAGCTTGCAGCCATCCCATGGCAGAACATATTGCAAGGGAAAGATGTTAGCAGTGCTTGGGATAAAATCAGCGGGTATCTGAGGAAAGCAATATCAGATTGTGTCCCCATGGTCAGGAGGTCAAACAAGGCAGGCATTAGATGGATGAGCAGTAGTATCAAGCTTGAACTGCAAAAAAAGAAAATGTTATGGAGAATTTACAAGGAGAAGGGCGATCAGGACACCCATGAGCAGTATAAGGCTCAAGCTAGGAAGGTTACCAGCATAGTAAGAAAAGCTAAATCAGATTATGAGAAGACCTTAGCCAAAGAGATCAAGGGTAATCCCAAAGAGTTCTTCCGCTATGTGGCAAGTAAGAGGAAGAATGACTTCGGAAGGATAACCTTAGTGGGTGCTGATGGTATTGAGGTGACAAAATCAGATGTAATAGTCGAGTTACTGAGTGATCACTTCTCAAAAGTCTATCACCCAAGTGAGGATATCTCTATACCTATAGCAATACCTAATGTGAGAATTGAAGCTAAAGAATCAGAGGTATTAAATATATTGCGAAACTTAAATGCAAACACTGCGGTAGGCTTAGATGGAATATCAGCTCGGGTGTTGCGTGAATGTGCAAATGAATTGTCAACCCCTCTTACCTGGATATTTAATTTAAGTTTGAACTCTGGTATGGTCCCTAGGGAGTGGAAGTTAGGCAAAGTGGTTCCTTTGCATAAGGGTGGCTCTAAAACTGCAGTATTGAATTACAGACCAATCACCATCTCAGGAGTAGTGGTAAAAGTATTGGAAAAGTTGGTTAAAGACAAAATTCAAGAATGGGTGGATCAGGATATGATACTCTATAGAGGCCAACATGGTTTTGTTAAAGGTAGATCCTGCCTTAGCAATCTATTAACTATCCATAATAGAATAACATCAGAGTTGGACAAAGGAACTGGCTACACAGTGGTACTTCGGGATGTTGCTAAGGCTTTTGACAGGATACCCCATAGAACACTGTTACGCAAATTGGAGCAGATGGGAATGGATATTAAATTGGTGATATGGATAGGAGAATGGCTCAGGGAGAGATACCATAAGGTGGTGTATGGAGGAGCCGAGTCCAGAATGAGGCAGGTGACCAGTGGTGTGCCTCAGGGCTCTGTGCTTGGGCCAATGTTGTTTAATTTGTATATAAATGATATAGGAAATGGCTTAAAGGGAGATATTCAGTTGTTTGCTGATGATGCAAAGTTGTGTAGTGCAATAAAAAATCAAGCTGATGTTGAAAGTTTGCAGGAGGATTTAAATAAGCTGGTAAAATGGGCAAAAGAAAATGGATGTCAGTTCAATGTGGAAAAGTGTAAAGTCTTGCATTTTGGGATTAAAAGATTACCAGCTGTGTACTACATAGATGGAAAGGTACTCCAAGAGATTGATGAGGCTAGGGACTTAGGGGTATTGGTAGATAAGGAGATGAAGTTCAGAGGACACATTGCTAAGGTGTCCAAGATTGCACATAGGATTACTTGGTTGTTGAGGAACACACTGACATCCAGAGATAAAGAGGTTATTATTCCCCTTTATAAAGCATTGATACTTCCACATTTGGATTACTGTGCTCAGGTCTGGTCACCTGGATTCCTTGGAGATGAGGAGGCTGTGGAGAGGGTTCAGAGAAGAGTGAACAAGTTGGTGAGTGATATAAAAAATGCTCCCTACATTGATAGAATGAGAGTTTGTGGATTGCAGAGATTGGTTGATAGGCGAAGAAGAGGGGATATGATAGAAACATTCAAATTACTAAAAGGTTTTTATAGGATTGATGCAGGGGAAATGTTTCAGCTGTGTGATAGTGATGGAAGAACAAGAGGTCATCTCTGGAAATTAAAGAAGAGTGTGGTTAACAAAGGTGTCAGAACAAGGTTTTTTGCCTGGAGGGTGGTGAATGAGTGGAATTCATTGCCTGACTTTGTTGTGAGCTCTTCATCTGTAAATGAATTCAAGAAGAGATATGACAGATATTGTTTTGCTAGTTTGGGTCTCCCGCGATGAGTCTACTGACTCCATGGAGATACCCGTAATAATAATAATAATAATAATAATAATTCTTAGGAATCTCAATTTATCAAAGTTTAACAAAAGTGATAAAGATAAGGCTTTGAATTATAGCCCGATCTGTGTGTCTGGAGTTGTGGTCAAAGTATTAGAGATGCTAGTGAGGACAAGGATTCAGAACTGGGTTGGGTTAACAACAGCAGAATTATTTTTGATGGATAGCATGGGTTTGCTAGGGGATTGTGTTTTAGCAATTCACTTGCTTATTATAACAAGGTGACAAACAGATTGAACAAAAGGTAATGCATACATAGTACCACACTTAGATTTTACAAAAGCTTTTGATAGATTGTTATAAATGACAAACTGGTAATTAAACTAAAACAGATGAGACTGGATAGCAGATTAGCTATCTGATAGGTATCAGCAAGTTGTGTATGGGGGGGGGGGGGGCAATATCCAAAAAGAGGAAAGTCACTAGTGTGTGTGCCCCCCCACAGGTCTGTTTTGGGAGTGTCATCGTTTAATTTGCATGTAAATGACACATTGGGAGGGGCTTGAATGGTTGTATACAGTTGTTTTCAGATGATGCAAAGTTGAGAAGAGTTAGAATAGAACAGGTGTTGTAGCCTTTGCAAGAGGATTTGAATAGACAAATGAGTTGGGCTTCCATTTTGGATTTGTTTCATATAACATTAGGGATATCTTAGAGGAGGTGGAGGAAATGAAAGATCAGGGGATGATGGTAGACAGGGACCTGAAATTTCAGGGATAATGTGTTAAAATTATGAGTGCAGCAGAGCAGATTATAATAATAATGTTAAATTCTGAATGAAAAGAATTATAATATAATAGTGTTTCATTCGGGATTTAACAGTCTGCCATTCCCAGAGTTGTGAGTTATTTATCCTGTGCTAATTCTTGGTAGAGTGTATATATCCTATGTGAACTGTGCACAGAAACTCGGAACTTAATCCCCTTATGTGAACCATTGCCAAGGGAATAGCACATGTATCGGAAATCGAGTGCTGTATGAAATAGTCGAAGTTATCCGCCAGTGCACATTTTGGTGCTAGTTACTATGCATGTTAACGAAGTCATCTGCCAGTGCACATTTTGGCACTAGCTGCAGAAGAAACATACACTGATTTGTATCAGTGCATGTATATGTAAAATGGGTTGCAGAGACAGCAAGACTCTCTTATTCTGTTCGCTTACTCCATCATCTCGTGGTTGTGGAAGATGAGAAGTATGGTGGGAGCTTCTAAGGAACCTGGAATGATGGTCATCTAGAGGCGAGGCAGGCATATGTTCCCAAGCCAACCAGATCGTTACAGTGTACCTGGATCCGACCAAACTACTGTGACCTGAGAGCAGTAACTACGTTCCTTGATGCAGTGAAAGACATACCCGCCATGAACCAGACCCTATCCACGGATATGACCAGAGAGAGGACTCCTGAGAAGCAAGGACGTGCTATTCAGAGCATGTGATAATAGGCAAAGTATATCATCTGTCTTAGTAAGGAATTCTTTTCTATGTCTTTTGTGAATGTACTATCGGGGACAAATATTGCCTTCTTGACTGTTCAAGTTTAAAAGTGTGATATCTTGAATCTTGTTCCAAGAGAAAGTGATATAAGTTAGAGATAGACTTGCTAAGGTTTACAGTAATAGATTGATAGGACTCTAGAATTCCTTGTTGTGCTTTGTTATATCCTGAATGACCAAGCAGAATGGGCATTTGAAATATATTGAATTGATAACCTTTGTCTATAAATTGTGCTTAGAAGCTTATAACACCAAGAAGGGTAGAAATCTATATGTTGAGAATTTAACCGTGCTCAGTATATTATTCTGTAAGATTGCTACTGTCTTATTAAGAATTTCTTAATCCCATGATCAATTAACTTATGTTTAGAATTTTCTTAATTAGTGTAAACTCATGTGTTAGCGTATTAAATGTTTTGTTTAAATTGAACCTTGTGCTTGCCTGAATTCATTTCATTGCACCACTCATTTTAATAGTTCGGATCTAAGCGGGAACCCAAAATTAATGTGAGAGCAAGGAACGATTAGAGAGCCACGATTGCTATATAACTTAAGGTAAAATAGATAAATTATCTAACGAGTATTTCATTTCAATTTAGATCGCTGTAGTATTGTACTTGCTGATTATTGATTCCTTGATATTGTTCTTACAACCTCCTGGATACAGAGTGGCACAGCTTAAATATAAATTTTCTCTGTGTTCAAAAGTGGAATCAATCAGCAGAAAGAACAAGGGAATTAGCGATCCCCATTGATAACCTCCCTGTTGTTCTAGCTCATGTATGTTATTATCCATCTAGAGAATAGGCCTAGAATGTCTCGTGACTGAATACCAAAAGTAGAGTTAGAGGCACAATAGATAGACAGAAATTGGACTGCTGCATTCAGGCTAGGAGAGAACGTCGCAACAAAGAAAACACGTACCAACAATGTGGAGAACCCTGCCATGTAGAAGTAAAGATGCTATAATTATGTAAAGATATAAGCTTTGATCAGACTGCACAGAGATTACTATGACAGATTTGGTTGCCTGGTTTTTAGAAGGATAAAGAGATGTTGGAAAGGGTTTAGAGTCAATTGAAGTAGTTTCTGGTCTCTGGAATGCTGATTAAAAGGGGCAAATTGCAGTCTAGTGGGAAGACATGATCAAAAGTTGGTAAGGGGTAATTACTGGATTAATGTGGATGAAATCTTCACAGAATGGGTGATGCTTCCTCCCCCCCCCCTTCGCAGAAATCATCATGACTGGTAATTACCAAAGCTGTGTGGCAGGAAGGCAAAATAATTGTTGTGCCCAAACCAGGGAAAGATCCAAATGATGTGAAAAACATACGACCTATCTCCTTGCTTTGCACCCCCCCTTTAAGCTCTTTGAAAGAATTCTCCTTAAAAGAATTTCACCACTCATCGAAAGAGCACTCCCGACTGAACAAGCTAGCGTCAGGCCAGGAAGAAGTTGCTGTGACCAGGTCCTGGTCCTGACAACTCAAATTGAAGCAGGCTTCCATAAGAAACTTAAATCTAGAGCCACTTTCATTGACCTAACATCTGCTTATGACACTGTCTGGATCAGGGGATTCCTCCTAAAACTAGGAAATATTATATATAAAGTGTAAAAAACTTTGCAACTTTTTGAATCTATTCTCTCCAACAGAAAGATCCAGGTTCATATTGGCAGAAAAAAAGAGCAGGCCCAAATTCCTTCACAGCGGTCTTCCTCAGGGCTCTGTGTTATCCCCCTATACTTTTTAACATCTACGTGTATGATCTACCTCATATCAGATCAAGCAAGTATATGTACGCCGATGACCTAGCGATCTTACATCAATCCACCTCCTTTACCAACCTTGAATACAGACCTGAACGCC
Organism: Typopeltis vanoorti; assembly: GCF_054136105.1. Classification (NCBI taxonomy): domain Eukaryota; kingdom Metazoa; phylum Arthropoda; class Arachnida; order Uropygi; family Thelyphonidae; genus Typopeltis; species Typopeltis vanoorti. The sequence continues at coordinate 23,565,549 of NC_143564.1, forward strand.
CTGGAAGAGTACTTCAAGCAGTGGTACTTGAAGCCAAATCCAACGAAAACAGTGTCCTCAGTATTTCACCTGTACAACGCAGAGGCAAATCGACAACTCAACCTTTCTTTCTGTGGAAAAATGGTAGAACATGAGCCTCACCCAAAATACCTTGGAGTGAGCCTGGACAGAAGCCTAAACAATAAAAGGCACATCATCAACCTCACCAATAAAATTAAAACCAGAAATAACATCATTTCAAGGCTTGCTGGAACAACCTGGGGTTGTGGTGCAGAAGTCCTAAGGTCGTTGCACCAGCCATTGCATTCTCTGCAGCAGAATATTGTACCCTTGTCTGGAAAAGAAGTACACACACACACTAACATTATAGACACCCAGCTGAACTCTACCATGTGCACAATTAATGGAACAGTGAGAAACACCCCTCTCTCCTGGCTGCTGTTCTATCTAACATTGCTCGACCACACAAACAGAGAAGACAAGCCTCGATTAAGGAATTTAATAAAGCAATGCGCAACCCACTCCTACCCCTACACCAGACTCTCATAAACCCACCTAGTCTTCGCCTCAAATCTAGAAAGCCTCTCTGGTCCTACAATCTCCCAACAAACGGCTTCCTGGTAGAAGATCCCTGCAGCCTGGTTTTGATCTTCCTAGGAAGATTTGGTGATCAATAAACAGGATCAGAAGCAAAAATAATGCAAAAGTAACTTGTCATAATCAAGCCAGAGACAATTATCATCCTGCTGCACCAAGTATGACAAGGCTGCATGTTCTCACAACACTTCACAACATAAATGTAGCTGTATCCGAGGTTTAAGTAGAGAGCAGTTGTGTCTTGTGTGAGAAAACTTGACCCATTAGAGGAGGCCCATTTCACATTGTATCATCATCTTCTAATATGAGGAGGAGTTCTGCTGATACCATGATGAGGACTATGAGAGTGACTACGAGAATGACGTCTTCGTGGTGAGACGGGACCATGATCTTGTGTTTCCTCCATAACCACCGCCACCACCATACCAACTACAGGTCAAGGTCCAGGCTGGAAAGCCAATTCAAGGCCACATCTAGTCAGGGCAGATGTGGCTACCTTCTACATAAATGGGGACTGTCAAATCACCCTTATTGTGATTGTTCTCCCATGGCTCAGACGATTACTCAATTGTGTATGACTGCCCAAGGTGCCAATTTCACGGTGGTGGCCTACAGGACATCCACAAGGTGACAGATGAAGCCTTGAATTGGCTTTCCAGCCTGGACCTTGACCTGTGGTTGTTATGGTGGCAGTGGTTATGGAAGAAACACAAGATCATGGTCCCATCTCACCACAAAGACATCGTTCTCATAGTCACTCTCATGGTCCTCGTCATAGTATCAGCAGAACTCCTCATGTTAGAAGATGATGATACAATGTGAAATGGGCCTCCTCTAATGGATCAAGTTTTCTCACACAAGACATAACTGCTCTCTACTTAAACCTCGGATACAGCTACATTTATGTTGTGAGAACATGCAGCCTTGTCATACTTGGTGCAGTAGGATGATAATTGTCTCTGGCTTGATTATGACAAGTTACTTTTGCTTTATTTTTTTTAAAAAAAGGAAAGACTTAGAAAGCCGGTTGTGCCTTTTATGTAATGAACTTTTCACTTACCAGTTTCATGTAGCCATAAGCATAAATAAATTCTAAAACTGAAATTTTAAGAATGTTGCAGAAACCTACTGAAAGCTTAAGGAAGTGTTTGGTGATAATGCTATGAGATAAAACAAAACTTTTTTGTTGTACAAACACTTCAAGGGGAGAAAAATGCCTGTTGATGATGACAAGTGTTCTAGGCAACTGTCAACAAGCATAACACTGGAAAACATTGCAAAAGCGCATGCACAAAGATATCTTACAGATTGTAGGGAAACTATTAATGATGTTTATGAGATCACAGGACTGTATGGGACTGTTCACTATCTGCAGGGAGCTCAAAGATGATCCCAACTTCACCTGTTCCCCAAGATTAAATTCCAACTGCAAGGGCAGTCTTTTGACACGATTGAGAAGATTCAGGCAGAATTGCAGGAGGTGCTCAATACACTCACACTTGAGCACTTCCAGGGATGCACAAATCATGGAAAAACTACTGGGATTGTTCTAGATATGCCCAAGGAGGCCACTTTGAAGGAGACAGTGGAAACTAGAAGTTAGGATATGTAACTCTCTTGTAGTTTTTTATTCTTTTTCTATGGTCAAATTCCATAATTTTTTCGGTAGCATTTCATAATGGACTGCATCTGAAGAGATATGTTGCATGTCAACTAGAGAGATCATTAAAGGGAGGGAGTAATAACAGAGGTGAACAAGAAATCTGAGGAAATAAGAGGTGGCATGAAGGGCCACGGGAGCAGGGTAGGAGAGACTGAGGAAGTTCTTATGAATGGAGAAATAAGCAGAGTGAAATATAAGAATTCAGATTCTCTGAGATAAGAATGAGAAAATCTGAATATTGGACAAGGTAAGAGACTCAGATGGAATGGACAAGGAGACACAGCATAAGGAAGTTGAATGCTTCCAGCATCCATCATTCTTCAATCATTATATGAGGGTTGGTTAACAAAGAAATGGGATGGCCTGAGTGGAGCATATGAATATGGGAAAAAGTATGAGATAAGTGGTGATGTAGAGAAGTCACAGAAAAAAGATGGAGTGTGTAGGACATTTATGGAGTCCAAAATGAATTTTTGGGTTTTGTTTACAAAGATTGGGCATATCAAAAATAAGAAAGACAAAATAATTGATGCATTCATCAAGTTCATTTCCCCAAGGATTTGTGGAGTAAGGAAATAAGGAAGATATCCTGATTGGGAGGGGGGGATGAGCAGCTGTTTTGTTTTCAGTGTTGTGGAGATTAGGAGAATATGGGATTTTTTTAGAGAGGGGATAAAAAAGTTTAAAGAAATAGAATTAGAGACCTACAGATTAATCTGAAAGAAATTTCTTTCAAAATGATGAATGAGTACCAGAAGATAAAAAATTTAGAAGAAAGTCTCATATTATTGTTTTAATAGGATAAACAATAGCACAGTTGGGAAAAGGTGAGCTGTTGTCAGTTTTAGTCCACTGCTTGTTTTTCTTTACTGTGTTTGCTCCAGTCAGTAGACAAATATGAAGTTAGAACATTTATTTGCTTCAGGACAGAAGCAATTTTCTTTTAATACTAGAAACAAGATGGAAACAGCATTCAGAAAGAAAGAACTGATTTCATTAGTGTAAAGCTAACAGTTTATGCTAAGTGTTATTTTCCTTTTGGGAAATTTTCTGAAACAGAGTAAACTTTTCTGGTAATTATTTACATTGAAGTCTTGAATCAGAGTGAGATGACTTATCTAGGAACTGTTATACTGGAAAGTCAAAGTTGTTAAATTCTGGATATGATTAGCAGAATAGCAGAATAATTTGCTTCTTTGCTTTGTTGTTAGTTTTTTTTTTTTTTTTTTAAATTCTATTTAAAAAACTTCTATTTTTTTTAATAGAATTAAAAAAAGTTTCTTTCGTGTTACATTTCTCATCTTATTTATGAGACTATGATAAGTGAAGTAATATATGAGATTTTAAAAGTTAAAGGAAACTAGAATTCTTTAAAGTAATTAAATATATAGGCAGTCCCTGACTTACATAAATTTGACTCAAACAAAATTCAGACTTGCACAAATTATTTTGAAAGGGCTACCAAAAAAAAAAAAAAAAATTAGTTATAAAAATTTTACTTTTAATTATTTTCATTATGTTAGGAGCACACCACCTAATGGTGGTCATTAGTAAGGCAAACAGTCTATGCAAGTATGCATGCACCTTCCTCACTACTGTATACAGAAGTGGTATGTATTTGTATACTCATATTTTCTGTGTTTGTGCATTCTGGGAAAACCAGAATGGAAAGGGAACATCAGTGGAAGATGTAAGTGAACTAAAACTGATCTAGAGATGAAAATTATAAAGAAAAAAAAATTACCCAATACTAATTTGATAATAATCATTTAAAGCTTTCTACTGTAGGAACATAATTTCTACTGACACATTTCCTGCTGCATTTTTAGTTTTTGAAGTTGATTTTAGTTGTGACAAGCATTATAAAATGTGTTTCTCCCTGCTAGATGTACACTCAATGCTCTTGAATGTGATACTTCCGTGACCTAATGATTTTTCATGATGAAAATTTCCAGATAACACCAGTAAAGAAATCAATATGATGATGAACAAAGCAATTGGAGGATATATGCAAATACTTCATTGTCATAAAATTCCAAAGAAAATAGATGACACTTTCAGATGTTATTGAGAGATTTATAAAGAGAGAGGGAAAAAAGAAGCCACTGGCCAGTCAACTGTTTATAATTTCATACAGAAGGTTAAATGGCCAAATTGAGAAAACATCACTATCAACAATAACATAGTCAATGAGACTTTTCTTATTCCTTGCTTCTTCTTTCCATGTGAATTTGTGCACATTTTTATGTTGGAATAACCAGTCCATGTCCTGAGCAGAAATCCAACAGGTATTTGCCATTATTATTATTAGCTTTGCTCTTCTCTCCGAATTTTCTCAAAATATTTTGGTATGTCTGAGAATCATTTCCTACTCTGCTATTTAGATCTCCAACAAAAACCAACTTTTCCTTTTTCACTGTGTCAGTAGCTTTCTCTAGAGCCTCAAAAAATTCCTCCACTTCTACCTTAGTAGAACCTTCTGTGGGACCATAGGCACAAATAAGTCTCATTGGCCAATTTCCCATTCTCATATTTGTCCACATCACTCTCTTTAAATTGCCTGCCATTAAAGAAGATTAGCCTTGTATTTAGTGTTGAATATTATTGCTACTCCTTTTCCTTGATTGTCAGTGCCTGATTATAACATTTTGTATTTATTACTTAGAAAGATCTCACCATTTTTTGTCTTTTTTGTTTCAGTCACTCCTATTAAGTCGATCTAGTACTTATCCAATTCGTCAGCTAGATCCATTTCTTTGCCATTCAGACTTCTTATGTTGATAGCACCAATCTTGAACTCTGGTAATGTTGAGTTGGGGAGCATGTTTTAGGATTTGTTCCAGTAGCTTTTTTGTTGTTTGCCCAGGTTCCCTGGCAAAAGTAACAGGGCCTTGTTAAACTGGGTGACACCTCTGCTGGCATGAAATTCTGTCATGTTGTACCATCAGTTACTACTGTTATTTATAGAAATAGGTTATACTTCAAAACTTTACAAAATAAACAAATACTTTCTTGATCACATTTAAATCTGTGTTTGAGGCTAAATCAAGAAAGATGTTTAAAATGCTAAGTGAAAGTCAACTTTTGAATTAATTAATATTATTAATTTAATTTATTAGTTTTTTTGTCATCATCATCATCAAATTCCTGCCAATATACCCTCAAGAGGGGTGTACTGGATAAAACAGTACTACATGAAAAATTTCCTATCTACAATTTTCCTCCAAATCACTCTGTTACTTGTCAAGACTCCAACATTATCAGAACATATATTTCTATCTTCTAATGCACTTTTTACTGTATCAATCCACCTATATCTTGGTCTTCCTCTGGGTCATTTTCCTGCCAACCTGTCAAAGAACACTTGTTTTGCTAATCTTTCCTCGCCTATTCTGTTTAAGTGACCATACCACCTGAGATTAGCTCTGCTAAAGCATTTCTGGATGTTGACAATGTCAAGTTCTTTCCTAATATCCTCGTTTTTAATATGATATTGCCATTGATGCCACCATCTGTTCATGCCTCTAATCTTTCTCAGGACTCTCATATCTGCAGCCTCTAGACTTTGGTAAAGTGTTTTACTTCTAATCCATCTCTCAGATCCATAAATTAAAACTGGTTTGAACACTGTCTTGTTAGTGTTCCAACTAATTTCTCTCTTATTCCATATGAATTTATTCAGTTGATTTCTTACCATGCCAACTTTGTTGATTCTGTTGTCTGTTGACATTTGCAATGCTTCTACCTATTTTAATTATCTTTGTCTTGTTATTGCTGACTTCATACCATATCTATTACAACAGTTATTCAATTTAGTTAGGGAATCTTGCAGACTTGTAGCAGATTTATTTAAAAGTATAACATCGTTTGCATTAAGCAAAGAGCTGACATTAATATCTCCAATTTTGATATCAGGACTAATACCACTTTCCTTCATAAAATGATCCATATAGATAATGAATAAAAGAGGAAATAATGTACATTCTTGTCTGATACCAGATTTGACATTAAACCATCTTCCTGTACTTCCTTCAATTCTAACTGCTGACTTGCAACTCAAATAAAGACTAAGTATTGCTTGATATAATACCCCATTGACACCATATAACTGTAGCGTATTGAATAGCTTCCCTCTTGGCACCTTGTCATATGCCTTTTCCAAATCTACAAAACTTAAATACAGATCTCTGTTATATTATCATATTTTCTCAACCATTTGTCGTAAAGTGAAGATCTGATCCTGACAGCCTCTATTTGGCCTGAATCCAGCTTGTACTTCCCCAATTCTTCTCAACCGTTTCTCAAGTATACTTGCATAAATATTACCAGGAACACTCAGTAGGGAAATACCTCTGTAATTTTCATTCAGTTTTATTTCCTTTTTATATATGGACACTATGAAAGCTCTACTCAAATCATCGGGAAGTCGTCTCTCTGTCAAGGCTTTTTGAACTATGCAATGCAGCCACTGTAAGACTTTTATATCTTCATACTTGAGAATTTTTTTTCGAATATCATCTACTGCTGCTGTCGTTCACATTTCAATCCTTCGATGGTTTTTCCTAATTCAAGTATGGATACGTATTCCTGACTGTATGCATGTTGAGTGTTTTTTACCACTGTGCTATCACTGCTTGTTTTATTTAGCAATTTTTCAAAGTAATTACTCCATACTTCAAGGATATCTTTTTCTCCCTTTTTCAGGTCACTTTTATCATCTCTAATTTCTTTTACAACACTCTTTCCTCCATTTCTGATCTTTTTCAACAACCTCCAGAATATTTTGCCACCTTCTTGATATTTATTTTCTATGCTCTTACCAAAGTCTTCCCATGACTTTTGTTTAGCTAGTTTTACACAGTGTTTAGCTTTCTTACATTTGTCTCTGTATTCTCTAAGAACACTAGCTGACTTATTTGCCAGGAACTTTTGATATGCTTTCTTTTTTTCCTTCACTGCCTCTTTAACTTCCTGTGTCCACCATGGAGTTCTGATTTTTCTATTCTTTCAGACAACCTCACCACATGCTTCTCTGGCTGAATCAATCAGGGTTTTCTTCAAAGCTTGCCACTGAATCTCCAGGGTATGGTTCTTGTTCTCAAACCATTTCATTTTTTCTTCAATAACCTTTGTGTATTTTAGTCTAAAATTCACATCTGAGAGATGCTCAAGTTTTATCTGCTTTAAAACTTTCTTACAAGTTCTTCTTTTCAAAATAAAATTAAATTTTATCCTGCTCAAGACCAAATAGGGATCACTTCCAATTTCAAATCCACTGTTCACTCTGGTGTCTCACCAGGGAGAAAACATCACTATTGACAATAACTTGTATATAATATATAAACTGCCCCCCCCCCCCCCACCCCCCCCCCCCCCCACCCCCCCCCCCCCCCACCCCCCCCCCCCCCCACCCCCCCCCCCCCCCACCCCCCCCCCCCCCCACCCCCCCCCCCCCCCACCCCCCCCCCCCCCCACCCCCCCCCCCCCCCACCCCCCCCCCCCCCCACCCCCCCCCCCCCCCACCCCCCCCCCCCCCCACCCCCCCCCCCCCCCACCCCCCCCCCCCCCCACCCCCCCCCCCCCCCACCCCCCCCCCCCCCCACCCCCCCCCCCCCCCACCCCCCCCCCCCCCCACCCCCCCCCCCCCCCACCCCCCCCCCCCCCCACCCCCCCCCCCCCCCACCCCCCCCCCCCCCCACCCCCCCCCCCCCCCACCCCCCCCCCCCCCCACCCCCCCCCCCCCCCACCCCCCCCCCCCCCCACCCCCCCCCCCCCCCACCCCCCCCCCCCCCCACCCCCCCCCCCCCCCACCCCCCCCCCCCCCCACCCCCCCCCCCCCCCACCCCCCATAGCAAGAATGTGGTGGCTTTGAACTTCTTTGATGACCTTGATATGAAGTGAACCTTTGTGATGGTATTTTGTCGACTGTCTCTTGTTTTCATATTAAAAATGATACAGCTGGACTTTTTCCCTGTAATATCATCATACAGTATATCAGCTGTTTCATTTTCTCATTTAGCGTTGGGGAACCCATTGCATTACATTGCACAATCTGTGGAGTCTGCAGTCAGTTAGATATCACCTGCACCCAATATCATGTGAAATACTTTACCTGTTTCATTTGCTTATGTCTGCAGCAAAATGGGTCAATTTCTATTTGATGATTTCATCGATGTTAATACCAATGTGTAAAACCAATTGCTTTTCACGATCTTCTTTAGTGCTACCTATCACGCTTGTTCAGAGTTTCTCAATGTTGATATCTATAGCCCATTGTTGAACATTATATTGATGTCTGTACACTAGTTTTCCCATAAACAACTTTCATTTGCTAATAAATGTTAATGACAAATGTTTTCTTTAGTCATAAAGTTATTCATTGTACTGTTTAATCTGATTGACATCCTCTCCATGCTTTTATGCTGTTTCACACTGTTTAGTGTGTGTGTGTGGGGGGGGTACATTAAGTTTCAGCTTTCTCTTATAAATTTCTCACTCAGGCAGTTTTGCATATAAAAGAATATCAGGTTATGATGGAACAATTGACTAGCTTACCATAAGGGATGCTAAAACATTCATTTTTTGTGACATTTTTTTTTTGTTTCTATGACTTTAGTAATAATTGATGTATATCATGATATTTAGTTATGTTGAAAGGAATGCTTAGATGCTTAAAATATCTTAAATGCTTGACCAGACAAAAAAAGTATTGATTGTATTAAGAATTTATGATCATTTTTTACAAGTAAACTGATGCAGATTGTGAAATTGTGTGCTCAGATTGGCAGTTAATAGAAAGCTAGTTTGTTCGTGTTTTTTTTTTTTTTAAATTGATTTTAGCTACTGTAATAATCTTTGTTAGCTGTCATTTAGTGTTATCCTTGGGAGAGAAAGTGCTCAATGAGACATTATAGGCTGTGGTGTTGGTTTGTTGGAAGCAATTTGTTTCTTCACAATAGTTCATTATATAATACTCATTTTAAAGGAACAGAATTGAAATAGTCACAAAATAACAGAAAAATTTCTTAAATAAATCTTGACAAATTCAGGGATGACTATTCTCAAATTGTTATCATTGAAGATTATAATTACAGGAGTGAGAACTGGAAGAATAATATAGCATATGGAACCAGTGATGTACCAGTCTAATGCTGCATGAGGCGGGAAGGTATACAAAGTTTTAGTGTTGGTAGTTTTAGAAGATTGAGATAATTGGATACTAAGATAGAAAAAAAATAAAATAATTATCAGAGATTGAGTTAAGGGCAACAAACTACAAAGCTGGAACTGATACTTGCTACTTGCTTTATAGGAGTAGCAACCGATTAAACATTTTTTAAAGATCTGTTAATTTCACATTTTAAATTGGCATTTAGTTATAATTACAATATATTGAAATCAAAGTAATTATGTTTTTGTATGATGATACAACATGATGGTATTGGCAGTTACTGGATCATGCTGGCTGGGGCATCATCTGGTTAAACAACGACCCTTTTGTTTTTATCAGGAAACCAGGATGAATAGCAAGAAGTCAGCTAAATGCCAAATCCATGTGGGAGGTTTAATGGAATATTATCAGCACTGAGAAAGGATTAAAACTAATTTCAATGCTTCCATTTCATCTCAGTCACAGAGACATCTTCAGGGATTACAAAAAAACTTTTTGTTACAACACACACAAATACAATACAATGATAAGTAAAACAAGCGAGTGAAACAAGTGAGGGTGCACCACTTAGATAGGTGGTGCACCCTCTGTGGGCATTTGCAGGTGGCCTAGGATGTAAAGAGGGAGCTCTGATAATTAATGTTTCCAAAATTTTTGATTCCTGAGTGCAGATGCAGATTCAAAAAACAGTCTTTCTTTTTTGAAATTTACTCTTGGGCATGATGTTTTTTTTTTTCTAGGAGATCCTGTGACTTGTATCCAAAACATGGTCTGCAAGGCCAGATTGACCATAATCATGATTGCATATGTATGACCTGGGTTCTTCTAACCGGATGGTTGCTGATCTGCCTGTCTGTCCGAAATAATCCAGCTTACAAGAACAAGGTACTCTATATACTCCAGGCACTGAGAGAGGAGGGAGCTGATCTTTGGGGGAATGGATAAGGATAGTAAGTTTACGGTAGGGCTTAAAAGCTGTATAGAGGTTGTACTTTTTTAACAACGTGGTTATTTTTTCTGATATGTCATGGATGTAAGGTATAGTGATGGCATTTCTGAAGAGATGGTCAGGGAATAGGGAAGGAATTGATTATTTTTTTAATTCTATAATCACTGTAGCCATTGGAAAGGAAGGTGCTGTGCATATGATTGAGTTCAGCTGAAAGGGCGATTCCACTGGAACAAGGATTGTGGGTTCTATTGGTTAGTGTTTTAATAATACCATATTGTTGAGAGGGGTATTGGTGGGAGAGCTTGTGAATGTATCTGCCTGTATGAGTTTTCTATATACAGAGAAAGAAAGGTTACCATTAGAAAGGCATGTTACTAATATGTCTAAGAAGGGTAAACTATTGTTATTTTCCTTTTCCATTGTAAACTGAATTCTTGGATGTAGGCTACTGAGGTGACTGAGGAAGGAGTCTAATGTGTATGTGGGCCATGAGGTCAAATAGAGAACACATCATCTACATATCTTAGCCAGATAGAAGGTTTTAGAGGAGAAGAGTCTATGGCTCGTTTTTCAAAATTTTTTTCACGTAAAAGGTGGCAAGAGGGGGGGATCAAGGAAAAGAGCTCATAAATCTTAGAGCTCTTTTCCTTTGCCATCAATTCTGGTTATTTTTCTTGGAAGAACAAAATCTCCAAACAGATAGAGAGAACTACCTTGGGTTCCCTTCTCACTACCCCTTCCCCTCTTGCTAATTTTTACATGAAAAAAATTTTGAAAAACGAGCCATGGATCTTCCCCTCTAAAACCTTCTATCTGGCTAAGATATGCAGATGATCTGTTCTCTATTTGGTCTCATGGCCCACACACATTAGACTCCTTCCTCAGTCACCTCAATAGCCTACATCCAGGAATCCACTTTACAATGGAAAAGGAAAATAACAATAGTTTACCCTTCCTAGACACCTTAGTAACACACCTTCCTAATAGTAACTTTCTTTCTCTGTATATAGAAAACCTACTCCTACAGGCAGATACATTCACAAACTCTCTCACCACCATCTCTTTCAACAATATGGCATTATTAAAACTCTAACCCAGTGATTCTCAAACTTTTTCGGGCCACTGTTCCCTCGAATCTATAAACTCATCGTCAGTGCCCCTCTGTCTTACCTGAGCCCACCTTACATTCAGAAAAGCGATTCACACAACCCACAAGGAATAGTAATAACATTTTAAAAACAAATTATTAATTTATAATTTAAATTTATTTTAAATCCAAATAAAAAACATTTAACTTTAATAGCAACTTTACATTAAAATCTAATAAAACATTGTATTATAAGGCTATTCAATAGCATCTATTGACTGAAAATATGTCCTGAAAATCCTTAATGTGATGGATGGGTTTCATGGAGTGATACCAGTTTTCTTATGTCTGGGTTTAATATCACTTAGCAGGAGTCTTAAATCTCCATGTTGAGTTATCTGGAGTCTTATTCAAATTAAGTGGATATTGAATCCAACATTATTTCAAAGCCGAATAGAGAAACTACAAGATTTTCATATGGAATATAGAAACTATAAAAGTTTTGGCGGATCCAAGTATAAGCAAACCTTTCATGACAGGGGCAACTTGTAGTAAAAGTGGAGTAATACTGATCACTATCCTTAGTATTTCCCATAATAAAAAGACATCTGTCTGCTAGCAGATGTGTTTTATATTATGGGAAATACTAAGGATAGTAATCAGAATTTACTCCATCTTTACTATGAGTTGCCCCTGTCATGAAGTTTGCTTACGTTTGGATCTGCCGAAACTTTTGTAGTTTCTATATTCAGCATGAAACTCTTGTAGTTTCTCTATTCCGCTTTGAAATCTCTTTGCAGAAAGAGCAGAGATCTCTTTCTGCAAAATTTCTCTAAGAAATTTAAGGTTTCTTAAATTTTGGCTTCAACTCAAAGTCATTTTGTAGCTCGATTAATTCTTCCTCCATGGCTCCCACTACGTCAGTATTGGAAAATGGATTTATTACCTAATCTGGAACTTCCTTCCAACGAAAGTAAATCCTTGATCTACTTTCCTTGTCAGGATGTACTTTCTTCAAATGTTCAATTATTCTGGAAGGCTTCATGACCTTATTAGATAAGACCCTTCCACACATTGGCAGCTGCTGGTTTGTTGGTGCTGGTATGCATCCATATTTTAGGTATTTAATGCTATACTGCCGACATTTCTTCTTTGACGTATCTGCATCTGCCATTTCTATTCTGGAAAATGCAGAAATAAGCATACATACATATTTGAAAGCAGTTTTTGTAAATAATAATCTTTATTTTTATTATTTACAAGGGCGATTCCACTGGAACAAGGATTGTGGGTTCTATTGGTTAGTCCCAAAATTTGCCAAGCTGTGACACAACACTTACATAGCTAAAAGCTTCACATTTTTGTTCAGTAAATAAGAATATGGGAAAATACATTATAACATACTTAATACTATTAAGGTAAAAAAGGACCACTTCAGAAATTACCAACAAAAAACTCGAAAAGTGTCTTGGAAAATAACAACATGAAAAACAATGAAAAATTTCTTGGAAACAACAACAATAATAATAATCAAACAGCAGCAATTAATTATTGCACATTTCAGCATTTTGCAGCACACCTTCAGCACCCCCTGCTGCCTGCTTGCCTCTTAGCGCCCCCTTAAGTAATCCCGCCGCCCACTGGGGGGGGGGGGGTACTGCCCACTTTGGGAACCACTGCTCTAACCAATAGAGCCCACAATCTTTGTTCCAGTGAAACCGTCCTTTCAGCCGAACTCAAACACATACACAGCACCTTCCTTTCCAATGGCTACAGTGATTATAGAATTTAAAAAAAATAATCACTTCCTTCCACATTCCCTGACCTTCTCTTCAGAAGAACTTCAGAAATGCCATCACCATACATTACATCTGTGGCACATCAGAAAAAATAGCCAGGTCGTTAAAAAAGTATAACCTCCATACAGCATTTAAGCCCTACCATAAATTTACTACCTTATCCGTTCCTCCAAAGATCAGCTCTCTCAGAGTATATTATTATTATTATTGACACCTCCAGGGAGTCCAAGGACTCATCGAGGGAGGGCACCTACTCTACAACTCTGTCTCAATCACTCAATTTATCATCGAACTGCAATTACACCAACACCATCTACCGTCCACCACCACTGCTACTCGTATATGATGTGACATTCCTGTCTGTGGAGAGAACTTTCTAAGACTATTTGAAGGTGAATGTTTTAACACATTGTGTACTGTTATTTTAGTCTCAGTCAAAATGGAAAGTCTTCAATGCTGCTGTTTGTCTGCAACTCATCCAGTTTTCCCAAAAGTGTTTGATTAATCTCCTAATTGTCAAATTTTGAGGAACAACAGAGTTAGGATACTTCTGACAAAACCCCTCCACAATATTTGCATAACAATAACTGGCAAATAACAGCTCATTGGTCCTAGGAAAGTACCATTTTGCTTTCTTCATAAACGAAACTATAGATGTTGTTGTCATCCAGTCCATTGAAGAGCTCCTTGATATGACAGTGGATCTATAGAACTGGTTTGGCAATCTGTTGAACTTTGATGGAGTAGAGCTTTTCTCTAGGGTTATTGTCAATTTTCTGTAGAGCAACAGCAATTGCTGGACAAGAATAGATATGCATGTGTAAGTTCAACTCCTGGACAGTTCTTGTATGCTTCATAGCTCCTACTAACATCTGGCTGAATTTTCATGCTTTTAAAATGTTCCATCCTTAGGCTGGTGATGATTGTGGTTATTTCTCTATTTTCATTAATTTCACTGATTTCATTCTTCTTCTTCTTCTTGAGTATTTCTTTTATCAATCTTATTTTGGCGACAGAGTTAGCATCAGTTAGTGATAGTGGGTATAATTTTTGAGGTAATGTCTTGCTTCTTTGGCTAGACAATCTGTTCTTTCATTGGCTTCAATATTACATCGGCTGGTATCCATTGCAGTATTCAGTTCTTATTTTTCAAATTTAATGTTGTTAGTTGTTCATGAATTTCCTGTGTGGGTTTTGTTTTCCATTTTTTAATGCTTCAAGTGCAGATTTAGAGTCACTGTAGATGGTTATTCCTACTGTAATGTTTATTACTAGTTTAGAGAGACAGAACTTGAGAGCTGCTTGTATGTGTTGTGTCTGTCTTTTATCCAGCCTTATATTTGCTAGCTGTTGTTTGACCTCACTTTCAAACATAAAGAAAATTTTTATTATACTGCACCACTCTGTGTTTGAAATCACACAATTTTTGTGAGGGAATCAAGCACCAATTAGCACTACAGCTATGAGAACTTACTACAGGCCGAAATTGTCTTACTTATATATATGGTTTCCTGCAAGATTCGTATTTTAATGAGCAGTGCAATGAAACTGAAATTAGGCAAGCACAAGAATCAAGTTAAACAAGATATTTAATTCTCTCACAAAATTATTCTTACATAAGAAACAAGAACTCTATTAAGATCAATACAACTAGAAAATACATTCGATAAAGTATTAAGATTCTACTCAGCTGAGTGCATCATTTACTGCTAGAACTTATATATATGACTCGCAATTCACATCCGTTAGGATTTCAACTTAGTTTCAATTTAAACAATATCAATATTCAGTAAAACATTCAAAAAGTTAGTCCTTTTTAGTCTCAGTGAAATATTCGTAAACTTCAATTTATGAAACATTTAACAAGCATCATCAATATTTATCACAGGATTAAAATAGTTCTTAAAAGGCTCAGTCTTGATTTTACATATACATAGTGAAATAACACATTCAAACACGAACTAATTCTTCAATGAAGTTTCTCACATTAATTTCACAAGGAAATGTTTTATAATATGGGGATTTGCTATTAAGAGGTGTAATAATTGAGAGTTTAACGAAGTCGTACCAGCCGGGCACGAACATAAAGGACGTCAGCGAATCTATTCGACTGCAAAAACAGAGGGTGAAAGAGATGATAATCGTGGCAGGAATGAATGATTTGAAAGAGGACAAAATGGAAATGATAGAAGATGTGAGGGAGTTATTTGAGGTAGCAAAAGAGAAGAGTGAGAGAGTTAGGATGGTGAGTATCTTACCGCGGTATGACAGTGAAGTGTTTAGAAGGAGGGCCATAATTGCAGATGACTTTATGCGTGGGTTATGCATGGAGAGTGGTGTGGAATTTGTGGAAGTGTGGAATGAGTTCGATGGGCGAAAGGACTTATATAAGATGGATGGGTTGCATTTGAATGGAGTTGGTGTACGGAGACTTGAAAAAGTGTTGATGAATGATGTGGAAGTGGATGTACAGACTCAGGGAAACTAGATTTATTAAGAGGGGGGGGGGAGTAGATATGCTGACTTTAGGGAGGCAGTTAAGTGTATGAATGAGTATATTATGCCCGAGCGAGTACGACGGACAACAAATCAGAATGGGATAGTTAGTATAAGGCATCAAAGTAGGGATGGGACAAATAGGCTTCTGCGATTCATGTACACTAATGCCAGCAGTATTAGGAACAAGAAGGAAGAGTTTTTGACCATGGTTGGCACTTCCAGGCCACAGGTTGTTGGTATTAGTGAAACATGGCTGACAGAAGATGAAAAAGCTAGTGGGATTGAATGTGACGGGTATAGCGTGTTCAGGAGTGACAGGGTGAATAAAAAGGGGGAAGGAGTGTTATTGATGATAGCTGATGAGCTTCAGACAACGAGTATAGAAGTTGAACTGCAGGATGGGGAAAAAAGCACATTTGAGGCTGTTTGGTGTGAGATAGAATCTAGCAGAACAAAATATACAATTGGGTGCTGCTATAGACCAGGTGATGGAATAGATGGTGGGGATAGTATGCATAAGCAAATAGAAGAAATGAGTGGAAGGAGGGTAATTATTATGGGTGATTTCAATTATGGTAACATTGACTGGAAAGAGGAGAGGGCACATGGGAGGAAGGAATTGGATTTTATGCGGTTATTAAGGGACAACTATCTACGGCAACATGTAGTGGAAAATACCAAGGGGCAGAGAGTGCTGGACCTAGTAATTGCAACTGAGAATGTGGCTGTAACGAACATGACCATGTTGCCACCAACTGGTGAGAGTGACCATAAGGTAATGACTTAGGAGGTGGCTAAAGGAGTCAAATTTACAATTAAGACAGGGTACATGTGGAATTACCGGGCTGGTAAGTATGACAAGCTTAGGTGTGTGCTTGGCTCAATGCCATGGCATGTAAAACTGCAAGGGCTGGATGTTGATAGTGCATGGGAGGTGGTTAAGAACTGTTTGCAGGAGGCAATGGTTGACTGTATACCAAGAGTCCGAATAATAAGGTAATCAAGTAGGGGTTAAATGGATGAATAACACTATTAAGCTTGAGCTGCAAAAAAAGAAACAATTGTGGAGGGAATTTAAGGAGAAGGGTGACCATCAGGCGCAGGAACAATATAAAGCTCAGGCCAGGATAGTAACAAGGGTGGTAAGAAAAGCAAAAGCAGATTACGAAAGGAAATTGGCCACGCAGGCTAAAGAGAATCCCAAACAGTTTTTTCAATATGTTGCAAGTAAAGGGAAAAATGCTCATGGTAGAATGATCTTAAAAAATGCTGAGGGTAGGGAGGTAACCGAATCAGTCGATATTGTGGAATTACTGAGCGAGCACTTTGCAAGAGTATATCATCCAGGTGGTGACTTTGCAGGAATGGAAGAACCAAAAGCTTATACTGGAATTGGGATGAATGAAGTAGAGGTAACTAGTCTATTACAGAACCTCAATGTCAATACATCTGTGGGATTGGATGGTATACCAGCTCGTGTCGTATGTGAAGCGGCTAAAGAATTGTCAGTGCCCTTGACCATTTTGTTTAATTTGAGCCTCAGGACTGGGTCAGTCCCAAGGGGGTGGAAAGAGGGGAAAATAGTTCCGCTGCACAAAGGTGGTTCCAAGGCTGCTGTTGAAAATTACCGGCCAATCAGCATAACAGGAATCATTATGAAGGTCTTAGAGAAAATAGTCAAGAGGAAAATACAAGATTGGATAGAAGAAAATGGGATACTGTATCGGGGACAGCATGGTTTTGTGAAGGGTAGGTCATGCCTCAGTAACTTGCTCACGTATTATAACACAGTGACGGCTGAACTGAATAAGGGTAATGGGTTTTACAGTGATTCTACTGGACCTTGCTAAGGCCTTTGACAGGATACCACATGGAATTCTAATCAGTAAATTGCAGCATATGGGGATGGACATAGGGTTGGTGAGATGGATAGGAGGGTGGTTGTCAGAGAGTGGTTTACTCAGGAGTAGAGTCCACAGGACAGCCTGTGACTAGTGGTGTGCCACAAGGATCTGTTCTTGGACCACTGCTGTTTAATTTGTTCATAAATGATATAGGAAAGGATCTGAGAGGAACAGTTCATTTGTTTGCAGATGATGCGAAGTTGGGTAGGGCAATAGTGAATGCAGATGATGTCAAAATTTTGCAGGATGATTTGGATAGATTGGAGGTCTAGGCTAAGGAGAATGGATGTCAATTTAATGTGGCAAAATGTAAAGTTATGCATTTTGGGGTGAAAAGATTGGCGGCAGTTTACTGCATTGGTGGAACCGTGCTCCAGGAAATTGATGAGGCACGAGATTTAGGAGTGTTGGTCGATAAGGAATTGAAATTTAGGGGACACATTGCAAAAGTGGCCAAATCAGCTCATCAAATCACTTGGTTGCTGAAGAATACATTGACAAGCAGAGACAAGCAGGTTATTGTTCCTCTGTATCGAGCCTTGATAAGACCCCATCTCGACTACTGTGCTCAGATTTGGTCACCTAGATTTCTTCTTGATAGGGAGGAGGTGGAGAGGATCCAGAGGCGAGTGACCAAGATGATAGCAGGTCTGTGGAATGAACCTTATGAGAACAGGTTGAGGATTTGTGGGTTGCAAAAATTGGTTGATAGGCGGAGGAGGGGAGATATGATTGAGACATTCAAATTACTGAAGGGTTTCTATAAAATTAATTCAGAAGATATTTTTGAGAACAGGGCTGGTTGTGGGAGGACTAGGGGGACATCCATGGAAACTGAGCAAAAGTGTGGTTAGTAAAGGTGTTAGAGCTGGGTTCTTTACTTTTAGAGTTGTGAATGAGTGGAATGCACTCCCTGAGTTTGTGGTGGATGCTGTGACAGTGAATGAGTTTAAGGCGAGGTATGATAGATACTGTATGAATGTTGAATAGTTGTGATGAATATTATTATTATTGTTCCGGGAAACTCCAAGGAGTCGACAGACTCATCGAGGGAGGCCCTAACATCATGTCTGGAACAACTATTCAACATTCACACAGTATCTATCATATCTTGCCTTGAACTCATTCACGGTCGTAGCACCCACAACAGACTCTGGAAGCTTATTCCACTCATTCACCACTCTACAAGTAAAAAACCTAGCTTTAACACCCTTGTCAACCACGCTCTTGCCCAGCTTCCATGCATGGCCCCTGGTCCTCCCACCACCAGTCATATTTTCAAAAATATCTTCTGGATCAATCTTAAAAAAGATTCGTGGAGGTGCCGGGGATCGAACCCGGGGCCTTTCACATGCAAAGCAAACGCTCTACCACTGAGCTACACCCCCATGTATATGAATTGGGGCCTCCCTCGATCAGTCTAATGATTCCCTGGAGTTGCCCGTAATAATAGTAATTGTAATATCACTCATTCAAGCTTCACTAACTGGCTCCAGCAACACAAAATTTGACCAAGTTCTCCGGACACAAGCAACACTATCACACGTTAGTTATAGTATAGATATTCTTACTGTTTTGATCATCACAACTTGCACATTATGGAAAACTCTTACAACACTTCTAGGCACTCGATAATCTTCCACTATAGGCAACACGAAACTTATAGTATCCCTGAGATCAATAACTTATTTGTTAAGACTGGAAAATGTATTTTCTTGCTCATAATAACTTATCTTATGAGAAATCTCGATCATATTATACTTTCACTGGGATAAATTCCTTTCGAACTAAGAGTTCGAAGTAAGATTCATTAAAATCGGAACAAACTTCCAAATGTTTGTTGCGACGTTCGATCTCAGGTTAGATCAAGTCTCACTACCTATCTACACTCACTCCATTTTCCTTCTGGTTCCGTCTTCCTCTATCTCATAAATCCTCTCTCTTTTTCCCGCCGAAACACCAAATTATCACGTGATCGTTGTACAGTTCCCAATGCTGAGGCACATGCTATCATGAAATAACTTCGTTTTCTGACAGCAGCCAATCAAATCACATTAGCAGAGTCTGTTAGAAATACTTTCACTTATCTTAACAACAAATAAAATGCATATATTACAGTTCACTTAGGATAAATTTACAAGTTATATTAATAATTTATACAAGATAAAATAACTAAAAAAAAAAAACAATTATTATTTCAATGAACAAATAACAGTAAGTGTTTAAATTACAATTTATTTAGGAGCAAACTTAGCTCATAAAATGCAATTCATGTTAAATTATGAGTGAAGTATTAATAACCATAAAATTCTTCATTCACAATTTAACAAAGGCTTATTTAACTCTGAAAAATTTTTCATGAGTGGAGAAAATAGACTTCTTATCTCCCTTTCGAGATCTTAAATAATATCTAGTTTGAATAAAATCTAATTTATTACTACAGTCAGTATTTTTTGTATCTCTCTACATTTTTATTTAGATTCATTCTGCTTTCATTACTGGGAATTGTTTGTCCCTTATTTTTGAAGTATAGGGGTGTTTCATCAGAGCTGGGTCCCTCATTTCTGTCTCTAGCATTGTGTCTTGATTGTTTCATGACAAGGTTTTTCATTCCAATGGTACTTCTTCTGTGATCTGTCATTCCCTGATAATTCCTTTTCCTTCCCCATACATTCTTCAAAGAATCTTCTAAGTAGGATAGTCTGTCAGACTTGTCCTTTCCTTCCCTTCTTCTTCTTGCCTTATTAGATCTTGGAGGTAAAGTAATTGCTTTAGCAAATTGATTCCAGTTATCAGTTGATCTGTTTTGCCAACTTCTAATTCAGGTGTAGATATTTGCTCTTGTAATGTTAAGTCTTTGGTAGGTTTAGCTTGAGGTTGATTAGGTTTATCAGAATTTGTCATTGAAATCTTCAATTGACTTATTAGTAGTAGATTGTACTTTACTTGTAGGTTGTATCACATTCGTCTTACCATGCCTTTCTGTTAGTTGCTTCCATCCAATACTTGTAGGTGTATTATTTCTCCAGATATTTCTTCTTCTGTTCATTATGGATATCTCACCCTTAGAAAAGTCACATGAGAAGCAATAATTTTTCATAAAGTTAGTTCTCAAAATGATGTGAGAACTCGAGTTGGGTGTTGATGGAATAATTAGTAGATCTTGCCAAACAAATAACCCAAAATTTGGTAGAAAAATCCTTACACGAGCTTTCTTATATGCCATAAAAGTGGAGTAAGAGAGAGTAGTAATTTTCACCGGTCTCCTCAATTTAATATTTTTCTATATTCTGTGCCTTATATGCATGGGGTAGCCTATACTGATAATCGAAGCATTACAACCTGTATCTAGTAAGATATTACATTGATACCTTTGGATATTTCCTCTGATTTTCATCATTGATTTATTCATCTTAAAAGAGTTATCAAGATTACCATGTACTTTGTGAGGAATCTGTCCAAAATTTAAGTCCCATCCATTGTTTGAGTATGTTCCTTTAGCATTGAAACAGTTCCTAGCAATATGCTCAGTCTTGTGGCATCGAAAGCATCTTGGAGGATCCTTATAGTTGGAGAAATACTCTTTCTTTGCTTGAAGTTGGGAGGTAATTATTATTATTATTATTATTATTCAGGCCTCCAAGGAGTCAAAAGACTCTCGAGGGAGGTCCTTCCTAAGACATAAAGTCTGTCAAGACTCATCGAGGGGAGGTCCCCCCCTGAGAAACACAAAGTCTATCATACCACTCTTTAAACTCTCTGACCGTTCTCGCTCCCACCACTGCATCAGGCAATGCATTCCACGGCTCAACCACCCTCCACACAAAGAAACCACTCCTTACCCTCTTGCTCACGGTTTCCTTTCGTAACTTCCAGGGATGGCCTCTTGTCATCACTCCTTCCCGCTGTTCAACCAAGCGAAAGAACTCCCCAGTGTCAACCCTGTAACCACCTCTCAACAGCTTAAAAGTCTCAATCATATCACCTCTCCTTCTTCTATCTGCCAAACTCTGCAGTCCACATTCTCTCAGCCGATCCTCATAACTATCCTTGTACAGTCCTGAAACCATCTTTGTCATCCGTCTTTGTATCCTTTCCACAGTAAATTTATCCCCTTCAAATCCTGGGGACCAAATCTGAGAACAATAGTCCAAGTGTGGTCTGATCAGAGACTTATACAACGGAATGATAACCCTCTTATCTCTACAGGTCAGTGTCCTTCTCATAATAGCAGCAATCCTCTGTGTTACCTTCACCACCTTTGCAATATGTCCCATAAACTTCAGGTTTCTATCAATCATCAACCCTAGATCTCTTGTCTCCCCAACTTACTCGAGTATAACTCCTCCCATAGAGTATGCAGCATCACATCGATGTTTCCCAAACCTCAAGACCTTACATTTTGCTGCATTAAACTGACATCCCCATTCATTTGCCCATCTATCTAGCTTATTCAAATCCTCTTGCAGGGCTACCACATCTGCACTATTACTAATAATCCTTCCCAGCATCGCATCATCTGCAAACAACTGAATATCCCCTTGCAATCCACTGGCAATGTCATTGATATAAAGGTTAAACAATATAGGTCCTAGTACTGAGCCCTGTGGGACCCCACTTATAACCTTCTGTCTCCTTGAAACTGCTCCACCATACACAACTCTCTGATACCTATCAGACAGCCAATCCTGAATCCAGTTGACCAATCTGACATCCCGACCCATGTGTTGCAACTTAAATATCAGCTTATCATGTGGCACCCTGTCAAATGCCTTTGCTAAGTCTAATAAAATTGCAGTATATGCCTTTCCCTCATCTAATGTTCTTGTAACTTTATTATAAAAGGCTAGCATATTGCTAAAACAAGAGCACCCTTTCACAAATCCATGTTGACTCTCACAGATAACATTACCCTCATCTTCCCAGTGCCGTATACGGTCCCTCACTACTTTCTCCAAGATCTTAACAACTACTGATGACACACAGACTGGTCTATAATTAGACACTTCCAGTCTGTTACCACCCTTATGCAATGGCACTATCTTACCTTCCTTCCATTCCCTGGGCACCTATGCCAAAGCCAGACTTTCATTTAAAAGCCATGTTAAAGGCACTGTCAATTCCCTAGCACATTCTCTCAAAATTCGTGGTGAAATACCATCCAGTCCCACAGCTTTACTGACATCCAGAGTACTCAGTATCTGAAACACATTCTCCTCATGTACCTCCAGACCTCGAACCAGTCCTCTCCCTCTAGCATTAAAACTGACTCCTCTAGGATGAAATACTCCAATAAAGTGTTCATTGAACAATTCCACTATGTCCTCTGCATCAGTCACTCTATTCCCATTTTTATCCCACAATATCATTCTTCCACAGTCATTTCTCCTCCTACTGGCCACATAGCTAAAAAATTCCCTAGGATTTTCTTTGGATCTTAGGGCCAATCTCCTCTCATATTCCAGTTTTGCTTTCCTTACCACATTAGTCACTCTTCTGGCCTGTGTCTTATATTCCTCATGCATCTTCTCTTCACCTGTCTCCTTATATCTCTTCCATAACCTCTTTTTTGCATGCAATTCCTGTTTAATATTGTTTGTCATCCACTTTACTCCAAATTGCGTCCTCTTCTTCACTCGTGGTATACAACTTACCATTGCTGATAACAAATATTCTTTCACAATTTCCCATGCACTAGTGATATCCCGGCCTTCCAATTCCTGCCTCCATGAAACTTCCCGAAGTTGACGTCTAAGACTATTATAATCACCTGCCATATAATTCCACATAAGTTCCCGTCTCTTTGATACTCCTGCATGTCTATTCATTTTCCAAGTCAACACCTCCAATTCCAGGTCACTCTCTCCAAATGGTGGGAGAGACATCAACTCAGTTATTATCAACTCTTCTGATGCTATAACCAAATCCAAAACTTTTGAACCTCTTGTTCCCTCTGTTACATGTTGCCTAAGACATTTGTCCCTCAAGAATTCTAGAAATGCCATTCCCCTATTGCTACATGCATCTTCCTCTCTCCAATTTATACTACTGTAGTTAAAATCTCCCATAACAATCATTCTTCTTGCACTTGCCAAACTCAACTGTCTAAACATCTCCTGGTCCCCACCCTCTGTGCTCCTGGGTCTGTAGCAACACCCCACTAAATATCCTGACTTGCCTACCTCTACCTCACACCATATGCTCTCAAAATCATTTGTCTCACTTCCTTCCAAATTCTCCACTCTTAGAGGACATAGGTCATCACTTATCATAAGCAGTACCCCACCACCACGCTTTCCCCTCCTATCCTGACGAAAAATGCTATACCCAGCGACTTCTATTCCTGTTGTTATATCCCCTTCTGTCAACCACGTCTCAGTGATCACAATAATTTTTGGCCAGGCTGATGCTATCTGCGCCACCAATTCCTCTCCCTTATTCTGGATACTCCTGGCATTAGTATAAAGGATATAAATGCCATTGTTTCTATACCCAGCATTATTCCTTCTAGACTCCACTGGGCTCAGTGTTACCTGACATTGTCTCCCTTCTCCCAAGTATCAATTCCCACAAGAGGCCACCCCTGCTATCATCCTCCCTGGGACACACTGACTCGTTCAGAACAGCAATCTCTCCAGATGCCTACGTCCTTCCTCATTCAAATGTAAACGGTCTCTCGCATACAATTCCTCTCTTTCCTCAAACACACTCCAAGCATCCACATATACCAGTCCTCTCTTGTCACACATTCTCGCTATTATGCCATTCAATATCACCGCTCTTCTGCTCAGCTCATCATTATCATACCTAGGCAACACGCACACTATTTTTCCTCTCTCTGTCTTCTTCCGTACAGTCTCAAGCAAAAATCTCATATCTCTCGCTGCCCGACTTACATTACCACTCAAGTCATTCGTTCCTACCATCACAATCATCTCATCCACCCTAATGGGCATCTGTAGAATGAGTCCTTGTAATCCATGCACCACTTTGTCCAGATTTGCGAATATAGGTTGATTCTGTTTTTTTACTTCTTGTTCCACCATTTTGTTGATTCCATCTGTTGTAGGGTTTTGCTTTTCTTGAAAAGTTGTAGTAATAACTACCAGCTGCTTCATTACTTCATCAAGCCAATCTATTACTGGTTGATGTAATTTTTTACTTCATGGTGAATTAAGGGTTTTATTTATTGCATTGAACTGTCCTTATTATTATTATTATTATTATTATTATTAAACAAGACCTCATGGAGTCAAAGACTCATCTAGGAGGTCCTTTTATCTCACACACATCTCATCATACCGCGTCTTAAACACATTCAAACTCCTTGCAGACACCACACTCTCAGGCAAGGCATTCCAATCATTCACAACTCTGCACGAAAAAAACCTGCCTCTCACTCCCCTACTCACACCCTCTTTATACAGTTTCCAGGTATGACCTCTGGTTCTCCCCTGATCTCCCACTATTCTCTGTAGAACTTCTCCACCATTGATCCTATAACAACCCCTTACCAACTTGTAGGTCTCTATCATATCTCCCCTCCTCCTTCTCTCCACTAGACTCTGCAAATTACATCTTTTCAATCTTTCCTCATACTCAACATTCCAGAGGTCAGAAACTACCTTAGTCATTCGCCTTTGGACTCTTTCCAACATCTCTTCATCCTTCTGAAAACCAGGTGACCAAATCTGGGCACAATAGTCCATGTGTGGCCTAATCAAAGCCTTATACAATGGAACAAGAATCTCCCTACTTCTACACGTCAGTGTCCTCCTCATCATTCCCAGAAGTCTTTGTGTTGTCTTCACAATTTTGGCGATGTGTCCCCTAAATTTTAGATCCTTATCCACTATCACTCCCAGATCTTTTATTTCCTCTACTTCCAACAATATATTCTCACCAAGCATAAATTCTGCATCCCATCTTGGTTTTCCAAATTTTAAAACCTTACATTTTGCAACATTGAACTCACATCCCCATTTGCTTGCCCAATCACTCAATTTATTTAAGTCTTCTTGCAAGGCCACAACATCTTCACTACTCTTTATGGTTAGTCCCAACTTTGCATCATCTGCAAACAACTGAATATCTCCATCCAAATCTTTGATATATTAATATCATTAATATACAAGTTAAATAGTAATGGCCCTAAAACAGATCCCTGAGGCACTCCACTAGTGACTTTCCTTTTCCTGGATATTGCACCCCCATACACAACTTGTTGATACCTATCAGATAGCCAGTCTCCAATCCAATGCACTAATCTAATATCCAACCCCATCTGCTCTAGTTTGACTGTCAACTTATCATGAGGTACTCTATCAAAAGCTTTTGCAAAATCCAAGTATATTACTGTGTATCCTTCTCCTCTGTCCAAGGAAGCAGTCACTTTATTGTAATAAGTAAGTAGATTACTAAAACACGACCTCCCTTTAGCAAATCCATGCTGTCCATCAAAGATTATACCATTGTTGTCAACCCAACTCTAAATCCTAGTTCTCACAAGCTTTTCCAACAACTTAACCACAACACCTGACACACAGATAGGCCTATAGTTTGATGCTTGAGTTCGATCACCTCCTTTATGAAGTGGCACAATCTTGCCCTCCTTCCACTCTTTAGGGACTTGACCAAGTGCAAGACTCGTATTAAAAAAATATGTCAAGGCAGGTGTCAACTCTCTGGCACATTCCTTCAGAATAAGCGGTGATATATTATCAAGTCCCACAGCCTTATTTACATCTAGTTTACTCAACTCCCCAAACACCTCTTGCTCACTTACAGTCAGTCTCTCCTCCCCATCATCAACTGCTCTTAATCTCTCCATAAAGTCACATTCACAAGATTGAAAGATCTTTATGAACTGCTCATTAAGTATCTCCACCACACATTCTGCAACAGCTGTCTGTATACCATTTCCTCCAATCAATGTCATCCTTCCATAATCATTCTTTCTTTTGCTGGCTACATATCGAAAGAACTCCCTAGGATTCTTTTTAGCTTCATTAGCTAACTGCTGTTCATACCTCTCTTTAGTTACTCTCACCAACCAAGTCACTCTCCTCGCCTGGTCTTTGAAGAACTCATGAAATTGGTTACTTCCACTTCACTTATGCTGCCTCCACAATGACCTTTTTCTCTGTATTGCATGCTTAATCTCTTTATTCATCCATCTCACACCTAACTTATTTAACCTTCTCACCCGTGGTATACATTTAGACATTGCATCCACTAAATATTTTTTGAAAATCCCCCAAGCTGCATTGTTCTCTTTTCCAGCTAACTCCTCATTCCATGCTACACATGCAAGCTGTCTCCTGAACTCTTCATAATCACCCCCCCCCTTGTAGTTAAACATATACCCTTTTTTCACAGGGGTCCTTGCACTGCTGGCAACCAGCCAAGTAATCACCTCATGGTCACTTTCACCAATTGGTGGATGATTTGATACCTCATTGATAATTACATCCTCTGATGAGATGACCAAATCCAAGACCCTTAATCCTCTTGTGCCCTCTGTTACATACTGTCTGAGGTAGTTATCCCTCAAAAACTCAAGAAACTAATTTTCTTTACTTCCAGTTGCTATCTCTTCATTCCAGTCTATATTGCCATAATTAAAATCACCCATAATGATCACCCTTTTCTTATTTGCTTGGCTTATTTGACTATACATTTCACTATCACCACCATCCACATTACCAGGTCTATAACAACATCCCACCAAGCATTTGATTCTATTCACCTCTATCTCACACCATACTGCCTTAAAGCCACTGGCCCCATTTCCCTCTTGCATCTCTACCTTGTATGGACTTAACTCTTTCTCTATCATCAATAGCATTCCCCCTCCCTTTTTACCCCTTCTATCCTCAAGAAACACATCATACCTTTCCATCTCTATTCCTGTCAGGATGTCATCCTCATCTAACCATGTCTCACTTATTTCGACAATCTCTGGGTGCACAGACGCAATTAGTGCAACCATTTCATCCGCCTTGTTTCTTATACTTCTAGCATTGGTATACAAACACAACAACTCATTTCTGGATCTACAGCTAGTTTCACTGATACCACTCACTCGATGTGATCTCTCCATGCTTAACTGGGGCCATTTCCCTTTCTGCTTCTTCATTTTAGAACCCTTTGCAATTCCATCTGTTTCCTTTTGATCCCTGATCATCCCATTACTTTCCTGCCTACACATTCTCTCACCTCCTCTTGGAGCATCCACCTTTCTCATGCTGTGTATCCCTGTCCACCCTGAGCCTCGCCGTTTCCCTGCTCCTCTTGCACACCCATTCTCTCATTTTCT
Organism: Typopeltis vanoorti; assembly: GCF_054136105.1. Lineage (NCBI taxonomy): Eukaryota > Metazoa > Arthropoda > Arachnida > Uropygi > Thelyphonidae > Typopeltis > Typopeltis vanoorti. The sequence continues at coordinate 23,593,539 of NC_143564.1, forward strand.
ATACTCATACCACTCACTTCCACATTCATTTCCACTCCTTCAATCTCTCCTGTCTTACTCTCCTGCTCTTCCACATCACTCCCCTCTCGATCTGATTCATTCTCTCTATTCACTTCTCTACCTTCCAGCAGCAGTCTCTCCAAGCGACTCACACCATAACCACTCAAATGCAGTCCATCGCTCCCATACAGCTCACTTCGTCCCTCAAACTCATTCCACACATTAACAAACTGTACTCCCATCTCCTCACACATTTCAGCCAGAATATCATTCATAATCCTTGCTCTCCGCCTCATTTCACCACAATCATACCTAGGCAACACAGTGACCACCCTTCCTGTCACACTATTCTCCTTTATCTTTCCAAGCAGTCTCCTGACATTCATTTTGACATGCTCTTTGTTCTCTCTCAAATCATTCGTACCAATTAATACAATTAACTCTTTTGCTCGTTCCCGCCTCATATTCAATGCCTCAATCACTCTACTCATTTTACCGCCTGGAAAACATACCTTGTGCATTTTATCCTCTAGCACACCTTTAATAATGGAGTCGCCATACAACGCCACTCGCTCATCTTTTGTTAACTCTTTCATGCCATCATGATTTATTTTAATAGTTTTGACCTGAATTCTCTTAATTTCATTCCGCATCCATTTCATTTCTTGCTTCATCCAATCCAATTCACCTTCCGAACCTCGCGACACATTCACTCTATCATTAAATCTTTCTAACTCTCGACCCCCTCTTCTCACTTTCCCTCTCATTCATCCTTCTTTGTTTCCGTACTTTCGGTCCAACATACGTCCAACTTTCACTATCATTCTTCTCACTTTCACTCTCACATATCTTTCTTTGTTTCCGTACTTTCGGACTAACATGCGTCCAACTTTCGCTATCATTCTTCTCACTTTTAGTGTCATTCATCTTTCTTTGGTTCAGTACTTTCGTTCCAACATGCGTCCAACTTTCGCCATCAGTCATTCTTTTTTCGCTATCATTCATTCTTTCGATTTTTTTTACTTGCGATTTCTGCACCACGCCATTTCTACTTTCATTCGTTCTCTCAATTTCGTTTCTTTCCGCCTCACTTTCGTCCCTTTTAACATCCGTTACGGTTGTCAAATCGCTCTTTTTCTTTTTTCCTGATTTTTTAACATTTTTTCGCCTGTCTTTCTCGCCATCCTTCTCTTGCAAACGTGCACTCGCGACACAATCGGTACTAGCACTTTCTGTCATCCACTTCATATTCGCATTCACCAATTCCTCGTTCAGGTCACATTTCGCACACACCCTTCTTCCATCCGCACTAAACATCCACAAATCATTTATGTAGTCGAAGGAATACATATAACAGACCTCACACTTAACGAACCGACTGAAATCCAAATTAAAATCATGGAATGACAATGCCGCCGCCATTTTTTTTTTTTTCTCTGCAGGTTACTAGGTCTAATATTAACGTTTTCGTATTTAGTTTAAGCACGAAAAAAAACCCCACACTAATAATATCGGTAGCGTACAACGTTTACAGCTGCTCTTACTTAAACAATTACGCATATATACTTAATTATTCCTAGTAAAATTATCTGAATCAGGAGCTCTTCAAAACACGTTCGTAGCGCTTGACCCACTAGCGCCCCCCGTCCTTGTTGGATAGTTCTATACTCTGAGCTATATAATTAACATTTAAGGAATTTTCTCCATTATTCTTCTTCTTTCCCTTTTCACTTTTATTTTCTTTTCCAGTTTCAGATTGGTTTAAGGAATGATCAGTCTTATTTATAACGTTCACATGACCTACATTGGATAAGGGATAAAAGTCTCCTATCATTTGTTCTTTTTCCTTGACAACTTTGAAACATTCTTCCAAGGTGCTAATTTTCTTCTTGTAGGCATCTCTCTCACTTCTGGTGGAACACCTTGGCGAAACTGCTGGAAAACAGCCCAATCCAAATGAGGTTTATCTTCATTAGACACGATCAAACTGTTGGAAAGAGTCAACATGCGATTATAAAATCTGTAACACTTTCTTTATCCTTTTGTGTGATCCTTAGTTTCCACAAGTTGGGGCCAATACTTCTCAATCTAGAGAACTGTGAAATTAAGACATCTTTAAACTTCTGATATTCTAATGTTTAATTAAGCACTGGAGATGAATATAAAAACGTCCTTGCCTTACCAGTCAACTTACTTCGTAGTAATATTAGTAATTGAAAATCAGTCCAGTTTGCTAATTCTCTAAGCTTTTCAACGAAGGAAAAAAAAGATAGCACTGTTGGATTCTAATTATGTAGAAAATAGAATAAATGTTATTTGATTCAGAATCCAACATGATTTTCCATCACAAAGGCTGCGTTTGAAAATATTATTTAATGTAAATAACGTAAATTATAATTTGATATCATATAACTACGTTAATTATATCAAATATTTAATTATTTAATCAAAGAAATGTGTTAATGGTAAATAGATTCTGTATAAAATATTATTAAGCTATTTTATTTATTGTTATGTCAATATTATAGAAACTTATATTTGCAATATTAACTACGCATTTATTGAAAAGCAAATATTCTAATTATTCCCATTTGTGTATAAAGCTTAACGTATATAATGACTCAATGTAGTAGTATAGCCTTGTCTAACATTGGCGAGAATGTTTAGGTTTGTCTGTTGTCGTGGAGAAGCGTGAAATAAATGAGCACGAGTGGAACAGAGCATGGGCTAAAGAGAGAATAAGATAAAGAGATAAAAAGTAAGGAGTTGGGACAGAAACTTGGAAGTGAAAGGAAGCAGGGTGATAAAATAAAGAAGTAGAAGTAAATAAAAGGTTCTTAAGGGTAGGAGTTAAGTGGATAATTTTTATAAGTGAGCAAGAACGTAATGAATTTTATAGTTAGCTGAAATTGAAATCAGCAGTAATAATAGAAGGAAAATTAAAGCTACAATCGGATAAAGTAAAAAGCTGAACATTCAAGGAAGAATTCTGAATAAACCCAGCTGATCTAGTATTGCAGCTTATTTCCGATTTGCCCTAAAGAGAACCTCACAGTGTTTTAATTAATTTATGAGTGGTAATAAGGATAGTTGAAGTGCCCTAATTGATGTCAAGAATTCTGAAGCGTAATTGATAGTGCTTTAAGTATAACTGCGGATAAGTTTTGTAGATGTGTTTTTATTCTTTAAGTGTGATAAGTAAATTCCAGAAGTTTGCTCACAACATAATAGATGTTCTAGGAACCATTTCCGGTAAGGTCTATCATAGTGAATTATTATCTTTAACTGTGGAAACCCTTCGTGATTGAGAGTTAGAGATAGGAATTGTTTGAAAGATATTTTCAGCTATTAGATCCTGTAATATTTTTAACTTATAGAATGACTGAAAAATGTGTGAAAACTAATTAGACTGGATGTTCTATTATATTCATTTTAGTGTAAAAACTTTATAACCCAGAAGCTAAGAAGGTGTATGTGAAGACTTGGAAGATTGTGCTAATGTAATTGACTTGACTTAATGTTTGACTTATTTCTATTGTTTAAAATTAGAAGTAAAATTTATGTAAGTGTTATATGACCTATATTAAATGCTTTATTTGTTAACCTAACTGTTGTATTTGCCTGAAATTCTTTTTACTGCACTGTTCACAAAAATTCGAATCTAGCGGGAATCCCAAAGAGAGAAAATAAATACTTCGGCCTGAATGAATGAAAAGACTGCTAACGAATTTTGAATTGATCCTACTATTTCATATAGACTTATCTAAGGATAGAGTGGCGCAGTATAATAGAAATTTCTTTACCCTTAGATCAGTGATCAATTTACAATTAGTTTTCCTTTATTTTATGAAAGTCACTTTTAACAAGATGGCGGATTTGAACATCAAGAGAACAACGTCACAACAAAATGGCGCAGTTGGCAGGATGTGATTTAATTGATAGAAAGTAATTTAACAGCTGTAGATTAACAGATTTAATTTAACTTGGTAATAATAATTGTGGAATTGCTCCCTGAAAATTTAGAAAGTAAATTGAATAGATCACAATGAACTGGTTGTAATCAGAAATCAGGCAAAGATAAAGTTTTTTTTTGAAATTAAAGGATTATATTATTTGAATTAATACTCCAATTATCACAATGTCTGTTACTTCAAATTCAGAGATGGAAGACAGTGAATTTTTTAGAAGTGTGAATCCCCAACAAGTAGTTCCCCAATTTTCAGGAGAAGACTCTGATGATGTATTATCTTTTTTTACTTATGTTGAGAAACTCAGAGAAACAGCAGGTTGGACAGACTTTCAGTTGTTGATATTACTTAGAAACAAACTAATTGGTAAAGCTAAGACATATTTTTTTTCATCTCCTATACTTAAAGAAACATTTGAATACAAGAAGTTTAAAGAAGTCTTGCTATCTCAATTTTGTAAATGGAGGAGTGTTGGACCAAATTTGTGGTCCAACACTCCTCCGTTTACAAAATCCGTTTACCAAATCTGCAACATCTTTCCTTTGCCATGATCTAGACAAGTTAGATAAATGTGATAACACATCCAAAAGCATCATTAGTGATGCTACGATTGTATGTTCTGATATATTTACTTAAACCTTCAGCTATGATATCATTTCATTCGGTGGCCTCTCTCTTTCCAATGCAGCTATAACATTCACCATGCATTCTCCTAGAGGCTGTATTGCAGAATCATGAGACAGCCATCTAGTGTCACTAGCCCCCCCACCCCCCCCCCCCCCCACCCCCCCCCCCCCCCACCCCCCCCCCCCCCCACCCCCCCCCCCCCCCACCCCCCCCCCCCCCCACCCCCCCCCCCCCCCACCCCCCCCCCCCCCCACCCCCCCCCCCCCCCACCCCCCCCCCCCCCCACCCCCCCCCCCCCCCACCCCCCCCCCCCCCCACCCCCCCCCCCCCCCACCCCCCCCCCCCCCCACCCCCCCCCCCCCCCACCCCCCCCCCCCCCCACCCCCCCCCCCCCCCACCCCCCCCCCCCCCCACCCCCCCCCCCCCCCACCCCCCCCCCCCCCCACCCCCCCCCCCCCCCACCCCCCCCCCCCCCCACCCCCCCCCCCCCCCACCCCCCCCCCCCCCCACCCCCCCCCCCCCCCACCCCCCCCCCCCCCCACCCCCCCCCCCCCCCACCCCCCCCCCCCCCCACCCCCCCCCCCCCCCACCCCCCCCCCCCCCCACCCCCCCCCCCCCCCACCCCCCCCCCCCCATAAGGTGACACACTATAATTCCTTTGCTCGAAGTTTTATATGCACAATTGCCCATTCCGCTGGTATTCAATTAATCCTTTAGGTTCTATTATTCTTAACACCGCTATAGTTAAACCAAAACTTGTTGACTCTAATTATTCTCTAGTTACTCCATGCTATGCTTCAAGTTTCCGTGTGTTCTTGAAAGGTCGGCTCTGAAATTAATCTCAACTCAACTATCGCTAGTCTTTTAGTAGTCACTTAGCTATCTTCTGTAGCTTCATTTGTTATTCTGAAACTTATTAACTGACCACGTTTTGACTAGTAGACTTTAAATAGCTGCTTGGGTGGCTCGCCGACTCCCTATTATCATACTCTGATTCCCCGAATCAATCTCCTTTTAGATTCTTCTCCGAATGCCGAATTAGAATATCCTCTCTTTTTTCAGTGTTCCTAGCTTATATATCCCCTCTTTCAGCCTAAATTTTTCTCGTGCTCTCTTTAATTAAAATCCTTTAAAGTAGACTTTCAATATTCTTCCTCATGCACTGTTCCAAACTCGTGCAAGCTATCTAACATTCGTTTACATGACAACAAAACAAATTGTAATAAAATTGAGGCACTGCATTATGCTGTACATCTACAAACAAGAAAAAATAAAGAATATTTACATTTCAATTAATGCGCAGTTAAATGTCAAATACAAACTCCTATAATATTAACATAGCAATAAATAAAATAGCTTAATAATATTTTAATACAGAGTCCGATTACTATTAATACATTTCTTGGATTAAACAATTAAATATCAAATCAACTTATAAGTACTTATATGAATATTAATTTATAAATACGTGATTTACATTAATTAATAATTACTAGTATAGCTTATGTGATGGAAGATCATGTTGGATTCTGAAGCAAATAATAATGACTCCAATTTCTATATATTCAGAATTCAACACGCAGTATAATATAAATATTCGGGACAGTAAGGGGAGAAAAAGCTTAAATATTTGTATTTTGGGGTGATATCTTGTACATAGATAAAAGTTTAATATAGATAAGCAGAATTTCACTAGATAGAATAACAATCATTAAATGGGACACAAAACCTCGAAGTTTTTCACTTTCTAGAGCAAATATGTGGAACTAAATTTTGCTGTCCAAAATTTGGTGCGTAGAAAGTAGTTGATAACTAAAAAGACATTTACCTGGCTGGTAGACATTTTTTCCTTCTTTGGAAAAAGGGGGAAGGGGATATGGAAAAAGCTTTCGATATTCAAGGAATAAATAGGAGTACTTGAAGAATATTTCCAATCAAGTTTTCTTCTTAAGTGTGAAGGACAAAATTCTAAAATTGTAGATTCGAAGGCAAGTTCAGTACAGGAGGTGGGCATGTGTGTAACATTTTGGAGTAAATATTAAAAAAAGCAGGCTGAAAACACCTGCGTGAATTTTTTTAAATTTAATTTTTTAATATATATTCTATTTCAAAACACTACTATCAATGCTACTCACATTTCAGGAAAGCCTGTGAAAATACAACATGATATTTCCTACAAACTTTAAACGGCAATCAAAAAACAAAAGAAAATTTGTACAGCGAAGGGTATATCGCAATTAATCTGAAGAAAGTATTGCGGTACTATTTACCAGATGAACAGCTGAACCCGAAACCAACATGCAGATGTTTGGGAAAATAATCTCCTGGCAAAATCAGGCAAAAATATCTAGAAATCCAACATAACCTAAAGTAAACGCGAAGCTGCACACTGACAACGTCACCATCAAGACCAACAAGACCATAGAAAAGCCAGACCCACTCCTAAATAGCCAAAGCCTCCAAAATAAAAACAAAATCATTCTATAAAATTCAGTGATAAGACCTGAACTAATGTACGCCTCTCAAGCCTGGGGACATACGACCGAAGGAAACATTAGATTACACTGCAAACAATTCAAAACCAGTGGATTAGAATAGCGATAAACACAATCCGGTTCATCAGAAACCATTTTATTAGAAACTAAACTACAAAGCATAAAGACCCACCTGATTATCATGACAAAATTCTTCACAATAACAGAGGGAAAACAAAACCAGCTAATTAGACAAGCATCATACCGCAAATTTCTTCAATCAGAGAAGATCAAACGCCATCGTTGACAAGTACCTAAAACAAAGGTACTTGTCAAAGTACCTTTGTAAACTCAAAAAGAACGAGCAAAGCTACCACACAACACACATACTCCTCTTGAAACAAGATTGGTAACAGAAAAAAGAGTCAAAGACTCGATCCATCTGCCAAAGCAGTTGTCAGTTACTATTAAGTAACGCAAACTTGTAGTACCTGGAAACTTGCTCATTTATAGTTAACGATCGGAAACAAACATCGAAATTTATATTTCGAGAGCCAACCATAAGCACATCGAACTGTCTTTTTTAAGTCAAAGCTTGCAATGAGTAAATTAATTGTAGTTCTTCCCAGGACTAGAAAGCTATCGGAAAGCGTGCCAGGAAGTGACAAACCTAGAGTTTTAATAAAGATATTAAAAGAGATTATCGGGACACAGAACTTCTACTCCTTTACTCAGTGTACGGGTGGAAAGTTCGTCGTCGTCAAAATCAAGAAATCAAGAAATCGATATAAAAACTTTTCAGGTTTCTCTGTGCAAGGGAATACTGTAACACCGGTCATGGTAGGTAAGTTTGCAACGTCATAAGAAAGCGTTTCCACGAAAATTCATCGAAAGACAGTTTGTCAAATGCAAATCATAAGCTGGTAGGTAATTCAGATACATAATTTATGTGGAATACGAAAGAAAGAAAAAAAATCTCCACACAGTAAATGAGCTCTGCATTTCCAATATAATTATTAAGATATAAAGTATCTTGTTAATCAACCAGATTTATAATAGAAGAAACATTTCTCTAATTATTAAACAAAACAGGCATTTTTACAAATTGCTTGCTTTGATATAGTTATTGAACACAAATGAGTTTCATTAAGACGTCGATAACCAGATTTAATAAGTTCGATAATAACTGGAAAATAATTACTAAATATCGAGCGGAACACACACCACATTCCCGCGTTAACATACTCTATTCCAGGGCTGTCCAACCTTAGGTAATCCGAGGGCTGTATAAAAAAATGTTTATCCGAGGGCCGCATCCAATGCATATTTAGCAATTTAGTGAGCAGCAGCGACAACACCTCGATAGCTGAACAAACGAATAACACTAATTTTGCACTAATCGAGCGCTCACTTTCTCCGTGAGCGGACGTGCATGAACAAATAGAACAAATCAGTAGGAACTCTTCTTTGACACAACTAATGTTTGAAAAATAAGTGGGCATATAGTGATGAAAAAACAGCAAATAAAATAACCATCATCGAGATTATCAATTAGTGATAGAATTAAAATATATAATACGCATTCGATTCAAACTGTTATTTTATTTTTTCGTTTGTGAAAAATCAAAATCCACAAGCGGACTGCACAAAATCACACCGCGGGACGCATGCAGCCCGCGGGCTGTTTTTTGGACAGCCCTACTCTATTCAAATGTATTTACAGCGAGAGTATTTAAAGAAGACTCGATATTTTAAAAACTATAACCTCAATCTCATTTTTTGCCTCTTATAAATTATGTATCAGGCATTATTGCTGTTAGTGAAAGTCAGGATTATATCAGTGTGGCGCATCAAACAGAAATCAAACCTTCTTTCTATCTATCTATCTATCCTAATAGGAGAGGAGTAAATTAAAACGCTACTTAGTTCTACCGTCATTTTTCACTTACAAACTCTTGCACGGTTAATGTCCAGACCAATGTCGCTTCCCTGAAAACCAAATCATATTTCCCATCTCGGTGATATGATCTGGATGTTGAATGTCCAATTTATATAACTGGTCCAATTTATGTAACACATATTATTTTTCGAAGATGTGTAATATCCAACTACGTGTTGTTTGTCATTGTGATTAGGAATGACATAATATCTTAAATATTATATTCTATATTTTGGTCAGACAGAACGAGTTTTGTGATGAGAATGAAAGAGCATATAACAGACGTTAAAACGAGTATGTTTAGCACTTCTGCTCCTACCATGTGCACCATCCATTACATGATCCTTTTCTACTCATCTGAAAACATATGAGAAAAATATGCAATGTTGGGCTTGAAAAGTTATCTCAAGCATTCTTCTAATCATAATAAAGAAAGAGAGAATAATTCCAGCCCAGATTAGTAGTAGGGGTGGCGGTTTGAACAAGATCAAGATCAAGATAAGATAAGGAATCGTGACGTCATTGTAGGCGTGACGTCATGAGATTGGAATGTTTGGAATTTCCCTGGGGGCATATGTGTGTATGACGTCGCGTTGTTTGTTTTGTTCGCGTATGGAATTATGGGTGATGATTAGAGATAAGGAATCGTGTCGTGATTGGTGGGACACTTCTAACAAGATCAAGATCTAGATAAGATAAGGAATCGTGACGTGAATGTTTGTTGTTATCAGATGAAGATAAGTGACGTCATTTGTTAGTTGTAAATAAGTGACGTTGTTGTTTTGAATGGAAAGGGAGATATATTAGTGTATAAGAAATCGTATCGTGATTGGTGGGACACTTCTAACAAGATCAAGATCATGATAAGATAAGGAATCGTGATGTGAATGTTTGTTGTTATAGAGTTTGGAATGTTTGGAATTTCGCTGGGGTCCTCGTCTGTCAGGGACTTCACATGGTGTGTTTGGTGATATTTAGAGATAAGAATCGTGACGTTATGTGTTTGGAAATTTCTGGGGAACATATGTCTCTCTGTGATATCACATGGTGTTTTGGTTTGGCTATGGAAATGTGGGCAATGTTTTTGAGATAAGATATCTTAAATTTTCCCAGGGTGACACACATCCGTTATTGTCATCATGTTTTGTTTGGTTGTCTATAGATGGGTGTACTAATTTCCAATACATGATGCGGTATTTCTTTCCTGTTAAAGGGTGGGAATTCTTAGAGTAGAGTCTAGTGGCGGCTGTGTTTCGAGCTTTTCTGAATAATTTTATTATATGCTGGTGTCCCTCAAACATACACGTTTTTTTTTTTTTTTGCTCCAAAGTTTTCGTTATCAGTTGGAGGAGACATTACTAAAAGATTATTGGCAAATGACAAGATCTTTTTCGAATTAACGTTATCTTGTTTACAAATGTTTGAGTAATGGTGTTTTTTTTAGTTTAGATGAAGAAAAAAAACCAAACGGTATTTTAAAAATAAACGGAGACTTAAAATGTTACAATAACTTTTTTTATGTAGTCTAGAAATTCTAATGATAATTTAAATATACTTACAGTTTTCCATAATGATTCTTCTTAATGCAAATAGATATTCCAAAATAGTTGAATTTTTATCCACACCACAACACACAAAAACACAATCTTGAAAGAACGAAATTTCTGTAATAATCTGAAAAACTATTTAAATTTTGTTCCTTAGATATCTGTCCGTTTGGTACACTGTTAATTCCTTAGCATAGGGTCATACGATGTTTCTGATGTGACTATATGTTTTCAGCATTCACATGATTCGTTCATTGTGACACACAATCCTAAGTCGTGTGTTTTTCATTCGTAATAATCTGGAACCTGACAGTAGCGCAGTGCCGACTATTATTTCGTTTCTGTGTCGTGTTGTGTAATAATTTCTTGTGGGTATAAAATAGAAATGGAATCAAAAATTAAAAAACGTTATTCGGTGTACAAAATCGTAAGCATCATGCTGCAAAAGAAGCAGATATTAAGAAACAAATTGGGGCTGTTAATAAATTTGTTAAAATATTAAAATATTCTGATGCAGATTGTAACCAACTCGATACATCAGAAATCACAGTCGAAGAACCGTGCACATCATCCAGTCTGGATGAAAGTACTATTGCAACTATTGAACAAGATAATTGAATATGATTTAAGTGAAAAATAGTTAGGATTTAGTCAAATACAACAAGATTTAGTTGTAGTTGACCACGAAACTAACACATTGTTAGTGTCTGTAAATTTAGAAGATCCAGGTGAATGGGGAAATATTGATGAAAAATTACGAGTTGTTTTAATTGAAATAGGGCCTGTTCAAAATAAAAATATAATATATCCCAGAGATACATATGGTCGTAAATCGGGCGACACGTATTATAATAGAAAAATGGAAAAGGGGAGCTCTTGCCAAGAACATGGCTCATTTATTCCGAAACTTTAAATTCTGTTTTTTTGATTTTGTTGCAAACTTGTCGCACCAACTTAATCAACTGAATCACCTACTGAGTCTTGTGAAAGGTTATAACGATTGGAGAAATGTAAGTACAACTTTACATAGACATGAGACTAGTTTAACTCTCCTGAAAATTTTCTTAAAATGGAAGGAACTTGATAAAAATTAAAAAAAAAAACTACTATTGATTTCCAGACTTAAAGCACGTATGAAATGGAAAAGAAACAACGGTCGAGTGTTTTAGAACGCTTGACTGAAATTATAAAATTCCTTGGTAGTCAAAATTTAGCTTTTCGCGGATCATCTGATAAATTAAATGAAAGGAATAACGGCAATTGTTTAAAATTAGTCGAACTATTTGCTATGTTTGATCCCGTTATGGAAAATCATGTTGAAAGTGCCCTACAACAAAACAATAGGGTACACTATTTGAGTAAAGACTGTCAAAATGAAATATTAGAAACTTTAAGTAACGCAATCAGGGATACAATTTTATTATCAATTCGCAAATCTAAATATTATTCTATTTTAGACTGCACACCTAATGCAAATAAAACAGAACAAATGACCATTATTATTCGCTTTGTTTCCTGTGACAATAGAATTGTCAAGATCAGAGAAAACGTTTTAGGTTTTGCAGATATATCAGATTCCACAGGACGTGGTTTATGTGCAACAATAATGTAACAACTGGAAAAATGGAACATTCCCATTGAAGACATGCGAGGTCAAGGGTATGACAATGGGGCAAATATGAAAGGGAAAAAATGTGGGCTCCAAAATTTACTTTTAAACAAAAATCCTCGAGCTTTTTACGTGCCATGTGCTGCTCATACTCTAAATTTAATCATTAACGATGCAGCCAAAGTGAATGCAGATACAATTAGTTTCTTTGCAATTAAAAAAGAAATATAAAATTTCTTTTAATTCTCTTAAAAACGGTGGGCAATCCTTTTAAAGTTCGTAAAAAAATTAACATTGAAACAGCATCAGAAACGCGATGCGAAAGTAAAAGTAATGCAATCCGCCCTCTACGATATCAGTTAGGAGAAATTTATGAAGCACTTTTTAAAATTTTAATAAAGAAACTCAGAATGAAGCACAAACATTATGTGCTAAAATAAAGGACTAGAAATTTATTTGCTCTCTTATAACTGGCATGATTTACTTAACAGAATAAACCCAGTGAGTAAAATGCTTCAAGACAAAAATATGAACATTACACTTGCTTTAGAATCTATCGAAACCTTAAAAATATTCTTACAAAAGTATCGATCACATACAAATTTTAAAAAGTTCTAGAAACGGCAAAATAACTGAGTGAAGAGGTGGATGGATAACAAGAATTTAAAACTGGTACGGAAGTTCGACGACGAAAGAAGACATGACAATTGGACTACGAGCATTATGACGAAACGCCACAGTCGCCAGAAGATAAATTTAGAGTGAATGTGTTTTATACACTTCTAGATCGCAATGTGTTCGTTAATAGATCGTTTTGAACAACTAAAAACATATTATGATAATTTCAATTTCTTGTATAGATTACTATAAATTAATAACGAAGATTTACGAAAAAATTGTGACGATTTAGAGATTCTCTTGAGCGACTGCAACAATAAAGATGTAAATGCAATAGAACTATATGACGAGTTATGTGCTTTCCGGGATATTTTTCGGAAGGATAACTTAAATATTCAAAAGCCATTTCGATATTCATAATTTTATTGTGTCCAATAACTTATCTTTCCCTAACTTTTCAATTGCTTTAAGAATGCTATTAACCTTAACTGTTAGTGTAGCGAGCGGTGAATGTTCCTTTTCCAAGTTGAAAATTGATTGAAACCTACTTAAGAACAAGTATGTCACAAAAAAGGCTTGTTAGTTTGGCTTTAATAGCTATTGAAAATGATATATGTTCGGAATTAGACGTTAAAACCATTATTTCTAATTTTGTGAATATGAAATCAAAAACCTTAAAATTTTAATTTAAACAAATTCAAGTATATTTATGTATTTTAATTTATTTTATGTTATTCTGTAAAGATGTTATTTTTTGAATACTTATAGTAAATGTTCTAATTATTATTTCTGAATTATTTTCTTATTTTCTCATCTATCTTGAGTTTCTTTTATTTGCCTAAAAGATAGTTCCAAGAATTTTTTAAACTTTAGTTCAAATAAATTTTAACTTTAATTAAAATTCATTTTAATTTTGTTAGCGATTCGGGTCGGTGAGAAGGCTATAATCCCTGTATCATTATATTCAACGATTAAAGTGAAGTGGCTTTATCAAAATTTGCTTTAACTTTTGAGAATTTTTTGAATATTCGGGTTTTTAACCATTATCCTGCCTAATCAACACCCCTGGTTCCTTACATTTAGCGAACCAACGTGTGGCTGTTCCGTCAAAATTTATTTAAGAAATTTCAAATAATTTAAATTTTTATTATCGTTAAAGAACCACACACTCCCGGATCATTACAGGGGCGCTTAGATAGAAATTGCATGCTGGCGCCAAAGACCCTAGCGCCGGCTCTGACAACCCAAACCAGTCCTTCATTGTATAACAACAGAAAAAAAGAAGACGAAGTCGTCCCTTCAAGAGACTTAGACAACGTCTGAAGTCGGTGAACAGACAATAATGAACCTCAAATGCAAGTGGATAATGGTAATGATGATGAGTCGTCCTAAAAACTATTACTCAGAATTGTACATTTATGTAAGCTATATAGTAATTTAGCATTAATGTTACCGCTAAAGTGCAGAAATCAGTTATTCTGCAGATTATCTAGGTATTGTGCAGATTAACTACGGTGATCCGTTAATGTGCGGAAAATTGTTTCATTTCTCAAATTACCTAGGTAATCTGCAAATTACCTACTAGGCACTCGTTAAAGTGAAAATAAGATCTTTGCTGGAACAACAGCAACGTTTCTGTACGCTTAAATTAACGTAATGTTATTTATTTATTTTTCGATATCTAAAGAATCAAGTTAATACAATCAAACAATCAACAAATTAGTTGATAGAATCAATCATCAATCAATTAATATAATACAAGGAACGGTTTAAAATATTATTACAATTAAGAAAAAAAACATATGATAAAATTATGTTTACTTATTAAAAAACAAACTAAAAGTGGAGGGAGAGGGGGGAAGGAGTAAGGAAAGGAAATGAGAGAAACAAACTTTTGAACTTTAACGATACGGAAGCCGTTAATGTGCACATTACCTAGGTAAAATGCGGAAAACTCTTGATTCGGCACGTTAACGGAGCAAATCAGTTAATGTGCAGATTAGCTAAGTAATCTGCACATTAACGGTTTTCGCACTTTAGCGGTAACATTAATACTACGATTCTTTGACACGTATAAATACCATGACACATATAAAACACATTTTGAAAAATATAATAAAATTCAAAATTGTGAATGAATTATATGCCGTAAATTTTGTGACAGATTTCGTTAATCAAAGAAGACCATCGAATGCTTTTTGTGAAAACATATGAGATGATTCAAAGTTAAGCGCGCGATTTAAAAAACTTCGAACCAGAAACTGCGATACATAATTTCCAAATATTTTTAATCTTTAGCCTTTAAGTCGTCAGAATGTAGCAAACATTTCGATGATCAAATAGTTTTGTAAAGAAAAATTTCAAATAACGAAAATTCGCCAACTGAAATGCGAGTAATATTTCCATACTTATAAAGCAACACAAAGAATTAAACTGACGCTTCTGGATTTTGCGAAACATACCTAAAAGAAAAATTACGGCGATTCTTCAGATTATCTTTAAACACTATATCGGTCTTAAATCTCGCAATTGATTAAATATTTAGATAATGCAAACAGTTGTTGATCCTAATGTGTTTTAAGTTTCTCGACAGAATCATATCTGATTCACGTAATTTATAACTAGAAATGATTTGCTTGATATCATATCTGATCAGTGGATCATGATGTACAAAGCACGGGTTGGAACTAAATCCCATGCTTTCAGATCTAATCCTGAAGAATTTCTCTCGGTATCTTGATAAAATAGTTACATGAAAATTCGTCGAAAAAACAGTTACTCGAAAGACAATTCATCGATAAGGCGATTCATCGAACGACAATTCGTCGAAAATGCGATTCATCGAAAAAACAATTCACCGAAAATTTTAACTAAAATTTAATGAAATTTATTCAGTCAAAGCGGAATTGCTAATATCATTTCGAATTTTTTTTCCGAAAATGATATGATAAAAATGATCCATTTAGAACAAAAACTGAACCGTGCAGAGAGCTTCTTGTACCGACAACTTCTACTAATTCTAGTAGGTCAAAGAGTCATTGTAACACATAATTTGGACACGTTGTTTTCTTGTTGCCCCGAATATAGCTTAACTGAAAACTGAAACGTTTCGACACTTTCTTGTAAAAGTTTCAAATAGCGAATCTGATTCAGATTCGCTATTTGAAACCTTTTATTCATCCCATAATAATTCTATTATGGGATGAATAAAATTCATCTCATAATAATTGCTGTATTGAAGTCGCATATTACTACTAGTAACAATAACAATAATGGAACCTGCGTTGGTTGGGCTTTTCCTTCCGAAACAGGCAAATCAGTCCCATGAACAGGCATGAAATAGTTATCGGACAAGAAAGACAATAAGAAACCATATTGTTCTATAATTATTCCCTATTAAAGAAGCATTGCTATCTCACTCTGTACGGTTCCGTATTTGTTCCAAATTGATCACTTGTATAATAATATTTTCGAAAAGTTAAAATTTTCGGTGAATTGTTTTTTCTATGAATTGTATTTTCGACGAATTGTCGTTCGATTAATTGTTCATTCGATAAATTGCTTTTTCGATGAATTGTCTTTCGATTAACTGTTTTTCAATGAACTTGCCAGATACCCGATAAAAGAATCTTCAACGTAGATTAGGCTCTCATCTGCGTGTGATACCCTGGAGTGCTTCATCTGCGTTGAGAGCCATACTTCTTACTAGTTATGCTATCAACGCAGATGAAGCACTCCAGGGTATCACACGCAGATGAGAGCCTAATCTACGTTGAAGATTCATTTATCGGGTATCTGGCAAGTTCATTGAAAAACAGTTAATCGAAAGACAATTTAACGAAAAAGCAATTTAATCGAATGAACAATTCATCGAACGACAATTCGTCGAAAATACAATTCATAGAAAAAACAATTCACCGAAAATTTTAAAATTTCGAAAATATTGCTAGTTATAACGATGATCAAGAGATACCCCAGGGAATGTGCTTTTGAACAGGTGGTTTCATGGATGTTGAAAAATCAGTTTTCGAAACCGTCATCTACTCACCATTTGTGACAAGTATTTGAACTAGCTATGGACCTGGAATTGAACCAAACTCGCATTACTCCCCAAAATTATGTGTACGGGGACTATGAAATAGTCCTTTGCAAGAAAAGGTATTTCTCAATCAATTTTTCGAGATTATTATTTCAAATATAATTTGAATTTTTTTTTACATGCCATTCCGGAGAGAAATAGTACGACTAATATGAGCTATTGTTACCTATTGTGATCCAATCACATTCTGCTCTTATTACATCAACCATGCTTAGTTAACAAGAGATGATGTAATAGTATATAACTATATTGTAGATTGATGCAACACATCACATCATTCCTCATTAGCCTATACAGCCCATTCCGTGCATGTCTCGTATACAGCTGGTGTAGTATTCTTTGCGCAATAGCACATTCAGTTACTACGAAGGAAACATAGGAAAACATGAAAATAGTGTTGTGGTACATTATTTAGGATGCCTACAAGTGGAACATCTGTACTAATCGTAAAATCTTGCAATTTAGATTGAGTTAGAAATAGGGTACACTAAGTACTGTTGCTTTCTATGTGAATGGAACAGCAGAACCAGTAGTAATCATTATGCTGGTAAACAGTTGCCTTTGCATACATTTCGCACCTGCAGAAAAGAACGTTAAACATGCACCATTGGAAGAAACAGAGAAAATGTATTTGCTACTACTTCACGTCAAACTTGGACTCATAAAAATCTTTGCGAAAGCAATGAGTGAGGAAACAGCCATTTCAGTATTTCAAACAAAAATGTTCTAAAATAACTCATGCAAAAATCAAGGAAATTATTTTCATTGGACCTGAAATTTGATTGTTAACGAACGATCAGAAATTTGAACAAGTTCTAAAACCAAACGAAAGCTAATGCATGGATACATTTTAATTTGGTTGCAGATTTGGGCAGCCATAAATCTTCAGATTACATAGAAATCGTTGATTCTATGCTCAAAGAATATCATGTTATGGGATGCCTCAGTATCTCTGGAAATACAGAGTTTTTTTCTAGAATTTTTCATCTAGACTTTTCCCCAGAAATTCTTGGGTTCGTAAGTGGCGAACACCGTGAAGCTTCATTAGAAGATTATTGGGATGGAAGACAGGTATAAGGAGAAGTGGAGTGGTGGTATGTTAGGTGATTACTGTTGGGGTCTGGAAACACTAACCTCATCTTATAAACGAAAGACATTAAGACAGTCATTCTAGTTGGCTTTAATTCTGCATGTATGATATTGTCAATAGTGTTCATATCATAAAAATGTATGGACTTGTTTCTCATAAAACTATAAGTGATAAGAAAAAATTAATAACACATTTGAAATCAGATTGCGAAATTGAATAAAAATCACGGATAATGCTCTTCACTGAACATTTTCCTCTACTTTCATTGACACTTCTCAATTTGTTTTAGAAATGTTAATATGTCGAAGTTCCACAGATAATTACTATCACGATTTCTCCTAAAGCATTCTATAGAGTTCATTTGCGAAACAAACGATATTTAAAAAAAATTCAAGATAGACATGATATTAAATGATCTCACATTGAATTTAATATCAAGATTTAAATTATCTACAAGAGATAGAGAGAGAGAGAGAAAGAGAGAGAGCGAACCTACTTATTTGCTCTCTCTCTCTCTCTCTCTCTATCGATCTATCTATCTCTATCTGTCTCTCTATTTTGTTTTGATAGACAGGAGTGAGGAGGTATCTTATATTTATATATTAATAGGCTTTCTTGAAAACGTTTTTATTCATTTATTTTTTCTTTCAGATCCTTGGGACTATTATCACTTACACCATTATTCTTATTCAGTCGCTGAATAATAAAGAGCAACAACAACCAACAACCATAATCAATAACTATATAAACTGCACTAGTGAAAAATGGTTTTCATTGAAGCGAATTCCTGGAATTTTGGAGGACGTCATAAGAAAAAAAAACGTTCTGTCGTCATTGCTTCTCTTGTGTAACCTGAATAGTGTTTTTTTTCATTCCATTTAAATCTAATGGATAACGTGCTCTCATGGAATCCTATTTGCAAAACTAAATCGATCATCACGTGTATGTCGTTGTGTAAGGTGGATATTCCAAATCAACCAAGTGATTTCAAAGTGGTAGAACTTGATATGTTTGGATATCTATTATATTAAGTATTTTAATAAACATAATATTAATCGGTCCTCCTCTGCACTAGAATAGAGTTTTACGAGAGTAGTCTGAAAGGTTCTCGGCCTAACAATGAAAAATTGAATTTATAATATCAAACTTATTTTCGTTTTTCAACATAATCTCCATTAAGACTAATACGTTTTTTCCAGCGATGCTCCAGCGCCATTATCCCTGTAGTGGTTCTCAGTAAGATCTGCAAAATACCCCTCGGCAGCCGCAATCACCTCTTGATTCGAAGAAAAATGCTGAGCAGCGAGGAAGAGTTTTAGTTTTGGGAATAGACAGAAGTCAGAGGGAGCCAAATCTGGGTAATAGGGCGGCTATTCCAACAATTCATAGTGCAGATCCCTTAATTTTCCCATTGCCAAAACACTTATGTCGGCAGGTGCATTGTCTTAATGAAAGATGATTTTTTCTTCTGCAAACCGGGTCTTTTCTTACGAAGGTTTTCGTCTAGTCTGGTTAAAAGATGGGAATTATTATTATTATTATTATTATTATTATTATTATTATTATTATTATTATTATTATTATTATTATTATTAAATTTTTAAATTAGTGAATTATTAAATTATTAAAATTATTAAAGACAAAATTAACAGTAGCGATAGAAACGCAAGAAACACTCCAGCGCGAAAATTAAGAATTGCGGAAAGAAGTAAACACACTCAAGTGTCAAATGGAGTACATGCTACAAAAAGAAAGAAAAAAAGAACTTCAAATTGAGGGAATAACGAAAGAAAATACCGAAGACTTAAGCAACATAATGCAACTGATCGGCGGCAAAATTGGAATTCAAATCGCAACCAAGATATCACCTCTATTAACCGAAGTCCACAAAAAAGGCAACAACAACAACAAAAAAACAGAAAAAAATATTATACAAAAAATTCTGAATAATCTTCATTGTTAAAATTAGAAGAACATGTGTTGTAAATACATAATATAGAGGTAAAAAAATACTATTAAAATTTTAGTTTAAATCAATGTAGAAAATGCAGCACTTAGAGCTGAATTCTGTAAAATATAAGTTGCAATGTCACTCAAGATGTCTATTGTATGTGTAAATATTTTAGCAATGAATAAATTACTATTAGTATTAAAAAAAAACGTTGTCGTCATGGAGTCCAAAAGACTCATCGCGAGAGACACCGTACATTGATACACTAACCATTATTCACCGAATACCTATCATATTTCTCTTTAAATTCATTCACAGACGAAGCATCCACAACCACCTCTGACAACGCATTCCACCCATTCACAATTCTGCAAGCAAAAAATCTAGTCCTAAAACCCTTGTTAACCACACTCTTACACAATGTCTACTAGTCTTAAAAAACTCATCAGTATCACTCCTATAAAACCCCTACAATAATTTATATGCCTCTATCATATCTCCTCTCCTACGTCTATCAGCAGGTTTTTAGAGCTCACAGATCTTCAATCTATCCTCGTAGGAAACATCCCACAGACCTACAACAATCATTGTAACTCGCCTCTGAATCCTCTCCACCATTTCCTAATGACTAAGAAATCCAAGTGACCAGATCTGTGCGAAGTAGACTAAATGCGTTCTTATTAATGTCTTATAAAGTGGGACAATCACTTCCTTATCCCTGCTTGTCAGTGTGTTCTTTAACAACCATCTAATTTGATGTGATGTTTTGGCAACCTTTGCAATATGCCCTTTAAAGTTCTCTGTCCACTTTAACTTCCAAGTTCCTTGCCTCGTCAACTTCTTGCCGTTCAGTTCCAGTAATATAGTAAAGAGCATGTGATCTCATCCTCACGAAGTGCATCACCTTACACGTAGCAACGTTAAACTGACAGCTATTTACCTTAGCCCCTACCGTCTGTATTTAAGTCATTCTGCAAAAGATCTACATCATCTGAATTGACAATCGCTCTTCCTAATTTTATATAATCAGCATACAAGTGGATATTTCCTTTCAAATTATTTCCAGTATCATTAATGTACAAATTAAACAATAGAGGACCAAGCACTGAGCCCTGAGGTACACCACTAATCATTTGCCTTCTCCGGGACTCCGCTCTTCCATAAACCACATCCATCATCAGGGGAAACCATTTCTTCTGTAGTCATTACGGATGTCAATCCAGATTATTTAATATCTTTATCATTCTGTGTGTCTATGGTATCACCTCTTGAATCTGATGTCAAGGTAGAAAGGAAAGATTATGTCCATTTCATAGTCCATTTCACATCTTTTAATGTGTCAACTGTTTTGTCTGTATAACATGACTCGTATAAACACCAACGTTTTAGTGTAATACGTGATGATACATCTGGTTTGTCTAATGTCCCAAGTTTAATATTTCACAGTTAGGTGCCATCAGTCTAATAGGACACATGCCTTTTTTATAGCAACATACCCCAATGTAACTGATAGAAGCATGTGGAGTAAATTGTATTGTGCAGGTTCTCCTGAAACAAAGGAACTGACATTTTTAAATGACTGTAATATATTTTATAATTTTCATCTGACCAAAGTGTATAGTCGATCTTCCAGCATTCCAATATGTTCTAATGTTTTTTATGGAATAGAAAGTCAATGAGGGGATTAAGAATGACAAGGAATGAGAATGACAGATAATTTATTAACGGATTGAGTGCGTGCATGGAATAAAATGCAGAAACACAAACACAGATATTACTGAGCGATATACAAATGAATGTGAGAGAAGATCAGGAACAAAAATAAGCATGAAGTGGGATAAAGAAAGTCAAGTTAATTCAGCAAAAAAAAGATATTCTGCTGTATGGGGATTCTATAATTAAGGGAGTGAAGGATAGTAGAGTAATTAAAGCGTGATATCCAGGGTCGAGGATTAAGGATACAACCGAGATGTGAAATTGCAGAAGGTTGGAGCGAGTGAGATTATTGCAGTTGTGGGGACGATGATCTAGGTAGCGAAAGATTTTCTGTGAGACAGGATTTGAAGGACTTAATGATAGCAATGAATGCAAAGGGTGAGAGTGGAAAGTTCATGAGTGTGCTACCAAGATTTGAAAACGATGAATTAAACAGAAGAGTAATTATAGTTAATGGAATGATGTCAAGATTGTACAAAAGCTTTTGAAAAGAAATGAAACTAAATATTATTTTTATGAATGTCTGGGATGAGTTAGATACAAGGAAGGAGTATTTTAATAGAGATGGTTTGCACTTAAGCGGATTGGGCGCATGGTATTTAGAACACTTATTGATAAAGAACAGAGTAAATGGTTCAAAAACAGGGAAATAGGTTTTGCTAGGGAGGCAGGTGATAAAGTCGGCTGTAAATAGTACTAGGGTCAATCGCTTTGAATTTGGGATTAATTGTTCTTAGAAAATTAACAGTATACAGAGTGGGCTAATTCACACACAGGGAGATTATGGGAGGAAGGGAGTATTGCAGTTTGTGTATACTAATACCCGAAGTATTTGGAATAAGTATGAAGAATCTTTGTCATTACTTAATAGAACTTGGCCCAAAATTATAGGAATTAGTGAGACTTGGTTAACTAAGAATGATATAGTTACAGGGATTGAACGTAAGGAATACAATATTTTCAGGCAGGACAGAGAGGACTGGTTGGGAAAAGGGTTTTACTAATGATAGACGAGCCGTTAAAGCAAAAAAGGGTAGAAGTATCTCAAAGTGACAGGTGCGTTGAGGGCAGTTCATTTGAGGCTGTTCGGTGTGAGATAGAGATCAACAAAAGAAATATGTAATCGCTTGTTGCTATAATCCAAGGGTTATAAGAGAGAATGTGGATAGTACGTATTGGGAAATTACCATGAGGTGTGAAAGTAGAGTTATTATTATAGGGGATTTTAACTTTGGGAACATAGACTGGGAGAAGGAATGGTCACAAGGAACAAAGGAAATGGAGTTTATATAGTTGTTAAGAGATAACTACCTGAGACAGCATGTAATGGAAGGAACAAGTGATTCGAAAGTGTTCGATCTGGTCATAGCATCGGAGAACATATCAAGTAGTAATTTAGTTACACTGTCTCCACTTGGAGATAGCGATCATGTGGTCTTGACGTGGGAGATTTTAAGATGTACTGACTATTCTGTTAAGAAGGGGTAATATTCCTCGGTTATTGTTTTACCCTTTTCAAGATAATTAATAAACAATTGCAAATGAAATTTGCAATTGTTTATTAATTATCTTGCCTTTAGCATCCCAAAGCACAGATTCCATGACCTTTTCTGCAGATGCAACCGACTTTGTCTTCTTTGGCGCTCAACAACCGGCTTCTGTCTAATGTTTTGACTGCTCTTTGAATTCTGGTGTGTAACGGAGAAACCAAGTCTCATCCATAGTAATAAATCGACGCACAAAATCAGTTTTATTCTTGTTCAAAAGCTCTAAGCACTGTTCAGAGATTTTCATGCGAGTATGTATTTAATCTGCTGTGAGCAAGCGCGGCACTCATCTTGGGGAAAGCTTTTTCATTTGCAATTCTTCATGAAAAATATATCCTACACGTTCTTTTGAAATGCCTGTAGTCTCAGCGATTTCACACACTTTGACTCGCCGGTCATCCAATACCATATCGTGCCCTTGATCAACGAGTTCTGGTGTTGTTACACTTTTTGGACGTCCTTCACGTGGAGCATCATCAAGGCTGGTACGGCCACGTATAAAGGAGAAGGAGATCCCATAAACTTTTACGAACTTCTTTTGAATGGATTTCTTTTGACGTTAAATCTTCTTTTACAAAGCATTTTTAACCGCATGATACTCAATTGTATCATTTCAAGGGAATACAGACAACACGTTTTCTTCAGACAGCTGTATAAAACAAAAAACTACTTGAGAGAATAACTTGCAATTTCACTTGGATGCTTATGACAGATGTACCAACTTAGAAAAAAAATCTCTTGCCGATAGTGTTTTAATCTATGGTCGAGACCTAGAAGGTTTCAGACCACCCTCGTAGATAGTTAACATTTTAATAGAAAAAATAATCAATATATATATATATATATATATATATATATATATATATATATATATATATATATATATATATATATATATATATATATATATATATATATATATATATATATATCTTTCTACATCTATCTCTCATCCTGGGATTTTTATATTTAATAAGGTCAGAGCACCTTATGGTAACTTGTTTTGGTAAAATATTTATAAGCCCTGTATTACTTAAAACTTAGTATTTTTTAGCCAGGCTCCCATTGACGAGACCTCAATAAAGGTCGAAACCGGTCTGGGTAGTGGCCCCTTGCCTTTAATGCATAGCATCATACATTTCCTCCAGGAGATGTGCTTTGCATTATGGGTAAATATTACGAATTGTGATCAGAGCTTGTTCTACCTTTACCACGAGCTGCCTTCGCTTGCACTACGTGCAGGGTCAACTACACTTGCAACACTTGCAGGCGCAAACTTGACCGCCTTGTCTGTTTGCTTACTTGGGAAATGGAGTAAATAAACAGGTTTATATTTAAAATAGTTTGGTATCTTTAACATATATATATATATATATGAACTATTTTCTTTTATAATTCGCATTCAAAAACAACTGTGTTGAAAGGGACATATTTATATATGCATATGTATATTAACGTAAACTAATATGAGAAATGAACTACGTGCAAGTGACGAGCACATTTACGCAAGAAAGAAAAGAAAATCCGTGTAAAGAAATGCATTCATTTGAAAATAATTTAATGAATTATCGATAATTTTTCAGTTGCAATATCAGTTGCGCTATGATAATACAATGGAGAACCTATTGTCATGGTCATCCTATGGAGGATGACCATGACAATAGGTTCTCCATATTTATATATGCATGGAGGATGATCTGAATAGCATGCGCATGTGCTGCTACTGAGGTCATCCTATAATCTGTCGTTAGCATTTAAGCTAACTTAGCTAAGATTTAGCTAACATTTAGCTCAAATGCTTAGCTAAAAAGCTAAGCATTTGAGCATAAATTTGAAGAGAAAAAAAAGAAAGAAAAAAAGCTAGAGATTTCCTACGAAATATTATATTGCTAACTAACCATCTGGACTTCTGTTGCAAGTTATGGGCACCAGGGTTTCTTCGTGATGGGGAGGAAGTGGAGAAGGTCCAGAGACGAGTGACCAAGATGATAGCAGGTCTGTGGAATGAACCTTATGAGAACAGGTTGAGGATTTGTGGGTTGCAGAAAATGGATGATAGGCGAAGGAGGGGTGATATGATTGAGACATTCAAATTACTGAAGGGTTTCTATAAGATTGATCCAGAAGATATTTTTGAAAATATGACTGGTGGTGGGAGGACTAGGGGCCATGCATGGAAGCTGGGCAAGAGCGTGGAACAAGGGTGTTAGAGCTAGGTTTTTTACTTGGAGAGTGGTAAATGAGTGGAATAAGCTGCCAGAGTCTGTTGTGGGTGCTTTGACCGTGAATGAGTTCAAGGCAAGGTATGATAGATACTGTGTGAATGTTGAATAGTTGTTCCAGACATGTTGTTAGGGCCTCCCTCGATGAGTCTGTCGACTCCTTGGAGTTTCCCGGAACAATAATAATAATAATAATAACCAAGAATAAGTGAAATCTGAATAAAGTGGTGTTACGCATATACATCATATGCAGAAAAAAAAGCTCAGAAGTTTTATCCAGTTACTAAATAAGTAATGCAATATAATGTCCGAACAACTACCGATTTCAAAAGAAGCGATATTAGGAATTTATTTGAAAGAAATTCATGACAATTGTTTAATCTATTTCTAGTTTTAGAAATAAGAAATCGTAAAGATTTAGAGCTTCATTAAAAGTACATATTATTTTAAGGAAAAATGCAGTGCTTTTTTCAGAGTTATAATTTAATAAACGAAAACGTCTTTTTCACATTTCACTGTGGAACTGAGCAAAGTTTAATTAAGAACTTTTGTTAGTTTATTAATATTATTCATTTTGATGTGATTTGTTTGTAATTTGGAAATTACCTAATAGAAGGTCTCTTGATAAAAGTTTCAATAAAACATTTTTATGTGAACAGTGAACATTATTGAGCTGAATTTTGTAATCTTTTCACTGAGAATTTCAGATTAGTTTCAGTCCTAAATCAGAATTTAAGAGAGAAAAGGGGAAAATAAGTACAAATTAACGTGTACGATATATACGAACGCTTTGTGTGATATACTGATAGGACGAGAGCAACAAGCAGTTTGTTTCTAGATGCACTCTTTTTTAATTATGCTGTGAACGATGCTCTTTGTTATTTATTTGGTTGTCACGTTTTTAATCTAGTTCTTACATTAACTGTATACGAATATTCTTTGCTATTTAAGTGGTATATGTACTTTTTTCTTATGGTACAGACTGCCAGTTATTTATATGCAGGGAGCGACAAATGTGGTAAGTTGAATGAAATTCTTCGCTTACTTATTTTATTTTTCTTATTAAACTTATTGTTTTGTGGATTCATTTTTAAACTTACGCTTAAAGAGAAAAGAAATCTAATATGAAAAGAATCACATGCAGAGATGCATTCCTAAAAATGTCGAATCTGAAATAGTTACCTTGTCAAATTGGATTTCACAGGTTTTTATGTTCAAACAGAGATGCTCTCTCTTATACACATACCGGCCAATGAATTAGAAACTTTTCTTTAATACCATGCTGGACCTCCTTTAGACTGAAGTATAGCATGTACGCAGTTTGCCATAGATTCCACGAGTAGCTGAAATGCAACACACAGATGTTCACCATATAGTCCTTTAATTGGCTCAGATTTGACAGAAGAGGTCATTGATCCCGGACCTGATTTTTTCAACATGTCTCTTACATTCTGGATGGAGTTTCAGAATTGACTTTATTGTGGACAAGGAATATGGCGGAAGTCATCGTGATGGACAATAGCATTGTCGTGGATGAAACCACCGTTACCTTCTCGATTAAAAGTCAATACTGCAGCATGGACTTAATCGGCAGCAATGTTCAGCTCTTCCTTGGAGGACACCCGACCTTCCAGCAATATTAGAGGATACTTTCTGCATCAACAGAATATGCTCCACACTATGACGCCACCTCCAAAACCTTGAATTTCTATTTACATATCATCCTGCGTTCATTGCCTCATGAGGCTCCCCATGAGGCAATGAACGCCAAACTCTCTGCGTACCGTCGGTACAGAACAAGGTGTAAAGTGACTCGAATGACCACATGACTTTTTTCCAGTCTTTCGATGTCTATTCCCGGTGTTCTAACATCACTCTAAACGAACTTTCCGGTACTTCAGAAAAATCAGTGGAAAAATTAGTTCGTTGATGTAGACAACAGCCTCCATTAAATGCTTTGGTCAATTGCTGCACACAGGAAGTTGTCTCTGTACAAGCCTTTGCTGATGACCGCAATCTCCTTCATAATAGACTGACTTAGGACCACAGTCACACCTCACATAAGCAATGTGGATTATATGTTCACTACACAGCAGAGATATCTCATCTTTTAAGAAACCAGTCAACTCTGCTGTTTTTTTTTTTTTTTTAATTATTGCTCCAG
Source organism: Typopeltis vanoorti (assembly GCF_054136105.1). NCBI lineage: Eukaryota > Metazoa > Arthropoda > Arachnida > Uropygi > Thelyphonidae > Typopeltis > Typopeltis vanoorti. The sequence goes on from NC_143564.1 coordinate 23,621,110, forward strand.
CCAGACTACAATATCTACAATAAGCCCTTTATCGAAGTCCAAAAGGTCTTTCTTTTTTCCGTTCATTCGGATCAACATTATTGACGATTACTGACCAGCAGTATTCTTAAATAGTTGCATAGAGCCAGGGATGACGCATTGACCAAGTATTTTGCACATGCGTTGCGTAAGTGACGTTTGCGCATCTGCATAAAGGTTTCTAATTCAGTGGACGATATGTGTATACTCTATCAACTATTACGAACATTCCTGTTGTGTTAAGTAATCAAAACAAGAGCTTACCAAAGTTTAGTACATCGTTATTTAATAATAATAACACACTTGAAAACACTAAACAAAACCGTCGAATAATTTTTGGGTATACATTTATAAGTTATGATTCGTACAGGGTCAGAAATTCGTCGTAGGAATAACACAAATAGTAGAAAATGACGAAATATATTAATTTTTAAAGTTTAGGTTTTAAATCTTTACTTATAATGTAACGTGAATTTGATATTTTCAGTATGTCATCTTCATGATCACTGACATCGCATAACTACGTTCGTATCATGTATTTTTTTTTTTTTTGCAAAATTAGGCTTTTTTTCCATTCTCCACATTGATCAACCTTCATACGATCTCAGCTATGCCTGAATATCTTTCTTTGGATATTTTTCTTGAAAATTATCCTTAATAATTTCTTTCGATAATCTTTTCATCTTAAAATGTTTATCACTGTAATTACTTCATACTTCAGATTACACTTCATTTCAGCTTTTATATCACCTTTATATCAACTTTCTTCAAGCTAGTTCTATTTCTATTTCAAGGCTTTCTTATACTGCCTCCAATATTTTGCTATCCTCAAAATATTTCATTTTTAACCTATTTCCAAAATCCTCAAGACTTAAATCAAGATCGATTTAATTATTTTAACTTATTTTTTCTGCAGGTTTATCTGTATTCTTTAAAGAATATATGCTGATTTCTTGACGGGAACTTTTAATGTGATTTATCGTTGTTGTTATTGTTGTTTATTCAGGATAACTTCTTTAACTTTAACCGGAACTATACATTTGTGAGTTTTTGTGATATCGCAGAAAATTCTCACTACACGCTGTCCTTCTTGAATCAGTAAGTGTTTTATCAGTTTTTATCACGTAGTCTAAGGAGTGATTCTTGTTTTCAAACTTCTTCTGTGTTCTCCAGTAATTTACGGATAGTTGATTGCATAGTGCTTTTCTGATAACTGCTAGATTTTGACTGTTTCTCGCACTCTTGGATATACTGTTATTTTCAATACAGACTGATCTGTATCAGTCTGAATCTGTATCAGTGTAGCAGACTAATCTGTAGACATCACTATGAACAAGATCTCTTTGCTATATGTCTTGAAAGATAATCTCTACTATCCGGCAGTCTACAATTTACATCTAAATAAAAGTGGGAAAATCAAGAAGGTCGATTGACTCTGCGATGTTTTCGGATCCATATTAAATCTGTGATGCCAAAAAGAATAACAAAATTTACGGAAATGCAAAACAAAGATTTTTCTTTTCTTCTCTCTTTTAAGCAGTGTTTCTGAGGAACAAAGAGTGCAATTCTTTTTATTTTTGAAGAGACATACTTTATACATCTCACGGCAGATATGGAAAATATTGCTCTCGCATAACATAAAAGGATATTCTCGGAGGTTCACATCACCGTAGGCCGCAGTGTTATCATCTAGAGTAATGGGTTAATTACTTCATGCTGCTATCACCATGGCCTGGAGCAACTGAAACTATGATTCATCGGACCATGATCTTTTCCAACTCTTGATGAGTCTAAGTGGTGGTGATGATCCTGACAGGACCTGATTCACTGTAAGGCCCTGTCAGGATCATCATTGCATTTCACTTATTTCATTCTGCTTTACTAATTACATTCTATTATATTATCATCTGACCAATAGTCTGCCTATTAGACTTTATGGATTTTATAGGCCTTCTTCATTATTTCATGTTAGCAGATGCTTCTGGCTAGGGTATCTTTCATTTAGCAAGATGTTTGTGACTGTGCTGGCTTCATTGGTTCGATGTATCTGCCTGGTAAGCCATTGTGAGGATCCTCTAGATACCACAATAAATAAAGAATAATTTCAGAATTGCTTCATCTGGTGCATCTGGTTATTGTAGAGTGCTCAAACTCAGTTGAGTCCTGAGATTATCATTATCGCATTGAATTGGCAGCAGTCATACTGAAGCCTACTTAGGGGAGGATTCTTCCCTCACTCCTCACACGCAATCCTTCGCTATTTTTAGTATCTGAGCATTAGCTTAATATAGGCTGGAAGCAATAGATGACAATGTCTACGATAAAACAAATTTCACGACTGTCCAAAGAGTACATAAAGTATTTAAACAATGGTATTTTGCTCTGCTTCGAAAGAAAAAAGTAGGTCTACTTTTTTTTCAGGCTGAGCATATCTACTTTTATGCAGAGGACTGTCTCATGCATGGTGGTGCAACGGCCAGTGTAGCCGCGCAGGTGCGCAGTTTAGAGAGAACATTGGAAGTAGAAGCTGGTGTATTTAGCATTCAATGGTTAAGTTCGCCTCGGCCACGTACACGAATTCCATAATTTCATTACAAGTTAAATTATCGACAAACGAAAGGAATTGTCCAGGTTTGCCCTGTTACCAAAGCCTAAACAACAGAGTTAAACTGAATTCAATATACGCTGACATCGGTTTTCTTTACATTTCGAAACTTACAAAAGTAAAACGTCAACTCTATTTTTAGGATTTATTCTTTTATTTTTTCTTATTTTTATTTGTTGTGTGGGCCGACTAAGTATTACTTTATTGCTAACCGCAACGTACTCATAACAGATAATGAAGCACTTTATTTTTTAAATAAATTAGAGATTGCATATAAGTGTTAATCTGTGAATAATGGGTAGCGATTTGTTCTCTCAAGCCCTCAGTTTTAAACAAGAGCTCAATAATCTACTCACAGAGAAGGGAAATATTTTTCTCCTTAAAGTAGCATTTACAAAATTTTATTTTCTGACTTTTCGCAACATTTATGGTTTCAGAATGTTAGACAGAAGAAACTCCAGAATATAGAATTGATTCTAATTCTCTTCTAGAGTTATTACTATTTCTAATTTTTTTAATAATTTATTTTAACTGATCCTTCTAGTAAGAAAGGACAAATTCTTTAGCAGAGAACTTTAGTTTTAACCCAAACATTCACAAAAACTGAGATTATTACGAATGAGAGTTTTTGAATACGAGCTTAGCAACGAATCAATGTAAACAGCAACTATACACAGATTTCCAAAAATTAATTGTGGCTAAGAGTTTTCCATCTAACTTTAAATGAAAGGATTTAAAAACAGAAAGCAGTAGTTTTTTTTAATCTTTTATTTTTCAGGAGTAGAAACCATTTCTTTATTATTTGCGTCATCATGTAGAAAATCATTCGCTTCATAACGTCTTATGAATCGAATATAAGGAAGTGAAGAAAAATTAAATTAAAACATGTCTTAAAAATTCATATATGTATGAAAATAAAAAGCCATTTCAAAGAAATGATTGAAGACCTTTTAACCAAGACGATGTTACATTTCATTACGTGTTTGTATGAAGACAGAAACGTGTACGTGAATGAAAGGTGGGGTTTAAATTTTTTCCCGCACTTCATTTACTAAACGTGCTGCGTCATTTTCGTGAAATCTTTAATGAAAATAGGGTGGTAATATGGAGCATCTAGAGTGGGCGCTAACTAAGTAAACCACATTTAATCCACTCGCCTTCTTTACGGATCGTAGTGCTGAAAATTATTTCCCTCACTGAGAATGGCATCAGCGAAGTATAGAAAAGCATAACGACCTTTAAGTCGTTCTACTTTTCTATTAAGTCTTATCAGTGTGCACTGTCTCTTTCTTTTCTAAACCAGGCAATTTCTATATCCAAGCAATTTCTATACAGTATTTCGTCTTTTTCTTTTGTTCTGTATATTTGTTGGCATTTGCATGCTGAAAGTCCTTAATTCTAAGATCATTACTATTTCCAATCGTGTTTGCAGTGTTCAAATCCCTTATAATTTGGTTATGTTTGCTGCAGGTCTTGTTTTATTTTCTCAGTATATAATTCCATCATTCGAATCAAAGATATTCGAATTCAAGCTCAGCATATGTTCAGTACGCGGATTTGTTAAGTATTCTTTAATGTTTGTGAATGTTTGGAACGTGTTGGTGTGGGTGTTTATGTACGCGACTGGGAATCAAATGATAAACCTGCTGCACAATTGCTGCAAACTGGAGACCGATCTGATTGCAAAGCAGTTTATGCATGTGGAAATTATGCCCGTAGGATTGCTGCAGTCATGGCAGCGAAAAAAGGTCTACATCATATTAAGTTCTAGCTATGTCTGTTTGTTCCTAACACTATGGGGTCAATTGACGTCTCTCCAAGCAATGTATGTATAAATAAATCATTTAACGCGTTTTTTATTACAAAAATAATATGTAAAACTCTTTTAGGTATCGGCCAAGGTCAGTTTGCGTCTATCTTTAACGTATCATGAGAATACGACATAGCTGGTGTCATCTTGTGCTCCTAATTCTATGTGTGTGTGTTAATGCTGCGGTCACTTTTTTGGTGAAAAATAGAGATTTGCGATGTTAAATTATTTGTCTGGTGAGCACTAAATATAAAGAACTATGAAATCGCAGAAAGAAGAGGAAGCCCTGGAAGTTTTTTTTATTTGACGACTGGGATGGAACATATAAATAAGTTATCTACTGAAGGCATAACAATACCGGGATCATCCCAAGAGGGTAATGGCGCATAAAGCATTATGAAGTAATAGACTAATATTTATGTATTTATTTATTTCATTAATGGACTAAAACGACTAAATATATTGGACTAAATAGACGGTCTTCTTTAAACTATTAATGTACAAAATATTACAGCCAAATGGCATTTTCTCGTCGATATAGAATTGAAGAAGGAATGGATTCGTTTTTGAATGTGTGGAGTGAGTTTGAGGAAGATTGGATTTGCATGAGAAGGACGGCCTACAGTACACCTTAATGCGTTTGGTAATAGGAGTCTGGAAAAATTAATAACTGGTATGAGACGTAACAGACAGTCAGGGAAACTAAATTATAAAGGGAGTAATGGTGAGTGTAAGAGCGGCAATGTTATCTAACTGTGTTAATGATAGGAATGGGATTTATCATAAAAATGTTGACGAGGAGAGAATGATTTCGTCATTATGTCCGTCAGTATCAGACCCAAGAAGATAATAGACATCTGAAAGTTGTCTAACTGTGTCATAAAGACTACAGATATAAAGAGTATACTAAAGAACATGCAGGTAGATTATTATGTCTGTACACGAATGCTATGAGTATCAAAAAACAAAGGGGTACAGTTTGTTGCGTTAATCAATCAGTATGTTAGGACCTCAGATTGTAGGTACTAGTGAAACCTGGCTATCTGAATCAGATATACTAACTAGTATCAAGTGTAACGGGTACAGTGTTTTTAGGAAGGACAGAGAGGATAAGACAGGAGGTGGGATGCTGCTAATGATATCCGATAATCTGAATCCAGTTAGAGTTGAGACCTATAATTGTAGTACTTCTACTACAATCATAGCATTCGGCATTTCATGTGGCAATGAGTTTAAAGCCATCTTGTGTGAGGTGGAATTCAACAGGATCAATTACATAGTGGGGTGTTATTACAGACCTGGTTGATCGGTTGCTAGTGATGAAGAAATGCATCGCCAAATAGAAAACATGAGAGCTAAAAGTGTAATAATAATGGGAAACTTTAATTATCCAAATATTGATTGGGTATCAGTAGAATCTCATGAAAAGAATGAAAATGCATTTATTGAACTGTTGCGGGACAACTCCCTTAAGAAGTATGTGACAGAAGGAATTCGAGGTGAAAGAGTGTTAGATTTGAATATAATATCAGAGGGCCTTTCAGTTAAAGACATAACTATTCTGACTACAGTTTGTGACAATGATCCTGCGGCACTCACTTGGGAAGTGACTAAGTTTATGGATGTTCTATTCGGAAAAGGTTACATGCTGAACTGCAAAGCAGGAAATTATGACCAACTGAGGAGTATAGTGAGTTCAGTGGAATGAGATCGGTTGCCGGATGGAAATGATATCGACAGTGCATGTGAAGCATTTAAACAATACTTAAATGACGCGATATCAGAATGTGTCCCGAGAATTCAAAGAATAAATAGAGTAGGACAGAAATGGATGTGTAATCTTATTAAGCAAGAGATTCGTAAGAAAAGGACGATGGAGAAGGTATACAGTTTGCATAAGGATGACGTCCGTTATGAAAGTTATAAGCAGCAGGCCAGAACAGTCATGACTCTTGCACGGAAAGCAAAGTCTGACTATGAAAAGAAACTGACTCTGAGTGTTAAAGACAACCCCCCAAGAATTCTATAGATATGTTGCAAGTAAAAGAAAGAATGAACATGAAAGAATACCTCTTTTAAATGCAGATGGCGTGAGGGTTACTTACGTAGAAGAGGTTCTTCAACTGATGGGTGCCCATTTTCTTAAAATCTATCAAAATGGTTTATACGACATTGAGCTCACTGCTACCTCTTCACACGATGAAGAGACTTAGGAATAAGAGGGCGAGATATTAGATCTGTTGCACACTCTGAATACGAATTCACCAATAGGGACTAATGGGATATCAGCACATGTGCTAAAAGGGTGATCTGCTAAAACGGCTATTCCTTTCACCAGACTGTTCGATATGAGTCTCAAATCAGGTAAGATTCCCCAAGAATGCATGGCAATATCATTGCACAGGGGTGGTGCAAAGACCAATGTATCCAACTTTCGACCAATTAGTATCTCATGAGGGGTGGTGATGATTTTGGAAATATTATTAGGGCTCGCATTCAGAAATGGGTTCCCAGTGAATTTCTACTTTGCAATGAGCAACATGGTTTTACTAAGGGAAGGTCATGTTTTAGCAACTTGCTCACATTCCATTCTATAACATGTTACCATTGAACTAGACAAGGGGAATGGATAAACCATGATACGTTTGGATTTTGCTAAGGCTTTTAACAGAACACAGCATAGTATACTGTTTCCTAAATTGGAGAATATGGGTTTGGGTTATAGAATATTAGCATGGATAAGAGGATGTCTGACTGATAGATATCAAACGGTGGCATACAGGGGATGTGAGTCTGCAAGTTGTAATATAACAAGTGGGGAACACATGGATCAGTGCTTGGTCAACCGTTATTCAATCTATACATTAATGACAATGGGAACGATTTGACAAGCGACATACAGCTATTTGCTGATGACGCAAAGATAGGTAGGCTAATCAGAAATACTGCTGATATACAGTGCTTGCAGAATGATTTGAATAGGCTGGAACTGCGGACATGGGAAAATGGATGTCAATTCAATGTCAGTAAATGTAAATTCATTCAGTTTGGCGTGATTAGATATCCAATGTCGTATTGTATTAGTGGGATTAGGCTAGAAGAAACTGATGAGGCTAGGGTTCTTGTAGTATCAGTAGATAGGAAGGTGAAGTTCAGTGGCCAGGTAGCAAAGACTGCAAATACAATTCAAATGATAATTGCAATGCTGAAACGAACATTCACACTTAAAGATAAGGATGTCATTTTGCTTTTTTAGAAGGCCTTGCTAAGACCTCATTTGGACTATTGTGTACAGGTCTGGTCGCCTGGCTTCAGTTTTGGTTCTGATATATTCTGGAGAGAGTGTAAAGGAGAGTGTTAAAAATGATATCAGGATTGAGGAATACTGATTATGAAGAGAGATTGAAAATGTTTAGACTGCAGACACAGGAGAAAGAGCGGAGATATGATTGAGACTTACAAACTTCTGAAAGGGTCATGCAGGATTTCAGTTGATGGAAGTTTTCAATTTAAGGAAGTTGAGTGAAAGGACAAGAGGATCTTTGAAGCTAAGAAGGAATGCCGATAAGAAAGAGATGAGGGCTAGATTTTCTCTCTCACAGGGTGGTGCGTGATTATAATGGATTGCCATTGGATGTTGTGAGTGCAAGCAGTGTGAATGAATTCAATAATAAGTATGATAGCTGGTGTGTGTAGAATGTGGCCTCCATCGATGAGTCTCTTACTCCCTGCAGGTCTCTCTTAATAATAACAATAACATATATTGCAAAATAACCAAAGCGCATCACTCTCTCTCCACGAACCATTCTAAATATCTTCTGAGCTTCAGTTCTTAATTCACCATCATCATGAGATTCTTCTTCTTATTGTGCTATCTTCTATCGAAGGTCAGCGACCATCTTGGCGAACAAACTGCGATCTTGTGTTAATCTGAGCAGTTGTGCACTGCTCTTTCCTGTCCACGTCTTGATGATGTCAAACCATGATATTCTTTTTCTTCCTCTAGTTCCTTTGCCATCAATTCTTCCTACCAAAATAGTTTGTAGAAGTTGGTATTTGCTGTTTCTCATGATGTGTCCAAGATATGATGTTTTTCGTTTCTTGATTATTTGTACAAGATGTTTAGCTTTGCCAATGGATTTTAAGACATCTTCATTGGTAATTTTTTCTGTCCATGATATCTTTAGCATTCTTCTGTATAGCCACATCTCAAAGGCTTCGATTTTCTTGATGGTTGTCGCCTTCAATGTCCATGTTTCAACTCCATAAAGCAGAATAGACCACACGTAGCATTTCAGCATTCGGCATCTGACTTCCATGTTTAGGTCTTTATTGCAGAATAGTGTTCTCATTTTCATGAAGGACTGCCGTGCAACTTCAATCCTTGTCTTTATATCTATTTCTGGATCCCACCGTTCATTAAGCCAGCAACCAAGATATTTATATCTTGACACTTGA